>NC_086155.1:159701061-160302022 GCF_035149785.1 Candoia aspera
CCTGGGTGGCTTCTTTTTAGGATTTTTTCCTTCCTCATTAGTCCCTGTGCTTTCCTTTTCTTTCCCAGATGTTTGCATACTTGGTGGCTTTCACACCTCTTTCCCATGTTATCTCTTTGACATTAAAGCAGACTCTTTCTTTTTCTCTTTTCCCCTTACTGTAGCATTGTTGCTCTGATGCTACAGAATCAAAGCAACAACAGAACAGGCTGTTCTTTGGTTTCTACATTTTTCTGTAGGTCCATGGAAACGTTGTACAAGGAAGAACTGATAGTTCAGCTTCATAGAAATAAAGTAGCAATATTCCTACATTGCAGTGTTTTTGTTTTTTAATCTGTTCAATCGTGTCTGATTCTGGGAGACTGCCTGGACTAGGCCTTGCAGTTTTCTTGGCAAGGCTTTTCAGAAGTGGTTTGTCATTGTCTGCTTCCTAGGGCTGAGAGAAAGTGACTGGCCCAAGGTCACCCAGCTGGCTTTGTGACTAAGGTGGGACTAGAACTCATGGTCTCCCAGTTTCTAGCCTGGTACCTTAAACCACTACACCAAACTGGCTCTCTACATTGCAGCATAAAGGTGCCTGAAAAAATTAAGGGAAGCTATGCAGGAGGTGGGCAGGAGGTGGGAAAGCAAGAAGAGTATGCTTCACCAGAGTGGGCAGAAACTGACAGGGTGCCCATTTGGAGATGTAAGAGTTGAATGAAACATGACCTTCTAGGCTTAGGGTAGTTCACTGACTTAATGAGCCACTGTTGGATCAACTGCACAATCATTAAAAAATGTGGAGAACATAGCAACCCAGCAGGACAAGCTAGCTGGACTAGTCACTGGAAGGGTAGAGATGTGCCAGGCACTTCACCCAATTGAAGCTGGGGCTGCTACCAGTTGAAGCACTGGAGATCATCCACTCTGGATGGCTTAAAACAGATTGGCTCAGAAAGTAACAGTTTTGAATGGAAGCTGGAAAACACAGGTACGGGCTGCATTTGCAGTGCAGCGGGAGCAGGAGAATAACATCATCCATTTTTGCACTTAGGAAGCAATGTAATGGGCTGTAAGAGTAACCTTGAAGAACAGGAGGAAGAACTGCAACCAAGACAATGGTCAGATAAAAGAAATTTGAGTCCAAAGCAGAATTATAATTTGAGAAAATGTCTCAGGTTTGACGCTCCCTAGTTCTCATGAAGCAAAAAAAGACAGAGGGGGGAGGCACATTCAGACTTGCAAGATTCTGTTACAATTACCATATAATAAAAGTAGTTTTGGCATTCATAACTTCGGTTTTCTAGTCTGGTCTACCTCAAAGGGCTAACAAGCAGTGAGTGGCCCATGCTGGCAATGGGCCAAGCAGAAAGTACAGTTCTACCCTTCATCCTAGAAACCTCATGAGATGAACTCTCATTTCCCAAGAAGAGGTGCTAGAAAGTAAGAGTTGTCTTGCAGTTTCTTAAGCTGCTACTGCCTCTGTTTGCAAAGGATAGAATATAAGGTATGGCACAGTTTTTAATTTTATTTCTCAGGAAATGAAGGAAAAATTTGCTAGATAGAAGGTCAGTCTAAGCCAATGTTTCTTAAACTTTTTGCTCCCAGGACCCCTTCCCACTTTTAAAAATTATGGAGGACCCCAAAAGAGCTTTTGTTTGTATGGGTTATATTTATCAATATTTACCATATTAAAAATTAAAATTGATGCATTCATAGTATAGTTATTCATTGGATCATGTAAATAAAAATAGCAATATTAAATCCATTAGATATTAATATAAATAAAATATTTATCATGAAAAAACCAATATTTTTTAACAAATGAAAGTAATAAGAAGAGTGTCATCGTTTTAATTTTTTTGCAAATATCTTCAATACCTGGCAAATAACTTTGATTTCAAGGACCCCAAGTGGGTCTTGCGGGAGTCCTAGAACCACAGTTTAAGAAACACTGGTCTATGCATAGGAATAATAGAGCCCAGGAAATATCAAAAGTGAGCTGGAAACATACACGTTTTTAAAATACCTGGTTTCAAAAGTGTTATAACTTGCATATTACTTCTGTTATCACTGCAGCATAGTGCCCTGACATATTTAATCAAGTAATAAAAAAACCTTGATGATGATTATCATCACAATTAAAATATTACTACAATGTCTCTGTCCTACAGTGGATGTCTTCTGGACCTTGAGTTAGGAGGTACTGTCTAGCTGTCTTGGATTTGACTTTTTAGAAAATAATACTAGATAAATCCTTCTGAGACAAAATTTAAGGAACAGGAAATAGCTGAATTTTGCAGTGACAAATATACCAGCCAATCTTTTATTTCAGGCTTCTAGGCTTGTTTTTATTCCTAATGGAATTGTTTTACTTGAGACTATAATCTTAATTTAGAACATTATCTTAATAGATTTGTGAACCTCAGCTTTCAAACTGGAAAAAAACATTTAAAAAAAAAATTAAAACCCATAGCAGCGGCTTTGTTTTAGCCCTGTTCCAAAAGCCACTGGCTTTGCCCCATCACTGAAATTATCATTTCTGTACTACTGTGTGGTGCCAAGCAGTGGTCCGGTCCTTCCCCTCCTTGTGCTGGCCTGCTTTTCCTCCAACCAACCAACTGTAGAATGCCAAAAACAGAAGGCAGCCAACTCTCCACCCCCATCCCTGCTCCTCCCTCCACAGGCCTAGCTTTATACAGTGAGGGATGGAGAAACAAAAAGGCAAGAAGTCCACTGTTAGAGGAATGCCAAAGCTGCTCATCTGTTTGGCTGGCAGGAATTGGGGAAACCAAGGCACCACAACACCTTGGCTTTGGGAGGGAGGGAGGAATCCTTAAAAAGGGAAGCAGCATGAGGAGGGAATCCAGGCTGTCTTGCAGCACTTGAGGAAGCACTGCAAAAGCAATGATCACAGCAGTTCCTCTGGTGCAGGTGTCAACTCGATTAACATCAGAGTTGATTGGTTCTGCTTTCTGAGACAACTAGGAGCCCCACAACATTGTGACAACATGCAGTCTCCCAACATTACATCTCCCTTGTATGTGAGAGGAGCAGTAGATATTTGCCACTAATTGATTTAGCTGAAATCAGTTTCTGTTCTAGATGGATGTATTAGTGCTAACATATTCCTAAATTAGATTTGTGAAAAAAGTACATATTATTTCTTTGGTTAATCCATTTGTATTTCGGTAGCACAACCACATTTACATCATTGCTGAGCTGTCAGAAAGGATTTAGTTATGATTTGGAGACAGAAAAGTTGTGGCTTGAAGCTGCTGTCATCATATATTTGCAGAGAGATTGTGAGTGCTCTATCTCCCTCTTTGCTATTGCTATTTTTAACAGTCTTCCCAGCCATAAAAGGTTGGGAGTGTTGCTTTCACATTCCAGTGACTGCTGGCATTATTTTTGTTCTGGACTTGAGAGTCCATCCTTAACACAGGTCCTGTCTTCCACTTAGCTAGACTGAACTTTAGTTGGATTTCTCTCTTCCTCTCATTCATCCACATACAAGATTGAAATTCTATAATACCAAATCTGGCTCCTGGTAAGTTTACAATGTTCATAAATATTTCTCAAAAGTATTTGCTTTGTATATAAAACTGGACAAATAGTCACTTTCTGTTTCATTTCTAATTCTTGCAAAGATCATTGTTCCCTTTGCCCAATTATTATGAGTTCAGCAGTGGGCTGGGAGAATTGTGATAACAGAGTGAAGGAATCTTAAAGCTAAATAATAGAAAGTCTCAGTGTTTTACTAATTCAACTATTAAAACTTTTCAAATACTTTTCAGGTTAGATGTAACGGCTATAATAAAAAGTATCCTCTACACTTTTGGATTTGTGCATGTTATGGGCAATTATTTCAAAATTTCTTCAGATTACCAACCAAAGTGCTAATATTCTCTTGCATAAAGAGATTTCAATATACTTTAAAAATGCATTTCATTTTCCTCCATTCAGATATGAAGTTTTACAATAACTTGTTAGCACTGATATTTTCTATATATGTTTTGGTGAATGTACCTATGTCAACCACTTTTTTTAAACAAATAAAATTAGTAAACTAAAATTAACAACATAAATATTAAACTCATCTAACAGTTAAAAGCCTGGTGAAAGAGATGTCTCTACATTTTTCCTAAAAAATTAAAGAGAGTAAGCCAATGAAACTCCCAAGAATGTGTGTTTCACAAACTAGGAACAATGTAAGAAAAGGCTGATATTTCCATACTAGAAAGGACAGCAGAGCATCTTCAAAAGGGCTTCTTCCAACTCGATAGGGTTTGTAACAGGAGAGGCAGTTCCTCAGAAAGTTTCCACCATTTGAAAAATTAGATTTTCTATTTGAAGAAAAATAAACTATTAATAATTTTTTTTAAAAAAAAATATCTGTGTTTTTAAAATTTTGCCATACATGCATTTCTGAATGTCCATTAAGTTGTACAAAGATGTTTTGAAATCTTTTTTCACAGACCTGTTACATAAAGTAAACCTAATGACAATGCGTAGAGTGAATAGTGTTTTTAAGCAATAGTCCACAAGCTTGCACAAACCGTGGGAAAATGTAGCCCAAGAGGCTTAAGAATGGGTGGGGTGACATTTTTGTTGGAGTCAACAGATGGTTCTTGAACAAAATCATAATTGTGTAGATCTTCAGCTCTGGAAACCAATGAATAAGAATAGACTATTAGTTTCCCTTGATCAGGATTAACAGTCATGCCATAACTGAGAACCAGCAGTTACAAAAATGATAAATAAATCACAATATATTGTACAAATTTATATATTGTATCAATTGTATTGCCAAGTTTTCCAATTTGGAAGTGTAAGGATTTGAAATATGGAGTTTCTTTTTGATTTTTCAAATAGAATAGCATGAGATGGTTAAACATAAAACATTTTTGAATTCTTAGTTTTGAAAATGCAGTTTCAAAATTAGAATTGTGAATATTTTAAAATGTAAATGACACCTTTTTCCTGATGACAAAGATATATTAGGATTTATAACAATTAGAGATTCCTATCCTGTTTGTTTTACCAGAGCTAATCAGTGGAAAACATATCTTTTATGGGAGTCGCTATTTCTTTTTAATGTTAAGCTTAGATTTAATGGAATATTACATTAGATTAAATGGATATTTTGTTTTATTTTTAACCAGTGTTGATTATCAATTTTATCACAGAATGGGGTCAGATTTCAGAATCTGCATTTTTAAAAAATATGCCTGTGGTCATAAACATCAAATGAAAAATATTTTTCATGTAACTGGAATTCTTAAGACATTCTGAATTTTATTTACTTCTCTGTGAATATTTTGTTCCTCAACTTTCACATTTTATAACATTGTTAATGTTTTTTATCCATTACTTATATCTTGGTGGCAATTATTTAATGGATAAATTCATGAAGAAGAGAAGTATTCATTTGATGCATTTTTTATGTTTATAAAAACATAGAACGTATTATGTGATTTGAGAATAACAACTAACTGGTTACTTTTTTTCTTTTAACAGTTTATCCAAAGTGTGAATTGAGTTAGGAGAAATCCAAAATGTCTTTACCATTCTATCAGAGGCATCATCAGCATTTTGATCGAGCTTATCGTCACAAAGAGCTAGAATCAACACTAAGTCAGTATCAGAAAGAAGAAAAGCGCAAATCTGCCATTTACACACATGGCTCTACTGCTTACAGCCACAAAGGTGCATCGGCCTACCGTCATGAGTCAGCTTTTTCTGACCAAAAGTCTACAGCAGCCAGCCAAGAATTAACAGAAGCCCATGCCCACAAATCTGCAGCTCACAGTAAACGATCTGCATCTTATAGTCTAGGATCCGATTTGGTCAATAAGAAAACTGAAGCATATCATCTTGGATCTGAATTAGTCAATAAGAAAGCTGAAGCATATCGTCTTGGATATGATACATACAGTCACGGGTAGAGTAAAATACAATTTTATGTAGTATAGTAGCTTCCCATCCATTTTAATTTCCTCAGGATCAAATTTTGGGATCATAAATACTTGTTGGGACAATAAGCTTTCTCAGATGTACCTTTTTACAAAATGTTTCTTTCCATTTGTGTATATCTTAAATGTTAATTGGGTTTGTAAAACCATTTGTGTGTCTTGTAGATTATAATGGATGTTACATCATCAGAGTCATAAAGCAATCTGCTGGCAGTCCTTTAACCAGTTATGCTACTGTAGTCCAGTGTTTCTCAACCTTGGCAACTTAAGCATGGCTGGCTGGGGAATTCTGGGAGTTGAAGTCCACATATCTTAAAGTTGCCAAAGTTGAGAAACACTGTGCCAGTCTGTGGGCTTGACTGGGGTAATGGAGAAAAGCTACTCAATGCTTCTCCTCTCAGCCATTTTTTTTCCCCATTGAGAGCTCTCATCACAGCTGCTTTTCTGCCTATGGAAAGAATGGTTATGATTCTTCCCCTGGGTGGAAAAGCAATTTAATCAAATATTTGAGTACAAATAAAATAGCTGGAGGGGAAACTTTCTGCTTAGCTTTCTGCTTGGTTCTAGCTCAAACTCATAATCCCACTGCTGTTTTTCCTGGGGGTGGAAAGTATTATATAAATGTTGCATTTCCTTGTTGGAGTTATGCTTATTTTGGCATTGAATTCATGAGATTTAGCACTGTGATTTATTTCTATAATGTTATAGTCAGAGAAACTGAAGAAAAGATAATCTATACATGTTGCCAAATAAATACAAATGAAAAGAATCCATTTAGCTTGAGTAATGTTTGAATTATATCACCTGTCAGTAACTGCAGTATTCTGGCCTCTCAGGATGAAGAAAGACAAATTGTTCTTTATTGCTACTTGAGTTCATGCTTCATTCTGATAATTTGGCGCTAGCAGTTGAAATCCAATACAATAAGGAAGTGAAATGCAAGTGTTCAATCTCTCAGCAGATTTAAAAGAGAGGGTTTTCCCCCCCCTGAAGTGATGAATTTATCTGTTAGGGGGATTTAGGCTGGTATGTGAGCCCAGTATGTGACCTGTATAATTGGATTATTGATACTAATGAAAGTATGAATACATTCATTATTTAACTGGCTGTGTTATTCCATCTTCGAAAAATAGTTATAATGGTAAATGCCCAAAGTTCAGCTGGATTATTTAATAGCGAGAATTCTTGGCTAGTTTAGTTTACAAGATTATGTGGCAAGAAGGAAAAAAGGGTAAATGCCTTACTTGAAGTCCAAGGATTATAATTAGTTTTTACTATCTTTTACTTCTGCACTTTTTTACCATCTTGTAGAAATGTTTATTTTCTTCTGTAATGTAAACATTCATTTAAAAAGTGTCAGTTTGGGTACTTACAGTAATTTCCAGATCATAATCTATGGCCAGATATCATAATGTTTCTGTACTTTGGCCAGAGGGGAAACCCCCAGTTCAGCAGACTGAATGTAACTCGAAGAAGTTCCTTTTTGCATGTCATGAACTAGTCATCAGTTGAGATGTAGAGAAAGGGGAGTGGGGGGAATTTAGACATCTGATTCCTAATTAGCTCGTCCTGCTTAGAAGCAGTTTACATTTTTCAGCTGCCTCATGGTGAGTGTTTTAAATTGCTTGACTTGATAGCTTTCATAATGTTGTGAGTAGTTGATATGTAAAGCAATGGTTTCTAACTTTTAGAGGCCTGTGGCCACATTTCCTCCTGTGGTGCCTTATTTTGTAGGTGTAAGTCATCTGTTGTTAGTATTGCAAGTCTGCTGCCATTGCTTTCTGGATTGTCCAAAAGTCTGCCATGGAGAAGCACCTAGTCCCAAAAGAACAGGAAGATCTCCAAGAAGCTCACTGCAAGACAGTGGTTGGCTCTGAGGCTGCTGTTTCCCTCCAAAACACTGTCTCCTACATGAACAAATTCTACAAAATATATGTTTAAGAGAGAGCTCAGTACAAATAGGCAAATGACCTTCTGGATAAACTAAGTAAAGAGAACCAATTGTATCTGGACCTCAAAAGCCTTATTTGCTTTATTAAAGTGCAATAAACTAATAATACATTAATACTTAACAAAATACCCAATGATACTATATCCTGGGTGCCTTACTGGGGGTAACAGGATTTATTTAAATATCTGGCTTGTCCAGGTGCAGTATGCTATTCCTTTCTTTGGAATGTATTCAGCCCCATAGATTTCCTATGCCTAGAAACATGATGGGGTAGCTGGAGGACAACTCTTTGCTCACTACAATGGGACTTCAGTCATGAGTAACTTATTTTACTGATTTCCATGGGATCTGAATCTCTACTCCTCTGTAGGATTAATTATAAGTTAAGAATTCAAATTAAGATATGACACACAAGATAAATTTAAAAATTAAAAAAATACACAGCAATAGGGGGAGATATGCCCAATTAAATGCAAAATTCCAAAGGTTAGCCAGAAGAGATAAGGAATTATTTTTAAACAAGCAATGCACGGAAGTGGAAGAAGACAATAGAATAGGAAGGACAAGAGACCTCTTCCTGAAAATTAGAAACATCGGAGGTAAATTCCAGGCAAAAATGGGTATGATCAAAAACAGAGATGGCAAGGATCTAGCAGAAGAAAAAGAGATAAAGAAAAGGTGGCAAGAATATATGGAAGATCTGTATAGGAAGGTTAATAATATCGGGGATAGCTTTGACGGTGTGGTCAGTGAGTTAGAGCCAGACATCCTGAAGAGTGAGGTTGAATGGGCCTTAAGAAGCATTGCTAATAACAAGGCAGCAGGAGATGATGGTATCCCAGCTGAACTGTTCAAAATCTTGCAAGATGATGCTGTCAAGGTAATGCATGCTATATGCCAGAAAATTTGGAAAACACAAGAATGGACATCGGATTGGGACAAATCAACTTATATCCCCATACCAAAAAAGGGAAACACTAAAGAATGTTCAAACTATCAAACAGTGGCACTTATTTCACATGCCAGTAAGGTAATGCTCAAGATCCTGCAAGGTAGACTTCAACAATTCATGGAGTGAGAATTGCCAGATGTACAAGCTGGGTTTAGAAAAGGCAGAGGAACTAGGGACCAAATTGCCAATATCCGCTGGATACGGCAGGGTTGTATACTCTCACCCTACCTATTCAACTAGTACGCAGACATCATGCAACGTGCTGGGCTTGAGGAATCCAAGGCTGGGGTCAAAATCGCTGGAAGAAACATTAACAATCTCAGATATGCAGATGATACCACTTTGATGGCTGAAAGTGAAGAGGAACTGAGAAGCTTTATGATGAAGGTGAAAGAAGAAAGTGCAAAAGCTGGCCTGCAGCTAAACCTCAAAAAAACCAAGATTATGGCAACCAGCTTGATTGATAACTGGCAAATAGAGGGAGAAAACGTAGAGGCAGTGAAAGACTTTGTATTTCTAGGTGCAAAGAAATACAGTAAGAAATTACTGCAGATGCTGACTACAGTCAGGAAATCAGAAGACGTTTAATCCTTGGAAGAAGAGCAATGACAAATCTCAATAAAATAGTTAAGAGCAGAGACATCACACTGACAACAAAGGTCCCCATAGTTAAAGCAATGGTATTCCCCATAGTAACATATGGCTGTGAGAGCTGGACCATAAGGAAGGCTGAGAGAAGGAAGATCGATGCTTTGGAACTGTGGTGTTGGAGGAAAATTCTGAGAGTGCCTTGGACTGCAAGAAGATCCAACCAGTCCATCCTCCAGGAAATAAAGCCAGACTGCTCACTTGAGGGAATGATATTAAAGGCAAAACCGAAATACTTTGGCCACATAATGAGAAGAGAGGACACCCTGGAGAAGGTGCTGATGCTAGGGAAAGTGGAAGGCAAAAGGAAGAGGGGCCGACCAAGGGCAAGATGGATGGA
This sequence comes from Candoia aspera, assembly GCF_035149785.1. NCBI lineage: Eukaryota > Metazoa > Chordata > Lepidosauria > Squamata > Candoiidae > Candoia > Candoia aspera. Next base: position 159,710,907 of record NC_086155.1, read on the forward strand.
TGATATTCTAGAGGTGACGGACTCATCCCTGGGGAGCTGGGGGTGTTGACCACTGACAGGAAGCTCTGGCATGGACTGGTCCATGAAGTCACGAAGAGTCGGAAGTGACTGAATGAATAAACAACAACAACACAGTGGATCCATAATTTAATTTTTTAAAGGCAGAATAACAACCTTATAATCTAATGAAAAACTCCCATAAACGTTTGTTATGATGTGATAAATTCAATAGTGTTTAAGGACTAACAGATTTGTCCTGTGTTTTACTGAAAAGACAGGGCTATTCATCAGGACATTTCTGAAATCCTTAATAATATCTTCTATCTGGATCATTAGGGGTGAAAAGATGATAGTTAAGTTTCTCAATTTTCAAAAACAGATTCCAAAATCTTACTCATCAGCTGTGGTTATGCAACTAAGGTTCTTCCTTAGTATGTATAACAATATTTCCCCTGAGAAGTATCTTTTATTGCTCTCTGATTTCAAGGACAGCTGTTTCATAACCTTTTGGGCAGCTTTCATGTGTATATTCTTCCAACCTGAATATAGTTTACATTTTACTTTCAAGTAAACTCCATATTTTCAGGAATTGACAGGAGTAGTACCATTTTATCTTTGGAAAATCACATTTTTAAAACCAGCTCTGCTGGTTTAAAATATTTGCACTTGCATGCTTCTCCTTTTGATGACATGTTAGTTAGACTATATATAATGTTAAGGATACAATGTTACACTTACCTAAGTATCCTTGAAAAAGTAGGACTTCTTGGTAAATATATTTCAGTAATTTTCTCAGGTTACTTGTGGAAATTTAGATTCACAGAACAATCATTTCCTTTATATGTGGAGCTATAAAATTATTATAGTGATTGCATGTTTGATCCAGACATAAGCTTGGGTAGAGGTAAATTAGAAACTGAAATGTAAATATGAACAATGACATGATTTTCACTACATGTAAATGTAAGCTTGAGACAGTGGTATACTTTAAATTTTTGTCTTCAGAAACAGTGGACATTAAAGAAGATTATAAAGAACTTGGTTATATCCAATTTTTCAGTATACTGTGCATTTATGGTTTACCTCTGTAGTGCAAAAGAACTAGTTCAACAAAAGCTTGGCTTTTTAATATTTTTTAAGACACTACACTTGTTTTGAGTATTCCTACACCAATATTGCAAATTAAACTATGTAGATTATATGTAGAGTAGATACTCCATCTGTGATGCTGGACAGAAGGCCTAGAAAGGGAAATATCACAATATAAGTATCTTAATATAAAGAGTTGGAAACATATATAAATACTTTAATATGAATATATTATAAGCATTGCTGATAACAGTGTGCACCAAATCTCTATCAAACCATTAATAAGCTCTAAAAATGTGGAGCAGGATATAAACCCTTGGCCGTTGTTTCTCCCCTGTAAATTTCACTCTCTGCTCAAACTGTGCCTTGTCGTAGAGACATGGCAGGCAGAATCTACTCATTCAAATTGCTTGAGTTTTGTATATTTTTCTCTTGTAAGTTTATTTTGAATTATTTCTTAATAAATAATTCAAGACATATCTATGCTCAGGGCTGGCTTTAGGCTAAGGTCAAGTAGACAATGGCCTAGGGTATCAAACATAGGGGGCACAGTGCTGCCCCTCCTTCTGAATCGTTATAAAAATGAAAATCTTTGCATTGGCAGGTCCTTGGGGCACCATATACCCTGAAGCTGACACTGTCTACACTACCACTACCACTGTTTCTATTCCAAAAACCATCAAGAACAGTTTAATCTATTATAGTCTTCACTTCTGTTGTCTAGCTAACTATTTCAAGGAATATAGTTCCATATTAAATTGGCCATAAGAAATGAGTAGTAGCACAGTGGAATGGATCTTTAATAACATTTGTATGACAGGTATGGAGCAATGACGTATCTAAGAAGTGCAAGATCATGAAGATATTTGAAGAGCATCATTCATAGTTCTTTATTGGATATCTAAATATCATTAAATTGAAAAGACATTTAATTGTCTTGTCAAAGTTCTGTAAGTGCCTCTTCCAAATGTGTTGAATTAACTCCCAAGTCAAGGATGATCATTGGGACTGAAGTCCAAAACATCTGGAGGGCAATATGCTGAGTGAGGATAAACTAGAGAATAGAAAATGTCAAGTGTGCAAACCTGGTTCAGGATTAAAAAAAAAATCATTTTAATTTTACCATATTCAGCACATTCTTAAGGTCTTTCAACAGTTTTCAGGATGCTACCAGACTACAGGAAAGAATAACTGTATAATTGTGATTAAGTAAAACAGATTCCTGTATATAATCCTGTGGACATGGGAATAATCTGTACAGGGGTTGCATGATATACCAATAGTAGAAGGCACCTTTTTATTTCTCCCTCTCTTTTACACACATAAGCTTTTGTCTCTTCACACAGTTGCTACAGAAAGTTGAGATTGTGCTGGTCATGGATTGAGGTTACAGCAATCACTTTCAAAGGGCCTAAGGGAAATAGGATGATAAAATGAAACAGGAGAGAGCTTTGTACACTGTCATGAAGTCCTTGAGGAAATTGTAGGACCTAGTTGAAATAAATAACAAAAAAATCATCAATTGTTTCAGCAAATAATTGGAACTGCATTAGGTAAAATTCCGAAAGAAAAGCATCTAACCTATAAACAAGTATTTAAATAAATAATTTTTATTAAGACCAGTGTTTTTCCCTACTGATGGCATTTTTTCCTTTTTGCACAATTATGTATTTTGTATAATGAGCAAGAGTGAGGAAGGTATTAGTTATATTGACTGCATCCAACGTTGCAGTGTTTTCTCTCCTTGCATGCTTTAATGCTATATTGTATTTTCCCTTTTTTGTTTTACAATATGCCTTCCCAGTTATGCATTTGTGTGGCTTGTGCTTGCTTCTGGTTTATTATTGTCAACTTGAAGCAAGAATTTATGTCATATTTACCACAAGAACGGTCCAAGCAGCAGTGTGCTTTTGAACACATCAATAAACATGTGTGAGAAAAAGGCACAAGAAGTAGGTGATATATACAAATGTGGGTAAAAAATAAACAATATTGAATTTAGAAAGTAGGAGGGACAGTAATTACGGCTGCAAATTCTAAACACAGTTAACGTAATAGTTATATTAAATCTGAGCTGCAAAAGTCCAGACTTCTTCTAAATGTCAGCAAAGAACTACTGTAAACTAGTGATCTGGAGTTTTGAAGTTCAGATTTGTTAGGCTATCAAATGGGAATGAAAAGATTGAATTCCATGAGATATTTCTGAGTTCAGGATTGTTTGCATGTTGTACAGCTGCCTGGAAAAAGCAACCTGGGCATGGAAGTGAAATGAAATATATATTGTTGATTTGAAGACTATCAAGTGCCTTCTGGCATTCTTCTACTTCCACTATGTTCAACTTGCATCACAGCAGATAATGTTAAGGCAGATGTCTTTAGAAACCTAATGGTACGACTTTTCTTTCAGAAGTCTGGTAGAAGATCATACTCTAAAGTTGAGTCCTAAAGCAAAGAGAGCTAAGCAAAGTGTATTGTCAGAAGAAAAAGAAAACACAACTATTGTTGACTATGTAGTACCTGTGTTCACCGGAAGGTATGTCTCTTTACAGCTGTTTTGTAAATGGGACAAAAAATGACTGAAATAAAGAGGGAAATAATATCTCTTTACAGCTTTATAATGGCTTCAATGCTAAATTTAACCATATAGTGAAATTACTAATGAGTCTTTCTACTGCATATAAAAGTAAATCATAGATGGTGAGGTTGATTGACAGTATAATCTGCCTGAGATATATGTTTCCTCTGATGTAAGTCTCAGTGCACTCAACAAGACTTTATTCTTAAGGAACTGTTTATTGGATTACATCCTATATATGAATAACTAAAAAGCAAGGGAATCGATAATGTGGAGAACATAGAAGGAAAGATAACCTGCACTAAAAATACTGTATTTCAAGTATCTCACTGTCCTTCATTTTCTGTGATACTTCTTAATAGAGAAATTGAGTCCTCTGTCAATATAAACATAAGATATGTAGTAAATTTGAACTTGAATTTAAGAATTTTTACATAGAACCAAATTAAAAACTAAGATTGGTGGGTCTGAAAGTTACAGAGGATTGCTACTGAAATTGCTACTGAAATCTTGAATTCTTTAATAAGCAATATGATCAAATGTTCATTGTTTTATAATGACATTTTCAGGAAAAAGTTTCTTCTTAAAATGGATGCAGATACCCCAGAGTTCTAATTTAGGCCAGAAAAGATCTATTTTCAGTCTGTTCCATTTAGAATTATGTTAAACCAGTATATTCATTACAATACAAGAAAAGCTGTCTTTTGCTCTCTCATACATGCCACACATATATACTGCATTCCTGTCTCATTTGTTCTAACTTTTTATCGTATATAGTTGAGTAAGAAACTATTGCAATAGTATCCAAGACTAGGTGAACAAAACCCAATTACTTTTTACTGTTTAGATTTACCAGAGCAAAAAACAGTTCATATTGTAAGAAATGGGAAAATGGTTTTTAAGACATTCAAGGTTTGTTTTCCATGCAGTGCCAGCATCGTAGTTTTTTCAACAATTATCTGACAGTATGATTTTAGTTTGGATATACTTGTTGCTATCACCCAACATTGATACATTGTAACAAGTGTTTTTAGATTGAGCTTGGAGAATTTACTTTAAATGTTAGCATATAAAATGAATATGATTCATTTGGACGTACGGCTTTGTCATCCTGTCAATTTAGTCTCTGGCAGTTTTTCTCAAAGGGATAAAAAGCTAATTTGACCCATAATAAGTCTAATCATGAGAGCCAGTTTGGTGTAGTGGTTAAGGCATCAGGCTAGAGACTGGGAGACTGGGAGTTCTAGTCCCACCTTAGGCACCCAGTTGGGTAACCCTGGTCCAGTCACTCTATCTCAGCCCTTTAAAAGGAGGCAATAGCAAATCACTTATGAAAAATCTTGCCAGGAGAACTGCAGAGGCTTGTCCAGGCAGTCTCTGAGAATTAGACACAACTGAATGGATTAAAAAAAAAAAAGGCTAATCAAGATTGCTACTGGAAAGCCCATCCTTTGTGCCAGAAAGCAATGGGCTATGTGATACCACTGCCACCTATTTATTATCTGAAGGATACAGCTCAGATTCATATTATACTTGTAAACCATATCTAAATTATTAACTAGATTAGTCTGTTTCTTTCCATTGTGAGATGATTTGCTAGAGAGAGGCCAGAGAGAGTTAAAAAAAAATCAAATTCCTTCTAGGGAGCTGGTACTTCCATTGTATTGGTTGTTGGCCAACTGATAAAGTTAGATTTGGACCTGCAGTAATTGGATTCCAAAGCTAATTTAGGAATATCCTGATAGAATGCTGTTATGTAAGACATCTACTTTTAGACTGCGGTCTAGTACATCCTTGGTTTGCAGTTAGTCCCACAAAACTGAATGCAACTTTCTTCTGAAAATATGGTATAAAACTGCAATTTAATCTCACTTTTCCATGATAAAACAAACCAAGAATGTAAATGAAGTATGGTGGAACAATTAAAAAATTTTGCACAGTGAGCATGGTATAAATATAACCCTTAGCATGATCTAGTCAAATATGAATTCTTATTTCTACTGATTTTCAGTGCAATTATTTTCTCACTCTTAGGGCTGGATTATTAACATTTCAAAAATAATAAAATTTGACATTTATTATTATTAATATTCTGATTTGTTGGTATTCTGAAGGAAACCTTTCCCAAACTGGTGATCTTCAGAGATATTTTGGATTTAAATGTACATAATCCCTAGCATAATCCTCAATGTTCTGAATTAATTTTTAGAAATATATGGGTAGCCCATTTCATAACTTTGATATTCAAGATGAGTATATCTCTCAAATATATACTGATCAATTGCATATATGGATTTGACCATAAAATTCATTAGCACATTTCAATGAATTGGCATTTGTGTTAAAAAAATATTGATAAAATATGAAAAGAACACAACATTGGTTATACAGATGAATCTTTACATGTGAAGAATTGCTTATACTGAATAACTGCAGCTGCTGTCTGAAAAGCTAAATAAATAGCTTATTACTGTTGCCTTTTCCAATGCCAGGTGCTAGCTTTCTCGGCAATTGCTTGCTGCATCCAAAATTTAGTCTTCATTATGATGTATATTGTGGAAGTATGCTATTTTGACACTGAAATATATGTACACCAGATATAAAAGACTAATAGCTATAATGTTTTTAAAAAGAATTGAACTGGCTTGATATACAGTAGGAAATCATAACATTGACATCTTGTTTGTGTGTTACTATCTTCTCATATTTACCTTTATCTTCTTAAGCTAACGAGACAATAAGACTGATGATAACTAATGTTTTTCAAGAAAATAATGTAGAACAGCTTCTCCACCATACTGTTATCCAGACATGTTGGGCTAAAATTTGTGTCATCCACAACTCTCACGTATAAGTCTTACATCTACAGCACCAGTTAGGAAAGGCTGATGTAGAAAGTTCATTGCCTTGATACATTCAGTGGACTATATTTAACTTACTATATTAACATTAACATAAAATGCATTGTTTTTCAGTATGCAATGGATTTTTTTTTTAAATTCTTGCAGAGAAAACTATATCAGTGGAATTACAGATACAGAAGAAGAAAGAATAAAGGAAAGTGCTGCGTATATTGCCAGAAGGAACCTTTTTGCAACTGGGGAAGAGATTACTGCAACCAAAAAGAAAATTTCCTCTTCTGTAGAAGAAGAGAAACATGAGAAAAAATCAAGAAAAGTAGCAATACGGGAGACAGCTGAAAAAATGGCTTTAAAGAAAACGGTATTAAATCACTCATTCTAACATGATAATGATATCGGGCTTTGGTTGTTGTTGCTGTTGTTAAAAAGTATCAAAACATAGGACATGATACCACAGTTAGGTAAGCCATTGTTAGTTCTTACGTTTCTCTTTGATTTCATTGGAAAAAAAATAAAACATTCTTCATTTTCTTTCTGAACCATTAGGGCTTAAAAACATTTGGCAGGATTTCTACATCTAAATATGAAGTAGAATACATTCTCCAGCAATTCTTCCTGTTTTCTCTACAGATAAAAATGATAGAATTATAGGTCTATAAGGATTGGGCAGAATAATCCTATCTGTTCTCTCAGAGAACAAGAACTCCAGCATCTTTCTTGGTGCCTGTTGAAGGGCAAGAATGTGGAAGGATCGATTTCCCATCCCCAGTACTCTTTTTGTTTAAATAAAAGGAATCCCCTCCTGTTGAGGCCAATAAATAAATCAGTGCAAGCTCCAGAACTGCTGTGGATTGAATGTTGGTTTGGAGTGTGGGTGAGCATACCAAAAGAATTTCGCAACCAGCAGATCTATTGTCCCAACTGGCACATGCTCTGGCCAATTTTTGACACTCCCCTTTTTCCATCATGTAACATCAGAAGGGATCCTGGGTGCTAACATCGGGAGGAGCAAGATTCCAATATTAGATATTAATATGTCTGTAATATCACATGGGAAAAGTTACGTTCCTCTTTTACTTGGGCTCATTACTTCCTTTCAGTCTTTAAACATATAAATGCAAAAGCTGTAATAGGATTTCTGGTCTGAGAAGAGAAAGGACAATTTGGCCCTGCAGCCTCAACCACTTGTTTCCCATGCTACTCTGGCATGTTTCTTAAGCCAGCTTCAAAAATACCCATCCAAACTGCAATGAGTTGGCAATGCAGCTAGGCTTGTGCTCAGTCTAGACCATGGGCATTGGCCACTGCAAGACCTGAATGGTCATTCCCCTGCTTCTTTCCCTTCCAACCCATGCAGAGAAGGCACACCTCACTGGCTGACTCCTGTGTGGACTGGTCCACCAGTGCCCACCTCTTCCTTTTGGAGATTGTTCCCTTTTCACTAGTCCCTGTGCCTTTCCTTTGCTTTCCCAGTTATTTGCACACAAAGATGCCCTCTCTTCTCACATTATCTCCTTTTACACTAATCCAGACCCTTTCTTTTTTTCTTTTTTCCCTTATGGTACTGTCCTAACTCTGACATCACAAAAAGAGAGCAGCAGGAAAGAGGTAGTTTTTTTCATTCCTGCATTCTCCTGCAGATCCATGGAAGCTTTCTGATAAGGAAGAACTGATAGCTCAGCTTCACAGAAACAAAGCAGCAACTAAAGAAGCAGTTTTAATATTTTTTTAATTAAAATTCCGGGGAAGGGAAGGGAAGCTTTGCAATACAGTACTGTAGGCAGGTCCTGGGAAAGCATGCTTTACCTTGACTGGATAGAAATGAAAGGGTACCTGCTAGAAAATGGAGCATGAGCTTCTAGAGGTAAGAATAGTTCATTGTAAACTGTAAACATTATATTATAAACTGTAAGATTATTTTAAAAATGGCAGATGCCAATCAGGAAAGAACACAGCAGCCCAGCAGCCCAGGATGAAATAGTTGCACAGTGTAGTGATCAGCCACTGGAGGGGAGGGGGCCTGCCAGGCAGCACAGCCAGTTGGAGCTGAGGCTGTGTCTAGATTAGAATGAAATCTGAAGACCATCCACTCTGAAGATCCTAAAGTGGCCTGAGTTAAAAAACATCAGTTTGAATCAAAGCTGGAAAACACTGATATGGGATACATTTGCAATTGGCTGAGACGGGGCGGAGTGGGGAGGAAGAGGAGGATATCATCAATTTCTGCATCAGGAAGTGGTGGGAAGCCCATTCTGGGTCTGACCAAAGTCTAAAACTGGAGAAAGCAAATATGTTTTAATTTTTTCCTGCGATCATGTTCTTTAAGAAAAAAAATGTTTAAATAGCACATTGAAAATTACAATAATATTTAATCACATTTATGAAATGTTGACAAATATATATTATATAGTAGTCTAGATCAAAGGTAAGTTTTATGTCTTAGGACACTAGTGCATGTCCAGAGGATGATTTATAAGATGAAGTGTTTGTCTTATAGTTAACAGAGACCCAAGAATTCCACAGAAAGTTAAATGAAGATAGTCTGTTACACGCTCCTGAATTCGTTATCAAACCTCGTTCACACACTGTCTGGGAAAAACAGAATGTCAGGTTGCACTGCACTGTGAGAGGCTGGCCAGAACCTCGTGTTACATGGTATGCTTGTTTGTTTATCAGCATTATAAGTTGATGAAGTGGTGCATTTAGAATAGGTGATATAAAAATAAAGCTTACTATAAATACTGCATTGAGAGGTAATCAAATTCAACTTTTAACATTGTCTAGTGAACTCTTGTATGCTTAAAATAATTCCAGCTTACATTATTATATTTTATAAATTATATTTTTATGTTTTTATTTTAATTTATTACATTTATTCATTGTGCGTTATTTGTTCCTGCTACATCCTACAGAGGACTTGAGAATGATGCCTATCATTCAGTGAAATTGATAAACTGAAGGATTATGTTTTCATTAGCCAAAAACTCTTGCCACAAAACAGTTCTAAGTGTGAGTGTTCCAAACCATATGAGGAATAATTTTTGCATAATTTATCAATTCATGTATTCTGTATTGTACGTTTCATTGTTGAAAACCATTTAATGGTGGCTTGCAATCTAAAATGAATAATAGGATGCATATCCACTCATTTCAAGGGAAGAATATATATCTATTTACTTTGTGTGTGCATATTGGCAACCTCACTGAATAGGTTTCAAAGCTGCATTTTAAATGAGAAAAAAAATCAAGTGTAACTTGGTTCTGATGAGGGGGAAATTCAAGTTTGATATAAATTTATCAGGCTGTACCTCTTGAATCAATATGCATACTGAACACAATAATAGTTTGATTTTGGCACTACTGAATTTTATGGCACAATTTGCCAATTAAAAAACATTTATTGGGGAAAAAGTCATTTTCCAAATACATTTGTATTAGGGAAAGTTTGCAAAGATGACAGTATTAGGAGAAAGGCATTCAATTTATATATTTTAGGAGGCATGTATACAAAAGCTTACATATTTAAAAAAAAATGCAGGTTGATGAAGAATCAAGAAAAAAACCCCTCAAGGTCAGAAATATGAGAACATGATTAAAGGTACTTTGGCACAGTGATGTCTGGACATTAATAAATATATTGGTTCCATTACCCTTCTGGCTTGGTTTTGACTTCATAGCATGCTCGGAATATAATTTGAGAATGTGAGTGATTTAAAACTGCATCACTCCAATAGTCTTAGACAGCTATATCCAAGATCATAAACTGAAATTACTTTAAATTATATTAACAATAAGTATATCCATTTGGGTATATGTATGGAATCCAATACAGTACTTTCCGGTAAACTTGTGATAACACTGAATATTTAAGCTTTGGTCCTATATATCTAGGAATTCAGTGTGATTTGCTATTGACTGAACATGCAGAGAACTGCATTTTGAATACTTAGCTATCAGTGGAAAGAATGAGCATCAGACAGGTGTTTGCTTTGGGATATGAAATGAAATCTGATAACTCTCACTTATCACTTGTTAAGCAAATGGCATTCACATGCTTGAAACAAACAACACTTATAGAAGCATGGAAAAATTATAAAACTTGTGAACTCTTAGTGTACTCATCTGAATAAATGCTTGTATTGCATGGTGAATTACAGTACATTCAATCATGATCTTTTATTAGCTTTACTAGAAAAAGATATGGAAATCCTATATTATTTTGTGACTTCAGCTGCGTGAACTGCTAACACATAACAGTAAATGCGTTGCAGTCCCAAATTAGTAAATGTCTTCCCTCTTCTGGAATGTTGCTTATCAGATGCTAAAAGCATGGGGCTTTTGTTTCATGTCATAAATAAAATTGCATTCCTTAAATGACCTAAAAACGAAGAAGAAACATGTAACCTCTAAAGTGCCAGAAAAAAATGTGCAGGCTCCTGAGTTCCCAGAATTCTTATGATGTAAGGTGGGACTAAAAGCTGGGGATGCAGGAAGAAAGAAGTCCAAAAATTAGGCCAGATGTTGTGATGTTGGCTTTAATTTAATTTAATTTTTCTTAAGCTGCAAATTGCTTCTAGAATTACATCCTGGACAAAACTGATTCAAAAGTACTAAGGGCTTCTCACTAAATTTGGTATTAGTAGATTTGGTCTTTCAAGATATTTTACATTTATATTCATATACCCTAGACTTGGGGAATTATTAGAAATATGGGAGCTATCCCAAAATGTTTGAAGAGCAGAAGGTTGCCTATTTCTCTGTATGAGGTTGCTTTGAAGATCAGGGGAATGGTGCTCTGTGAAGGGATTTTTATCATTCACCCCATTTCATTTCCCCACCCTCAAAATAGCTTTAATGAGAGGAAATAATTTATATTCAGAAAAGAAGTGGGAGGAAAAGATGAAATGCTACCTCGTAATACTTCCCCCAATTTCCAGAGATTATCTTGGAGCTGCTGATTTTCAAAACAAGAAAATATGTGAGCTTGTAATCACTGATTTCTGCATCATATTCTGCTTGGCTAAGACTGTGGGAATCTGGAAACGCAGCCTTGTTTAAAGTGATAAACTGGACAGAAATGGGGAAAGGGGGGAGTATGCATACCACTGTCAGTTTTTGGAGAAATGCAGAAGATTTCAGATTACTACAATGAAATCTCATTACACTGGTGATTTTTCAAGACTTCTGCAATGGTAAAAGAATTAAATATTTGTTTACTTTTTTTAGAAAACTAACTTAATTTTGAGGTTCTGGTTGCACCATTTAGGTATCTTGCAGATATCATCTGTGATTGTGCCCTTCTATTTAAACAATGGCCTTTTTAAGACTCTGAGAGCCTCAGAGAAGGTGAGAGGATGTTTGTCTGAGCACACCACCTCTTTTACATTTTTTTCTTGTTGCATCCTATAATTCTTTTTCCCATTAAAGTTAGTGCTCTGGCACATGTATAGAAACCCGACATAACTCTTGCATTGTATTTTAACTGATTGATTTTTTATTGATTGATTGATTGATTATGTGCCATCAAGTCATTTTTGATCTATCCCTAACCCGTTCTTTCAAGTCTTCCAGTGGTGCACTCATCACTACCATAACTGAGTTCATCCACCTTGCTGCTGGTTGTCTTCTTTTTCTCCTTCCTTAGACCTTTCCTGGCATTAGAGCCTTTTCCAGAGAGTTGGGTCTTTGCATAATGTGTCCAGGGTAGGATAATTTGAGCCTGGTCATATGTGCCTCAAGTGAGAATTCTGGGTTGATTTGTTCAATGATCCATCAGTTTCTTTTCTTGGCTGTTCACAAGATTCTTGTTCTCAAGAATCTTATTCAACATCAAAGTTCAAAGGTGCCAATACATTTCCTATCCTGCTTCTTTAACATCCAACTTTCACTTCCTAGAGCATTACAGGGAATACCATGGCTTGCATGATTCTGATCTTTGTAGGTATAGACACATCACGGCATTTGAATATCTTTTCCAAGGCTATCATGGCTGCTCTACTGAGTGCTAGTCTGTGGCGTATTTCTTGACTGCTTGTTCCTTTACTGTTGATGGTTAATCCTAAAAGGCAGGAGCTATCCACCACTTTGATATATTCATTGTAAATTCTAAGGCTGGTTGTTGTACCTATTGTCATTAGTTTGGTCTTCTTTATATTTAATGTTAGTCCCATTTTTTCAGTGTGCTCTTTGGCTTTTAGTACTAGGGCTTGCAGATCCTTTGCATGTTCAGCTATCAGGGTAGTGTCATCAGCTTTGTTGTTTGTTGTTTATTCGTTCAGTCGCTTCCGACTCTTCGTGACTTCATGGACCAGCCCACACCAGAGCTTCCTGTCGGTCGTCAACACCCCCAGCTCCCCCAGGGATGAGTCCATTACCTCTAGAATATCATCTATCCATCTTGCCCTTGCCCTTTTCCTTTTGCCCTCCACTCTCCCTAGCATCAGCATCTTCTCCAGGGTGTCCTGTCTTCTCATTATGTGGCCAAAGTATTTCAGTTTTGCCTTTAATATCATTCCCTCAAGTGAGCAGTCTGGCTTTACTTCCTGGAGGATGGACTGGTTTGATCTTCTTGCAGTCCAAGGCACTCTCAGAATTTTCCTCCAACACCACAGTTCCAAAGCATCTATCTTCCTTATACCTTGGTTACAACCTTGTTTTATTTTATTAAACTTTATTAAAGATTATAATTGTAACAGTAAAAAACTAATACAAACTGAAAAAAAGATAGAAGAATAAAAAGAAAGAGTAGAAAGTGCAAAAAAGAAAAAGAGAAAGAGAAAAGAAAGAAAAATAGGAATATAGGAAAGAAAAAGAAAAGAAATATATAAAGAAGTGACTTCTCATGGTTACTATTTTGAATAATTTCCACGGTTTCTTCTGACATTCAGTTTTCTTTCTTCTCTTTCTTCATTTTTGGCAATCTCTTTTCACATGCATCCTTAATGGCTTCTTTATGTTCATTCCATAATTCCTCTGGTTCTCTATCAATGAAATTCAGGATTTCAAAGCAATTCCTGATATTCTCCTTGAAAATGGTAGGTATATATTCAAGATGGTATCATGGAAACTGATTGACTTCTTCTTTAGCTTAACTTGGAGCCTGCACGTGAGCAGTTCATGATCTGTTCCACAATCAGCACCTGGCCATGTTTTTGATGCTATAATTGAGCTCTTCCACCTCTTTTAACAATAATATAGTCAATCTGATTTCTATATACTGTGCTGATGTCCATATATAGAGAGTTGTCTTGGTTGTTTGAAGACAGTGTTAGCTGTGAAGAAATAATTGGAGTGGCAGAATTGATAAGTCGATCTCCTGCTTCATTTTGGTTTCCTAAGCCATACAGTCCAACTACATTTTCTTCTTTTGTGTTTCCAACTTTGGCATTCCAGTCTCCACTCACAAGCAGCACATCTGCTTGCATGTTCTGTCAATTTCATAATTGTTCATAAAACTCATCAGTCTCCTCTTCTTCTGCATTGGTGGTTGGAGCATAAACTTGAATGACTGCCATATTAAACGGTTGTCCACGAAAGTCTAATCGATATTATTCAGTCATTGATTGCACTGTAGCCAAATACTGTTTTTGCTATACCCTTCCTAACTATAAAAGAACACCATTTCTTCTTTGTTTTTCATGTTCTGAATAATAAGCACTGTGATCTTCTGACTGAAAGTGTCCCATCCCAGTCCATCTCGATTCGCTGATTCCTCAGATGTCAATTTGTAGTCATTTCGTTTCATCTTTCATTGTTTTGAGCTTTCCTGTGTTCATGTTCCTTATGTTCCATGTTCCTACTATAATTCTATCTTTGCAGCTTTGAATTTTCTTTTCCTGTATGGCAACATCAGCAACTAGACATCCTGAAGGCTTTAATCTAGTCACACCATAAACACCATTAGTACGCTGAAAGATCCTCAGCTCTTCCCCAGTAGCATCCTCAGCTCTTCCTCAGTAGCAATAGTTGAGTGCCATCTGACCTGAGGGGCCCATCATCCTTCACTACAACGTCAATCATTTTAAATTTTCTATTCATGTGGTTTTCTTGATAAAAATACAGGAGTGGTTTACCACTGCCTTCTCCCATGCAGTATGAATTGATGACTTCTCCATTGTCACTAAGGTGATGATCTGCCTCTGGCATCTTCCTATATCACTGCTGCTCAGTATAGATACCTGCTTGCTTTAGCTGGGCAGCTGGGATGACCTTCATGCTTTGGGTGACCCTGCTGGGAATATATACTCTTGGCATACACTCCTGACGTTCTTTGCTCATCCCTCCCAGGAGCACACACACACCTCCATCCACAATGAGGCAGCACAGCAGGACTTGGGGAGATTTTAACTGATTCGTTTTGAATAAAACATATTGATCCATCTGAAAGTTGTATTTCAGATGGGGCTTTCTCCATGTCTGGGACTACAATTGCTACTAGTACTCTGCCTTTAAAAACAGCCTGAAATAAAACATTCTCAAACTTTCCTTTATATGTGAAAGTTGTTGAATGTATTTTATTTCTCCATGACCCCTCCCTAGAAACGTCAGTACTTGTTTACGTAAATAAAGAATTCCATGGCATTTCAGTTATGCATGTATACTGTCTATTCTGGGACATTCCTGCCTGTGGACCTCTCCAACTCCCCCTTTGGAGAGATATATTCACATATTTAGAGTGAAAAAGCAAGACAAATGAATGCATTATATTTATACTGCAGTATCACTATATACACTACATACGGTATACACCAGTTTGGCGCCATGCTAGAAGCTGAGAGGCCTTGAGTTCTAGACCTGCCTTAGACCCAAAGCCAGCGGGGTGTCCCTAGGCCAGTCACTTTCTTTCAGCCCTAGGAAGAAAGCAGTGGCAAACCACTTCTGAAAAACCTTGCCAAGAAAACTGCAGGGACTTGTCTAGGCAGTCTCTGAGAATTGGACATGATTGAGAGGATTAAAAAATAAATTAGGGTAGCTTTTCAATTAGGTATAAAGTAGGTACTGTATAACCTTGAAATCATGCTTTGCATACAAAGCATCCTGAAAAGCTATGGGTGGCTGAATATTATACAAATTAACTTATTAAAAAGATTATTCTTGCATTTCAAACATACATGTATTAAAATAGGTCCATATATGTACAAATGCGTATGGGGACAGTACTACACCCACCTACCCACGCACATACACATACACACACACAGTCATTTTAAAGTCTCTATTTTGTTGAGGGCGTTATCTGATATCTCAGTTCCTGGGTACAGTCCAGCCAATCACTGTTCTGTCATATATATTTGTTTAAATTATTAAGGTATTGTAATCAAGAATAGCGTAGAATAAGAACACCTAATTATGAACATCAATGGTATTGCTGTTCCAATATTTGAATGCACCAGGTAATTCCTGGTAATGTAAAAAACTAAAAACTTCCTATTAAAATCATAGGCCCATTCAATTTGGTATTTTGCTATTTTATATCTGGAAGTATTCAGGATAGATATTTATATTTAACAAGGTGATAGCTTTGATAATTTAGTACAAAGTCATCTTTAGCATAACTTTCATGTTGTGGCATAATAGATATACAAGTTTAATGAAGTATTATTATACTGCAAAATACTATACTAAATTGTTGAAAAGTGAAGAAATGAAGTATTGTTGCTGCAATATGGAGAAGAATACAGCGGTTTAAAAAATTATCATTAAAGGTAGGCTCATTTGTTCCCTCGATTCAGTTTTTTCCCCTATGTGGGTACTTAATGTTAATGTACTGCGCTAAATAATCCATAAGAATCCACTGATTTAGTTCAGCTGTTAATTGTGGTAAAATTTGGTTCCATTTATATTTAACACATGCACTCGTGTGCTCTGATCTACATTTTCCATGACACAAGCTGTTGAAAGGCAACACCTTTGAATGTGAAGAGGGATAAAAGAAATACCTTTTGTTGTGCCTTTGCATTAGAAGAGCTAAATATAATAATTTGGGGTCTGGTCCAATTAAATGTCACTTCATTGTTTGTCAGAAGGAACTGGGCCGACCATAGAATAGTACTGCAGATTTTTTTTGTAATAAACTAAATGAATACTTAAATCAGTTTATTAAAATAAGAAAACTGCTTTTTAAAATTTGATTTTTAACATTTGCCCCAGCTGTTTACATACCTTTCTACCACATATGCCACTCTATATAAAAATAAAATAAATTATACTGAAAGTCAGTCAGTCAGTCATTTATTTTGGTCATTGACCAGCAAAGCAAAGCAAAAGAGTCACATTTCACCTGCTGAATATCAATACAGCCTATACAGCACAAAAATAGAGTAAAGTAAAACAAGCTATAAAATCATATAACAATACAAGTAAACTGTAAGTTAAAGTTTAAGAATTTGGGGCATAAAAATTAATATAGTAAGGTATTATATTATTTATATAAGGCAATTAAACGTTTAGAATAATAGATTAATAAAATTACTGATCTAAAATATATAGAACCATTGTAGTACTAAAAGCTATGCAAAAGTTGTAATTAATATTATTATTATATCTAGAGAAAATGTAGTGATGTAATGTATACGGAAGAATAATACATAAGGAGTGATCATGGTTTCAAAACAAAAAATTAGAGTCCATTTATAGTGACTATTTATCTATATTGTTAAAATGACTCTGGCTGCTAATGAAATTAAGACAAAAATAAGAATCAACTGACATTAAGGACATAAAACATTGATATAAAGTAGTGACTAAGTGCATAGCTGCATTTGAAATGTTTTCAAACAGAAAATATCTAGGAGATATTTGAAAAGAAATTACAGAGTATTGTACAAACCATGGAACAGTATTTGGCTGTAATCATCAAAGAGAATCAGATTGGTTTGATAGTAGCAATTGGAGATGGAAAGAATCGTGCAACCAGGGTGTTTTGTGATGAGTGGGAATAGCAATTCCTGGCAAGCATCAGCATAGAGGGAGCAGTACAATACAACCTGTTCCAGCATTTCAGTTGCTCCTCCACCACATGGGCACAATCTCCACTCAGAAGGGGTGTTCCAGTATCTCCCTTTAATAACTGCTGCTGGGAAGGATTATACAGAAAGCAGCACAATTATAGTACATCATTAATAGTTGTGTTCAGCAATTAACTCCCTAAAAAAAAAGAAGAAATATAAATAAATATAAATAAAGAAATTATAAATAAGAAAGTCATATAAATCCTCCTTTGGAAAGATTTTCACAGCTTAGGTGCTAGTATTGAGTTGACCTTTGTTGCATAACATACAAAGCATAACATACAAAGCATCTCAAAGCATAGCCATAAAATATCCCAAATAATACAGAAACACAAACCAAGATCTGATTTCCTGAATAAGTTTTATAAAAGAGAATGTAGTAAGGTACCTTGGATACTAACCAATTAAGGCTTTAAAGCTAAATATTAATACGAAATGCTTCATGTTCCATGCTGATAAAAATATTTGCTGCCATCTTCTGGATATTTTTTCGTCAGATGCTTTTCAAAGGCAAAGAATATCTCAGTAGTCTTACTGAAGTTTGCCATGCCTACTTTAGTATTACTATCTGTTCCTCTTCATACATTTATACCAATGTACCAAAATGGGCCTATAAATAACACTATGTGATTCCTATCCTCACTTGATGCTATCCCCAGCCATTGGTTAATTCAGTTGATTCATTGAAGAAACAAGAAAAAACTCTATGGAGTTGATGTCTTAGATCAATATAATACTACTTAAAACTTTTGCTAGATTAATTAGGTTGAATCTATACAGTGTCAGAGTAAATCCATGTCCAATTTATTTTTAGTGACTCTGCTCTAAGTATTCCTATGTTTCAGTCCAACCTATTATTTTTCTTCTCCAACAAAAAGTACATCTTCAACTAGATGAGAAATCACCTGTGTAAAAGTGTTCTATATGTGCACTATATGTACTCACTTTTTTTCTCACTGAAGTATCCCAATTAAATATTTAAATTCTACCAGTCAGTTGTCTATGTGTGAATAGGGAGTTGAATTTAGTCTCATTCTCCAATTTTTGCTGAATCTCTATATTTATGAAATTTATATCTTTTTTCATTTCTTCTTCATGTTTTATGTGTTTATCATAAATACATTTTTTATTTCATAGGTATAAAAACAATGTTCCCATCAATATCCATGTTCATCCTGGCAAGTATGCAATTGAAAGTCGGTATGGGATGCACTCTCTGGAAATTAACAAGTAAGGGAGTAGCATATGGTTTATGTAATCTTTTTCCTATTTCTTTAGAATGATATGATAATTTCCCGCAGTATATGGGTATGCCTTTTGAAGATGGTGCTAACAATGTCATAGTGGGTGAATCTGTTGAAATATAAACTATACTGATTTTTATTTTATTGGGGACTGAACCATTTCATGAAAAGTTATACATGTACTGAAACTTCTTGTAAAAGTATAATAAATCCTGGAGCTGGATTTGATGTTTTGTATGACCTTCTTGATACATTTCTACTAGTATCAAGATTACTTATCTGGCATAATTAATATGTGAGTGAGTATATATGTTTGGTATATACGTATATAACTTACTGAATTTTAGGCACATAAGAATTCTAGGCATATAAGAAATCTAGGTAGTTTCTAATGTCCTAGATTAATGTTCTAAGGCCAGGTAATGCCCTTAATCTTTAATGGAATCTGGCCATTAAAGAGAGACATAATATGTCTGTGAGATGTTTTGTTTTTTTAATTCATAGTTAAAATAAAGGTCTCTTTTTCAAAATCTCATTCTTATAAGGAACATTTAAATCTGACAATATAATTTGGGTCTTCAACACCACCAAAATATTTACTTCTTTTTCCCATAAGGCCATCTTTCTTTAATGGCTCCATCTTGATTTAAGTAAAATTCTGTAATCTCTTATTGAAGCAAGTACAATAAATCATGGTTAACAAGCAAGAGGCCCTGTTGATGTTGGGGCCTTCACAAATTTTAATTTCCCATGACTGCAGGGCACACATGGAAACCTGCCGGCCCTGCTCAAGCTTCATATTCTGGGATGCTGTTGCTAGAAGAACAAAACGTGTATATGTTTATGGGATGTGTAACCCTGGAAAATATGGGAGGAAGATCTGGATGATTGAAAGCTATCTTGGCCTGCTGGGACAATAACCATTTATCAGAGCTACCAATATCTACGTGCTTTGAGTAGATTAAAAGAGATCGTGTGATTATTTTATTATATGGCATGTAACTGATTTTTTAAAAAACATATGTCTCCACAAGGAGAATAGTACACTAATGAGAAGCTAATAAAGTTTCTTTTCTTCAGACTTGGCAACTGGACAGTTCATGTTATAGGAAGCTGTGGCAGACAGTCCTAAAACCATTTTAATGTACCTTTTTTTAGAAAGTAATCTAAATTAAATTATTATAAAAAAGAATGCATTAATACCTCAATCTTAGTTTTCTGATTTGACTTTATACAGAATAAAAGATATTAACTAAATCACAATGTATTTATATAATCTTTGTTTACTGACTAAACTAAGTATGCCAACAAGGTAGAAAGTTTGTAAAATTAACCTTTAAATCTAACAGTTGGAAAATACAAAATATATCCAAACAGGGTTTATGTTCTAGATAACGTTTTTCTGCCTAGTATGAAGTGATTTTTCTTTCTTTTTTTCTTTTTGGTAGCAGAAGTAATAGATTATATTATGCAGTACTCCTATTATATTATTCTCTTAAATAGCTTTTAGAGTAGGAAATACCTCTTGATTAATAGTAGTACTGAGTTGTTTGATTTTACTTTTTTGCATGTGTCCAGTTCTCAAATGCTGATATAAACTATTATATTACTGTTAAAATAAGTAGTGAAAGCATCAATTTTGATTTTTAAATTATGTGAAACATTGTTTTTTTCTGGATTTTCAGAGATTTTGTTGTCTTTCCCCTATATTTCTCCTTCCCAGTGCTCCAAAAAATTAAAAGTATGTGGAAAATCAGTTATTTTGAAATGGGGAAGCTTTAAAACTAAATAAATTATCTTAAAGTGGCTGCAGTTAGATAATACTGCAACTGAAAATATTTACATTACTGATGGAGTAGATAGCACAATGTAGAAGGATAATCCATATAACCTATGAATCTACATTTATTTCCTAAAAGGCGATATAATCTGTATGAATTTGTATGTCCTTTTAGGAAAGAAATGTATATGTATATGGTGATTTAGCGTACAAGTAATGCTTTTCATGGTTTCAGGCTGTAAGAATGAATCAGGAAGGAGCCTCAGGCTCAGGTAGTCCCTTCTCCCTTCCTTTCCTTCCTCCCCTTCTTTTTATTCTACACCTTGCAAACTAAGAGTAATTAGTTACTTCCTGGTTTTCAGCAAACAGTTAATGTACTGTATTAGACTTGCCAAGAGAGCCGGCTCAAGACATTTTGGCACCCTGGGCAAAATCATATTGTGGTATCCCCTACAGTTTGGCTCATCTGATTTTGTTAAGAATTTCAAAAATGTGCCCTCTTGTTTCTTTTTTCTCAAGTTTTTGAGTTTTACACTTATAAATGATAAGATTTAGTATGGGAACCAACCAATATGTCTCCAGTCTCTGTTGTGTGATGTTAATTTCACGGGAAGATCAAATGCCCAAACAGGCTATTGTCTGCCATTATATTTGAACTGGCAAACTATAGTTCGTTCTGTACCAACAAACTAGTGTTATCAACCAACATTTGATTCTACTTACTGTCTTAGTTTGGTAGGCAAGTGCAAACTGCTCTAAAAAAAGGCAATTGCACAATATGGTCTCTTGATCTAAGTACAGTTACAACAAAAAAGCAATCTATGAAAGCCAGAAAGCCCAGCAGATACCATGGTTTCATAGGAGACACAACAGCAGTAGTACTCTATTGTTAATCTCAAACCAGAAAACTTGCTAAGATTAAGGCCAGAAGGCTTGGAGGGTTCAGAAGATTGAGTCAGTTTAGGCATTATGAAGGTTTGGATTTATTGGAAAAGTAATTTTGGAGAGGGAAAGCATTCCTTGCAGGATAGGGAGAGTCATAATTAAAGGCTGAAAAAAGGCTATTTGTAGAAGCTAGAGAGAAAAATGATAGTGCCATTGTAGAGGAAATCTACTGAGATCTATATTTGTTACTTGCCTATCCAGCAAGCAGTATCCATGTAATTTATATCCCTATCCCAAAGCTTGAAAGATTTGTTGCTAAACGCCAGGTAGTCAATGAGAGAAATATGTAATCCAGGATTTGATTATCTCATCAATGTAACATTGCCAGGTCAATGCAAGTAATATAGAAAGATGAATCTGTTTGAATTTATCTATCAGATTTCTCTATTCAGTAACTGGTCTGACTTTGGAGATATGAAGGTGGACTAATGGTTATCTACTCAGATTTCTCTGTCCCATCCAGTTGCTTCATTTAGACTTCACCAGGTTCTGAGTTGTGTTTCTAAAGCTGTGTGTACATTGCTAAACTGTCTGCCATGATGCTCAACAGTCTCTCTATCTTGTCAAGGTGCTCTTAAATGTGATGTTAGAGTATATCAGGCTGGTTCCTCTGGAAATATCAATTTCCACACTGAAATCTCCTTGTCAGGAGTAATCATGGCCTTCATGAGAATGATAGCCCTGCCCAAGGTATTTTATAGCCATAGCCATTTAACTGGATACAGTCCACTGGAGTTTGGCAGCCAATAAATTTAAATAAAGGAAGGAAGGAAGGAAGGAAGGAAGGAAGGAAGGAAGGAAGGAAGGAAGGACCTGGTTTATAAACTTATGGCTAAGAAACAGGTGATATGGTGGCAGAATTTAGTATAGTGTTGCTGTAATGAATAGACATAATTACCTGTCCTCTTTAGGCTCATTGGCATTTCACATTGTCAGAAATCTGCCCCGGGATACAAATCAATCTAAGTAGTTTTCTGTTGACTCTTGTGGGCCTAGTTTCATAAAATAGTGCTAGGAGACATGTTGGCCATTTTGTTCCTCATTCTGTGTAACAACTGCATGAGAAAACTGGAAGAACTCATGCAGGCTCTGGAGACCAATGTCATAAATAGACAAATAGGCAAATATCTATTGCTCTATTTCATTCTGGGAAGACAAACTTGAATCGTTGATTGGAGACAGTAGTAGACTGAATGTGAGCTAACAACTTGAAATCGATTCCAGACAAGTGAGAGGTGCACAGTAGAGCTGACCCTGAAATTAAAGTTCAATCTCCTCTTGAAAGCATAATTTTATACTAGGGTTCTTCTGGATCTGGCTTTACCAGAAATGCCTTTGCCCAGCTGAGGCTGATATGCTAATTATGTGGATTCCTGAGAGAATGCAGATCTAGCCAAGGTAAACACTTGTTTTAGTAACATCATGCCTGGAAGACTGCAATGTGCTCTATGTAGGCTTGCCTTTGAAAAGTGTTCAGAAACTATTATTGGCCTAGAATGTTGAAACAGCTGCACTGTCTACTGGTTTGTTTTTAGGCAAAATTCAGAGTACTGGTGATGATATTTCAAACCCTGAATGATTTAGAAGTAGGATATTTAAAGCAGCACCTCCTACTGTATGAGCTTCCGGTCCTGTAGCAATTATGTTCAGAGGTTCTTTTGCACTTTCCAGTCCCTCCAGAGATGCAGTTAATTTGGCTATAGGTTGATGATATTTTTGGTGCAGCACCTACATTCTGGAGCACCCTCCATGGTGCATTTCACACATTAATCTATAGAAACTGGTGAAGATTTTTTTTAAAGAAAGGCATTCGGCAAATAATTTTAATCTGCTTTTTAGTTGACTCTGTTTTCAAACTACTCTTAATATTTGATAGCTACTGTTTTCTTTTTTCTGTTATTATATTCATGTTTTCAGTTACATTACAAATTGAAAGAATGTTACTGCTTATTCAACTCTAAATAAATATGTAAACATTTGCTGGCTGAATGTAATGGCAAAGTATCGTTTGCCAGAAAAGGAAATGGCTGAAAATAATTCCAGGGAGCAAAGAAGAAGCTGAAGGAGTTCATAAGTTCAAAGGTGCTTTCAGACTTACTCTAGTAGTGCGGAATTCTGGTTGCATGCTCTCTCCGAAGCATTCCACAGAGATTTAAATAAAAGGTTTTGAGATAAGAGGCTAGCAAATAATTGCCTTTTTCCAGCCTACTACTAGGGAAAAAAAATGCACCTGGTTCACATAGTTCATTGCAAATTTTCTTCATGTTTACTGTTTCATTATATTAATTTCCTTTTGCTTTTTGGCAGGTCTAACCAGATTCAGCTTGTGAAAAAGCCATGCTATCTATCACATAAAGCTAAAAGTGCTAGTGCAAACCTAGTATTCTTATTCTAGTTATTATAATGGCAATACTTAGCACCAAGCCCTAATTTTGAAGTAACATCAAAAAAGTTTCCTAATTTAACGAAGCCCATATCAGTGTAATATTTAAGGAGGAGATCTGTTGAAGTTATGAGCAAGTTTGTGGTGGACATCAGATAGAATTAGGAATGCATAGAAAGGGAATAGAAAATAACTAGTATATAAAAGGACAACAAACTTATATTCAGTTTGTACATTTATACATACAAAGAAATGCCTTTTATATTGGGTCCTTATAATGGGGAGACATTTTAAATTTGATGTGGAGATGAGGAATACAGAGGGTATTCCTGGATATGTAGTGTTTTGTTAGAAGTAGCTTCGATATACACCATTGGTACAACATCTTGTTCTCAGGTAATCCGGTGGATATATCTTAGTGCTTTAAGAAGTATCATAGAAGATGTACATTGTAGTGTTAAGGAGGGTCTAGGTTGGGAAGAAGCAGAATTAAAAGAAAGATGGGCTAGAAAACATTTCCATAAACAACAAGGAATTGCTCCAGGCTGCTCTTACTGATCTCTGCGCGATATTATGCATATTGATTCTGTTCCTGTGCAGCAGAGTTTTACTCATAGTGTAATGCCTTGTAGAACTGAAAGATTTTTCCAGAAAGCCTGCCCTCCAGAGTGCTCCCACTTGAATTGCAGGGCTCCACTCAAATCATCTTGGATCACCACAGCAGTAGCATTGCTTAGGACTTAAGTAGGGGAGCAGCAAAAGCAGAGCATAAAACTAAGTAAGCTTTTAGAATTAGGATAGGATATTGGGTGAATAAATTAGCATAGACTCTGAAAAAGATGAAATCAAGATGTCATAGAATCTATATAGTAAGCCTGTGATAATCTTACTCTGCTCTGAGTCATTTTTTGAGATGGGCGGTGTAGAAATATGATAAATAAATTAAATAAATAAATAAATAAATATTTCCCCCCACCATCCCAAACTGCAATAGAAGCAATTAAGAAGAATTGTGTTTTCTTGTAGCAATGGAAAACATAATTGTCTCATTTTCTTGAAAGATTATACTAAATAAATAAATAGAATTTTAACAAAACTGTTAACATGATAGTATACTGCCATCAATTAAACATGTAAAACTCTAGATCTATATATTCTCAATTCTTTACTTAAAGTAAGCTATTGGTTTGTCATATTTAATTAATTTTTAAATGTGCTAGATTTTAGTTACAAGAATACATTAAGGTTTCATTAGTGTTTTTGGTTTTGATGCAAGTATGATTTGGAGTTTTATTTATTTATGTTTGAAATAAAACATGGTAAAGTAATTTAGTTCTGAGACATTATCCTTTTCTTCACAAAACTTAGAAGGTGAAATTATTTTCCTGCATAATAATGCTACCTTTTCATATTACTTTTTAAATTCAGTGTTTGACTATTCTAAGGAAGACCTTACACCAACATTTCTATCCCAACAAAAGGCCAGCATCCTGCCCAATGTTATATTCAAATATTGATATTGTATATAATTGGTTGGTTAAGTAGAATCAGGTTACTACATTTTGCAGTGCAGGGGTTGTTCATAATGTTTACCTTCTTGCACAAGGAATAATCAAATATTTGGACAGGATGTTAAGCACACTACCTCCCTCTTGCAAGTGCTTCTTTATTCCTTTTTATAAAGCAGATATGCACGACCTGATTTTCCAGGGCCATATTCATCTGCCCACCAAGCCTTTGGTGCCAACCCCAGAGGTTCTCCAGTTTTTTTTCAAATGTTAATTTAAAATGATAGAAAAAGAAATGCATTAAATGAGTCCCCCATTGGGGGAGATGGGCGGTGATATAAATTTAATAAATTTAATAAATAAATTAAATACTGTATACTGAAAATTATTCATATTAGCTGCATTTAATTGACTTTGAATCATATCTATTTTAGGTTTTGTGCTGATCTTGTCATTGCTGTTTTTTTAAACCAGCCCGTAACTCAACACTCAGTAGTAAAATATTTTGGTCCCCCAAATAATGTACAGATATACCACAATATAGATTTTCAGTAGGGTATAAGTTTATGAATGAACATCAGGTTTTGATTGATCCATAATGTTCCATCAGTTCCTACACAGTGCTACTATAAGAAATGTGGTCAAGGACCATTAAGAATATTTCCTTGCTGAGGTATTGTTTTAGCTAAAACTATATATTTACAGATTAACTGTTTGCCATATAATTGTGTTAGCTATGACATCTAGATCCCCTTTTTATATCTAAATTTTCAACTAAATATCCACCTATAATGCTAGGATATATTCAAGGAATAAAAATTAAAAAACGCTTTGAAAACCTACCAGCAATTTCTATAACAGCATCATTAGCAAATGAGTCTGTTAAATTACTTTTCTTTTTGCTATGATCTTCATGATGGATTCTAATCCTACTCTGAAAGCCATTAGAAAATATTAATTTTCTAATTCTAGTTATTCTATTAACTAGAATATAGTTTTAAGCACTTAATAGATACTAACAGCAAGGCTAAAGATGACTTTCAGACAAACACTGACCTACCAAACATGCCTCTGTTTACATGCTTAGAACCA
Organism: Candoia aspera; assembly: GCF_035149785.1. Classification (NCBI taxonomy): domain Eukaryota; kingdom Metazoa; phylum Chordata; class Lepidosauria; order Squamata; family Candoiidae; genus Candoia; species Candoia aspera. The sequence goes on from NC_086155.1 coordinate 159,737,393, forward strand.
AATAGTTCTTTCATCAAAGCCTTAGGGCTTTGTCTGATTCATTTTTTTTCCATTCAAACACTATTTATTCTGCTAATGTAACTCTGTGCACATCTGGAATTCATTGTCCACAACTTTTTTCTTTTGGTGGAAAGATGAAGATTTTACCTTTCAGAAAAATTGTGCAATACAAACTGCCTTGACTAGGTTTTCCTTAAAAAATGGCCATTGTGGAATCATTTTTAATAAGTTAATGTATATAAAACAAAATTTAACATTGTGGCATCTTCTGTATTATTTGTGCATTTCCACAAATATTAACTTGAACCTAAAGTACTGCAGCTTCTCTCAATTACAGAAATCCAGGAGACCCTCCCAGAATGATGTAGAAGGGCTAAAAGTCATGGAAGATAGAAAGTAATAAACAGTTATGACAACACCCCTTATTTAATGTGTGAGTGGAAGCACTTTCCACTTGCATGTGGCAGTCTGGTGTAAGATACTTTTGCTGCTTGTGGTGCAGGAGTAACATGTTGGATAATATGAGCATTCAGACAAGTTATTTCGGCACATGAAACAAAAAATATCACAATCCCTTCATCTAATATCTAAAAATATATTAGGGACAAATTAAATTACTAACAGTTTGCTGCCTTTTCATGATGCCTAGAATTGACTGCTGGGATAGTCACTTTCTTCTGCCTAATGGTTGGGCTGATGCTATCCTGACTTGGAATTCAAGCTACTCTGGGGATTGATACCTTGATTCATTTCTTTGCCCATAGAGTGTGAGAAAATCACACTGCCTGTCATAAAGATTCACTTCTGACACATCATCTCAAGTAATGTACAAAATACCAGCTGAAGTGAATCAACATTTATCTTCCATGAACTCTAGCTTAGTCATGTGACCATGCTTAGGCTGACCTCCTAAACAGAGCTAATAAGACTTAAGGTCCTAAAACAATCAAAATATTATTAAGAGATAAGATTACAGTGTAACTGCATAGGACGTAAGATCCTAGTGCTATGCAGCACATTATCCTATTTCTTCATTGGCAAAAGACAATCCTGTTGTATAAATTGAGAAAATTGTTCCATGAAGAAAAAGGGGTCCACAAGAAACTGCTTTTGTGGAGAAATTTGTTCCCAGGAGGATATATTGAGAACCTGAGGTAAGGTTGAAAGAACTAAAAAACCAAAAAAAACCAAACCAAAACCCCAAACCCTTTAACAGTCGCTTTTCTTATTTCTCCTTTTTGTTGAACCCCTAAATAATGTGTGATATTTCCCTTTTTCCCATATCTCTAACTACATTGCTGTATTCCTATCCCCATCCTGCTCTCCATTCATTTAAAAGATTCTGACAGCTGTCCTTTACTAAACAGTTTAGAGTTTTGAAAATACTTTGTGCAAGAATTGAATTCAGCAGAGAAACTAGAAATTATTGTCTAGTGGTAGAACATCACATTGGTAAAATATGGGTGAATTTGGTGTAATAAAACATATTTGCTTGCATGAGTTGAGATGTAGGAAGTAGGGAAAAATTCATATATAGTGTAACATTAAGTGAAAGTGAACAATCAAATTAGATACTGGTATTAATACTGTATATTAGATAAGTCATAGAAAATAGTGCAATGAAGGTAAAATATTTATATCCCAATGGTACTGAACAATGGGGTAAATTCAAGCTCCTTTTATTTTAAAAGAAATTGCCTGTGCTATACCACATCTGCTTTTAAAATCATAATGAAGCTTATTCATACTCACCACTCTGAATTCTACCATGCAATATAACCTTTTTCTCTTATGCTAACATTTTCATTTAGTTGAATGAGCAATCTTGGAGGCCAGAGAACATGATAAACAAATCTGAGCAACATTTTGCTAACTAAGATGGGAGAAAGGCCCCTTCCACACAGCCACTGGCTTTGCTCCTTACCATTCCATGGACTTTCTCCCTTTCCTTCAGCCAGCCAGTGCTCCTTCTGAGTGGCCAGCAGGGGATGCCTAAAATGGTAGCTAGCTGGTGCCTCACCCCTTTGTTTCCCTTCCCTCACCGTTTTTACTTTCATGGCAAGGAAAAAAGTAAACAAACAAAAAACAATGAGTCACTATGCAGGGGCATGGCAAAGTAGCCCCTGGTAGGGACCATAAATGAATGGGGGATGGTGCCATGCAACCATGGCAACTTCATTTCAGGAGAAGAAACCACAGGCACCAAAATGGAACAAGCAGAACAAGGCAGGCATTCCCACTAATGGGAAACTGCTCACTCAGCTTTTATGAAGAAACACTGTCTTCTTCACAGCATTTTCTTTGCAGCAGGAGTTGACCAATTAACTTCTGAAGCTGCAAAGTCCAGTGCAAAGCCTACTGGAAGACTCATGTATCATGGGGACATGCAAAAACGCTAACAATCTAAAATTGGAACAGCCAACATGTGTGGAAGGGACCAAAGTATCTATTTTAAAAAATACTGTAAAATATAAGAGCATCATTCTTTTTAGTGACATTGACATTATTCCTAAATCCTTCATTCTTCACAGATGTGATTTTGAAGACACTGCTCAATATCGTGCTTCTGCCATGAATGTCAAAGGAGAACTTTCGGCTTATGCTTCTGTAGTAGTAAAAAGTAGGTTTGTCCAAAGACTCATTCTTAAGCATTTTCTTTGTACTGCTTGCTAAAAGTTCTGTCTTGTAGCCGTCAGATAGATGACCACTTAGCAGAAATCTTGTTTTATTTTTTGTTTTGTATTTTATTATAGGATATAAGAAAGGAGAATTTGATGAAAGTTTTTTCCATGCTGGAACTGTCACACTACCGCTAAGCTGTAAGTTGTTGATAAATTTCAGTAAGAGGAAAATCATAGCAGGTCATTCAAAAATGTGATTATGTTAGCATAATTTTTTATAATGTTCTATATACATTATAGAGAATGTACATAGAATATTCTATGTATATTATAGAGAATGTATATAGAACCTTTTGAGAAGATTATTGTCAGAAGAAATACACTCTCTTCTTTTGAAAGTATTAAGTATAATATTTTCTAATGCTTTATCTTTGTCAGGACAATCTTATGCTACAATATCAGATGCAATTTGGAGGGAGAGAATATTTCTTATTTCTATCTCTGTCTTTGATAACACATCTGGTAGAATTTTATTTTAACATTCTAAGTATTTATTTTAAGCATAAATAAAATAAAGTATCTGGCAAAAAGCCATTCCATGCTGATATTATGCAATTCTAACCTTTACTTTTTTCTGTCATCCATGTTCTACAATTAAGTCATTATTTTAGGTGATCACAGCATCACAAAATTTGAGAACCCCCTTTTAAAGGATTGAAAGGTGAAAGGTCCCCTGTGCAAGCACCGAGTCATGTCTGACCCTTTGGGGGGACGCCACTTTCACGACATTTTCTTGGCAGACTATATCGGGATGGTTTGCCATTTTCTTCCCCAGTTGTCACCTTCCCCAGCAAGCTGGGTACTCATTTTACCAACCTCGGAAGGATGGAAGGCTGAGTTGATCTGAGCTGGAAACCCGAGAATCCAGCTTCTGCTGGGATTGAACTCAGCTCGTGGGGGAGAGTTTCAGTTGCAATACTACCACCTACCATTCTGCGCCACATGAGGCTTAGACTTCTAAAAATTGGAGCTATCAGATATGGGCTGCAAATTCCAGTTGACCACTAGATGGTAGCAAAGAGGTACAAAAACCTCTAATAACCATATTCTTTGCAGCCCAGATCTGGCAGCCCTGCTGAATTCACTGCTTTATCTAGCTTTCATTAGATTGCCAGTTACTTTAACTGCCCTTCATAAGAATTACTTTGTTATTTGGTGAACAAAACATAGACTGACACATAGACTGTTTAGAACATTAAAAAAAAATTAGGTCATTAGGATTCTAAAACACATCTGTTATTATGGAAATCAGAGTTGACATGACATTTACTCAGAAAAGAAAGAAAAATGCCCAAGGCAGAAAGTAACAAATGCAACCTTTTGAAGGCATAGAACCTATTTTGCCCTGATCCTGACCCTGACCCTAACCCAGTTTTGCTTTCAGATGAGTTATCTGGTTCCCTAAACTTATTGTTCAGGTAATTTCAGAATGAAGACAACCACAGAAGCAAGGGGGTAATCTCTCACTGAATAATATTCTAACCAAAGGACCATTCTTTAAATTTTTCAGGGCTGTTCTTAAATTAATACACGCAGTTTGAATTAAAGGAGTGCCAAACCCATTTTTGAACATAGTTATATAGTCCAGATTTGTAATATCCAGTCACAGACATTAACATCCCTTTTCATTTAAATCATGATCAAAAGAGGAAAAAAAATCAACTTAAAGTGTTTATAGAACACTGAAATATAGTTAGCCTCACTTAAATAATATGATGAAAAGAATGGTGAACAGAATTTCAGGAATGTTTTTAATTGGGATCTTATAGTAAAGAAAACTGACCAACTTTTACTTATACTATATGTTTCCCAGTCCAGTATGCAATCTGTTTAAAATTGCTACCAATATTAGGGATCTGAAAAATTACCTTTTCAGGAGAAGAAAATAGGGTTTAGAATCTGACTTTGAATAAACCAGCTTTAATAAAGGAATAAGCACAGTTTTTCTCCTTACAGTTGGTGTTAGTCCATATGGCTATGCTTCCAGGTTTGAGATACATTTTCTGGATGCATTTGATGTTTCTTTTGGAAGAGAAGGTGAGACAATGAGTCTGGGCTGCACAGTTATCATTCATCCTGATATTAAGCGTTTCCACCCAGAAATCCAGTGGTACAGGAATGGTAAGCATGCATGGCAAGATAAACTTCTTTTTGTTTATCTTCATTTCATTTCGATGATGTCTGCCTAGGATATTTCTATAAATTTGAGGTTCTAGGGGACAATGTGGACCGCCTAATAGAAAGTAAGCTGTAGCAAGACTAAATCCTATACAGGTTACGATGGCAATTAGGACCAGGATTGCTGTTGCTAAGTGATGCAGTCATAAAGCACAATATCAGGTGACTGCATCGCTTAGCAGCAGCAATCCTAGCAACCCCAGTTGCTGTTATAACCCCAGGATGTGCAGGTCGTTAAGTGGGAAGGGCGGGAGTCCCAGGTAAGAAGCGCGGTGTGCCACAAGATGTGGGGGAGGCTGGGAAAGGCCTTGGGAGGGTCAGCGCAAGCTGCGCACAAGTCAGAGGAGGCCAGGAGAGGGCCACTGCAGGTTGCGTGGCAGGGTGTGTGTGCTAAGGGCAGGAGAAAAAGCAGGAGTGATTTACCAGAGCAACTTAAAACTTTCCCTGCTGGCTTCCCAATTGACTTTGCTTGTGGGAAGCCAGCAGGGAAGGTCGCAAATGGCAATCATGTGACCACAGCTCACTGCAATGTTGTAATTGGAAGCTGGACATCCGAGCACCCGGATTGTGATCACGTGACTGCGGGGGTGCTGCAATGGTCAGAACTTTGAGGACTAGTCATACGTCCATTTTTTCAGCACTGCCATAACTTTGAACAGTCACTGAACGAATGGATGTAAGCCAAGGACTACTTGTACTAATGCTACCTTTATTCTCAGAGTGTGGCTGAGTTCCTGTACTACAATAAGCCAGGATATTTAACTATGATTTGCTTATAAGCCATCATGGCCTATACAACAAACCACAAAACTATTTATTATTCAGATTAAGAAATATTTTTCTTCATTAAAGACTAAAATAAATTGTTTGCACTGTATAACAGAAAAAGCTACCCATACCATATTAGCTAGTTAGTGAAAGCCTCTTCTATATTCTTGTTGAAACCTGAGGATGGCCCTACTGTTAGACAGAGTGGGATAGTAACCATCTCAATTGGCAGATACTGAAGATATAGAATGGTTAGAACTATATGCACCTGTGTTCATAGGCGCAGTTGCATTTGTGTGTGGTATCTCTTCAGGGCATCTTTTTTATTTTTAGGAGTTTTGATTTCTCCATCAAAATGGGTTCAGATGCATTGGAGTGGAGAAAGAGCCTCATTGACCCTGACTCATGCTAATAAAGAAGATGAAGGCCTTTATACCCTTCGTGTGACAATGGGAGACTATTATGAGGAGTACAGTGCTTATGTTTTTGTCCGAGGTAAGATGTAGTAATGATGAAATAAAAGACAGTAGTGTGGGTGGTGCCAGTGACAGGGATTTCAGTGTTATTCTTTCTTCTCTAATATAAACATATTCCATACCATTATGTTTTCCAGTTCTGATTACCATTAATTATAATTATATTTTTCATTATGATTAAACTATCATTTAATGCAGGAAATTCACCAGATTCATTCTTTGTCTTTCTTGGGCTGGGCCTCACATCAATCAATCCAGCCAAACTTCAGTTCTTTATTTGCTCACACCATAAAGACAGAATCTTGCCAGACTAAAGCTACTCTACCTAACCTAAGGGGAAATAACCTGGGAGGCTCTAGGGCAGGGCTAGCCTGAACCTCCTAGTCTTCCCATGTTCCAGCTCTGGACTCTGTTTTCTCTTACCTTGCTCCCCTCCTTGGAATGTGCTCCCTTCTTCCTGAGAACCAGCAGTGTTACTGAAGTCCATCACATCAGGCCACATTTTGCTTCTAGAGGAAAGGCAGAATATATATCTAAGTAATAAATATATAAATAAAATAATTGGAATCCTCAATAGGAAGTAAAAATTAATTTATATATATAACCTATAATACCTAAACAGGCATTATTAATGAGGCTCACCATTATTTTAAAATACATATTTATTTTCAAGAAAGTTGCTTTGTTCTCTGCATCAGCCTGTCCCCTACTACTTGTCAAAACAAATATATTTTCTTTTCTTAAAACAACTAAGTATCAGGACAACTGGAATACAGGTGAGACTGCTGTATGTTAGAAAACAGCAGAGATTAAAAGCTGTCATTCAGTGTATTAATTAGCAATACAGCCAATACAAGCTCAATACAGGTCTACTCAGCATGTAATGCTTCAGGGGGGTGCCCTCCCAGATCATTATGTAGGTTATTGCATACTATATTGCTTTACTTATAAAAGTATTTATTTATTTATAAATAAGTAGTACAAAGATTTTAAAAACTTGGAACAGGTGCTGGCTCATATCAGTTTATGCAATGTTATCTGACCGGCTGAATTTAAAACAAAATTTCTGTTCCAATATAGATTATATATTATTTTGCCAAAGTGGCAAAAATTTTTTAAAAATGTAAATAAGCAGTTAAAAGGAGGAAGTGAAGGGGTGGTATTGTTAGGACTATAACAAAATAGGGAAAGCATGCAAAGGATGCATTTGGAATTATTTCCAGTCCCTTAATAATAGTTCCACTCTGGCTCATGTGATAGAGGAGGAAACAGAGAGGAGGCTAAGAACAGAGGAGTTGGCACATTCCTAGCCACTGCCCGACTGCCTCTCCAATTGGGCTGCCTTGGGGAATTTTTTTTTGGGGGGGGGCAACTTTTGGCTTGATCCAGCCCATTTTCAAGTTCAGTCTTTATTCTGATAGTTTCTCTCCTCACACCAGTTGGTCATGCTGTATTTCAGGGGGTGATCTTGATGATAGGCAAATGGACGCACACATCCCTATCATTTTGTGTAATTATTTCCCAACTTTCTATTGGGTTGGAAAGAATCAAAAAGAGTTAGGGTGGAGCAGATGTTTCAGAACTTTACTATGACTGTTTGATCTCTGAAGTAAAGCAGATATTTTGTACGAGAAAGAAAGTCTGCTGCATATGCTGAAAGCAGGAAATGTAACTGATCTATTTTTCCCCCTAAATTCTGCCACTGCTGAAAACATATAGGTGCCTTTGGAGCATCTTGATGCCATCCTTTGCTAAAAATATAAATGTCAGGAAATGTAATAACAAATCTTCGCATCTGATATAAATAGACCAAAATGCTGGGAAAACTCCTTTCCTTTCAATTTGGCACATACACATACAAATTCAACTCACAACGTCTCAGCGTTCATGATTTAGAAAGACTGTATTTGCTGAAAATGGTAAAATAATAGCTGTATGTGTAAGAATTACCTGATCTGCATAGGCTCTTTTCCCAACATTGATTCTCTCAAACAAGTAAGCCCTATCATCTTTTTTGTGTTATCACATAAACATATGCTTGAGCTCTTTGGTTCTGTAAACTGTAAACTTTGGTTTCTAAACCACACCATGATCAGTGATATCAGAATATTTATGGAATGTATTCTTATGAGGGCAATTCACAGATTTTGTTTTAAAGGAAGAGTTGTAATCCTACAAACATCACTTTATCTAGTTCTAAATTTATATACATAGTTTTGTACTTTGTTAATTATAGATATTGATGTTACTATTTTTCAGTCAGGTTGCCTTTAGATTTTTGTACAGTTAATGCACTTCACATAGAGTGTATACTTTTAACAAGTTCTGGAATTTCTGTTGAACAAGTGTTTGATGATCACGTTTCACTGGTCCATGCAGTGCCTCTATATCACAGCGTCAGCTGTTGAAAGCAGCTGAAGAGAGTAATGCCAGCTCTGAAGCTCTTCAAATTCTTGGCTCTGTGATCAAGCCCAGAATGGCGCCAGTGCAGCAGAACCTAGGGAAATCACACTCCTCCTGTAGAACATGATCGAAAATACATGCTCTCACAAATATAGAACATTCCCAAGAGATGGTTATTTGCAATTTCACAGATAGCGTGAGCCAGTACAACAGTTAAAATGCCAGCAATATCTGACTGGGAACTTAAACTTGGAGAATATGCAGCAAAGGAAAACTAACAGTATATATACAGAACAGAAGTCTAACCACATTTAAGCAAGAATGGTTCCCATACATTCCATACATCACCAAGCCTGGCAAATATAATCACTTACAGTCTGGCTTCCAAGGAGGCTTAAATGTTTACAGTACAGCAAATTAGCAGATGTACGAAAAGGGTGAAATTAAAAACCCAATAGATCCTTTTCCTTTCTCCATTTCTTTCTTTTTAACTATTTTTTGTATTTTAATTTTTGTAAAATATGATCTACTTATCTGTTTTTCTTCGTTTTGTTAACATGTAATAATTGTGATATTTTCAATATTAAGCAATTAGCTTAAGACCAAAACCTACATTGTATAACAAACATTTTGAGGTAATCTGCAGCAGTTTCTTCTTTCTAATGTTATAATCAATTTTGTATGAAAAAGTCAAATAATGTTATGCTTTGTAATATCGATATTCTAAATTGTAACTAATATTGATAGAATATATCTTTCTTTCTCTCTATTTCCAATACTGAAAGTTATTTAAACAATAGAATGTTAATTTTTTTAAAAAAAAATCCATTCAATCGTGTCCAATCCTCGGAGACTGCCTGGACAAGTTCCTGCCGTTTTCTTGGCAAGATTTTCAGAAGAGGTTTGCCATTGTTTCCTTCTTAGGCTGAGAGAGAGTGACTGGCCCAAGGTCACCCAGCTGGCTTTGTTCCTAAGGTGGGACTAGAACTCATGGTCTCCTGGTTTCTAGCTCAAGGTCTTGACCACTACACCAAACTGGCTCTCATAGAATGTTAATAACTTTAATTAATACTGTACAAATATCATTGTATTGAAACAATATAATGTATCAAGATATATAGCAATATAATAAAAAGGAAAAAGTAGGAAAAAAGCTATATTGGTAAATCATTGTTAATGTTTTGTAAAGTCTCACTCAAAACTTGAAAAAAAAATCATTTTTCACTAAATAAGTTCCAAAAGCTGTGGAGCTCCCTTGGAGAGACATGATGCTATAATAACCTCCCTCAGCCTAGTGCTGTTGCAATATAGTATGCTTGCTGGATAAAATCTACATAATCACCAATATCTAGGAATTAGGGGATTTGTGATTGGAAAGATGGAAGAATGGAAGAGTTTTGTACTCTATTGGTAAATCTGGAAAACAACATAAAACTATATGCAAAGACTACTCTACTGCAAATGAATATAAGATTACATAAACATGCTTCCTATATTTATTTCAGAGAACGAGTTTGGTGTAATGGTTAAGGCATCAGGCTAGAAATTGGGAAACCATGAGTTCTAGTCCTGCCTTATGTATGAAGCCAGCTGGGTGACCTTGGGCCAGTCACTCTCTCTCAGCCCTAGAAAGCAGGCAATGGCAAGCCACTTCTGAAAAACTTTGCCAAGAAAACTGCAGGGACTAATTCAGTCTCCAGGAGTCAATAATGACTCGAAGGCACAATATTTATTTATTTATTTCATATTTTGGCCTTCCTTTCAAAAATTGTGTAATAACTTATATTTCTGTGGTTCATTTCCTAACATCAAAGAAAGTACAATCCAAGTCTAATTAAAATTTATCATAGAATGTATAATAATTAAACTACAGAGAAATAACGGAGAAACAGGTTCAAATTCCCACCTAAATATGAAGTTCTTCGGATGTTCTAAAAACAGGTCAGCAATCTAGTATACTTACAAGGATATTGTAGGATTAAATAGGTGCACTGAAGGAGGGAGGGAGTGTGAAATTAAAAGAAAAAAAATTCTTCATTATTCTTAATAAGATTGTGCTTTTATATGACATCCAGTTATGGATAAATTAGTGAAAAATTAGAACTGTACTAATAAGAACTTATTTTGCTAACAGTCAGATTTTTAAATGCATGTCTCCTACCATGTAGATGCTGAAGCTGACATACCAGGAGTCCCTGGTTCTCCCTTAGATGTGAAGTGTTTGGATGCTAACAAAGATTACGTCATCATCTCTTGGAAACAACCAGCTGTTGATGGTGGACATCCCATTTTAGGATATTTCATAGATAAGTTAGTATTTATGCTAGACTGAAATGACAAGTAATCTCTTTGTCAATATGACTGTAAAGAAAACTTGGGTTAAGAAAATTTTAGTATATCTGATTCTTACAATATCACATTTGATATTTTCTCAAGTTAACACATATTCCAGAATATGAGTTGCTATACTGATAATACATGTAATCATAATGCCAAGGAAACCCTACATATTACACTTAAAGTATTTTAGTATCTTTTCCTCTCTGTTTCACTGATTGTATTGTTGAATTTCAGTTTTTCCCCTAATATTATATAAGATACCCCAGTGACTAACCTTAAAACTCTGTTGTATTGTGGCCATGTAAAATGATAAATGAACATGTGACACCTCTCACCTATGAACAAAACTAATGATTTAATTGAGATTAATGCTGGAAGAAAAATAAATATACCATTTATTTTTAATAATTAAATTTTAATCTATTTATCACAGGAGTTTTCAAACTTTGCAGTATCACAGCTGCCCACTGCGGGCTTGCACAGGCAAAGTGGAAACAAAGACTGGAGTGAGTTTTGACAGTGCTTCCACTTTGCCTGCATAAGCCTCATCAGATTTTAAAAACAGTTGTGACCCTCCTCAGAGGTCCCAACTGCAATTTGAGAAACTTACTTTAACCCGTGAACTTTTACACATTGAATATAATGTCTGAAAATCTATGTACATAAAACTGAATGTTCTGAGAAGAAGCTGTGCTGGTGATATACAGGGATCAGGGTAGGAACATTGACATAGTCCTTCATGTTTAGAGTGAACGTGACAGGAAGCCCAAGTAAATAAAATCCCAAGTAAAATAAGTGACTGAACTCACCTACATAAGTCTGATTAGGAGTGGATGAGGACTGAATAGAACCCTGTAGCTACTACCTATCACCATGGTTGATAAGTCCTAAGTTATTAACATAAGAAAAGCTTTGTCTGTCTTCCCAGGTAAATCAGGCAGGAAACGCAACAGATGAGCTAATTCTACTTTATTGTAAGGCTACATTAACAGAATTTTGCAAATCTGAAAGTACAAATCTCCCGCTGTCTCCTTTATAGCCCAAGAAGCTACGGAGGGTCTCTTCTGAGACCAGCTGCAGGCTATGCCCTCTCTTATCTGACCGTTCCCTAGGCAGCATGTCTTCGCCCCATCTCCCAAGGTCTTTCCCACATACCATTACAAGCTTTACAGGATCAGACCTTTATAATCCAACATCCTAGCAGACATAGGTGTTTATATGCCTGTGGAATACGCAGAAGGAAACATAAGAACTGTGTCTTTTCCAGTGTATTAAATTTACGGAAATCTTTGAAATGCATTTATTTCATTTTACGTTATGAATAGACAATAAATCTATGCTCAGTGGCCATAAAAAATAGTTACTGAATTCCAACTTCTTTGTGTAGCTTTTATGAGGAAGAGGAAGCAAACAGGTGCATTAAAGCAAACATAAGAATTGGAAACAAGTGAGAGTGCATTCATTATTTCCATGTCATTTTGCCTTTCTCACTTTTTTCCCCCCAGGTGTGAAGTTGGTACCACTCACTGGTCCCAGTGCAATGAAACCCCAGTGAAGTTTGCTCGCTTTCCTGTCACAGGATTAATTGAAGGGCGCTCCTATATATTCCGTGTCCGGGCTGTGAATAAAGTTGGAATAAGCATTCCGTCCCGCATCTCAGAACCTGTGGCAGTGTTAGATCCTGCTGATAGGGCTAGACTTAAAAGTAAGAGACTTCCTAATGTTTGTCATCAAGAAATTTGAAATTTTAATTTTTAGAAGATATGAACAAAGGCTAAGAACTTTCCACTAGAGGGAGCAATAATAAAGCAAAGTCTTCATTAATCAAAACAAAATTTGCTGAGAACAAAACACCTTTGTATTTTTTATAACATTTCCTTGCAACCACTGCTTATGTATCATTATCTGAAATGCCCAGTACAGGGACCAGAACCAGAACACTGTACACAAAGAAACTATGTCATATAATTTTCCCCTTAAGTACATTTTTGAATGGGAGCTCCGAATTAAACCATTTTAGCGAAACATTTTATCTATCCACGTTACCTGTTTACCACTTCAACATCAGTATTTTGATTTCATAGTCAAGGAAATTGTCCAGCTTTGACAATGTAGTTAATCTAAAGCCATCATACGCTTCTTCTGCCAAGTATTATCAAGGATCCTTCTAAGACTACAGACCTAATAAAAAATAAACTTGCTAACATTTTTGGCTTAAGCAAAATTGGACAGATGCTAAAATGCTCTTAATTCTCTTAAAGTTGTTTTTAATCAATGTATATCAATCATTTTTAACCCTCTTTCCAATCCTGTTATGGCAAGGATGTATTATTTTACAAGAGTCTGCTTTAGTATGATTGACAGATATATTAAATAAATACTATTTAAATTTAGAACTCAATTTAATAAGCATTGTAGTGACAATTTTGAGATACCATATCTAAGTCAACCTTTTTACTAGCCACTAAAAATGAGCACTTATTTATATATTGTGAAGGGAATGGTTTAAGTTGTGTTAACCCAATAAGTACTTTTCCACCACTGTAATTCTTGAGTTTTGCTTAATCCTTGCAGCCCTCACAATGTGCTTTCTTCCTATCCCTAAAATGGGAAGAAAGTCTGTTGGCCCGAAAACTGTTGCACCCTGACCCCACAGTGTTTCCTTTAATTCCTCCTGGGAAGAAGGCTGGTAATGTTGCTGCCCTCACTACTGCTGTCATTCCTGAGAAATAAATTACTGTGAGAGCAGCTGTTGGCACATGTCTGGATGGTGGCAACCCTCCTTGACAGTGGCTGCACATCTGAGTTATCTCTTTCTTCCACCTCCTGGGTTGCCTTGATGCTACTGCAGTTCCCATTGTCCTTGCCTCCTCCTTTCATCCTTCTGGCATGACATCCGTTGAGGGAGTCCCTCACTGCCTTGCCCAGTACCCTCTTCTTTTTAACCAGGCAGCTCCAGCCAACAAAGCATTGAATACCTGCTCAAGCTGCAGCCCCTGCAAGGCTGGCTTATTGACAAGCACTGTTTGTGAAAGGGTCACCAGAATCAATCTTCCCTTTGCTCCATTCTCCCTCTCTCCCTACCTTCTCTATCTAACTTGGCAAGGAATTCACCAAAGGAGAGTTTTTCCATGAGGTTGATGTTCTCCTGATGAAACACACACAAATATAAGGAAAATAGTCACCAGTCAAAGATCAGTTTTCTCCAGCAGTGAAAGCAGTGATACAGAGCCCCACAGTTGGGTGGGAAGACAAATTCCTGCAGCAGGCCATTTGGAGCCCAAGAGGTAGTTGACCCTTCAAAGACTCCCTGCCATGTGATACAAAATGTTCACATAGCAGTTCTGGTTCTATTTCCTGATGTATGACACTGCTTCCTGCTGGATCACCTTGATCCAGCTTCAGTCTATCTCAGCATATACTGGCTTTAAGATGGAAGCTCTGTTGTAAGAACATGTCCTCAAGAAACAGTAGGTAATTCAATTAAAAACCAGTGCAAAGAGACTGTGTGGATGAGCCCTTTGAGAATCTTTCCCAACTTGGTGCTTACCAGGTGCATTGGTCTACAGATCCCCAGCACTCATGACCAGTGGTGGTTATGGTAGTTCTAGTCTAGCACATCTGGACATCACAAGGTTAGAAAAGTGTATTTGCTCTGAGACCTGAGGCATCTGAAATCTTTCTGTGGGAATGAGGATGGCCTAACTAACTGAGGTCATTTGGAGTTATAGTCCAATACATTTGAAGGAGCCCAGTTTTAGAAAATATGAGGTAGGTAAGGGAAGGAGATAATTTATGTCTCTACTCTAACTACTATGTATGATTGAGATATATGTGTACAACAGTTTGGAACTGAGTCAGAGAAGTGAGCAGAGACCTGACTTTATTGCCTTAACAGATTCTGTTTTCCATACTGAAATATTAAGGTTACAATAAAGAAAGTTTGTGCAAGTAAGGGGCAATGCTTAACCTAACAAATCACTATTAATATGTCCAGGTCATCCTTCTGCCCCCTGGACTGGACAGATTATTGTCACTGAGGAGGAACCTTCAGGTAATAGAAATTCTTCTGTATAGAAATCAATATTTTATTTTGAGATCATATCTGCATTGCAGCTTATGCACCATTTTTGTCTTGGCTTCTCACATGAAACCTTATCTATGTTCTGTAGTTTAATCAGGGAATTTGACTATGCTGTTTAAAATAATTGTGAGAAGAGACGTGCAAAACCTTACTCAGAACACTCTGTTTAAAATGTTCAAAACATTCCCAGAATACTCTATTTCTCTTTGGGCCATGCCAATCTGACTGTTCCAAAGGTGGTTTGTGGTGTTGCAGACATGTTCTGAGAGCTGGACTACATCTGGAACACCACAAACCATTTCTAGTTCAGAGGATTATCTTTTAGAAAGTCATCAGACCAGCCCCAGAATGGTCAAGTTGGCTTGGTCTGAAGGACAATAGCAGTGTTCCAGAGTTCTCAGAAATGTTCTGTTTCTGAAATGGTAAGTTTTGCACATACCTAGTTATTAATTTTAAGTTTTGAAATATATTGTTCCCAGCCACATAAGCAGATTTGTTGTGTTGGACTGCAAATGCTTATTTTATCTTCTTTAAGGAAATACATTTCTGAATCCGAAATGTTCTGGTCTAACGTTGATTGCCCACATGAAGGCATTTCAGTAGTTTTGCAGGCTCATCTGCCTTCTATTATTTTGTACTAGCTTAAGACAGTCAAAGCATTTTGAAGCTGGCCTTGTGACTGCAGAGAAGAGGCAGGGATCATCATGAGCCAATCCATGTTTTCTCAATCTCACCAATAGTAGAGTGGAAAAATTGTAATTCAGTCAGACGTTGCAAGAAGCTCCTAGAGTAACAAAAATTGTCTTGTGTAAAAAGTAGAAAAATAATGGTCAGTTTTCAGTTGTAGCCCTGTATCTTCAGTTCATGCTATATTCATTTATTTGGCAATAACAACAACAACAATTTGAGCTGTTGGTCTGAAGGAAAACTCATTTGAGTATCAAGACATCATTCCTGGATTTAAATTCTCATTGAAATCTATAATGCTATATAAGATGCTATAATTTTGCAGCCAGGAGCTTTTCGCACTAGTTGCGGTTACGGTTGTAAATTGTAGCATAGAACCTCTGTGTATGTATAAGGAGAGAGACAGTAATTATAGATGCTAGACAACAGGATGAAGCTAAATTTAGTATATATTGCTTATATAAACAGGGAAAATCAAGCTCAGCAGTTTTTTAAAAGGATTATGAAATTGATTAGAGTCATAGAATTAAGATCAGGCTTGCTGATAAGGTTGTTGTGATCTACTAAAGATCTCTGAGTTCAAGTGGGGAGTGCAAGTGTGAGGCAAAATTCCTGAAAGTGGCAAAATGGTCTACCAAAACTCTAAGAAATTCCAGTATCATGATAGCAAAATGGAAGGTTTGGGATTTGAGCTGCATCACAGTTGAGTCAGTTCTTAGCTGCCAAGAACACAACACCAGGATTAGATCAATGAAAATGCAGCATGTAGAAGGGCCCTTACTGGAGAAAATAAACCTCTTTTTTTGCTCTTCTTCATGCAGAGGGTATTGTTCCTGGACCACCATTAGACCTCCGTGTTACAGAGGTGACAAAGAACTATATTGTACTTAACTGGAAACCTCCATATGAACGAGGTCATGAAGGTGTCATGTACTTTGTTGAAAAGGTAAAAACAAGGTGACAGTGCACCATTTTCTCACTGATTTTTTGCCAAGCTATTAGACTGGTAACATTTTCATCTTAAACTATTCTAACTTCACGTCAAAGACACACACACGCGCACACACAGCGTGTCCTGACAGTATTAGTACTTTAAAAGCTTAAAACTGTACTTAGACTTTGGGGACACCCTCTGTGTGTGTGTGTGTGTTTAAATATATAGTATTTACAATAGATTTAGAAAAAGCTATGAATATAGATGAAATAATTGAATAAATAGCACTGAGAAGGAAAAGGAGGGAAAGAAAAGTCCTCTTTTCTTTCTTCAGTTTTGCTTAACCAAAATTGGATAGATGAATGGATAGATAGATAAGCAGAAGTGATATTTTTGGGGGCTAACTAGTTCTTCAAATGTTGAAGTACTGATTGGATTGAATCTTGAGAATGTTGAAGGAACGGAAACTTACACAAATACCTTTTTTATGCTTCCTTTTGATTGTCCGTGCCTTCAGAGCCATTACTAAGGATTCAATAACCTTCCTTGCTCTGATTATAGATGATATGTTTTGATTTCACCTTCTCACAGCAGCTCTCCCCCAATCCTCCAAACACCATTGTGAAAGAACCTCTAAGTCCACAAGAACATTGATACAGTAGGCAAAACAGAAGCTTGATGGAAGGGAGAAAACCAGGACAATGTGATCATATTCAGGGACCACCTCTAGTGCAAGAACAGGAAGGGCATTTTGGGGGGTGGGGATTGGTTTGAATATCAAAGGGCATAATATGAAATATAATAGAAATGACAAAGAGAGCAGAATCATCCATAGTAGTTTTGAGTCACGATACAAGGTTCCAAAATAATTTAGTGCTGTGGACATTCTGTTGCCTCTATCCAAAATGCTCAGGGAAATCTTGATTTAGATAATGAAATCAAGGCAGAATTTAAAAAATGAAAGTGTCATAGTAATGAGTAGATTGCTGGATCCAGGCACAATAAAAGCTGAACTTTTTAGGTCCTTCAAATTACAGCATCCTAGAACATTTGGTCAGTTAATCAGCTAAATAAGAAATAAACATGGATTGTTTACATTCTGAGTGGCACCCAAGATCTTGTGTGTGATATGAGCATTGTTGAACAGTTTGAAAACAATGATCTCATGCCATCAAATCTGATTGTGGAAAATACTGAAGTCCAGCACATTCATATTTTACTTTAGCTTGTCACAGAAATGATGGAACAGATAAAGAGTGGGGATCATTTGCTCATTTCAGAGAAAAGTATAAGATTTTTTTGGCTGAAGAGACTGATCTTTTCCAGTTCTGAAATTTTTATTTTAGTGTGTTGCAGGAACAGAAAATTGGCAAAGAGTGAACACTGAGATCCCAGTAAAGTCTCCTCGCTTTGCACTTTTTGACTTAGCTGAAGGAAAATCCTACCAATTCCGTGTTCGCTGTTGTAATTCAGCTGGAATTGGTGAACCCTCTGAGGCCACTGAAGCCACTGTGGTTGGTGACAGACTTGGTAAGTGTACAGTAAAGGACACTCAAATATAATGTTGATTGTTGGCTTACATATTCCAACTACAGTGCTATTTGAGAGACCGCCCATCTCTCAGGGTTTCTGCCATCTTGTAAGAGCTGGCACTCTGGGTCCCCTTGATTAAACAATGTAATCTGTCAAGACCAAGGAAGCACGCCTTCTCTGTCATGGCACCTCCCCTCTGGAATGAGATCTCCCACAAAGATCCATATGGCTCCTAGCCTGATGGTGTTCTAGAAGGCCCTGAAAACCTGGCTGTTTCCCTAGGCCTTGGGGTAGGGTGGATATGGTCTGCTTGTTAGAAGGGTTTTTTTTAAATTATATTTGCTGTCCATGTGGATGTTATTTATGTATATTTCATATCATACATTATATTTTGTGTATTGTTTCTTCTAAATGGCAAGCCATCCAGAGTTGCCTTGGAGTTGGGCGGCATCTAAATCTTAATTAATTAATTAATTAATTAGAAAATATAGCACAGTTAAAACAGGAATCCTATGTTCTAATAGTTTATTTTTCCTTCTAGATATTCCTAGTCCCCCAAGCAACGTTGTACCCATCAGAAATACAGATACGTCAGTAGTTGTTGCATGGGCAGAATCCGAAGATGCAAAAGAATTGGTGGGATACTACATAGAAGCAAGTAAAGTAGGGTCTGGTCACTGGGTGCCATGCAACAATAATCCTGTGAAAGGCACAAGGTAGTAGATGATACAGTTATATATCATTTGCAAAAAGAAAAGGGGGGGGGGAAATTGCATGAATGTTCAGTAACTGAATCCCACAGTGTCCTCCTGAAAGGTGGCATCAGTAAAATATTTTGTTGAGTTTTAAATCTATAGAATTATGTGACTTATGGATGCCAGATAGTCTTCCTTGGCACTGATGTATTGGATACCCCAATTTCTGTTCTATTACTCTTATATATCTTAAATCATCTAACAACCAGATATAAATACTGGGGGGGGGGTGTATTTATTTCAAGAACTGCCTATTAAATCCTCTATAAACCCTAAAGCCTTCCAATTCATAAGAAGCATCAAAAATGCTAATTCCAAGATATGGAAGAGAGCACTTTTTCTCAATATCACACTAATGATTTGTACCATTATACCAGCATTTTCAACCATAACTAAGGGTGAACAATAAAGTGGTAGCTGCTAAGTATCAGGACATATGTTATCTCAACCAAAGCAATACATATGTAAGGCTTCATCAGTAGAGGCACCATTTCATAGTAAAATACTTTAAGAGCATTGTGCTTAAGTTCGGGTAAACAAGTAAACAAAATTATCCAAATTATTGTCCAATCTGGCATTTTGTGGTAAAATACAGTCTTTGTGAACTTTTAAAGAATTACTGTTTAGGTGTTTCTATACATATATTTTCTGTTGTATAAGAGGTGAGAGCAAGAATTTGTTCATTGCTCCTCCATGAATGTAGGCATTCATGCAGAAGTCTACATGGGTAAATCAAGCTCTTTGCTGCTGAACTTCAAAATGAAGATATCCAGGAACATAATGGAGGAAGCAAGGTCCATAAGTGCAGTCCCACTGTCCCCTCTCCCTTGATGAAGAAGGGAGAGAGAAGATAAGAAAATAATTATTAAATAATTCTGCAGTGACTACCCCTTCTTTATATCCCTTGTAATCCTACCATACTACTTAAGAATCATATGCTGTATTTCATATAAATTTTAAGGAAATTGTTTGTGTAAAGAATGAAGCAGTATATAATTTAACAGTGTTCTCTTCACTGATTTACTTAAGATTCACTTGTCATGGACTTATGACTGGAGATCGCTACATTTTCCGTGTCAGAGCTGTTAATGCAGCTGGATTAAGTGGGTATTCACAGGAATCAGAAGCCATTGAAGTCAAGGCAGCTATTGGTAAGCAATGCACTGTTCCTATAGCAGAAGTACAAATCAACATTATAATTATATCTAGAGATCTGATTAATATTTATTGGCTGTACTTTTGTCAACATTAAATACGTATTGATAATTTTTAATATTTCACTTCCATCGTTTCATAGTCATCCAATCAATAAGCACTTCTAGACTGCTCACCTTCACCATCTCAGACATCCTTGGGTGTGTTCCTTGTAACTCTGTATAAAAATTATGTTCACCCTCATATTACTCAGAAATCATCTGGGAGACTGATTCCATATTATAGTACGTATTTCATTTCTAACACGCTATAGCTTGGGAAATTAAGTTTATTAATTTATTTGTCTAGTTTACTTCCTTGTTAACTCAATTTTTTTTTAATCGTGCATGTTGCTGAAAATTTTAAAATAATTAAAACATCAGTAATCTTATTTTGAGTGTGTCTCAATTTTAAACATCAACTTAATGATTCATAATTCTGAGGTTGCTTAAATAGATCATATAACTATTCCCCCCTTCCAAAAAATATAGAACTTATGTATACCGTCTTTGAAGATAATGGAAGGTCTTTTGGTGGAACATTCATAGAAATATTAACTGCATGACCATATGCTTTGTATTAAAATTTCATATAATCCAACCATATCATATATTGTCTGCAGCTAACTTTTTAACGTCCCTTCATTGTCCTGCTTTGTCTCCATTTCTTCATTCTGTTGAATAATGGAGAATTGGGAATGAACTCTAATTTCAAATGTCTTTGTTATTTTCTGGCAATTATAGGGGGAGGATTGCTTCATGGTGTATGTCCTGGACTAAGTGGTAAAGCTGATGGACTAACAGGCCGCACTGTCAACTGGGAAGGCATGCATGAGTCCTCCCAGCCTATCTTTGACACAGATGCTTTGTTAAATTGCAATGCTAAACCCAATAGGCAAACCGTGCTCAGTAGCTCTGGTAAGCAAAGGAGTCCGTCATACAGTAAAGTGAGTGACACAGTTCCTACTCCTTCATCACAAAAAGCAACTACCAAGCAAGCACGTAAGTCTGTTCCTGGGGATCGTTCAACACTGGAGAAAATTCAAAAGAAAAACAATATAGGTGAGCTTTGGTCATATGCAGTGATTTCACCTTGTTAGCTCGTTCATTTCAAACAATTATAATCTGTGATCATCCAAGTTGCAAATAGATATCTTTGCCAGTGCTACATTTTGATCATCTCCATCTAATAAATGCTCAGCCTCCATCAAAGATCATTACATAGATAGAGGTTACTAGGGCTATGGCACATTTGTATGTTGCATCTAACAACAAGCTTGCATGTTGCATTTATTTGCTAATTTGGTTAGATTAATGTTTATTAGGTTTCTTATTATTAAGCAATAACAATATATACTGCATTTAAAACATCTTGATAACATTTAGTACCATTTATACATTCAGTTCCTAGGGACTTATTTTGTAATAGTATTACATTTCCAGGATTTTATAATGTCTTCTTGTTCTTCACATACAATTATTAATTGGTATAATATCAGTCATTTTGTGAGTTAGAAACATACAGTGCTCTGATAACTTTTTAGCTGAAAAGCAGAGTAAATATGCTTTAAAGAAATATATAATAAAATACATTGCATAGTTCAAATCATCAAGACATTACTCAAAACATTTGTAAATACATATCTAACAAAGGAGAAGAAAACCCCCAATTATAGCTATCTTTCATATTCAGAAAGCAATAAATCCAAAATGTTTAAATTTGCATGGATTGGAGGTGGGTCACCATACAGTACAAGTCATGAACTTGCAATAATCAGGAGTACATTATTAAAGAGATTGACAAAATATTCTGTATATCACATGTTAGCTGGTTGCTGCTGTTTAGATATCTAACTACTATAATACTTCACCAGTGGCCATGGTGACTGGAACTATCCTTGCTGTATAATCATATACATGGAACAGACCACAAGTACATCTAATCTAAATTATTTATCTGTTCATTGTATATCAAGGATACTGACCACAAGATGGTGCACAGAATTATATAAATAGAAAGCAAGGGAAAGATGCCCATCAATGTAACTCCTTAGCCAGTCAGTGATATGACTGAGTGGAAGCAAACTACATTCACTTAAATAAATCCATGGAAGTGCTTCATGAACATTTAACATCTTTTCCCTAGCTATGCCAGTTTCTAATACCAGAAAAATTGAAAATGTTCATAGATATGAAATGACTCAGACTATTCCTAATATTTGATGTTACCTTTATATATGGAAAGGTAATTTCAAAACATATGGGACGCGGTGGCGCTGTGGGTTAAACCGCTGAGCTGCCGATCGGAAGGTCGGCGGTTCGAAACCGCGCGGCAGGGTGAGCTCCCGTTGCTAGTCCCAGCTCCTGCTCACCTAGCAGTTCGAAAACATGCAAATGTGAGTAGATCAATAGGTACCGCTTCGGTGGGAAGGTAACGGCGTTCCGTGTCGTCATGCTGGCCACATGACCTGGAAGTGTCTACGGACAACGCCGGCTCTAAGGCTTAGAAACGGAGATGAGCACCGCCCCCTAGAGTCGGACACGACTGGACTTTATGTCAAGGGAAACCTTTACCTTTACCTAATTTCAAAACAAGTGCTCTTGATTAAATTTGTATTTATTGAAAAACATTCCTTATCTTGCCAGGTTATGTGCAACTTCCAGTACTACAGCCAGAAACCCTACTCAAAACTTAAATAAATGACATATATTAAATGTATTTAGAAAGTCAGTAGGAATTAATGGAGTTTGTCTTATTTTACAAATGCTACAGAGAAGCAGGGGTGTGGCTCAGGAAGAAGTGGTTTATACATTCTTCTGGCATTTGCTGAAAAATCTTTGCTCTAGATGGCACTGTTGTTTTTTAAAAAAAACTCTTTTTCACTAATGTTGCCCTAAACAAGTCTCTTTCATAGATCTTACTGTGAAATTATATGATTGCACAGGTAATTCTTTTTTCTAGTTAAGAAATAAGAAAGCATTTTTGCAAAAAGTTTCAGCAGCTGAAAAACAGGATTCTGAGTAAACTACATCCAAGTTATGATGGCCTGTGACATACATTTTGAAGATCAAGAAGGCATTGCAGGAAAGAGAAGGAATATTAGATGTCAATGTAGGTGGATAGACATTGACTTTTTTCTCCTTACCGCACTCAAAAATATAGCTCCAAATATTTTCATTCATGCATCAGTTGGATTGCTGTGACTTGTGATGTGCATTTACTGTGTGCAAGGTAGGTAAAAACCAGATGTGATATTACAGCATCATGAATACTAACAATGAAGAGTGGGGAAAAGAGGAAAGGAAGACAAAACGTCTGTGAAACATGTGCTTGGATTCAACAAAAGTGTATGTGTACCCACACATGAAAACATACTATACTGTATATGCGCACACTCGTACACCACTGGTATGTCCATTTAAAAAAAATACTTTGGTTTCCATTCTACTTCTTCACTATTGTGAAGTGTGCTATAGTCATTTTGTGCTACAACAATGATACATGTATTCATTCCATATTACATTACTTCCTAAATAGCACATCTTAATCAATATCTTTCCTTATGGAATATGGGGTTTAGGGAAGCCTATATTTCTTACCCGGAAGTATTTCTACTAACTACTTGATTTTTGCTTGAAGAGAGGAAACTCCAGGATAAACTATGAATAACTCTATACAGATGTTTGATTGAATAACTGAATACTTCTAGCCTAATAATAAATTATTCATCCTAAAACAGCACCTCCATCTCCACCATATGACATCACAGTGCTTGAAAGTGTTCGTGACTCAATGGTTCTTGGATGGAAACAGCCAAAAGTTATAGGTGGAGCGGAAATCACTGGCTATTATGTGAATTACCGGGAAGTGATTGGTGGAGTACCTGGGGAATGGAAGGAAGCTAACATTAAAGCCATTAGTGAAAGGGCATATAGGGTAAGAGAGTTTTATATTTCTAGACATGTGACTGCTACCTAATTTGGGGTGTTCCACAGTATCACCAACACCAGCCCCAGCTTAAAACTTTCCTTTTGTTAATGTCAAGTTGATTTATTTTAGAATCCAAACCTATAACTGGATTATTTTTTTTATCATGTGAGTGCTATTTTAATTACAACCATAATATATGTGTTCAATTATATTAAAATAATAGTCCCTTGAAAGGTTTTGTATTATCAAAGATACCTATACTTAGTTTTGAATTTTTTCCTCCACATTTAAAGGACCATTTTGACCAGGATTTTCTTCTCATCTTGGTTAATAAGGTCTTTGCTTATCATTCATAATTTTCATAATACAGTGATAATGTAGTCTACTAATTTTCCCCTGAGATTTGTCCCTTTTCGTCAGCCTGTTCTAAGACCTGTGATTTTCAAAATGCAGTGCTGGTTTTAACTATGATGCTGGTGATATATATATACATATACATATATTGATAAATTAAACAAAACAAAATTGAGACCTCCAGCAATTTTCAAAGGTACTATAATATTGGATATCTACATCAGTGCTATATATAATTTCATACACACACACATGCACACTGTCAGGGACAGCCCAAGAACAACAAAGAATCATCCAGCCAAACTTCAGTTCTTTATCTGCTCATACCGTATAGACAGAATTTTGCCAGACTAAAGCTACTCTACCTAACCTAAAAGGAAATAACCTGGGAGGCTCTCAGGGTGGGGCTACTTTGAACCTCTTAGTCTTCCCACATTCTAGCTCCAGTCTGTGTTTTCTCTTATCTTGCTCCCCTCCTTGGAATGTGCTTCCTCCTTCCTGAGAATCAGCAGTGTTACTGAAGTTCATCACACACACACACACACACACAAATCAAAAAATGAACACAGGATCTTGAGCATGATGCCAAGGTATGTTGATTATTTTTTCTATATCAATCATTCAAAGTATCTAATATCTTGGCAATATTTATTTTTAAAACAATAAAGACTTGGAATCTTTGGTTCATTCCATTATAGGATAGTATATTAACATGTTGTATTGTTCCAATTATGTTGCAGATAAATGATCTGAAGGAGAACATGACATACCAGTTTCAAGTGGCTGCTGCTAACATAGCTGGGCTTGGCACACCTTCTCCTGCTACCCAACCCTTTAAATGTGAAGAATGGACCATTGCTGTTCCAGGTTAGAATCAGCAGCTGGAAAGAAAGAAAGGGAGAACTGCTGCTTGTACTAGTAAATTCCCTGTTCCCAATAGCCACTTGCTGAAATCGTTAGAGAAACTTGATCCTGGAAGTTGGGTGGGCAACCCCTGGCCCTAATCTCCTGTATAAACCCCAAACCCTGCTCCTAAAATTAATACTTTTTTCATCTTTTTCTGGTAGACTTCATGGACCTATTTTCTATTGCCCCCTTTCCAGAAACCTTCCAAGCACCCAAAGTCTAGCAAAATGTTGGCCTTGCTTCCTGGAGATATTTCTACATTGCCAGACATTCCCTTCCCATTACTCTTGGAGGCCATTTTTTAAAGTAATTCTGTGGTCCCCAGATATTAAGGATGTTAAGGATACCAATTATGTTAAGTACTGAAGTTAACTTTTATGGAAATCAGCTCCTGATACTCAGAAGGGATCATTATTTAACATGACCTCAAGAACTAGATTAGTAACATACAAAACTTGTTTGGGGGCTTTTAAAAATATGATTCTAATATTATTCTTCAAAATTTACTAAGCAAATGAAAGTATGCATATTCCAATGCTGGGAAGTCCATGTTACATACATAAACATAAATGGGTATTTATCATGGAGACAGAGCAATTTTCCATCTTTCTTCCCAGCTTAAATCAGTTTAGTTACATGTTTTTCTATTTGATAACTATTTTATCTATACACTGATAATTACTGAGGTGTTTCCTGTAATATTGTTTTTCTCTTAACTTTCAGGACCACCCCATGATTTGTCATGTAATGAAGTTAGGAAAGACTCTTTGGTTTTATTATGGAAACCACCAATTTATGTTGGCCGAAGTCCTGTAATTGGTTTTTATGTTGATGTGAAACAAACAAAGGAATCAGATGATCATTGGAAAAGTGTGAATGAGAAACCTATTGCAAACAAATTCTTAAAGGTATACTGACATAGATAAAGAATTCTGTATATCTGTACACACTTATTCTGATCTTTATTAAGTATATATTTTGTTTCGTATTCTTTTTGGATTTAAATTTATTTGGCCTTTCTGTACAAATTAAACTGCTACAGTTGGGCTGGGAAGAAATCTAATTTATTACTTCAAATCCAGATATATTATTCAAGAATTAGGCAAATCAGATATCATGGCAATGGTTGTTGAAGAAATAAATACTTAGGACAATGGGTTCTACTCACCTTGGGTTTTTTTTCTTTTTTGTATATCTATATCAAGAAAAAATGAATAACTAAATACAATAGTAATCAATAATATAAAAAACAAACATCCTGATGGCTTCATTACAGTAGTTGCCACAGTATTCTTTTCTTGGATGAATCATGTTCTATATTTTTGTTACCAATTATATTAATGTTTAAATGTAAAATAAATATGTGTTTCATGCTAGTGGTATCTGTGGTTCTACACTTCATGAACAGTTCATCCCAGTAATGTGTGGTTTAATTCTAAGTTCTTATTCTAGCCCCAGTGGAGAGTAAAGCTACAGGCACAGAAAGCATGAATTTTGATTAGGATTGTAGACATTCTGTCTGATACACTATCTGATACACTACACCTATTATCCATATTTATTTATGAACTCAAGTGGATTTGATTATGAATCCTCATTTATGCAATTCTGCATCATTTCCAAGCAGTACATAACAAAATTTTTCATAGGTGATTTCTCTATATTAATGTCTTCTAGTTAAGTGGCCTCAAAGAAGGCACCAGTTACGTATTCCGTGTACGAGCAGCAAATAAAGCTGGAGTTGGGAAACCATCAGATCCTACTGACCCTGTAATAGCAGAAACCCGACCAGGTTTGTTGATTTTGCTGGATGTAAATAAAAATGCCCATACTGTATATGTTAGAGTGATGAACAGCATATAGTGGTATTAATTAGTCTGTATTATAGTTACTAAAAGAAAACTAACCTGTTTCATACAAGCAGACTGTAACTACTACTTCTCATCCAGATGAAGGCCTTTTATTTGTCACTTCCTGGAATATCTGCTGTATAAGCAAGAAAGCATCAGAGGAAATTGTAGAGTAATATAAAGGGCACTGTCTTCCTGTAGAAAGAGGATACATAAATATTGTACCCTCTGACTTAAGCCTCTTTTCCTATATCCTCTCAAGCAAAACAATAGCAAAGAAGATAGGGAGGGGACATAGATTCCTTACCAGCTTTTTCCAGCTTTTCGTAACATTGACAGAGAGATATTTTAACCCAGGAATCTCTCTTTCAGAACCTTGTACTTGAAGCACAGAATTTTGCCAAAGCATTTCATTTGCAGCTCAAGTTTCACATGAGTTTCCTAATGAAAGGCTAAAAACATTACATATTTGCATGATCAGAGTACATAAATTATTATGTCCAAATGCAGCCAATACAGATAATTGTCTGATCACTGACAGAAAATGGTTGTTCAGAAAAAAATGAATAATAATAATGAAGAGTTTAATTTTTTTCACTGGTTTTATTCACACAATGCTCCTGTATATGCCTATTATTATTATTATCTTTCTTTCTTTCTTTCTTTCTTTCTTTTCTTTCTTTCTTTTGCCTTTTAGGGACAAAAGAAGTTGTGGCTGAAGTTGATGACAATGGAGTCATTTCATTGAACTTTGAATGTGATCAGAGGACACCAGACTCTCAGTTCATTTGGTCCAAGGATTATGAACCAATTGATGATGACTCTCGATTAGCCATTGACACCAAAGGTGGAAAGTAAGAAATATTAATAACTGCTATAAAGGTTGATTTTATACTTATAGGTTATGTATTTTTTTCATCTGTAAATTTAATTCAGGTAATGGGACTTTAACTGCTGTTCAGAGAAAGTTTCCCTTCTCCTCCTTTTCCCTGCAGCTCCTTGGGTATATTACAAGCCCCTCACCTTCAGGAGGGTTGAGATACTGTATATGCAGAGAAAAAAGAAATAAATCTGCCAGTTGTGTACATTCTGATTCAAAATATAGGATATAATTCAGTAGACTTTAGAATGATTATTCTAACTCTGTATGTAGTTCAAAAGATGCCTCTCAGACAAAATCTAATAGATTACATCCATATTGTGGCTATTTGTTTTTCTCTTTGTGGCTTATACCAGGTTTGGCTGGATGGGTGAAAACAAACCACAGGTCTGCCATATAATATCTTTTTATATTTTATGTATGCTTTCTATTGCTGGTTATCACTGTGTTGTTTTTTAATGTTATTTACATGAGGCTAGCTTTCAATTATTTGTCTATTTGAAAAATAGACTGTAATGCCTGAGTTAGCAATCCCTCATGCACATACCTATTAAACACAGCTACTGCAATTTTCCCTAGACTCGTACTTTCCAAGTATATTGGGTTTTAACTCCTATAATTCTCAGGAATGGCCATGCTGGTTGAGAATTTGGGATTTGAAATCAAACATATCCACAGAGCACTAGGTTGGGAAATGTGAACTATAGTAAATATAAGTGGGCATTCCTTTATATTTGATTGAAACCTCTATCTCTTCCTTGAACAAAGCTTTTTTGTCTTAAAGGTCAAAAGCTATCTTTAAAGATCTCAATAAAGAAGATTTAGGTATATATTCCTGTGCTGTAACCGACACAGATGGTATCTCTTCGAGCTATACAATAGATGAGGAAGGTGAGAACCAAAATCTTTTTTTCTACATGTCAGTCTTGATCTTTGTCTCTGATACAAAATACAAAACAAGATACATTTCAAAATAAACATAAGACTATGAGCGATCATAAAATAAAATGCAGAAATATACCAAACCGTGTCTTTTCTTACACTTATACTCTATTACTTTGCAGAAATGAAGCGTCTGCTTGCACTCAGTCATGAACACAAGTTTCCTGGTAAGTAAAGAAAAATATTAAGTGAGGAGAAGGTTGTGTACAGCATTCATATTTCTGGGATACTGTAACATAAATAAAGGCAGGCCTCCCTTGCACTGAGCTCAGCTCCTGGTGACTGTATGAAAATGTGAAGTTCTTGGTGCTCTCTGAGCTTGGTTGCCCATGGCATTTTCTTCACACCAATGTAGAGGTGATTTGCCATTGCCTTTTTCCAGGATGTATTTGCAACTTCCTAGTCCAATGTACAGACCTAGTATTCTCTGGAAGTCTCTCAAACATTCAACAGGTCTAACCCTGCTTAGTTTTTCAAGATCAGTCAAGCTCAGCTAGGTGCTGCCACTTGCTGTGACTATCTTAGAACTGACATTTGTAGATGGCAGTCCATAAAATAGAGAAATGAAAACCACTCCTGAGAATAAGATGAAGTCCTGTTGCTGACAGATTCTAATGTTATGAATGCCTGATCCCACACATAGCAAAGCCTTTTCTGCAATCAACCAGAAGATGGGTACTTTGATTACTCAGAATGCTTTCAAATGTTTTTAGCAAACAAATTTAGATGGTCCTGCTCCAAAGAGCATTAAGAATTCATTCCTCCTTGTCTTACCATTTTAAAATACTATTTAATACATTTTTAATTTGTACCTTGTGTATTTTATGCTTCATTTATTGTTATTATGCACTACTTTAGAATGCTGCAAAATACCATAAATAGAAGTACGTTGTCAAATCCAATTCTATAAATAAGTAAAGATAATCAGGGCTTCAGTCAGTGGCATTGCTAGGTAATAAGAACTTGTGCTTTTTCCCTGCCTATTTGCATGGAAGATGGAGACAACAGCTGGCCCAGTGTGAGCCTTACTGTTCACATGGCTGGAATAAGGTCCTTCGATGTCAATTTATTCTCATATGTGGTGGTGGGGGGTAGAGTTTTCTGATACTTCTCAAGTGGAAGAGGCTGCTATGAACTTTCCCCCCCAACTGTCAGTAGTTTTAGGTCTTCTCTACTCTAGCTTCTGGGTTTTAGGCTAAAATAGAAAAGAAAAAAGCCTATTCACAGCTAATTATATGTAAGAGCCTAAAATTGCCACAGGCCTGACAGTAAAAGTAATATAACAAAGAGTCTTTTTTTTATAGCATGGGCTAGTACTAAGTACTAGCACATGTGGCTTTAAGGTTCCTTGGATTTAGAAGCTATATGAGGTGATAGGACTGAATCATATTTCTTCTTTCACAAGAGGATTTCAGAATAGGTGAAAAGTTCCTTGTTTTCTTGCAACAAATTTTTCCTGGTCTCCCTTTCTGTCTTGTGGTTCTAATGCAAAGACAGAGAACATGCTAAGTTACCAATTGCCATTGTGGTTTGTATTCCAGCTCTAAAGGATCAGAAGGAACAGAAAACAAAATTAAGTAATGTTCTGTCCTACTTTCTCAGTACCTTGGATTCTTTTGCAACAGAGCTATTGCAGCAGATTGCCTGGCCTGTGCTGCAGTTTCCAAGGAGATGTGACACCAAGCAGAATCTAAATTTGGGGACTTCGTCGATTCTGTTCTACTTCTGCAAAACATTACTCTTCTTATATCCCACTAGGGATGTGAAATAATGTTACAGATTAAGTTGTACAACTTACATTGGTGTGCCATAATTTAGTTAACTATAAAGTAAATAGATTTCATTAGAATTTCATTAGAATAGATGTATTTCAACATTAACTGAAGCAAATCTGGAATGTTTTCAGTAAAAAAATGAGCAGAAGCATTTGTTTCTGTGAGTGGGTTACCAACAACTGTAAGACTCTCCCTCTCAAGAACCCTGAGGAACAGTGTCATTCAAGTGGTGAATTGGGAAGAGCCATAGATAATTGCTCCTGCAGCAACTCCACCCCCACCCCCTACACACTTCATATTGCATTTACTATCAGAGAAAAGTAGTCATGGTGCTTCCATGTGTTTTCCCAGGATCGTTTTGCCTATCAGTGCTGCTCTAGAAAGGGGTGCTTCCTCAGAATAATGTGTTTCAAGTGTGGTAGTCCCTGAGAGTACCTGTGTAACTCCTAGTTTATGAAGAGAGTGGCAAATGCTGTTTTTTAGGCCTGCTTAAAAGGAGAAGGAGGGGAGCAGACAATAGGCCAGTGGAGTGAAAGAGAAGGTAGCAGCAGCTGCCATTTCAGGTGGTGCAGTATCTAATCCTGAATACACTATCACCTGTATAGATCAACAAGAGTTATTGATAATGAGATCCATAACAAGGGTATCCAGAGAGAAATGGACAATGGTAGAGAAATGATAAAATGTGCATCATCATGTTGTGATTTAAACTGAATTTCCGTTGTGACATTGCCATGCATGTTTCATCATAGCTTGCTGCAGATGCCCCAATCAATGCATCACTGTTAGCCTCTGCATATTTTACCAGGGAGAAAATCTATACAGGAAAGCTCTGCAATAGAAAATTTAGCAACATTATCTAATTGTGAATAGAAAGAGGGGAAATGTAGCTGAAAGTACTATTTGGTTTTGCATGCTTGCAACAAATAAGAGTAGAAGCAACAAAATCATGATGGAAGGCCCCATATCATGTCCTTCCATGTACAAACAATGAGTCTGCAGGTCTAACTGGGAATCCTGCAAAAAATATTATGAACATTGTTAACTCTACACCTACAGGATTGCAAAAATGATTCTTCCGCTAACAGCAACATCAAATTTCACATATCTAATAAAGTTAGAATAATTATACAGAATGCAGGAAAGAAATACATTAGTTCTGCAAGATGAGCCATTGCTATCTTTTACTTATAAAACAAGTCTTGATGTCTTATTTTTGTAATATATAAATATATAGATTCTAAATATTACACATTTACCTGCTTATCTGAATTTCACCATATTGTATGTTAGAGTCAACTGTCGACTATTTCAAGAGCCATCTGCAGACAAATCATTAGCATATGATGTAATTTTATCCCTCAAATAGAATGGACTATGGAAATTACTTCACTGCACTAAATAACATGCATAGAAAACAAATGAACAAAAATGTTTGCATACATTTTCAAATAGCCATGTCAATAGGAAATTGTCCATGCATATACTGGGAAAAACAGAGTGCTTATGAACGTAATGAAAATCCCTTTTGAGATTATTTTTCTTTATTGCAGTTGTTCCTCTTAAGTCTGAATTGGCAGTTGAAACTCTAGAGAAGGGACAGGTGCGATTCTGGCTGCAAGCTGAGAAATTGTCTAGCAATGCCAAAGTCAGCTTTATATTTAATGATAAGGAAATTTTCAATGGAGAGGTAAGCTAATGATTTCTTCTGTCGGAAAATGATTGTTTGCTATGAAAGATTTTTAAAATTAAAATTTCAAACATAATTCACATGCCATGTTAGTTCTCAAACTTCATTGTTTCAATCATTGCTAATAATAGAAATATTGCAATATATTGCAAATCTGATTGCAAAAAAATCAAAACCATTTACTGATGGTGAGTTTATTAAGCAATGTATGGAAAGCATGGCAGATATAATTTGTCCTGATAAAAAAGTGATTTGAAATTTGAAATTAGTGGCTTTACTTTTCAAACCTCTTTTGAGAGACTTTCCTGTTTCTTCAATTCACCTGGCTATAGTCTGGTGAGACAAACTGTTAGAAAAGTCACTTTTTTTATCATGGCAAATTATATCTGCCATATATAAACTCACCATCGGTAAATGGTTTTGATTTTTTTGCAATCAGATTTGCTACCAAATAACTAGCTTTTATAATAGAGTCCTTTTGAGTTGTGACTTAAAAAAAAATTGTTGACACAACAGACTTTTTTTCAGTTCCGCTAATTTGTCTTTATGACAAATTTCTTGATACGCTTCGAATTTGGCAGCATGTTTTTCCGTATAATGCCTTTTCAAACTGTAGTCTTTGAAAACTGACACATTTTCCCTACAAATTAAGCATAGTGCCTTAGTATTTGTCTTGACAAAAAAGTACTTATCTATTTTTCATTGAATAATCTTCCTTTGTCTGCGATTTTTCTTTTGTTCTTTTCTTTTTGGGTTCTGTTTTCTGTTGAAATGACATTGAAGCCATGCTGGAATAAATTGATTTAGGAATAAATATATTTTTTAAGAAATAACACAACAAGCCCATCATAAATTGTTAGGTAGGCAAATAAACAAAGCGAAGTTTAATAATCAAACAAGAAAACTTACATGACTACTTAATAATAATAACAAGAAACACCTGTCGTCACAGAACACGTGTAGGTAGGTTGAAATATTATATATAATGCCAAGTTGCCACAAGCTGATGTGTGTAGCAGGCAACGGCGGTGTTAGCACTGCACTGTCCCCTCCCCTACACAGCTTTCCGTTGTTTCTACCTACATTTGAGCACCGTGTGATTGAGTCATGAAAAAAATTGCAAAATAATATTAAAAGTTTATGATTTTTTGGGGCCGCATTATTAGCTGTTCAGGGCCGCATGCGGCCCGTGGGCTGGACACGCCTGGTCTAGAGGAAGACATAGCCTTACTCTACCTCCTGCATAGTGGCTTTGACACAGATTGGGCCACCACATACCTGGTTTCGTTTTTAATGTTTTAATGTGGTGATGGATAGCACTACAAGAGTGGCTGGAGAATTGGTTAGGAGAAGAGAGGAACTTGAAAAATGATGCTAGCAAGGATCATGCACTGTGGGTCATGCACCTATGAATATCCTGAGGATTAATACAAATGCTCTCTTCCCACTGGATCAAATTCAGAATCTCTTCCTGCTCCCTCTTCTATATTTTAAATAGATTATTTTCCTTTGTTTTCAGTGTCTTTCATGCTTATTTACTCAAACATTTATTTGTAAGGGGAGTTGCTTTCAGGATGACATGATAGCTGGTCACTTAGTCCTGTGCATATTTGTGTTTAATTGCCAACTTGTTTTCCCTGAGTTTCATTCAGAAGAAATTTATACATGTGCCCAAAGCCAAGTGAGTGTGATTATGAAAGGGAGCAATTAAATTATATATTAACATTGCAGGTTGCCATCACACTGTTTGAAGACTTAGAAAAGATGACATTTGGAGCTTAGAAAATGAATTTTTCTTTGTAATGTTTGTTATTAAAGAAATACAAGATGAAGATTGATCGTAATACTGGTATGATTGAAATGTTTATGGATAAACTCAGTGATGTGGATGAAGGTACTTATACCTTTCAACTTCAGGATGGAAAAGCAACCAATCAATCCAGTTTGGTATTAATTGGTGATGGTAAGATCTTCTCATTTATTTTTCTTTTGTAAAAGACTAGCCTAAAGTTTAATAGTTGAAAATATTGAAATATTTGATCAACTTGGAATAATACTGTTGTCCTATCTTTTCAGATCCTTATTTAGTTAATTCATTATGTATTTAGTTAGAAGAATGAATAAGAAAAATAATTATTGTAGGGTTGTATACCATCTACAAGATTTAGTTTGTACTCTGAGTGATTCAGAAAACAGTCTGCTTTATCTCAGACTGTTTTAGAGCCACCTTCATCCAACCTTTTATTGTTTATTCTATTCAAGGTCTGAATCTTGATTCAAAAATACAACTTTCCCACTAATTGTCATTTAAGATCAAGAAACAACTATCACTATATTTGTTTTTTATATAATTAGATTAAATTTACAGGAATGTTAACTCCTTTTTAGAAGATTAAGCTTCCAGGGATTGAGGGATTTAATGACTTTAAATTTTGAAGATTAAAAAGAGGGAAACTGCCAAACACATTTTAATTTCTTGTCTGAATTGGATAAAATTTGCAAGCAAAATTGACCTTTCTAAGGACATCACATGTGTCAAGTTTGAGATTAACAGATTCAGAGGGAGTTTGTTTTTTTGTGGGTAATTGTTACGGAAATAGCATACATCTTGTTGTTTATTCGTTTAGTCGCTTCCGACTCTTCATTACTTCATGGACCAGCCCATGCCAGAGCTTCCTGTCGGTCGTCAACACCCGTAGCTCCCCCAGGGATGAGTCCGTCACCTCTAGAATATCATCCATCCATCTTGCCCTTGGTCGGCCCCTCTTCCTTTTGCCCTCCACTCTCCCTAGCATCAGCATCTTCTCCAGGGTGTCCTGTCTTCTCATTATGTGGCCAAAGTATTTCAGTTTTGCCTTTAATATCATTCCCTCAAGTGAGCAGTCTGGCTTTATTTCCTGGAGGATGGACTGGTTGGATCTTCGTGCAGTCCAAGGCACTCTCAGAATTTTCCTCCAACACCACAGTTCAAAAGCATCTATCTTCCTTCTCTCAGCCTTCCTTATGGTCCAGCTCTCGCAGCCATATGTTACTACAGGGAACACCATTGCTTTAACTATGCGGGCCTTTGTTGTCAGTGTGATGTCTCTGCTCTTAACTATTTTATCGAGATTTGTCATTGCTCTTCTCCCAAGGATTAAGCGTCTTCTAATTTCCTGACTGCAGTCAGCATCTGCAGTAATCTTCGCACCTAGAAATACAAAGTCTTTCACTGCTTCTACGTTTTCTCCCTCTATTTGCCAGTTATCAATCAAGCTGGTTGCCATAATCTTGATTTTTTTGAGGTTTAGCTGCAGGCCAGCTTTTGCACTTTCTTCTTTCACCTTCATCATAAGGCTCCTCAGTTCCTCTTCACTTTCAGCCATCAAAGTGGTATCATCTGCATATCTGAGATTGTTCTTCCAGAGATTTTAACTCCAGCCTTGGATTCCTCAAGCCCAGCTTGTCGCATGATGTGTTCTGCATACAAGTTGAATAGGTAGGGTGAGAGTATACAGCCCTGCTGTACGCCTTTCCCAATCTTAAACCAGTCCGTTGTTCCGTGGTCTGTTCTTACTGTTGCTACTTGTATATCTGTACGTTATACAGATTCTTCAGGAGGCAGACAAGATGACTTGGTATCCCCATACCACTAAGAACTTGCCACAATTTGTTATGGTCCACACAGTATACATCTTAGAATTCATTAAAAAACCAAAACAAATTTAAGATGGATAATAGCAGTGATTCTTGTATAATTGAGGACTTTCAGATTTTAACCAGTTTTCACTTTTGTTTTTATCTGTATGGAGTGTTTTTTATTTGGTTTTGTATGAAAACGGTATATTTCATAGATACGTCTCTAGGCAAGAAACTTGAAAATTCTCAGATGAACAACGAAAGGACTAGGGAGCTGTGATCAATAAAAAACAACCTGTCTCTTTTGTTTTCTGCTCATTTAGAAAGACTACAATTAGGAAAAGCCTTATGCAATGGATGTATTGCAGAAGCAGAAACTACCACCAAATATTTTCACCAACACCCAGTCCTACAACTTCTCAGACCTCAGAGACTCCGCAAAACCCTTCTCTTGCTCCTAGAAGTTAGATAAAACTATAAGAATGTTAAATGTTATAACAGGCCCATTAGATATTATTTAATATAACTCCTTAAAAGAACTGTGTTTGGATAGCCCTGCTAAAATTCATTCATTCTAATAGTTATCACAAATTTCTGTCATCATCATCATGTCAATGTCCCATCAAATCTGTGAAATACTAGTAAAGTTTTATAAGGATTCTATAGCTGGATTCAGTCTATTTTGGAAGACTCCTTTTCATAACTCTATCAAATCTGTCCAAATCAGATATGATTTAAGCTTTAGCTGAATTCAAAACACAACATATAGATTAATTATGATCCTAATCTATATAATGATCAATTTACTAATAGACACCTATAGAAAGTATTTCTATAAATACTGAAAAAACATATTTATAGCTTGGGATCCAGAGATGTTTAGGGCTAGTTCCTCACTTTTAGTTGGATCTGTTGTTTAAACAGCAGCTTCCTATTTACAAAACAAGTTATGAACAGGAAATTTAAGAAAAATTAGACAATTATTTTCTAACATAATTGTCTAGTGTATTCAGGAGGAGGAAGAGGAAGAGATGGTGGAAAAATCTAATCAGGCATGCAAAAAAAAACACCCCTACTTCAATAACAATTGTATGCTTTATTAGCTTCCTTGCATCCAGTTTCACTAATGGCTACGATCTAAATTTAAAATTGCAAGTCATAATTGAGTAAATTTGAATTACATGCAGTATTATTTTGTGATATAGTATGTTTATATATATATATATATATATATATATATTTAATAGACTGAAAAAAAATCAAAACATTTCCTTCCTTAAATAATAAGTTTATGTCCTAACTTAGAGTGAAGTACCATGTGACAGTGAGCTGGTCTCTAGTGTTTATTGAATGCTCTAGAAGATAGAATCCTGCCAAACTGAAAGAGCATGAGAAACCCACACAGATAAACCCAAAACGCAAGGCGGGTCTGCTCTGAGTTTCTTTGAAGGACAGTTCAAAGCCTCTAAACTACGCATGCATTTTCCCCCCTGGATAGGGGCCCCTCCTGCTCACCATCTGTACCCATGACAGTTTATAACTAATTTATTAAAAATAGCACTAGTCTGTGCAATTTACCTATTTTGTTCCTTCTTCTTTAGTGCAAACCCAATTATTTTTTTCTATGAAGTAATAATTTACTTAATTAGAAGTTATGGGTTATTTTCAGTTATTAATTTCAAAACCTATATTAATTCATTTGGTTCAAATTAATTTGATGCTTCAGACTTTACTAGGTACAATATTAGTAATTCTTAAGTTGCGGTGGAACTTAAAGGATGTTACTCCTTTTCAGAGTTTGTGTGTGTATATACACCTAAACACAAACCTGATTTGTCTGAGATAGTTTGAAGCAAATCATTCCAGTTCCTTATTTTTCTCCCACCTTGACTTCTGGTTTCAGGTGCACTTGAAAACTGTTTAAATCATGTCCATCAGGATCTGGACTGTGTACTCTACTGAAAACAATAGTTTGAAGATAAGCTTTAAAAAAAGATAGATTCAAGGTGTACAGGTAGTCCTCATTTAGCGACTAGAATTGGGACCAGCAACTTAATCATTAAGAAATGCGGTTGCTAAGTGAAACCGCATCTGTGCTTATGATTATACTTCACCTTTTCTTTGCTTTACAGACCTTTGAAAGTTGTAAATGCGAGGATTGGTTGTAAATTACTTTTTCATCACTGTTGTAACTGTAAAAGGTTGCTAAACAAGGCAGTCGCTAAATTAAATTTTAATTTCTTCTGATGTATATGAAGAAGCCTGGTTAGGTATATAACTCTTAATAACTCAGTGGAATGTTATCTTTTGATTTCATATACATGCAGCAGTATTTCATAAGCTATATTGTTGGATATACTTGTCTGTTCATTTGTGGAAGTATTTGTTTTGACTGTATACACTTAATTTTTTTTTAATTTGGGCATATTTATTCTTTTAATTCCTAGTGTTCCAGAAACTACAGAAAGAAGCAGAATTTCAAAGGCAAGAATGGTTCAGGAAGCAAGGTGACTTATAATATAATACCAAATGGAGAAAAAATAATTTAAGTTTAATTCAGTTGCATAGATTTATACTGTATTTTCTGAAGATATTTATTTTACAAATTATTTCAAACAGGTCCACATTTTGTTGAATATCTTGGATGGGAAGTTACCCCTGAATGTAATGTATTATTGAAATGCAAGGTAAGGAACAGCAGTGATTCTGGGTTTGTTACTCTTGTAGAAAGCAAAGTATTCTTAATGATAATATACATTTCAAATATCTTACTGTTTTGTGTTGTTTATTTTGAATCCTAACAGAAAGTAGTAATCACAGGTTCAGTGTTCACAAATATTTTTTATACATTGTGTTGTTTCAGAGCTGAAATGGCCTCAAAGTGTGAGTACTATAGCTCTTTACTTCAGGATAATAACAGTGCTATTATCTGAGCCGTGATCTTTCTCTTTACAAAAAATGTAAGATGCTCCCTCAGGAAAAAATGCAAAGAACTGAATGAGCAAATAACTTGAATGTTTTTTTCTTTACCCAGAGCATACTTTATTGAGATGATGCTTCCCCAAGCAGATCACTGGGGACAGTTATTGATACAAGTAATACTTTCCTTTCTTTCTAGGTTGCTAACATTAAAAAAGAAACACATGTTATTTGGTACAAAGATGAAAGAGAGATAATGGTTGACGAAAAGCATGACTTTAAGGATGGTGTATGTACTCTGCTGATAACAGAGGTGAGTGATCTCCCTTGATAGCTGCTTTACAAGTGACAACATTTCTAAACATGCAGAATTTTCAGATAACAGAGGCTCTCTAGGTCCCTACCATGCAGCAAGATAAAGGAGGTTCTTTCACATGGTAGTTCTCACAGACTTTGAGGACATATTAATTGAATGGTACCTTGAAGATTTCAAAGTGTTGGCTGTAGCATGGGTTACTCTATGTATAAACCCTTTTGTGTTCTGTTTCATGCAGCAAATTATTGGGCCAGCAGTAAATGAAAGGCTCATTCATGCATTTATTTCATGCACTGTCAACACACTGAAAGGTCTTGAGAAGGACAAAATACCATACTAGACCTTCTCTGCATTCTTTTTCCCCCCCCCTAAATCCCAGCTGTTCCTTCTCTTTTATATAATGGGGCTTGTGATTTCCTTGTTAGGGAAAGGGGAGTTAGAGGAGAAAACAACCTTTCAAGTCACTTATTTATCCTATTTTCCCCACCATAACAAAACTTTATAGTGATACTAAGTGCCTTTATCCATTTATGTTATCAGTTATACTACTCATGAGCTATTACATTTCTTTGAAAATTAAACCATATCATTCTCTGCATCAGTTAAGATAATTTATTGGAGTAGAAAACCATAAAATTATTCTGTCAAAATATAAAGGCTTGAAATCTGGGGATTGCAGAAAAATCTAAGCAAATCAAGCAAAAAGGAAGATAATACATTTTTAATCACTACTGCACAGCATGGCTTCCAAGTGCCTCACCCAGGTATCCTCTCAGTATTTATCCAGTGGAATTTCTGAAGGCACACGGAAGCCACTCACGGTTGTGCCATCCAAGGATCATCCTCCTGTGGATCCAAAGGTTCATCCCTTTTCAGCAGTTGAACCAATATATTTCCAGCTCAGCTACAGTGTACTTGAAATCACTGCAAAGCTAGTTTGTTTTTGATATGCTGTATCCCTTGGGAGCTACTGGATGGGATGTAGCTCCATTTGCAGAAACTCTTGTATTATCCTACAACCTAAGTAATGGGCTACAGTCAGGCAAACAGATCTTTGAAGAAGAAAGATGGCTTGATAGCTTTCCACCTCCCACTTATAGAAAATATCCATTCATTCATTCATTCATTTACAGACAGTCAGACAAATAAACACTATGTAAAATAAAGAACTGAACTGGGAGGGGGGACAAGTAACTTTTATTTCTTCCCTTTAGTGTGGAGTTACTTGAGTTTTATTTCACTGCTCTTGTTGCTGCAGGACCTGCAATTGCTCAGGGTAGGGCAGTGATTCTTGCTCCTTCTCCTAAATATTGCAAGGTTCATCAACAATTTCACCAGCAGAGTCTGTGGGGGATGGTCAAAAGGTCAAGATGAGATGATGATGTTTTCTATAAGTGGGAGGTGAAAAGCTGTCAAGCCATCTTTCCTCTTGAAAGATGTTTGCCTGACTGTAGCCCATTACTTAGGTTGTAGAATAGTACAAGACAATGCAGTGCAATTGTGCCATGAAAGTCATGCATCTTTTTATGTGCACCACCAAAAAGCGTGGGGCTTTGATTATACAGTCATGGCTGACATCTTGACTTTTTTGACCACCACGTTCCCCCCCCATGGATGTCCTTGCAAAGATAAATTTTAATAATAATAATAATGATACAAACTAAAGCTGCAGAGGAAGGACAACAAAGAAAACTCTGTGGATATAGCATAGGAGAAAGCCTCTATTTGTACCTATCTGGGAATGATTCTATAGGAGCTAAAACTCTGTACTATTTAGATTGTAGCTTCAAAGGAAGCTTTCTCGTGTACACAAAGATTCCCACTGCAGATAGCTGCACTATATATGTGGAGATGACCTTTTCCCTTTTCCCAGCACATGACTTGGAGAGGGCAGGAGCTGGTTGTTCCTTTTCATATGCTGAATCTTACACAGACACCTATCACCTGAATATTGTTGTTGTGACATAAAAACAAGCTCTTTTATTTAAGCTTTTCTTTACTTTAACCTTCTCCTCTTTAAGGTAATTTTTTGCAGATGCTGAATGGCTAATGCAAGCATAGCTTATGAAAGGCATGGTCCTTTGTCTGAAATAGAGGAGAAATGAGATTGTAGTAGGAAAGCATTACAAAGATGTGTTTGTTACAACCATGGTCTATGAATACTTCTATGTTTTAACAAATTCTTGTCTCCCTCCAGAGAAGTATGGAAAGTTTTGTTTGTTTAATAAATGTGATGTGCCACTGAGTCCTGTGTTACAAATAAAAGCTAATGTGAGTAGTTTCTGGTTTCCATGTTCAGGCCCTTATACGTGATGTCACTTTTACAGAGCACGTTGCATTTTCTTTTATTTAAGCTTCAATATTCCTTTTAAACTTGTCAGCTCTTTCCATTTTGCCCTTGCCTCTCAGTCTGAAGATCCCAGACCTTCACACTGTAGAAATCACTTGCAGAAAATACAGAATGTTTTCGATATTGCTACTGATGGATGTTGTTTTGTTCACAGTTTTCTAAGAAGGATGCTGGTATATATGAAGTAATACTGAAAGATGAAAGAGGAAAGGATAAAAGTACACTGAAGCTTATGGAAGGAGGTAAGAGTGCTCTGAAAAATAATATTTAGGCTGATCCTGTGAATGCATACTTGGACATAATCCCCACTTACTTCAATCTGATTTACTCCTTGTTTAGTGGGAAATTTTCTGATTAGATATCACAACTATTCTATTTCAACATAGATAACACACAGCAATTCTGAGTGAGGGAATAAGAAGGATGGATTATCCCTGTTCCACAGTCCCTCATGCTAGCTAGAGTTAAGATTGTGGCACTGGCGTTGATGTACCTGCTAAGAGAGAGTTTATCCTTCATATTGTAACTGTTGGCTTTTCTTTGTTTTTGCACGGACCAAGCCACTAGGTTACCATGGTAATTGAGTACTTTCTTAAGTATTGGCAGGATGAAGAGGTTGAACTTAATTGTCCTCAGTTTGGGTGTTAAAGCTGCATTGCCTGGGGAAGGAACTTGCCCGGACTTGTTTTAGTTTCACTTTTGTAGCCTTCCAGCCCAATTCTCGATGAATGCACAGCTTATAAATATGTTTTTATGCTT
Organism: Candoia aspera; assembly: GCF_035149785.1. Classification (NCBI taxonomy): domain Eukaryota; kingdom Metazoa; phylum Chordata; class Lepidosauria; order Squamata; family Candoiidae; genus Candoia; species Candoia aspera. Next base: position 159,779,715 of record NC_086155.1, read on the forward strand.
TCTGTAAATAAATTTATTTTTATAGAAATGCCTGGTTGTGATTTTTCTGATCTCTCAGGCCAAACACTTTCTAGCACTCTGACAGTAACCTCCATCAGCCACTGAATAGACTGTGACAGTTAGAATTGCTCTGTCTATAGATTAATGACCTGTTAATATAAAAGGAATGTTATTGTCTCAGCAAAAGCCTTTGTGTTTTGAATTCTGTTAGTAGGAAGATAACGCTGATTCCACTACAAGATACAGCCTAGATAACCAGCCTAGATAACCTGTGTTTTGATGGGGATACTCAGATTTAAATCTAAGATTGCAATATTGCTAGTAATATCAACCCAATTTACAACATTACAGGGGATCTTTGTTCATAGTTCTAAAATTTCATACTTATGCCACAGTAACATTTTCCCAAGCAGCTATTTGGAAAATTGAATGAGACTTCCAATACATTCAGTATTAGTTAACATAGTGTAGAATAGTGTTTTCAAACTTGGCAACTTTAAGATGTGTAGACTTCAACTCCCAGAATTCTGGGATAAGGGGCTTTAGTTGAAAAGTGTCCTGAAACTCCAACTGGTGCAAAATGAAGTAGCTAAACTGCTTGTCAGTTCAAGGTACAGGGATCATTTAATGTATCAACTGCACATTCTGCATTGGCTACCAACCTTCTGGGCAGAATTCAAGGTGTTCACATTGACCTTTAAAGCTATTAGCAGACTGAGGCCTTACTTTCTGCATAGTGGCCTCTCCCACTATGAACCCATCCAGCTACTTATAGCAGCAGCAGCAATATTAATTCTAATGTTGCTTTATTTTATATCTTGCTTTCAAAGTCAGCCTTGATTATTGAAGAAACAGAAAGGGAGGGGATAATAAATAAAATATTTTAAAGAAATTTGCTGTCAAATAAAAACAGGGATTTAAATGCCATTAAAGCAAGTCAGCATTCAATCAAACACATGGAGGGTAGTTGTAATGTACTTCAAAAACAAATTTAAATTTCCTATCTGCTCCATCTCAGTAAAAGGACCTCAGGGCAGTATTTAGTCATAACCAGGAATATATGATCTGGGAACCCTGAATGTTTCTCTGGATTTGTTTCTACAGCTTTTACAGATTTGATAACGGAAGTATGCAGGAAGATTGGTGAGTATTTAATTCCTCCTTCTAATGAATGACTCATTTGTACACTGTATAAATGACTGTAAGTCTTTAAAAACATGTGTTGTGTTTTTCAGCTTTATCTGCAACAGATCTGAAAATCCAGAGCACAGCAGAGGGCATCAGATTATATTCCTTTGTTAACTACTACTTGGAAGATCTGAGAGTGAGTTGGTCACACAAGTAAGTGAAGAAGTCTGACAATGATGCTTACCTCATTCAACAGGAACAATTCTATACATGCTGAAATGTAGGACATATCCATACTGATCCATCTTCAGGCTGTTTTGGGATCAGTTCTATACAATCATTTCATTGGTACACACTGTAACCATGAACCAGATAAGCAGAATTTATGTGTTAATGAATGAAGAATCTCAAGGATCTAAAGGATAGCAAATGATCCTTATAAAAGGCATTTTGTATTTATTCTTTCTTAAAATATTATAACAGATGAATTGGAAGATAAAAATGTGGGGCCTCTTGATCTAGACACTATGCTTTTACCAGTTAGAGTGAAGTTATCCTTTACACCCTGAAGTGTGATTATAGAATTGCCATTGATCACTTTGGGACATTATCAACAGTCAGAATCAAAGTGATGAACTATTATTAAATACGATTTATTCTCAAAGAATATACATTCATTTCCATCTTGATCTATAGTTCAAAACCATTTTTCCTAACATGTTTGCAAAGAAAAATATGCCTTCTATTTTTTGTGTCTGCTATTTAATAGGGGCATATTAAGGACCTATACTACCTTTATGGAAATGCTGTTTACCTCAGTGGGAGTGAATCCTGAGAGGCTTGTTCAGAGATAATTTTAAAGGTGTAGAACATTTCAACATACAGTATCAATTTACTCAAACCATCTCTCCTTACTCCCTTAATAAGGATGCTTGCAGCCACAACTGCCTTTGCAAAAAGACTCATACAGCAGTTAGTCTCACTCTTCTTGATTTCTTCCCCTTGAGCCTGTCTGAATCCAGCTGTTCTTCTTCCTCTTGGCCATGATCCTCCCCCAGCCAAACCCATTTGAAGCTTCTCAAAGGTGCAACTTCCAGCTTCTTTACCCAAGCTGGTCAAGTGTGCCAAACAATCCAAATTCCTTATACCTTCCCCCCAAGTAATCCACCACTGTTGCAGCTGCAGGGAGGCATGCCAGCATGACATGGTACTGCCAGGATGAAAGACTTGTGCCTCTTTTACTTGTCATTAGTTCTTCTGCTTCTCTTGCTTCAAAGCTTTGACACTTCTAGTTTCTTTAACTTCTTAAACTGCCTCTTACTCCAGACTAACCAATTTCTTTTCTTTTGTTTTCTCTTTCCCCTAGCCATTGCCCTTAGCTAACCACTAATTCTCTCCTTTCTTCCCTGTGTGTGTGTCTGTCTGTGTCAAGTGAAATGACATGAACCAAGAGGTCCACAGCATTTTTATGCCTTTCCCAAATTCTAAATTTTGTTGCTCCCATTTCTATTCTTTGCAATAACCTCCTTCTGAAAATTCCCTATCTTGATTTCCTAGCAAGCTCCACACTGTCTTCCAGCAAACCCTCTCTCTATAATTTGTCCGGTTTTATTTCATCCTCTTTACCTTTATAAATTAGGATCCTGTTTCCTCCACTTTTGACTCCTTCGGGTTACAGACCTGTGTAACCAGATTCTTAGCACCCAGGTTAATTTTGTAATTTTTCACCACAAACCCCTACCAGTGTGCATTAGGTTCACCTGTTTCCCAACTGTACTGCAAATTTCTGGGTACACATTATATTGATAATGTGGGAGTTATGCAGTGCAGCTCTACCCTTATTTCCTTGGTCCTGTTGGGAAAATGCATACTGGCTTCTGGGAGAAGCAAAACCGGGAGGTAACAAAATGCTACAGTCTCTTTCCTATGAGGAAGCAAGAGGTGCTGTAGATTTTCACATGCCACCAGCATAACATAGGAAGTTATTTGGACACATATCGTCCAAAGTTCATCAGAAGAAGATAAGCTGCGGAACAGCTGTACTCGGTCGGGGTGTGGACAAACATTTGCAGACACGATAAGACTCCAGGAATCTCCTCCCAAAGACAACCAAATGCAGATATGGGCTGCACTCTTGAAACATCTCCGTTCTTGGAGAAGTTGAGCCAAGCCATTTTATATATGCATATACATTTAATGTTCTTTTAAGCTTTAACTATATCCTCCATTCATCAAATCTGGAAATGGAAGTGTGGAGGACGAACTCCTCCATGCATCACAGTTCTAGTGAATATTTTTGTCTCAACAGTAACTGTCTTGGAAATAAAGTTGCAAATTTTCCACATGATGTAAAAGAGGGAATGTTTCAGGTAGTCCCTGTCATGGAAAAACAAAAAGAATTTACATAATCTACAGTTTGCTTGAGAGATATCAGTATCACTACGATAATCTAAAAAGCTATTTTTAATCATCATTTTTATGTTAATGTTCATGGTACTGCAGAAGAGTGGAAGCCGATGTTCAAGTACACTTGGAAAAACTCTTCTGGAGCATAATGAAGTAGAAGAAAGTATAGCTAGAATAGAAATTTCCAGTTGTCACACAACTGGAAATTATCTACTAGGATTCCCAATACATGTAAAATTATTATCTGTATTATCTATATAATCAAACTTACAATAAACTATATTTATACATTATTTTTAATTACATAAATGTATATGAATGGTTAGTTGTATTATTTATATATAAAGCCTATATTGCATCTTTATTTTTCAGTGAAGCCAAAATTAAGTACACAGAAAGAGTTAAGAGTGGTGCTACGGGGAACCAAATCTGGTTGCAAATTAATGAACCAACACCAAATGATAAAGGAAAATATATATTGGAGCTCTTTGATGGTAAAACTGCACATACAAAAATGGTGGATCTTTCTGGACAAGGTAAATAACTAAATTTTAATTAGGGATATGCAGTGCATAACATTCCAGGAATACAGTGTTCAAGGAGACTCCAGAACCTTCCGATTTATTGCAAACCATAGTGAGCTAGCCATTGTGGGAGTGGTCTGAAGATTTTTCTGGACAAAATTCATCTGCAAGGGGAAGTTATTCATGGTATTCCAAATGTATATTATGTTCCAAACACCAAAACATGCTTCCTACTGCAGGGGATTTCCTCCCAGGAGGCTTCCACTGTCAGATCAACATAATTCAGGAAAAAAAAGGAACTTTCTGATGTTCACCAGAATGTTGTTACTGAAATTACATGTTTTGTGCTACCTAATTATCTATCTGCTAGTGCCATTCACAAATTAGTGCAGAAATTGAGAAACATGAGTCTTGATGACAGCATCTCTTACCCTTCCAGTTACATGATTTTATAGGAACTCCCAGCTGCTTAGAATGAAAGAACTGAGAAGCTAGCTAGGGTCTTCACAATTTAAGTTTTGAATTGTAAGATGTACCTCAGTAACTGTTGGTCCTCAAGTGACTATTCCAAGTCCATGCAGAACTACTGAGTTTGTGGCTGACAAGCTAAGATGCTATTTTTAATGAAATGTTAAACATCTGTATGCAAGCATATTTAATCAACTGATTAAAATATGTGCAGATTTACTGTTTTAAATTCACCTCACTTAACATAACTGAAAATTAGCTATTGACGGCAGTCTTATCTTAGAACACTAGTCATTAGTTTGTACTTAACAGATTCATTGGGGTCACTTCCTTAGATGTTTTCCACAAGGACTTGTCCCACAAATTCCGTTAAGACTGATTATGCATATTCATATGTACTGAATATGTGAATGAAAGAGAGGAAGAGGACTGTGCCTCACCTATTGATTCATCTTCATTGTTTTGACCATCTCTGTGTACCAGTTCAATTTACAAACTCAGCATTTATGTACTGTGCAATTAAGTGGCTTAAATGGTGCTTCCAGTACATGAAACATATCTTGCGGATCAATCCTCTGCATATTTGCTCAGAAATAAGTCCTAGCGTTCAATGACATGTGTGCATTGGAATGCAGTAAAATTGATGTAAACCATAAAATTGGAGCATTTATTTATTCTTGTTAAAGAAAAAATAAATTCTGATAGTTTCCTCATGTAGTTGTGCACTGCTTGATTTTTAGCAGTCCCTAGTGCCAAACATCTATTGTTAAATTTTTTTATCAGCATTAGGAGGGTACCACTGTCCTAAAACTCTTTAGAATACACAGCAGTGTATGACATACTGTAGTTTGCTTTATGTAGTTGATCAGACAGTTAATATAGGAATGTTTTTGTATTGGATAATATAATTTGAATTTCACTTGTATAGCTCGACTTCCTCAATGTTCCAACATATTTCACGTTCACAAAAGCTAAATAAAGTAATAGCATAAATTGATTCCCTAAAGGCTACTTTTAATATAACCCTTTTCTTTTCTTTTCTTTTATTAAGCATTTGATGAAGCCTTTGCTGAATTCCAGAGATTAAAGTAAGTATACAGTTTAAATAAAATAAAATAAATTCTGCTGTTGTAATTAGGCCTACCATATCTGGCCTGCAAAACATTGACAATGTAGAGTTCTCCACATCTCTGTTTTCATTTAGCAATAATCCAAATGACTGCAGTCCAGATCTGCTAACCCTAAATTTACTTAGTATCTAGTTTAACTATCAGTTTCTGAAACTTTGTTCTAATGGTAGATCACTTTCAATCTTTTTGGAATTTGAACATTGCCTGCTTTAAATGAAGTACAATGGACAGGTTCAAAGCACAGTGGGGAATTACTCTCTCTCCCTTTTGCCAAGTAATAGCTTAACTACTAGTTGCTACTGAGTAGTTAGTTGAAGGGAAATCTATATCCAGACATGATGGAGGGATGAGTTTGCCATACTGTAATCTATCCAGATATTATCACTATATATTCAGAAGATGAAAGTCTAGTGCTTTGTTTATTGAAACTAGTTTCAGCATTATTTTGAAGGCTGATCCTGAAATATCATAGAAAAAATTCATTAACAAAGTGAGGTATTATGCTGAATGATTTTCTTTAGCTGTTTAAATAGTTGCGCAGAGCACAGCTTTCCCTTCACTGTGCCTTACTATAAAACTGAGTTTTCTTTCTGCCTTTCTCAATTACAGACAAGCCGCTATTGCAGAAAAAAGTAAGTGAACTCTCTTTTCATTTGGTGCCTGTACTGTCAGTAGGATGGAATGCTTCCTGTTTATTTCCAGTGCTGGGGTTTTTCATAAGTTGTCTCATAAAAGAAGTTTTTTTTTGTAATATTTATTATTTTAATTAGTCATGCAAGCATTTACAAATATACAAGTTGACTCATAGAGGGGCAGGAAGTAAATAGGTAATGCAAACAGGCTTGAAGTAATCTAAGCATCCTTCTTCTCCAAATAATGGCCATAGTGCAATATTGTTTAGTGTCAATCAACTTCAAGAAGCTCAAACTTGTTTTTTTTTCTTCCTGATCAACAGTTTGGAATGTGACTTGCATTTGTTGCTAACCTTGAATGTCCATTAGAGGCCATTATTCCTTGGCACATCATGAAATAAACAACATGTGACTCATAACAGCACTTTTATCACAGTTATTATGTTTAGACAGGGAGGGTGTGCATATGCTGAAAGAAATTCTAATTCATGCCACTTAAGGGATTGTCAGTCCTGCCCTTCCCCAAAGTTTTCAAGCCTGGTTTGAAGTAAAGATTACAATGAAAAGTGGAACGATGTATTGCAATAAACAATAAATTAATTGCTCATCACAAAATGGTAAACTCTTGTCAAATTTTTCCCTCTCCAATCTATTGTAATATGTAGTTATATTATTTTAACACATGCTGTGCCTGCAAAAGGTTCTAGTTCAGTTATAAGTTATCTCTAGATAGGATACGAAAGACTTCAGAAGAATCGCTGCAAGGCACTGTAGACCAAAGGTAGAAAATTTGGTGTCCTCCAGTTTTGGACCATAATTATCACAATCATTTGCCTTTGGACTTTCTAATTTGGGCTAATGGAAATTAGTCCAAAACTTCTGGAGACCACTGACTACCTACAGTAAGCTGGAGATACCAATGGTCCAAATCAGGATAAAGTAGCTGACCCATGATGTGGAGTAGGGTCTGGGAAATGTGTAACATTATGACAAAAGATCATAAAGTACTTTTAATAATTTTTTTGAAAGGGAAATGGAGAAAACTGCAGTTATTCTGATTAGCCTTTACTTATATATGGAGCGAGAGATCTGTGACCTTCCAGAACATCCAACTCTGGCATCCCTTATCGTAAGCAATACTGGTTCGGGGTGCCTGGAATTATAGTTCAACACCTGAAATTTCATAGGTTCCCCACCTGATTTGTAGTATTACAGCTGTTATATTTAGTTTAGATCAGAACATTTATCATTTTAGGCTATTTACATATATTACTGATGTTTCTATCATCCATTACTTGAGCCAGTAGCTGGCCATCAGATAGTAATAATGTAACATTCACAGTAAATTTGATAATGACTTTCATTCCAGGCAGAATAGGGCAGAAATACTAGGAACCATTATCAGATGGTATGTAGCACTAGCAGCTTGCACAAAAATAAGATATTCTTCTTCTATCTGCCAGATAGAACAATCATTACAGGAAAATAAAATCATGGTCATTGATTAGTTTGCAAGAAAAATTACATTTTTATTTTTATTTTTTTTATTTTGCAGATCGTGCTCGGGTTCTTGGAGGTCTGCCAGATGTTGTCACTATTCAGGAAGGCAAGGTATAAAAAAACTAGTTGAAATATTTAAAAGAAGTAATTATGCTGCTTTCTTAATTCTCAGAGAAGAACAAGTTCCCAATTTTCCAAAGGCCCTGACTTTGATAAAGAAACAGATTTCCTATTCATCTCTTGCACGGAGAATATAATTTCAATTTTCTAGGCAGCCAGCTTCACGTATTTAGGGTACTTTTACCTCTTAAACAGAATATGAAAGAGTGAAGAGGGAGGGACTCAAGATTCAGATCATAATCTAGCAGAGAGCTGTCTACTAACCTCACTGATTTCCAGACATCTTTGCTGTATTGGATTTTGGTTCACCATTAATGAATGATTTTCCAGGGATGTTTCATGAAAAAGTATGTGCTGGCACAAGATATGGCACAATATCACAAGTAGTCCTCGTTTAGTGACTGCAATTGGTTCCGGTGAAACATCACTAAGCAAACCATGTGACTGAGAAAGAGAGAGGGAGATATGCTGCTGCTTCATTCAGATAAAGTTCTGTAGTACAGTGTCCTGTGCCTGACCCTTCCCCGCTTTTTTTGCCCCCTCGCAGGGCGGAGAGATTGCCTAAAGAAGCTATTTCTTCCTGAGCTGCTTTTCTCTGCAGCGCAGTGCTTCCCTCAAAAGTGCTAACCACAAGTTACAAGCTCATCTCTGTGACCTTCATTAGTTGATTAGAATGCTCTCAGGGCCAGCTGTTGCCTGAAATTGACCAGACCTTAATAAGTTTCACACTGAAGGCTTTTGTTGTCATAAATGTGGTCACTGGTTGCAAAGCTACTTTTTCATCACCGTTGTAATTGTGAATGGTTGCTATCCGAGGCAGTTGCTAAATGAGGACCACTTGTAATCTGAACGTTCCTCCTTCAGTTAGCCAGTAATATAAATCTTCATAAATGATTTTTAAAATATTATTTATTTTCTGCCTTTCCACTATTGAATGGCATTCAAGGCAGAGGTCTTGAGATGTTCTTTAAAAGAAACATTACAAAAAAAAGTCTTGAAATATTAGATTGAGATCAAGAGCAGACATACAGTATAATCCTTCTCCTAGCTTTGCTCGTTTTTTTTGTTTTGTTTTGTATTAATAACTCTTCCAACATAAAGGAGTGGGTGTAATTAAAAATACTCAATTTAAACTCCTTTAAACTTTAAATTTCTTTGAGTTTAAAACCATAATGCCCATATCTGCTTAGAAGACTTTCCCCTTCCCATGCATAGAGGTTTCAATCAAGTTTACACTGTTAAACTTACAATTAACTAATAAAAAATTAGAAACTGGAGCAGAAGGGGGGGCAATATATACTGTTCTCCAGCTTAACCGTTATGCTATTAATATTTCAGAAGAATTTAAAGTACTTCCAATATTAGTTAGATTTTGAACATCACATATGTGAGTTTCTAGATAATAGTATATTAATTGAAATTTCTAACAGCAGTCTTTAACTTTTGGCTTCTGGCCTGACTCAAAATTATCTTCAGTAAGGTATTTTGAAAATTAGTTAACCAAGCCACAATATAATATTTGTCACAGACACATTTTCTCATGGAACTTTCAAGAATCACATTGGCCAATGCAGTTGGGAAAAATATATAATTTCAAATGAAAAGTAAACCAATCAAATATACAGTTACAATAGAAATCATCACAACCTGGCCAAAGTTGTTTTATGCATTTTAATAACTGCTTAGCTTATATTTATTATTTAAATTGAAAGCCTGATTTGCAATCATTTTGTGACCTCTATTGTAAATGTAAATTTCTTTGAACATAAATAAGGGTGGTTGCCTATTAAAGGAATAATTATCCAAATATTTCCAGTGTTTAAATTTATGATAAAACAAGTATGTAGTTTCTGATTACTACAAGGAAGAGAAAATAGTGGAACATAGAAAGTTTGTAGTAATAGCAGTAATAGAGGAAAGGAAGAGGAGGAGTGGGTAGAGGAGGAGGTAGTAATAGAAGTATAGTATTGGTAGTATTTATTGAGTTCTCTAACTTAACATCATATATGTAATCTGTAACTTTCAATAATTATAGATAGCCCTTCTGTTTAGATAAGAAAGTTGAAAACAAAACATAGATATTTAGGGTGTTTATTAATTGTATCTGCTATTTACATCCTTTGTATGTTTCCTGCAGGCACTTAATCTTACTTGCAGTATCTGGGGAAATCCCGTGCCTGAGATTTCATGGCTCAAGAATGAAAAGCTCCTGAAAGCAGATGACAATATTATCCTGAAATATGAATCAGGAAAACAAGCCTGCTTCACCATCACAGCTGTCAGTACAATTGATTCAGGCAGATACAGCCTTGTAGTAAAAAACCAGTATGGTACAGAGACGAGTGATTTCACCATCAGTGTGTTCATACCTGAAGAAGGGGTTGAAATCCCCCAGCTAGAATATGGTAAAGGAGATAAGAAAAAGAAAGCATGAAGCAAAAACTAAGGGCACATGTTTCTCCCTCCCTTAATAATGTGTGTATAAACTATTTTGCCTGTGCATAGGTTGCATCTGGATTCTTACATTCATTTCATTTGAGATATTAAAACTTGACTATATTAGACAGAAGTGGTTGTACATCTCTCCCACCACCTCCCCCTTCTGACCATTCAAAAGCTTCTTGATTTTTCTCCCTTCTTACCAGCCCTTAATCATAAATGAGGCAAAATCATCAGAGAGTGCATGTGGCAACTAGTTTGGCTATTCTCCTATGTCCAGGTGTTCATGAGTAAAAAGTATACTATATATAAATCCACAAGGAAATGAAAGAATAACTATGGTTTACTGTAGTAATATTCTACTAATCAGAAATCTAGATTTCATTGTATTGGTAATCCACTATCTCTGAATTTACTGTAGCATAGTAGTAGAAAATGAATATTAATTATATTACAGTAATACTATGGTCAGCGGAAACTTCAACCCTGGATCCTCCTTGTTATTCACAAATAAATAAACAAAACGTATTTCTTTCACCGTGTGGGTATGGGCTTGTCTTTTTAATTTGTTCATTGTTGATTGTTTACCATCCCTTTTGTTTAAGGTCAGTGTTCTTCTAAGTTTATTTTGATAGCCTTTTTTTCAGCCTTCACTACAGCACTTATAAAGGAAATTCTGATATTTCATTTTCTATTAACTTCTGGCTGCTTTGGTCTCCACTATAAATCTACTTAAGCATTCTACTAGAATGTAGTAAAGAAAATAATTCTGTATTCTAGCAGTCGTTTGGATTTTTGTAGGCCAGAATATATCTTTCAGTATATGTGTTCAGGTAGTCCTTGCTTACCAAGAGTAATTAGGACCAGGAACTCTGTCGCTAAGCAATGCGGTCGTAAGGCGTCACGTGACCATGCTGTCTTACGAAGGCAGTTCTGGCAGTCCCAGTTGCTCTCATTAGGTGAATCCCATGCGATTGCAGCATCCTGCAGACATGTGATTGCCATTTGTGACCTCCTGCCATCTTCCCCATTGACTTCGCTTGTCGGAAGGCAGCAGTGAAAGTCACAAATGGCAATCGTGACCGTGGGACACTGCGATGTTGTAACTGCAAGCTGGTTGCCAAGTGCCAGAATTGCAATAATGTGACCATGGGGACACTGCAATGGCCGCAACTACAAGTCCCCCTTGTTCAGCGGTCATAACTTCAAATGGTTGTTTAATGAATGGACGTTAAACAAGGACTACCTGTGTACGTATATGAGTGTGGATGTTGAGTAGAGCTCTGTGTGCATGTTAATTTATTATGTACATATACATATGTGAGTGTGAATTGTGGAGAATGTTCTCTTTTCCTGACTGTTCGTGTGTGTACCTGCATTCATATGCAAACATGAAGATGTAACTCTCAACTGTATGAGTAGAACACCTATGCTATTATGCATCCCTGCATAAAGTGGACCCTATGATATGAATTCCATTTCTAATTCCATTCCTAATTCTGTTTATTTGCTAAACAGACCTACAAGGACTTAAGTAATGGTTAAGTAAATAGTAGCACCTTCCTGTTAAATCCAAATTACTAGGGTTTTTATTATTTGTTTGCTTATTTTTGTACTCTATTCTAACTGGAATATTTATTGGCACAGTGGTAGCTAAATCACTTCAGTGAAATTTTTTTGTTGGTGCAAAATTTAAAGAATGTAATATTTCCAGTATAAATTCGTCACCTGAAGTGCATATTTTAAAAGTCAAGCAGTTTGATTACTGCTTATTGCATGCCTACCCTGGCCTTCCCTCACTTGGTCCCCCCAAGAAGATTTAGACTGCCGCAGTTAACAGCACAAGCTGTCCTTGACTGGAGTTGGAAGGAATATTTAGTTGTAGTCTAGACTGGGGGGTTGAACAAACATCCCAGAAAAAAAGTAAAAATGAAGTAAAAAAGTAAAAACATCCCCCCCACCTCTTTGACTGTTGCCAAACCCCCCTTATATGGATGTGTCCATGAATTTACCAGACCTCAAGTTCAACTCAATAGAGAAGTTACTTCAAAAGTATTCATTGGAAACTATTAAGTGAAAGGTGCTTTTAAGTAAGTTTGACAAATTTGTGGATTTTGGTTGTTTCAAGTTAGTTGGACAAAATTCCCATTAGCACTTGGCATTCAGGAAATACATTATTACCACTATAAACAGTTACGTGTTGAATATGCTTGTAAAAAAACAACAAAAAAAACAGATAGCAGCTCTAATTGAGCATTAACCTCCACAGCCCTAGGCCCCAAGCAGGTTGCACTACAGAGCTCTTCAACCTCTTCCCTTGCTCTCTGCAGTCCGTTCAACACCAATTGCAATATCTTGTTTTATTTATTAATTAATTGATTGATTTGATTTCTATACCCGCCCACCTCAGCGAGTGACTCCTTCTTCTCCTTAGTAGATTATCTTAGTCATTGGTCATTCTACCTCCAAATCTCACTCTATGACTGCTTTCAGCTGAAGTTATGAAAGGCTAGCTTTATGAACAGCAATGTGCAGGGGAAGGGAAAGCCTAGAACTGGGAGATAAAGCACCCAGTAATGTGAAAATAATCTGTCCTTAAGTTCTGCAGAACCCCTAGCTTCAACAGCAGCACATTCCTTGCTAGCTAAACCACAGCTGAACTTGAGCTGGAAATAGATGGGCTCAGCCATACAGTGCCAGTGGAAGTGTTAGACTGCAGGGGTGCACCACCAAAACCGTGTGTGGAAGTGTCTGCCATATGAAGCAAATTCCCATATACTACCTATGTTCCAGCTGCTTGTTTTTAAGAAGATCCTCTACATAAAATAATGAACAGCAAGAAGTTAGAGATATTGATGCAGAATATGCTCATCTGCATGTCCAACATACTTGCACAAACGACACCATCAAGTTAGCAGATTTCACCAATGCATTGGCCTGTTTCAAGCATTATGGCTGTTGTATTTTATTGAATGTCAAGGATGTAATAATAGTAAAAAAAACACTAAAGCAGATCTTGTGTACCATATGGGATTTTTTTAAAAAAGTAATTCTTTTGAAATAAAGTGCAGTTCTAATCCCCACTCTTTTGAATTCTCCTAAAGCAGAAAGTGTAAGTATTAAAATTTCATGAGTTAAAACTAAAACCCTGGAAAATGGCATAAATCATAGTTTTAAATATCCAGCTTTGGCATATACATGTTTTTAATCTCCATTTGGTGTTCAGTCATTGAAGAGGGCCTCTTTTCAAAGATTTCTCTAAATTTATGAGAGCTACAAATTGACGCAATAATATGTAAAATGCTTTACTAGCATCAGACCCGGATCCATAAAAAAGGCACCACTGCAGCAGTTCAGTGAATCAGTCTGGCTCTAACTCATAAGCTGGTATCTTTTTGTGTCTGTATTATATCAATAACCAATGACTGCATCTAAGAGGCTAAATGCCTTATTCATAATGCATGCTTACATTTACTGCAGTATTTGCAATTGAAGTATTTGAAACGAGAGGAATCAGTGACTGCCATATTCCCTACCATTCTTTCTCATTTTCAAAACTTTACAATCATATGGACACAAGCAAGAGGTCCCTGACTTTGGGGAGATTCTGTGGTTTCAAACTGGCCATCAAAGTGAACATCATCTGGTGAATAGTGTTTTGGAAACTTTCTAAAAATGGCTTGATTCAAAGCAGTTTTCTTTGAATCACCCCATATTTTTTAAAGACCAGTAATATGAATGGCCTGTTACTGACTCTTTCTGTAAGCAACAGTTAGGTCATGATTTAAAATATTTTGAATCCATTTGAAATAAATGCAATGTATGAGTGATAATTTACAACTTAGGTTACTATAGACTAGGGATCTACAATGAGTTGATCACTATAACTGCTGATTGCTATACCTACACACCAATCACTGAATTACATGCAACTCTCTTCTTTTACCTTCCTAATTATGAGTCATGTTGATCTTCAGAGTAGCAGTTATTATTTTGCCTCCATGATGTATGCTTGTGCATCTGTAAAAGCAGCTATTATATTTAAAATATCCCTGAAACATGTATAGCATTTATCCATCAGTTCAGGATATTGAGATTTTCTCACATCAGATGAAGTCACTATAACATTGAATTATGCACAGTCTGGAGAAGATGGTGTTTATCATTCTATGAGATTGTTAAACAATTAATATACAGAATATATATTCTGCTAGAACATCTCACTTCACCTAAAGAAGAAAGCCCAGATGATAAAATCTCCATCTCAACTTTCACCAGCCCCTGTCTTTCCTATGGAACTAAATATATTTCACTAGAAACCAAAAAACAACATGGTTTAAAACTGAACCCTTATCTCAAGATGAATGAATGAAAGGCCTACATGGTCTTAGGAGTGTTTAGCTTCTTTCTACTCAGTTCAGTCTCTGATTCACTTTCTGAATGTGTAAGCAGAATAAAAACTAAACTGCATTTAGATAGCAACTCAACTCTCTATCTCTGCTGAGGTTAGCATGGGTGTAGCTATATAAATATTATTAATATGCTTGTTGTAGTGCTATGAAGCCAGCTTGTACATCAAGATGTGTGTGAAAATATGTTTTTGTCTCTCTGGGTACACAGATGGACATTGTTTTATGGCAAGGTATATAATGCATCTCTAGTTAAGGTTGGTAGTATCTTGTCTTAATTCCTGTACCTATTTGCACAATATCACCACCAAGATGGTTAGGCAGCAAAATTTATTTGCATTACATCATGGTGTCAAATAACACAATAAGAGTGAATCTTCCTTTGACTCTATTTGTAAAGCAAAGTTCTCCTTCCTACTGTTTAAATAGGATGAATATACACAATAACACTGAACACAGTTTTTGATTACTGTATGAAATTTAGCCCACTGAATAGCACGTCATTTATCATCATCTCAATACTTTATGGCAGGTTTCATTTGACAGTTTCTTTGTTCAAGAATTTTGAAGAGAGTCACTTCTGGAGGGAAATCAGAGTACAGAAAGGGTAGAGTCCCTGCCAGATAGCATGAACAGCCTTCCTCACTTTGGGCCTTAGGAATTCTGAAACTGTTGGTCCTAACACTTCTGAAAGTTGGCATGAAATTGGAATCAATAGTAACCATAGAAAAAAGAAGTGGAATGGATCATGGCCAGGGGATTCTCCGACTGCAATAGAACAATGAAAGAAATAGATTGGGAGGGTTTATTCCTACCAAAAAGCTATTTTAAAGAGCTTCCTATTTTGTTGTTGTTGTTGTTTGGTTACTTTTGATTCTTCATAACGAAATGGACATTATTTTGACAGGGCTATCTGTCAATATGGTAACTGCTTCTCTGAGTTCTTGTAAACTTATTATGTCTGCAGTGACAATACAGCATCTAGCTGTATTGTCTTCTACTGTACTGTCCTCTTTTTTGCTTTCAATTTTTCTAAGTGTGACTCTTGTCTTCACATTATGTGTCCAAAATATTAAGCTTTAGCTTTGTGATTAATGCCCCCTCCCTCCCAGTAAACAGTTTGGGATTATTTCATTTGTTCTTCCTGTGGTCTAAGGTATTCTCAACAATTTTCTCCAGCAGCACAGTTTAAAGTCATCAATTTTTAACCAGCTTTCACAGCCATGTTCCAATTGGGAAAACCAATTTCTATCCATACTTTATGTTCCTTAATGTTAATCAACTATCTGGGGAAATGCTTAATTCCTCCACTCTCTTTTGACCTCAATCATCCCATACCACCCCATTAGAGTGCAATTGGTAATGGGGGGGGGGGGGAAGCTCTCCCAGAGATGACTGTAAGGAGATAGCTATAATATCTGTATGTAGAAGCCACTCTTCTTTATTTAGCTGATGCCCAATTTAATCAGAAGTACCATGGTGGAATGCATAGACCGGACTCTCTGTCAAAATGGAATAAAGTATCTTTGAAGATGAAGTATCTCCTTGAGGCAAGTCACCCACAACCTAGTACAGTAACCACATTTGGATATCAGAGCCTGAGGTCCTTATACATACAGAATTCTGAAGTATGCCAGCGAATCACAGACCTGTCTGGAACGTGGCAGGAATGTTAATTTACATATAATATCTGTAACATATACCCGGAGCGAAGGCAGGCTGAACTCATGCCAAGCTCGGCACCATCTACCAACCCTCTGTCAGCAAGAGATCATGAGTCAAACGAAGCTTCCTCAAAAAAGAAAGAGGAAACTCCTCCTACCGGCTGCCGGCACACCCACTAATTAGATCTTGTCGCCAGACGTCGTCTCAGAATGCAATGATGGGTAGGACGAATAACGTGGCCTTTCCCCCCCAGTCACGTGTAAATCACCTCCCACAGCCCCCACCCGCGCTGCTCTGTTGCTGGTTTAGCTTAGCCCAACAGACGGGCAAGGAGGAGGAGGAGGAGGAGGAGGAGCGAGAATTTCCGCAGCGATCTCATGCGTCACCGCTGCTTCGCCCCCACCCTACCTCACGAGTCTCGCGCTGGCTGCCTGGCCAGCTCGTTCAGTTCATTCAACCGCCGCCACCAACGGTCGTTGGCTGGCTACGGCTCCTCGCCTCTTTCCCGGTTCCACCCGGCTCAGGGGGAGAAAAATAAGGTAAGGAATGAGGAGGTCCTGTTGCCTCTTGGCAGGAACTTAACCTTGTGCGAGATGGCTGGTTAGTTGACCGGGCTCGAGGGGCCGCATCCTTTCCGTTCCTCCCCGCTGCTCCGAGTGCTGTCCTGGCAGGCTGTGCTCCATCCCTCATTCCTTTCCCTACGCTCAGGATGAGCGTCCCCGGCTCCAGCCAGCCGCCTCTTGGTCCCTTTCCTCTCCCAGCATTGCTCTGAGCCTGGATAGGTCGCCCAGACGGCCGTGAAGCCCTAATGTAGATGTGTTCGTGCTGCTTCAGTCCTTTGCGTGTATTCTTGCTTGGGAGCAGATGCCAGTAAAGTCAAATCGGCACGTCTCCCGAGCCCCCTCCGCCACCCCAAAGGCCAAATGCTGGTTTTTCAGCCCAAGCAGGAAGTAGGTTTGTGCGGGATTTTCCCTCTGGGCCTGAGAGCAGAGGGGGATTCTCCCCTCTCAATAGGCCAACTGGGAGAACTGGTACTTCTTAGGTGCCTGATTCCTAGAGTGACATCATCATAACCAGAATAATAATAATGGAAAAAGAGGAGGTAGAGGAACAGTGATAGCACGAAATGTGGACACTGCAGTTTTAAAACAAATAGGAGGATGCTTTGGGCATATGATCCAGATGTCTCACCTATTCGTATTATATGTTGCACTTATTATAATTAATTCCTTACTGTCAACAGAGGGATGAGTATACTGTAAAATTGCTATTAAAGTTTTTTAAAAACTATGGTTTTTAGATTGGTAGCAACCTCTGGTGTAATCTTGGTTTCAGTAGGATGATTTAAGTCTCTTGGTGTAATGATTGCATTTTTGGGGTCTGACTTTTGCTTTCATTCCTGTCATTCTGGCCTTGCCCACCTAGCTTCTGCATACCCCAGTCTTTCATTAAAACATATGATAATAGTGCCAGTTGTGCTTGTATATGTATATTTCATAGTGATAGTTGTGCTTAAAATTCTCAGGTAATTTGGAAATACAGAATTGAACAAATATATTACTAGAAAGTTTTATAAGACAAGCCTTCTATTAAATGGCTAAGGAATTTATTGGGATTGGAGCAGTTTTCTTAAGATATTTCTAGGACATCCAGGAAGCTTTCACTTGATTAATGTAAAATCTGAAAATGGGAACCTCGACTAGTATTTGAAATAGGTCATAATGTTTATCTTCTAGTAGGGATCTTCACTCCAGTAAATGTAAGCTACACTTGGGCCATATCTTATAACTGGATTTTGGATACTTTTTCAGGCTTCATTCCAATTAGAGAAAAACAAGTCAGTGTTTGTCAAAATCATGTATTAATGATCTATACTTAAATTATTTTTGTTGCCAATAACCATACTTTTCTCTGTAGAATTTTTCAATATTTGTTTTCAGACTTCACAAATACACTTTTAAGTATCTGATAAAAAAATTGTTTTTAATTGTAGAATTTTCTCATGCCTTTATTATAAAAATAACAACATTCCTTACTAGAATGATATTGTTTTATTGTATTTCCAAGTTCATTTTAGTAATATTTCTTCATTTTTGAAAACATGATATTGTTTGTATAGCCTCTGTAAAAACTCTCTCCAGTACAGATAAAAAATTAATGAATTTCAGAGGGTTAGACCAGACTTTCTCAATCTTGTTACCCTGGAGGATCCTGGAAACAATTTTCAGGTCTTGGGGAACCCCTGCATAAAAAATATTATTTCTTCAGCTCATAGTATGTTAGTGTGATCAGTAAGCTGAATTGTGGTGTGTAAAAATTCCCAACACTGTGATTGCTAGCATTGCGCAAAATTAAAAAACAATGTTTTTCAATCACAGTCTCATGGAACCCCTTGTGACCACTCATGAAACCTGTTGAGAAAGGCTGGTCTAAAGTGTCAAAGAAGGAATGTAACAAATCAAAAGTCCATTTCTCATGAGATATAAAATCTTTTCTTTTCCAATAAGGCCCAAATATTTCATACTGTCTTTAGTGCAGGAAATATAAGAATCCTACTACAGTAGTGCTCTCTTAACAACTATTCATTCAATTCAAAGTTACGACGGCACTGAATGAATGATACTTATGCCCGTCCCCAAAGTTAAGGCCGTTGCAATGCCCCTGCGGTCGTGTGATCAAAATTCAGGTGGCAGCCTGCCTGCACTTATGACCGCAGGGGCACTTCAACTCCCCCCCCCACCTATCTCCCCCCACCTCTGCCCTTTTGGCCACCCTGCACAGTGCACTCCTCGGTGGTGTGCTGGGGCTGAAGTAGAGGCCCAGGGCCTTCAGGAGTCTCAGCCAGCCGCCGCTGCTCCAAGGCCTCTACTTCAGTGCCAGAGGAGCAGCCAGCGAGAAGTGCCACCTCAAGCTCTGGAGGTCGTCTGCGCCTTGGCCAGCCACCACAGCACAAAGCCGCAGTCAACCTCCAATGCCCTGCATTCTGTTGGCCCTGCCACACCCAGCTGACCTTAGCCATCCTCTTCCACTGCTGAGGCATGCCCAGCTTGACCCTATGGAAGGCAGCTGCTGGCCATGCCAGGCCTTCTTCCTGAGGCCGCACAGACTGTTCCAAATCACACGTGCCGTTCTCCAAATTGCATGCACCCTTCTTGTGATGCTTTGGAAGGCTTCTGAGAATGCACAGTTTGGAGAATGGCACAGGCAATTTGGAGAATGGTGGGTGCAGCCTTGGGAAGAAGGCCTGGCGTGGCCAGCAGCTGCCTCACATAGGGACAGACCAGCTGTGCCTCATCAGTAGCGAGAGGAGGAAGACAGTGAAGGTGAGCTGGGCACAGCAGGGCTGGCAGAGTGCAGGGTGGTGGGGGCAGATGGGGCTTTGCACTAGGGTAGCTGGCTGTGGCGTGGGGCTTGAGGTGGCACTCCTTGGTGGTGCCCATGATGCCAGCAGTGCTGGGACTGAAGTAGAGGCCTGGGGGTGGCGGCAGCCTGCTGAGGCTGCTGAAGGCTCCAGGCTTCTACTTCAACCCCAGAGGTCCTGGCACTGCCACTGAGTGCTGCTGTGCAGGATGGCCAAATGGGCATAAATGGGGGGAGATAGGTAGGTGGGGGGAGTTCAAGAGGAAGCAGTCCCTTACCTTACTGAGGCTCAGGGATGGGAAGGGCCAAGTCAGGAATGGCTTGGATTGGGGTGGGTCCTTGCCTAACGACCAGTGGGATTCAGTTAACGATGGCAATGGGGACTACTGGAATTTCTGTTGCTAAGTGATGTGGTCACGTGACCACATCGCTTAGGGAGGGAAATTCTGATTCCAATTACTGTTGTAACCTGAATACCTATATAGTTAGAACCAAGAAATCTGCCAGGACTTTAAAAAGTATCAATATGATTCCATATGGCCAAAATTTAACTTACTGATAAAAAAATTAACTATACTATTACTATTTTAAAACTGTAGGAAAAGTAGTTTTTTCCTATTTTTCTTTCCCCTTCTCTCTTCATTTCTTTTTCTTAGTTTTCACTATTTTGTTCATCTAGTTTTTGTGAAAATAGTTTAAATGAAATGAAATTTTGTAGTTTTGTTTGCATCTGTTACTATTTACATCATTTTTATTATTTTTTGTATCAGTTTAATAACAATGAAAAAGATTTAACATTTTTGAGAAAGATAATGAGATTGAATATAGCATTGTTTCATTATTGTTAATATACCAAAGCTTGGCTTCCTTGAGACATTTAAATGTCTGTCTTGTTTAATAAGAAGGTACATACTCACTCCAGTCAAGCCCAAATCCTGTTCCATGTATTTTTCTTGGGAAGAGTACTGAAATGGTTTGTCATTACTTTCTTCATTAACAGTACTTGTGTTAGTTTCAACTTATTGGGATTCTTTGAGGAAAAAGTGGAGAGGTACCAATATTTTTGGCCACTTCTGTACATATGGTTGTATACAGCAGCAACACATTTGATTGGATATAGCAGCACATAATGTATTTAGTTAGGTTAGTAAGATAATTAGGACAATACTATGAGGTAATTGTTGGAAGACCTGGCAAATCCAGCATGCCTCATTAGCATGTGAATTAGCATGTAAATTGAGTTGTCCCACAGTGCAACTCTGAGGAAGCTGTTTGTTGCCACTCCCACTTCCTGTCTTCTTTTCCTCCTTCCACCCAGGGAGAAGCAAGCATGCTGCTCTGCTCTCCTTTCATCAGGGCCATGTGCTCGGGCCTTGATGAAGGATTCTGCCTCTTTCTTTCACACAGCCCTTGGCAGCAAATAGGGCTGAGGGTTTAGGGCAAACTAAGTATTTAGAAAGAAAAGAAGAACAAAGGAACTTCATCTTTTCCACCAAGATGGATGTAACAGAACCAACAATAAAGTCAGTAAGAATTCTTTTACTTATCTTAACCTAATCTGTCTAAGCATGTGATTCTTTATGCTTGGGAGGGCTGAATGTGTAAGATTAATAACCTGTGTTTCTCTGACATGTTCACTGAAGCTATTTTAAGATAATATTCTTTTTCTGTGCCAGCTTCTCAGCTGTGTTATAAGCTCTGCTCCATTTCAGTGGTTCTAGCAGGCCACTAAATTGGCTTCAGTAATGAGGGCAGTACTACCAAGACAGTTGTCTATTTGATAGAACAGAGAGGTAGTTCATGAACATAGTTTCTTTCTAGGGAGTACTTTTATGAGTTTATCTTATACTGGCCTTGCTTCCCAGAGCCTGTACTTGCCCCCAATATCTTCCTTCCAGCTTTGTGAACATTCCTTGGCTTTCTGTTTTATGGCTTTGCTGAGAGAATTCATGGTTTCTCAAGTCCCTGGGAAGGTAATAGGGAATGTGGATATTTTGCTTTGTTCTAGTTGTCCTAACTGTCACCACATTTTCTCCTTCATAATGTTATATAGCATTACTAGTGGCAACAGAAGCATAGATGTGATTTTTAAAAAATCTTGATTAATAGATGTGTTATGAAAGTATAGAACAACTTGTAATTTACTTCAATCTTTATTTTTAATATTTAATACTAATATATTTAAACAAAAACTCCCCCCCCCCCATGTGTGGCTTCCATTTATTTTTAGCTGTCACTGAAATATAGGTGTGATGCAACCTTGGGATGGGGGGATGGATGCTGAGAGGCTGGGTTCTTCTACTGTGTCTGGTGAGAATGGAGTTGGAAGACGGGGGTTGTTTGAGTGGTGCTGGTTGCGTTTAGGATGGATGGTGGCTGTGGGATGGTCCGTATTGCCAAGAGCAGCCAGGAGATTGTTGAGTAGAGGTGACTGAAAGTAGGCAGAGGTTGATGAAGAAGAGAGGAGAGAGGTTAGTAGGAGAGCACCTTTCTCCAAGCAGAGACAGGAATGACAGCATGAGCAGAGGCGAGGATTTAGAGGAGGTTTCATTAAATCAGGGTGGTGATGGGCATGTACTGGAGGCCACATATTAGATCTGATATAACTTGGTTCTAAATAGTGAACCAAATCTTGTTCAGGAATATTTAATATTAAGTCCTTCAATAGATCCTTGCTGAAAATGATGTAGTGATTATATACCTATGAATATTAAGGGTACATGTAACCAGTGCATGTGCAGGGAGCAATAATTGCCTGTGATTTCCTTAAGTTTATAAATTGAATGTCAGTTCTGAGTTTCCACCTGAATAAGATACATATAATATGTTTATTGTATAACTGTAGCTTTTGTTTTGTTTAGACCCCTATGAATGCATTATCGAGATTACTTTGCAATTAATTATGATAAGAGTACTGTTGGGTTTGAACATTAGTGCCATAAGATTTTTTAAAGTTCTTGAATAATTGAAAATGTGCTCTTGACATATATGCACAATACGCATTACCTCTTATTCCGTGGAGTTATGCATTGACCAAGGGACGCGGTGGCGCTGCGGGTTAAACCGCTGAGCTGTCGATCGGAAGGTCGGCGGTTCGAAACCGCGCGGCGGGGTGAGCTCCCGTTGCTCGTCCCAGCTCCTGCACACCAAGCAGTTCGAAAACATGCAAATGTGAGTAGATTAATTGGTACCGCTTCGGCGGGAAGGTAACGGCGTTCCGTGAGTCATGCTGGCCACATGACCCGGAAGTGTCCTATGGACAACGCCGGCTCCAAGGCTTTGAAACGGAGATGAGCACCGCCCCCTAGAGTCGGACACGACTGGACTTTACGTCAAGGGAAACCTTTACCTTTACCTATGCATTGACCTTTTACTTTCAGTCCAATGTCTTACACATACAACCTCAGATCACAATTATTAGATGAATTGCTAAATTAAAATTCATGTTACATGGTAAAATGTTTGTGCATGTATTTTTTTTTACGATTTAAAGTTCTTTGTATTTGGAATAATATTTTTCAATCAACATTTCTTTGTAGCTTTAAAATATGAATTACGTTGGACAGCTTGCTGGACTTCTGGTTACTGTGAAGGAATTGTACAAAGGCATTAATCAAGCTACACTTTCAGGATGCATTGATGTAATTGTAGTTCGGCGACAAGATGGTACATACCTGTGCTCACCATTCCATGTACGATTTGGAAAACTTGGTGTCTTACGTTCAAAAGAGAAAGTGGTGAGTACCATGAATGTTAAAGATCAAAAATTGACCAACTAGCTGCCAAATACAAAACATTTTCTTCATTCTTTATTTTTTTGGCCTGCCTTATTGCCACTCTCTCTTCTTCCAAGAGAAAGCTACTGCTGCTCTTGCTTTTCTTGTCGCTCATAACAATTAACTCAATACACATTGATAATTGTCTTGAAGAATAGCAAAGAAGTATGAAAACATGGTTGAACGCATGGCTTTGTCAGGTGGCCTGGGGATCTGGTAGTGGTTGTGTGGAGCCTGCATAATGGTTGTACTGTTAGTGAGGTTGATTGCACTCTCCCACATATTTTTAATGGTTTTAATGGGTTTTTTATTGCTTTGATGTTTTTTAATATTCTTGTGGTTATTTTGGGGGTGATTTTGTTGTATTGTTTTGTGTTTTAACTTTGTATGCCACTCAGAGTCACATATGTGAGATGGGCAGCTGTATAAATTTAACAAACAAACAAACAAGGTATAATTACCAATTTCGTTTTAAGAGTTTAGGTTAAAAGAATAATATATTGAATAAATATAAACATAACTTTTGGGGTGTATTTTTATTGCAGCAATAAAAATACTATGTTGTATTTTGTAAAAACGTTCTGTTGTATTTTTCACAGATTGATATTGAAATTAATGGAGAAGCAGTTGATCTTCACATGAAACTGGGTGATAATGGAGAAGCTTTCTTTGTACAGGAAACGGAAGAAAAATTTGTAAGTCATCTAACAAATGTAACTTAATTCCAATTCTAAAATTTTGGCAGATGTTTGCTTTTTATTTAGAAGAAATTGATTTTTGGTGAACCAACTCTGTTTCAACCTTTATCTTATTTTTACCTTTCCTTTTAACTCTCTCTCTCACTTAATTTTTACTTTATTTTCCCTTTTCTCATTTCTTCTTGTTCCTGGATGTTCTTAGTCTCCTATTCTCTGTCTCTCTATTAATTAAAAAAATGTTTGGAAGATACTGAGGATTTGGGGGGAGGATATATGAGATTGTAGGTAATGAAGAAAAAAAAGTGTAAAACTTTGTAAAGTCTCTTTTTACATCTTTTTTCCCCTAGTGCTTGTATGTACTGTACAGAATCATAAGTATCAGTGATACTTATTAATTTGAAATTGTGTATTCAGCACAAGTCATTAAAATAGCAAATGCTCTTGTGATATTAGAACCAAAAGTTCTGTTCATGTTGTCTGTTCTAAATGTTTAAATACTGGGTTTCACTGAATTTAATTTGTTAAGGGTTAGAAACAACATATTCATGAAACTACAAATAAAATGTGAGGCTATCAGATCAAGGAGCATTCAACATTAATTAAAATTGATTTTACCATCTGAGCAAAGAAAAGGGGGGGTTTATCTTCAGAAAATGGAAGCATGCCAAACATTTTAAGGTTTGAAATGATCTGACCTCACCAAAACTATTCCAGTGTAAGAATAGACTATTCCAATCTTACACGAAATGACCTAACCTTGAAAATCGGCCTTTCCAACTGTGAGATGAATATTGAGACAGTCAGTTTTAAGATCAAACCACTTCTGGTGAGATTGGAATGGAATGTTTCAGAGACAGACTGTTTCTATTCACTTTGCATACTTCTACAGAAAAATAATGTTGCCTTCAAGGCAAGCCTGCCAGCAAATTCTTAACCAAGGAGTTACAGCTGGAATAACCTTATCTATGGCTAGTAATCATTTCTTTCTAAATAACTCATAAAACAGACTTGCAAAATCTGATGTTCCATGGTTGCAATGTGTCCCTTAAAGATCATATAAATGTTGCCACTTTTTAAAGGTTTTGAATGTGGAGATAATTACTTACGAATAGCACTTAAAAACATGGGTGTACCAGACCACCTCATCTGCTTCTTGAACAATATCTGTAATGGTAAGCAACAGTTAAAATGGAATATTGGGCAACGAAATGGTTCAGGATAGGGAAAGTAGTATGCCAAGATTTTTATTCTGTTACTTTACTTATTTAACCTACATGCAGAATATATCATGAAAAATGCTTCTGGACTACAAGAAATAGAAATTGGAATTAAAATTGGTGAGAAAATTATCAACAATATCAGTTATGCTGATAATACCACTTTGATGGTTGGAAGCAAGGAAGACTTAAGAAATCTGTTTATGAAGGTGAAAGAAGATAGAGCAAAAGTTGGTCTTCTGCACAGTATTAAAAACATTGGCAAAATTATGTCAACAGGCAATCCCAACTCAATGCAGGTAGGCAAAGAAGAAATTGAAGTATTGATTCTATTTTCCTAGGCTCAAAAATTCATAGGGATGGTGACTGTAGTCATGAAATAAGGAAAAGTCTGCTACCTGGAATAAGGAGATGTCTGCTACCTGGGAGAAAAACTGTGACAGATCTAGTTAAAATGTTAAAGTGCAGAAACATCACACTAATAAAGTTAAATATTGTCCAGGTCATGCTTTTATCTGCTATAGTATATGGCTATGAAAGTTGGGCCATCTGAAAGGCTGAACAAAGAAAAATCAATGTCTTTGAATTGTGGTGCAGGAGAATATTTGGGACCACAAGAACAATGGATCATTCCAGAGCAAACAGACTGCTTACTGGAAATCCTAATAAAGAAAGTAAAGCTTAAATATTTTGGATACATAATGTGAAGACAAAAGTCATTAGAGAAAATTGTGACGCTTGAAAAAATAAAAAGCAATTGAAGAAGAGGCCAAAAAAAAATGATTACATACTATTACTGCTGACATAAGCCTAAGTCTATCAGAATTCAGAGATGCAATTCCTGACAAACAGTCCTAGAGAAATGACATCCATTGGGTCATGAAAAGTCAGAAGCAATTGAATGGCAACAAAAACATATTAACTATAATTAATGATATTTAAATTAAATCATTGTATTTGTTAATCTGGCCCTACCTACTTTTTTGGAATGGTCCCTGGTTTGCCACATAAAGGTCAAGAGTAGCCCTCAGTCTAAAATAAGCTTTATGCCCTGTTTTAAAAGA
This sequence comes from Candoia aspera, assembly GCF_035149785.1. Classification (NCBI taxonomy): domain Eukaryota; kingdom Metazoa; phylum Chordata; class Lepidosauria; order Squamata; family Candoiidae; genus Candoia; species Candoia aspera. The sequence goes on from NC_086155.1 coordinate 159,806,251, forward strand.
CAATGCATATTTTGTCTCATGTTTATTTTTGCTGAAACTTTTATCATAGCTAGCTTCTTCAGCAATGATATAGTTACAGTGCCTTTATCCCAAGAAGACTATGTATTAAGCAAAATTTATCTTTTTTTAGAAGGATTGTGAGACAATATTACTTGTATTAGAACTATTAATAATATATAGTGTTACTACACATTCTATTGTGATTGTGACTAAAACCCTAAACCTATTAGATGATAAGCCTACTTGAATCCTTGGATTGCTCTGTTCCCAATCCAGCGGGGTTGGGCTACCAGTTCTACAGGTTCTTTTGGATTTGGAAGCAATGACTACATGAATAAGAGTACTTAAGGCTTTATTCCAAGGCAGAAAATAACATAATCACATAACGTGAGACAACAGTAAAAGAATATTCAGGGATGCTGAAGACTATAACAGTGATCAAAGAATTTTAACATAAGATAGCAATTAAAAATATTCATGAATACAAATTTACAATAACACAAAGAAAGACCTTATGCCCCTTTTGCCAGTCAGGGAACCTTAGAGAAATGATGGCAGATAGATCCCTTAAAAGCTGGCCAACATGTAGCACCCTCCCAGTTAGATCTGCATTGAAGTTCCATCTCATGGAAGTTTCTGACTAGCTTACATAGACTCTGAAACCTAAATAAGCACAACTCACTGGATTTTTCCAAGAACAAAGAGGGCAAGTCTGTCTTATCTTGGAATGCTTTGTCCTTCGGCCAAGAATGAGACCATCAAGTTCAAAGTTGACAAGTCCTGCCAAGAACAAGACCATCAAGGCTAAGAAGTCTTTGTTTTTACCAAGTGGCAATGAGACCATCTCAGTGTTAAAGAATATCTCCTTCTCAAGGTTAATTGGATTGAAGATGAGAAAGATCATCCTACTGTACACAGGTGTCAATCTTCTGTAAAACCACCAGCGCTACAATTCTGTGATGCTTAACTTCCAGATAAACCTGCATAGGGGGTTTACAAACTTGTTTACAATTAATTCAGTCTCTCTAAGGAAAGCTTATACTTTTCAAGTCTTTTAATATGCATTTATCTATCAAGAGATACAGATTTTTTTTCCAAGTATTTCTAAGTAGTATTGGTCACTCAAAAAGAAGGGAACAACAGGAGAACCCTGTTGGTGTTGCTTTCCATTTTTTAAAAAAAATCACTGCCAAATAAACCAGAAAAGGATCATATATTTTCATATATTTGGAAGCAGCAAATATAATTGTAGTAGTGGGATGCAAAATGGCTGAACCTTTGTCATTTTTGGCTGAAGTAAATAAAAGTGGTAGATTACGAAATGTGATATGGTATATGCATTCATCTATCATTTTCCTGCTGTGGCATCACAGTAAGGAGGAGAGTTTTGAATTTTTTTCTTCTGTTTTGATTAATTTTTTCTTCTGAATCTTCTGTGGTTTACTTTGATCCTTTGTTTTAAACAAACCAATTTCAATCCAGGTTTTATAAAGCTGACTTGTTTTAACAGACCATAATAATTAACCATGGCTGAGGATTTGCATATAAAACTAAACAGTGGTTAGAAAAAAATGTTCAGAGCTCTACCTCTTAGTTATATCAGAGAAGTATGCCTTTCATGATGAGAAAAGAGACAGTGGGTATCCAAATCTTAGTGAATGTCAGTGCAAAACACATCTTCTTTTGCATGTGGGCATGAGAAGTTAATTTGTGCATATTCATTTTCCCATTGCTTAATATATGTGAATAATATTTTTTAAATTACTATCCCAACTCAAACATATATTGTTTCTGGACATCATAATATGTACTTCTATTTCTGTTTCTATTATCATCAGCATTGATTTCTGACTCAAATGTTTAATAATTTGGTAAATCATACATAATATATGTAATTCATGTTCACCTAAATGATTTTTAGGAAAACGTTCCAGCCCATCTGGCAACATCACCGATACCTACAGAAGATCAGTTCTTCAAGGAAAATGATGACAATTTGATGAAGTCAGGTGAAAGTAAAAAGATAGGTTTAAGCTCAGAAGTTCCACAAATTGTGGAAGCAGAGCCTTTTTTTTCCACTGGGTCAGTGAAGAAAAAGAAACGAAGAAAAAGAAAATATAAACAAGATGTGAAGAAAGAAGATCAGTTCTCTTCTCTTGGAACCCAGGAAATCTTTGAAATGGAAATAAGTTCAGATGATGACAGATGTATTCAGCCTTTGAGGTAAATTTTTAAAGGAAGTTCTGACTAGTTAGACTCACATTGTGAAAAGTTCAGTAATAATATTTCTTTTATATTATGTAAAATCCTAACTAAAATAAGTTTATTTTATAAATTCAACTCATCAGAATACTTTATAAATGTTTAACTAATTTATCTTTCAAAATTCATATTCATATACAGTAATGTCTGTAATAATGACTTTAAAAATAACTAATATAATAAATAATGAGCAAGATTAGATACCAGTTTGCTCTAATAACTGAATTTTTATAAGTATAGTTAAGCACTTTAACAAGTAAAAACCTCTTACTACTTTTATTATCAAATAATAAAAATGAAAAGGTAATCCTTCCATAAGGATACAGCTTTAAATAATTAATCTTGTTAATACTAAGTAACCATTTGTGGAGCTTTGTATGGGATTACAGTTGAAATCTAAAATTTCTATAAAAGCACATTTACTTACAGTGATTAAGGTATGTATATGTATATTTTTTCTGCATCAGTTTGAGGAGGTATTGGTTGGTAGTCCTTCAGGTTTGAAGAAGACTCGCTGTTGTGCAGCATCTGTGGACACAGGTTGCTCTGCAGTCCCAGTCTGAAAGCACAGAGTCTAGCACAATGGGGGCACTGGAAGTCCATTGTTGTAGTAACTGCGGGTGTTATTCTGTTACACTGCCATGGTTTTCTATCAGTTTTTGGTGGCACCAATCTTCAAAGCTGGTAGAGGCATCATAGCATAGGGCTCGCTAGCAGATTCTGTCAGCAGCCACACTTATATTTCCCTTGACTAGATGTCACAGTGGTGTAGGGTTTTTTTCACAGCATCTTTGTAGCACTTGTGTGGTTGACCTTGAGGTCTCTTCCCAGACTCCAGTACACTATAGAGCAACTGGCGAGGCATACAGTGAACATCCATTCTGATGACATATCCCAGCCACCGCATATGGGCTCTGATAATCAGGGACTCAGTGCTGCTGGACTCCACGTGATCCAAGATATCCAGGTTGGAGACACAGTCTTGCCAACGAATGCCAGGTATAGAGCAGAGAGCCCACATGTGAAATTTCTCCAGTTGGTTGATATGCCTTTGGTACAGAGTCCAGAACTCATATCCTTATAGGAGGGAAGGGATAACCACAGCTCTGTAGACTTTCATCTTTGTGGAGACAAGGATGTTGTGTTGATTGATTGCTCTAATAAGCAGCTGCCCCAGTGCCTGGTTGGCCTTGCTGATCATGGAATCAATTTCTTTGTCCAAAGACCTGTTGCTTGATATTATGCTTCCCAAGTATTTGAAGCTGTTTACATGTGTCAACTGGGTGTCATCAACAGTAGTTTTTGGTTCTACAGGGTTGGTATTTGGCACAGGCTGATAAAGTACTTCAGTCTTGTTCAGGCTGATAGTCAGGCTGAAGAGCATAGCAGCATCTTAGAATTTGTTCAGAATCAACTGTAGATCACTTTTTTGTGCACCAGGAGCGCACAGTCATCAGCAAAGAGGGTTTCTTGAATGACTATATGGAGGCACTTTGTCCATGCGTTCAAGCGGTGAAGGTCAAAGAGACAGCCGCCCAATCGGTACCTGATGTACACTCCTTCCTTCAGACCCTGGACAGCACGTGACAAGATGCGAGAACAAATCGAACAGGACTGGGACTAGCTGCAAATGCAGCTGACATATCACTATTGTAAAGAACCTATCCTGCCATTCCGTCGTGGAGTAGCTGAATCAACTTCACAAATTTCCTTGGGCATCCATTACATCTCAGGATGATCCAGAGAGCCTCCCTGTTTACAGTGTCAAATGCCTTTGTCAGGTCAACGAAGACAGAGTAAAGAGGCTCGTTCTGCTTGATGCACTTCTCCTGGACTTGCCTCATGGCAAATATCATGTCTGCTGTACTTTGTTCTGGCCAAAAGCCACACTGCGCCTCTGGGAGGTTCCTTTCTGAGACAGTGACATGTCTGTTCAGGAAAAAACAGGCATTTTTCTTTTAATAGCCACAATGAGGGCATCATGGAAGTTGCCAGGCATCTCCTCTGTGAACCAAATGTTGGCATCTCCTCTGTGGACCAAGATGTCTTGGAACTCCTTTAAGATGTTTGCGTCTAGTGCTTTATAGATCTCAGCAGGAATGCCATCCTGCCGTTTGCTTTTTTTGAGTTCATCTGTGAGATCGCTTTCTTGATCTCATCAGTAGAGGGAGGCAGGTCTAGGGCATCCAAGACTGGCAGCTGAGGAATCTGCTGTAAAATATCATGATCAACTGTGGAAGGCCTATTGAGTAGGTTGGAAAAGTGTTCAGCCCAGTGGTTTTTCAGTCCTTCCTGGTCTTTGATCAGGCTTGATCTATCAGTTGACAGCAAGGGGTAGCTTCCTGATTTAGAAGGACCATAAACTGACTATGGTGCTGAAGAACTCTCTAGTGGCATGCATGCCTGTATAGAGTTCCACCTGGTCAGCCTTTCTCTGCCACCACTCGTCCTGCATTTCTTGCAGTTCATCTGCAGGTGCTTAAACTTGTCTTTCTTTGAGACAGATGATGGATCATTCTTCCAGTCTGCATAGGCCTTGTTCTTGGCCTGGAGGGCTGCTGAATTGGTCTTGTGGTTTTCTTCAAACCAGTCTTGATGTGCCCGGGTTTTCAGTTGGAGTACAGTTGTTGCAGTCTTCGTGATGACATCTTTAAACTACGTCCACTTTTTTGAGCAGGTTCCTACTAGTGGTAAATTGCCAGAGAGTTTTTCATTAAATACATCTTGGAAGTGTTGGACTTTGTCTGGGTCTTGCAGTCTGCTAATGTTGAATGACTTTCTGACAGTCCTTGGTTGCTTATGATGTAAAAGGGCTATGTTCACGTTGAGGACCGATGAAACCAGCCTGTGATATGTCCAGCACTCAGCACCTCCATGGTGTGGGTGATAATAACATCTTTAAGGTACTATAACATAGTCAAATAAGTGCCAGTGTTTGGACCTGGGATGCATCCAGATAGTTTTGCACTTGTTTGCAAGTCTGAACATTGTGTTAGTGGTGCACAGGTTGTGTTTGGCACATTTGCTCAGAAGCAGCAGGCTGTTGCTATTCAGTTTTCCCACCCCATGTCTCCCAAGAACTCTGTCCCAGTTGTCACTGTCTATCCCACCCTAGCATTAAAATCACCTAGAATGATGTTTGTTGCTGGCCAGGGTTGTTCAAATAACCTGATCCACGTCCTCATAGAAAATGTCCATGTCCTCGTCTGGACTCGTGAGAGTTGGTGTGTAGGTGCTGACAATGGTGATATACCAGGACTTGCTGAGAGGAAAGCAGAACTTCAAAATGCATTTATTCCAGTGGGTAGAGTAGAGATGTTCTTCAGCAGAGCATTTTGATTGCAAAACCTACTCCATGAGTCCTGTAGTCAGTCTGTGGTTTCCCTTTCCAAAAAAATGTATATCCACTCACCACTTCCAGTAATGAACCCTTGTCTGCCAGCCTGGTCTCACTGAATGCAGCAGTGTCAATGGTATAACTGTGAAGTTCGGCTGTTATGAGTGCTGTTCGTCTTTCATGCCTTGACACCTTGTCTCTATCCAGCAAGGTACGGATGTTTTTCTTGATGCTTGACTGCTAAGGAGATGATCTGCCAGCTGCGGTTAGCTAATCAGATGTTGTGTGGCAGGCAATATTTAGGGTACCTTTTCTAACCCTCTCCCTCAGGTGAGGGTGGACAGTGCTATCCTAACAGGGCTGCCCAGTTGCCCTGGATGCTGCCAGACATCACTGCTGCCCTGGGTACTGAGATGAACAACCACTGGTCCAAGGGCCTCCCACATGCAGGTTTGTAACTACAACTGCCAGTGGTCATCTCAACCTGTTGCTTTCCATCACCACAGGGCTCAACAAATTAGGTTTGGAACTGAGATGAATTGCATATGGGTTGTAGATGAAGATGAATTGCACAACAGAAACCTATGCGTGATGGAGTTTTAAGTGGAACGGCCATTGCATAGGGGCAGTCCCAGTCTCTTGGCATAAGAGAGTGGCACAGAGAACTGTTACAGCTGAAGATCTCTCCTGCTGTAACAGTGGATGACCAGGACATCTAAGTGTCTTGTTATGCTCTTAGTGCTCCACAATACCTACTGGACCTACCTTCTTGACCATTGGACTGTTGATCAATTTCCTCCAATCTGCCAGGCCCAAACTTCACACACTGGGATAGACAAATCCCCCATCTCACCAAGAGTTGAAGACTTGTTGGCTACTCACCTGGTTTCGCCCATCTACCAAGACAGTTTACCAGGGTGTGGCTGCTGTGTATGTTACAGCTGCTTGGAGCCACTGGTGATAGCTGAGTGCCAGGTGGAGATCAAAGGTGAATGAGTAGCCCTAAAAAGGACATAGCAGACCCCTCCACCAGAGGTGCTGCTCCTCCCTGGACACCCCATACACCCCTGAGGTTGTATTAATAAATATTTTAATTGCAGGCATATATATAAGCTCTTTTTCCAGATCCACTAAGAAAATCATAGATGAAGTAATAGTATTATTTGGCCTCTGAATGCTGAGACAGAGGCCAAAGTAATACCCTCAAATATGCATCATTCTATAGAGCTCTTTGCTATATAGACTTGGATGTGTATAAGGGAACAAAGATAATTACTGATCTTTCAAGCTTTGATTTGTTAAAAATATAGCTAAAACATAGAATTGCTAACTGAATTGCTGATATTGGGGTGAAAGTATCTCCACTTTACCCCTTTCCCCATCTGAATCTGTATGTTGAAATACATTGTTACGATAGGAAAGTTACTTCAATACATCAATTTTTTGTCACAGAAGCCCTGTAGATTCTCCACCAAAGGATGAAGAGTATAAAGATACATTGATTTACCCTTCAAAGGATGATTACCCTTTATCAGATGGAGACTGGTCTGTTTTAGAGAAGTAGGTGACCTTCATTTATCATTCCTTTATGAAAATTTGTATTAGGGGTTAAATATTTTTGACATAAACTTTGCAGAAGGAAGATCATAGGTTATTAATTCTGTGGGGTTGCTTCTGTACTTTTCCATAGTGTTAGGGATCATGCATTCTGATATACTACTATGTTGTTCTTGTCCTAATATTCATTACAGACGCTTTTCTGACAGAGCACCTCTTAATAAGATGTAGGACTTCTAAAAAAACTTTGGCGCTTTTCATGTATCCTAAAATTGTCTTAGAATTCAGCTTCCCTTTCCTTGCTAACTCATAAGCAGCATAAGTGTCCATGGGTGGGGGAAACATATATTGTAACGTTTTGACACAAACTCTGCCCCTTACATACATGTGTGTGATGTTGCAATGCAAGTATGAAAGGACAGAACATATGTTGTGATATCAAGATACATACTTCATCATTTTTGAGTCATCATGGTTAGAGAGACATCTATGATTACATTCAAAATGTGTAGTGTAGGGCACATTTCAAGGCACATTGTCCTCTTTTAGCTGCACTTTCTAGATGTATGAACAGTAGCAAAAGCAACAAAAAAAAGTTACAATTTCCCTTTCTACTTAATGTTGATGAGATTGAGAGAGGGTGAGCAAAAGAGTAATGGTGATAATAACAGGAATGTAGCCAATCTCCCATCCTCCTCCCAAAATAAATTTTATTGCAGTGTAAAATGGCACTGGAAATTGGGTGTAATTTTCAATCATAGCGTGGATTTTTTTCTTAGCTTTTGAATCTATTTTATGTCTATGAAAAAAAGAGTTCTATATGCACTGGAAGTAAGTGCCTCTGAACTGAAATGAGGCTTATCTGGACAGACACCTAAAGGATTGAGCTGTTAGGTTGTGCTGGTGAGAAGATGCAAACTGGTTTTGAACATTTCACTTCACATAATTGAATCAATACTAGCAGCCCTTGGTTTGAGAGGAATTCTGGCTTCTCCTGATTTCGCTAGATTTTTGTTGAATATGCAACGTCATTTCCATTTAAACCTGTTACACAAGGATATTGGCAAGAGATTATAAGTAAAGCAGTTTTGGAACTGAGGTATACTTTTAGAGCGTTTAATCTGAAAAACAGGAAAACGTAATAAAAATGTTGAAGAAAATAAATGTCTGTCTGTGATTTTACTTTAATTTCCTAGTGCAGTCTAAAAACCCAACTTGGCTTTCTGTTTTACTGCTGAATGTTAATTAGAGAACATTCTTTGTATAACCTTGTACAATAAATGCCTTGAAATACAACTTTGTTTTGACAGCCGTTTTAGCCAGCCAACTTGTCCTAAAAGTGATTCAGAACTGGAAGTTAAACCTACAGAGAACTTACTTATTAGAGGAGAATCTCACATGGAATGGACATGGGGAGGCTTTCCTGCATCTACCAAGGTAAGCTTGTTTGCAAATCATTCTGTTTTCTGAAAAGTTTTGATAATACAGTAGGAATATGTTTATAAGTAGTAATGTTACAATTTTTTGAAGAAATAAATGAAAGGAGCTCCCTCTTGTGGTTCATTATAGGTCCTTTTATAAAATAGCTACATCTCTTAAATGAGATGTCTAAAGGAGTATTAGTTAAGATCACTGCAACAACACCTGCCCCCCTCCCCAGCCCCAGGCCCAACTTTTGCCTTTATGAGCAATTCAGGTAATTCTGCTGGTTATAAATTGCTGTGAGTACAGAAGTAAAATAGTGCTAAAATTTGTTGTGCTGATTCATTTTACTGCAGCTTTTCAGGCGTAATATACAGGTGTTTCAATTTTGGAATTTTATTTAGACTTGCAGGGAATGTTTTGCTTAGTGAAGTTCTGAGCAGTGGTTCAAAAGTTATTAAAGTCTGCCTTCATCTATGCAGCAAACACTGGTGAAGGCTTGGTTTCATTTGAATCGAAAATGTTACCAGTACCCCAGTGTGAGCCACCTAGTGGATTCTATTTTAACTAAATGAATTACCTATTCATTTAGTTACAGAGTATGGCTTGTTAGGACATCTTACTTAAAATATGTTACGTGCAGCTGTTCCTCTGTGTTTTATTACTTACTCACTGATAAGTATGGAAGAAATATACCATGAGCTTCTGGAAGAGGCAGCATATAAATATAAGAAATAACTAACTATAGAGTAACAAGATGATCTTGCATCACATATTTTCTATCACTATATTTTATACGATAAGGTTTTGTAAAAATAGTGAGAAGTTTGGGATCATGAAAGTTTGTTGCTTCTGGAATAAGCAACAAACAGATATGAGCATCTCACGGAGATAGTGGAATTTAAGGTACAGAATGGTTTATAAATCAGTAGAGCACTGGGAGAACATTCAACGTTTTACTTTGTATTTTTGATGTGAATTTTGAATGGTGATAAATTCATTTATTTTATGTGTGAAATTGTTCTTTGCTCATTTTTTTCTCATATAAATTGCTGATATATAGATATAGATGTTACATAAAAGTTATAAAACAAGTTCATGCAAACACTAAAATAAGTACTTATATGGGGCTAATAATGAGAAGCTTGACAATTGATATATAGTTATTTATAGTTAAATGGATTTTTTTCTGCTAGTGTTTTCTTCCTTTTGTCCCACTTATTTTATACAGTAAAATAAACTATTTTAATCAATATAATATATTTAGCTTTTTTCTTAACTGTATAAACCATTTATCTTTGGGGAGGGCAAGATACAGACTTTTTTGTAATTCACCATTTTTAAAAAATTAAACATCAGGGGATAGTAGGATTTTCTTTTAAGAGTTCTTTCTTGACTTTTTTTTATATTCCCATCATAAATCTGGCTCTTAAAAATTTACTGTATTCGGTATATTGGCTTAGGTAGTTGTACCAATCGAAGCAAAGGTAGTTGTTGTACGTAACTGAAGTTTGCTAACCACGGAGGCCCATAATTGCTGAAATCTTCCTGTGCTTGGTTTTTCCTATTTCAAATTATAGGAAGTATTTTTAAAAAATTCAAACTGGATTATGTAATTAAATATTAAATATTTTACAACTTAAAAACAATCTTAATATGCTTTTTAAAATATGCGTAGATCATACAGGTAGGAAACAATAGCTTGTAAGTTTTGTGAGGCTGAGTTAAAGTGCAGGCAGCTTGTATGTTATCGCAGGTTTTTCCACTGATTAAATTTCCCATTGACAGCATGGGAAAAATAGTTATACTTTTATCAGTGATTTGGTTCTTCATATGAGATTGCCTCCTGTTGAGCCAATACATTGCCATAGTACTGTATCTATTTCAAAAGCATGAAGAGGGAGAAAACTTTACTGAAAAAGATAATAAAGGACTATGGGAATAAACCTCATATCCAAAGTGGGACAAACAAGATATCTGTATTTTCTATAATCTATTTTATGATAGGTCATCATAGTCAAACATAATTCTAGATTCGCTAATCTAAAGGTCTGATCAGTTCTCACAAATTGTAAGATGTTAATTAAACAACACTAATGATGAATGAGCTATTTTAGAAAAAGGATGCTTTCCTTTTCAGATAAGCAAGAAGGAAAAACTGGAACATCCTAGAACAGCTACCATCACTCCATCAGAGAAGACTCATTTTAGGGTTATATCCAGCAATGATACGATTGAAGATGATATTCTGGTGAATGATTCAGTTTGTACAGTTTTAAAACCTGAGCCAAGAACACATCCGCTACTTAAAGAGCTAGATCTTAAAGACAGACTTGCTTCTGCAGTAACAGAGCCTGTTCTGGAAATCCTTGAGCATTCTCCTACCTTAGATTCTGATACATTCCCCAGCCCACTGGTGGAGTCACCATCAGAAATTAAGCCACCAACAAAACTTGACTCTCCATCTAAGAAAAAAGGTATACATCTTTAACTAATTTAAAATGTTGGTAACATTTTAAAATACTTTTCTGTTTTTCCTAGCTTTCAGATATATAACCAGTTTTGAGAGGTAAGCAACAAATGTATGTTGTAGCTTTGCTAGCCACCATTCTTTTAGAGTAGCATAAAGAAGAATTTGTAGCTCAGATATGTGCATTTAGATTTCACATATAACATAGTATATTTATTTTTCTATAAAAACGCTTACAGAAGGAAATATTCCTCTACCTAACCATGGATAGCCAGCATAGTGGTCCCAGGCATTAATGTGCTCACAAATAGTCATTAGGGTCTCTGCCCACCTGATTTTTCTAGATACTTTTAATAATAAAAATGTAAGTAGGAAGCAGACATTCTGCAGAGCACCAGTATCTAGTATTATTTTTATTTATAGTAATGCCTTTGAAAGCTCTAACTGGGATGGTAGAGAACATCCTTAGGAACTGTTTTGCCTTCCGGTAAATGAACCTTTTGTGATGGCAGCCACTTTGTGGATAGCAAGTTACCCACTGCACTCATTTTGTTAGTATAACTATAAGTGCTCTCAAAATTACAAATTTTAAACTTTGCTTATCTCTGCCATATCTCCTCTATGTCTATCTCATCCCCTTAATAAGCCTAAACAGAGGGAAGTCAGATGCTCTTTAGAGCAATATGGGATAGAATACAAAAGAGTTTTCAAAGAGAAAATATCCAAAATCAGGTAGAACCATCTTGCTTAGCCTGCTGGTTAACTTCTAATTGACAAAACATTTAACAATTAAGGGTTTTTTTCCCCTATAGAAGCATTCCCCTTGATGGTTTTTTTTTTTTAAGTGTTCTGATTCTACTGTCTTTTAGATTCCTCAGCTGGTCAGACTAACACCACTCTTTCTTTTCAGGGATACATAAAAGAAGCCAGCACCAAGGCCCTGATGACATATATTTGGATGATCTGAAGGCTCTAGAACCTGAGGTTGCTGCTCTTTATTTTCCCAAAAGGTATTTGACAAAAACTTAAATATTTACAGTAAACATTTCGATAATGTACATATATTTAATATCTTTAAAAAAAATTATTGGATCAAAGCCAGCTTCAAAAGCCTTTCTCAACACTGTGATATCTTAAACTGAGTAATTGATCTCTCTCAGTAGCAGCTGTATATTTCACCGTTATTGTTCTTTTCAATAGTATAGATCTTTTCCTTTACACTTATGAATAAACCTTAGGCTAGTTTGAAAAATAAGTTTTTAATTCATCATAGCTTCTCAGACAAAAAATATTAGATATTCTCATGGAGGATGAAAATGTCCTCCCTGACCTTTAAGAATGACATAGCTGACAGTGGAGCTCCTTTGTTCAAAAGTATGAGGTAGTCCTCGCTTAACATCCACTTGTTCAGCAACTCTCCGAAGTTACGGCAGTGCTGAACTAGGATTTATGATGGGTTTTTGTAGTTGCGGCCATTGCAGCGCCCCCATGGTCATGTGATTGCAATTGGGTGCTTGGCAACTGGCCTGCAATTACAATGTTGCAGTGTCCTGTGGTCATGTGATCACCTTTTGCAACCTTCACTGCCGGCTTCCAACAAGCAAAGTCAATGAGGAAGCCCGCAGGAGGTTGCAAATGGCAATCACATGACCATAGGACTCTGCAACCATGTGAGATTCTCCTAACAATGGCAACTGAGATTGCCAGAACTGCTGTCATAAATTGGCACAGTCACATAATGTCATCTCTTGTGACCATGTCAATTAGCAATGGAGTTTCTGGTTGCAATTACCATCAGTAAGCAAGGGCTACCTGTAATGCAACTCTGATTATCAAATAATTGAGAAAATAAAAGACAGTGGCAGTCTTTGTGCCATACTTGATAGCTGAATGGTCACTCATTGGAAAAAGACTTTGAACAAATCAACCTCTGATCTAATTGCATAAAATAATTTCTATGAACTTACAATATAATGAATATCCAAAATAACTAGGAATAGCAGTATAAACAACATTAATGAATTTTTTTGTTTTAGAAGCTCTATTTTTGTCAGTTTTGTACATTTATATATAAATGATTTTTATTTTTTATTGATTTTATTGTAATTTCTTTGTTGTGAGTTGTCGTTGAGAGTTGGGCAGCATGCAAGTTTAATAAATTATTATTACCGTTGTTGTTGTTGTTGTTGTTGTAAGAGTCTTCTTTTTATGCTTTTTTAGTGACTCTGATCCAGGTACTAGACAGTGGTTGGAGTCTGATACTTTCTCTGGTTCCCAGTCTCCACAATCAGTTGGAAGTGCTGCTGCAGACAGTGGTACAGACTGTATGTCTGATTCTGCAATGGACTTGCCTGATGTTACATTATCTCTTTGTGGAGGTCTTAGTGAAAATGGAGAAATATCTAAAGGTATATTATTATCCTATTATTACTTACGTAATTTTGAAAAACAAAATGAATTTGATTTGATATCAAATTCATAAATTTGATATCAAATCAAATTTAGCTTTGATAAATATACCTTTACCCTTTGATAAATATACCTTTTATTCAAATTCAAGTGAATTGAATAAAAGGTATATTATCCTATTATTACTTACATAATTTTGAGAAATCAAATGAATAGGAGTCTGCAGTATGAAGCTATAAAAGATGTGCTGTCATGTAACTTTCTAAACTAGATAGAAGCTCTCTTTCTGAAGATAATTTCTTATTGAGAGGTGCCATATGTAAAATACCTTGTTGTATCTGCTGCTGGAGGTGTTTTGCCCTGTTTGCTTTCCTGTGATATAAAACTTTAGAACTGAATATGTAGAAATAGAAACTTGCTATCATAATTACTTTTATTCAGTTTGATTATATGTTTATCTCTAACTTTCAAAGAGAGAATCCCACTAACATATTTTTGTTGTTCTCTTACCTTGAATGTTGTGATCCTTACAATAGAAATGAATGCCTGTGAGTTAAGGAACATTACGTTCCTATAGTTGGTGCAATACAGTAAGGCCATGTAAATAGTTATTAAAAAAATTGCCAAAATAATGTATCCACCTATCAGTGTGTATTTCTGTGTCAGAGTAGCCTTAGTGTTAAGACTGGCAATCATGTTATGCATGGCAGTCTGATTGTGATACTATCTGTAATAATTCTATAATGAAAATGTTTGTATTTTAACAAGATAATTGATAAATTGAGCTAAACAGATAGGTATAGAAAGGCAATCAAGAACTTAGAAACTAATGGCTTTTAAATAAGAGTCAGAAGTGTGCTGTCAAATATCTTTTGGAATCTATGTGCTCCACTAAACAACCAATTCAATTCTATATTGAAATTGGTTGTTTAATGGAACACTTGCTTTAGCATTGCAATAATGTGGTGAGGTAGCTGGGAGAAATGTTGCATCCAGTAAAACATTCTTATTCCTGATATCAAAATAATTTTACTTTTGAAATGCAAATAATTTCCTAAATAATTGATATTTTTTAAAAGTGCAAGAAAACCAAATGCTGCATCTCCTAAAGTTTATGTTCATTTAATCCAGTTTTTCTCAACTTTTTGACCCTGGAGGAACCCTTGAAATATTTTTCAGGCCTTGGGAACCCCTGAATATTCAGGCTCAAATATAGGCCAGGAGTTACAAAATTATTATATTCATTTCATGTGTAGGCCTGTATATATGCATTAACAGTGTTCTTAAACTAAAAATAAAGAATGAAACTTACCTCTTTAATGTGAAATTGCCTGAATTTGAAATAATTTTTTAAATATTTTTTTTAAATAAATCATAATCTCCCAGGGAACCCCTAGTGACCTGTTGCGGAACCTTGGTTGAGAAACCCCAATTTAATCAGATACTGTGTCTTCTTTCAGAAGTAAGTAATTACATAGGAATCATGAATAGGACTTCACTTACTACAAGAGACTACTAAAAATAATTTATTTTTAACAAGTGATCCATGTTGGCTCAATTGTAATGAATCAATCAATTTTCATGGTCGAGTTATTAGAGATAAAACAGTTGAAAACATGATGATAATGAGTTATGTCTTGAAGGGAAATGTACAGGCTTCTACTGAAGTGCTATTAAAAAATAGGAAAGATCTGATTATGTCTTTCCCCAGTACTTATTAAAATAAGAAAATAGTTACTTACTCTTACTGTGAGAACTATGAAATTAAATGTGCCTCTTCTCACACTGCTATTCATGGATTTTTACTTGCAGCTTTCTTCCAGATAGCTGTTCCTTTCTTCATTATTTTTACTAATTAATGTGTTGAAGGGTGGCATGCATATTTTAAATATTTATTAAATCATTTTAGGCACTTTTTAGCGTTACATGCTCACATTCCCCATTACTTCCTTGAAGTAGTTGATATGCATAATGCTGCAATGGAATATATATGCTTTTCCCTGTACTAGAAGGTGCATGCAGCAGGTATAGACAGAGCATAACAAATGAATGAAAATATACCCAGTGTCAAAAAGAGCATAATAATATAAGAGGAGCCAAATGAAGAGATTGTAAAGAAGATGAAACATGTTTCAATCAGTTGATGGAATGTCTTTGCATTGCAGAAAAATTCATGGAACACATAATTACTTATCATGAATTTGCTGAAAATCCAGGCCTTATAGATAATCCTAACTTGGTAATAAGGATATATAACAGGTAATGTTATCTGAATCTTCTGTTCCTATTGCTAAATTATTTTATGCTAGTTTTACTAGTATTAGTATTTACTAGTATTATGCTAGTATTGATAGATAATGTCATTTTATTGGATGCTTGTCCTTAAAATAATTTAAATTTAAAATCCAATTTTATTCAGAGAAGATAATAAGGAATTGCAGCAGTCTTTATTATAGTTGCCAAGCAACTGGGAACAGATTACAAGAAATAAAATACTTTGTTTACAATGTATAGTATATTCATAATGATAAACTATTCTGTTTATAATAGGTATTATAATTGGGCATTGGCTGCTCCCATGATTCTCAGCTTGCAGGTGTTCCAGAAAAGCTTACCACAGGTATTTAATGACAGTAAATATCAGGCTACCCACATTAGATCATAGATGCAGAAACATACCAAAGTCACAGGAGAAGAAAGTATTCAGAAGGGGCAATCTCTATGACTGGAAACACCCAGAATGATATTAGGAATGTTGAATAATTCTGTGAAGCTAAAAATACCAGCTGAACAAACAGTTATTGGTGTACATGGTGTGATGGGGGCAGGAAAGGTGGGGCATATGATGAAATGTTAGGATGTAAGGGCAAAAGGCAGGGGTGTGCATCATGACATTGTGATGCACATTTTGTCATTGTTCAACAATGCAGTTTGTACTGGATGCCTATGCAAACAATATATGAAAGGTAACCAAGAAGCCCCATGTTCAAATCCATATTTATCCATGGAACTCAAAACTAGGCTTTGTCCTAGTTGCTATATCTCAGTCTAGACCACTTGATACAGTGTTGTGGGTATAAAAATCTAAGGTGGCCTCATATACCCTGCCTTGAACTGCTGTCACCATTGAAATATTATCATCCCTCAAAATTGCACTCCCTTCCCTGATATAACAGTTAATTTAGAAAACAGCTTCACTTTTTGTAATTTGGAACTTTTTTCCTAAGCCCATTTATTACTGTACATAAGAAATAACAATATGCAAAAAAGAAGAAAGTGAAGGACATGATTTAAATAATTGCAAATAAGGGAATGAAAACACACACACACACACGTAGACACACCTTAATGGATGGAACTGTATGATTTCAGCATGCTTTGATATGTTTAATGAGGTCCACTGATACAGCCCTGCCCATTATTTTTATGCAGCTGGACCATTTTTTTCCAAGTTCTAAATTGTAGAAGAATACTTTATTCTAGTTTTTTTCTCCCAGTGAATTGGAAGAAGAATCATCTGCAAGTCAGAACACACTATCAGGGATTAGTGGGGATTGATTTGGCAGTGTCCTCCTGCAATATGCAATACTGGTATTTGAGGCAGGCAGAGGGAGCTGTTTCTCTTTTTCTAGGGAAGAAAAGAGAGTCCATGAAGGCTTTACATCTGTCCCCAAATTTGCATAAAGAGAAGATAAGCATGTGTAGAAAGTTTAATATAGTCAAACAATGACATTATTAAAAATATGTCTGCATGGTACCATGCTATGTTTGTTACAAAAAAGAAGATGGCATTGTGAATGTACATTAAATATTATTGTGTTTAGACAACAATTGAATCCTGGATTAAAGACAAGATGCCGAAGAAGTCTGGAAGGTGGTGGTTCTGGCGTAAAAAGGACAGTTTGATTAAGCAGGTAAAAAAGAACGCATCAGCTGTAAATGCTAGGCTAGTTTAGATGTCACATCCTAAGATTTATACATCAGATATTTGGGTTAAACTCATTCAGGTTTGGAGTAAATTTTTATTTGTATGTATTTTTCACTTTGTGTCACTTGTATCACATACTCTCTAATGTTAGTTTAATGCAGTTTATATTTAATTTTAAACTATTTGTAATTTATATATATGCCACCTAAGTCTTCTGTGTTTTAAGGTGGATTGTAAAAAGACAACCTTTTGGTAGAACAATTGAGCAATTGTATTTGCATTTTAACCAAAGCTGCAGAGCTCTGTGCTAGATTGAGGGGGGGCAGGGTGGGTTAGAAGGTAGACAGTGATTTTATTACTTCAAACTGCTGATATTATGTCTGATACTTCGCAATATTGAAATACTATATGTCAGCTTTAAGTGAAGCTGACAATATTTAACTGACATTTAACTGACAATTAAAAATCAACTCATCATCATCAGTAACGCCACAATGCATCTTTGTCATATTCCCCTTCCCCTATTTATTATTAACACTGTTTACTCCGCATCTTGACATGTTAATGAAATTTTTCCTTCGGTGCTATCAGCAGTCATTGAGCTCTCAAGAAGGAAACTTCCATAAGGGTACCTGAAGAAGTTAAAGTTACACATTTTGGTATAGCGTAAGAAATTGCAAACATTCTTAAAGCTCCTAGCTTGGCCTTTTTCAGCAATTGTATTGCTTTAGTTTTGATTGGAGTATTTTATTTCAATGTAATTATCAGCCACTACAACCAACAATGTAAAAATGCTGTTGGTCATAATTCTGGTAATGCAATCTATTCTGCCATATCACTTTATTTCTCACTATAAAACACTTTTGTGTCAGTGTAATTGAAAATTTGCTGTATTCATTTGTATGTTATTTGTGCAGTAACTTTGAAGTCTGCTCGATAAATGTTGCATCCTGTTCTTGGTTTAGGAGTGATGTTAAACGAATGACTAAATAAAATACTGATGCTGTTATAACTTTTTGCAGCGAGATTGATATGTGATTCAGAAATGCAACAGTTATCTTTCTGTTCAGGTGGCAATACAAAATGATGTGGTCTTAACATACTCTTCTGATGCTAGTTTCCAGAAACAAAGGATGGGAAATCTGAGGCTCCAAAAAATGACCAATCAACAACTATAAAGGAACAAGTTGAAAGCCAGTATGTTGCTTTGAAATAAATTTGTGCTTAAAGACAATATCTTGCCTTTCCAGGAAATAGGAATTTTTTTTGCCATATTGTTTTAATATTTGGGAAGGGTTGTAGACCATTGAAAGAGCTCTTCATAGAGAGCTTTACCCTCAGTCTGTGGAATGTGCAGGTAACACTTTTAAAATCCCGGTCTTGAACCCTGAAATGCTGCTACCAATTGGTATAGAGAATTCTGAGCTGGATGGACTAGTGATCTGAATCCATGTAAGAAAATTTCATCATAATACTCCATCGTCATTATTTTCTGTTTCAAAATAGAATATTTTGGCCAGTGTGCCAGTCTTTTTCCCCTAAAACTCAGAATTTAAAAATTTGGTTGAGAGACAATGAGTGACCCAAAGTCACTCAGTTAGCTCCCATGACTAAGGATCAACTTGAATTTGGATCTCCCAGGTCCTAGTCAAACATCTTAACAACTGTAGAAGTTCTATATACTTGAATACATTTGAGTAAACAATATCTTAGCTAGGCTTAAATAGAAGCAATGCTATAAAAATGGCTTTTAAATTAAGCCACTGAGATTAGAGGAGTATCTTTGAGAGCTTTCTTCAGAACAAATAATCATGTTATGTTGCAAAAAAAATTGATGTGTCTAAATTGGTTTTCCCTTAGAGTAATAAAAATGCTGCTTCCTGTTGAAATGTTTTATCCAAATATGCTGTTATATATTACAAAATATCAGGTACTATATTTAAATAATCTCTGAAAAGGCTGGTACATCTTACTATGTCTATGTCATCTTAGGCCTCCAGATGATGAATCTTCTAGTGATGATGAAGGTTCACAGGAAATGAAAGAATCCTTAATAGTAGATTCAATGCCACTTGAACATTCAAGCTCTGGGAACACTACTTATAGAAAGTCACTTAGGTTGTCTTCAGATCAAATTGTAAGTGGTTATTTTACTCCAATATTAAATAATTATGAATCTAGTTTAACAAAACTTAGTTGAGTGTTTTTGAGGAAATGATTAAATCAGTGAAAACTTTCTGTACTAGGTTACCATTTTTCCCATCCATGTAATTGAGAATATTAAGATTTATTTGGATTTTGATCCTTAGAAAGATTTGACATGAACTATATTTCAAGTAATTCTCAATTTGTTTTTTAATTGGAAAATTAGTAATAATGCCTAATAGCATTGATAGGATGTTAAATGTTAATAGTATTTGGGTTATATTATCATATAATGTATGGACTATTTTAAAATAGTATTAATGCTATCAATTAATAGTACTTAATTGGTACTAATATTTAATTTTATCTCAGTGTTGTGCTGAATGAAATACAAAACCAGAAACAGATTTTAAAAGAATAGTGTTTCTTGTACATCAGTCTACTATTAATATTCTTTTAGAGTTAAGACTACCTTGCATCTTATTACTGTTCTGTTAGTAAGGCCTGCACTGTTTGAAAAATAATGCTAACATAACTCCCAAGATCTTTAGAAGCTGGGTAGTTGAATTGCATATAAGAAGCACCTGATAACCAGGATAAAGACCACATGTTGCATAATTGGGTATTGTGCTTCTGCTTCTAGCCCATGTTGTACAGGGATTCATCATTTAAATTGCGGAAGCAGATATTGGCACAATGTTTCTATTTTTATTGGGATGAGACTTCTATCCATTCTTATATGTTCACCAAATAATTCGTGAAAAATTAGTTCCTATCTTTTGGCTTAACTGGTTTATAGTCAGACTTGGTAGACTTTCCACAAAGGATTATAAATTATTGTAGAAATTCTGGAACTCATGTTAACTTTAATAATTCAATGTATTTTCAAATTGCAGTTTTCAATATTGAAATGTAAAATAATTTGAAAAGAAAATGAACATTATTTTTAATTACCATTTTTATGCCTGTTCACAATAAAGGAGAAACTGAAGCTTAGAGATGGACCAAATGATGTCGTGTTCAGCATTACAACCCAGTATCAAGGAACTTGCCGTTGTGCTGGGACAATATATTTATGGAACTGGAATGACAAAATAATCATTTCTGATATTGATGGGACAATAACCAAGTAAGCTGAAATACCGTTTTCCTTCTGATGAAACTCTACAGTGATGTTAAAATTCATTTGTTTCCAGTAGATACATTTTGAATAGTTGTCACTGAAAACAACTTTCCCTAAATCTTATTTTGCCTGCCCCATCCTTTTAATTCTGTCCAAGTGTTTGAAGTACTTGACCTGATGATTTAGGCAAGAGAAAGCCAGCTTAATCAGAAGAATAAATTTGGTCAGGAGTTGTCAGGTGTAGCTTTATAATATCTGAGTT
The DNA here is from genome assembly GCF_035149785.1 of Candoia aspera. Lineage (NCBI taxonomy): Eukaryota > Metazoa > Chordata > Lepidosauria > Squamata > Candoiidae > Candoia > Candoia aspera. The sequence continues at coordinate 159,827,166 of NC_086155.1, forward strand.
GATTAAAACCATTGGTTTTTTGTTTTTATTTGTTCCTGGTTTAGGTCTGATGCTTTAGGACAGATTCTACCACAGCTTGGCAAAGATTGGACTCATCAGGGTATTGCAAAACTCTATCATTCTATTAATGAGTAAGTATCAATGCCTGTAAAATAATTTATGTGTTTGAGTTGTGTTTATAACCTTTTTCATTCCATTTCTGTATGCTAACATGGAATCCGAAGATTATATACTGTATGGTACACTTATGATATATGAAGAAGTAAATGCTGGATATCATATACACGATACAGTAGTATCATTGTATGCTGTAAATCACAGGTTGTCAGCCTTGACAGATCCAGACTTCAGGGTGCAATCTCATTCAGTTGATTCTTTCCCCACCCCAGAATTCTAATACGAGAGTATCAGTATGTTTTGAATTTATTTTGTAGAGTTTCAGGAACTGTATTATCTACCCTTGTTATAAATTCTGTATGCAAGAGGTTTTACTACTCAGAAACATGAAAGAAGACCTTTAGGTTCATCTTTTTGTGTTAGCTGAAGGAGCAATGTGATGTATGAAAAAGTAGCTTCTGCAGAAATTTGAGAGAAAAGGCAACCTGAACAATAATGGGCTCAGTTTCTTGCAGCATTTCAAAATGAACAAAAGTTATCCTAGAGTAAAATGAAGCATATAAATTATTTAAAGATATCGATTTAATGTATTAAACCTGTTTCTTTTTTACTGGTTGAAAGGGTAAAAAAAGATTGCCTTATTTTTGCAAATGCACAATCATTACTAATCAAAGAAGGAGTTTTCACTGTTTTCAGGTCTGCTTTGTCAGACAAGATTGTCATAATCTAGAATATTAACAAACCCTTTCTTTCCTAGGAATGGCTACAAGTTTCTGTACTGCTCTGCTCGTGCAATTGGAATGGCAGATATGACAAGAGGATACTTACACTGGGTCAATGATAAAGGAACAATTTTACCCAAGGGCCCTTTGATGTTGTCACCTAGCAGCCTGTTTTCTGCTTTTCATAGGTATATAAGCAAAATATATCTTATTTCTGACCATTTAGGGTGTTGTGGGATATAACTTCAGGAACTGCAAGAATTGCTTCCATCATTTATTCTGGTATGATATCATGATGGCATTATTTTAATGTGTGCTTTCAGTTAGATATGGTTTTATATTAAAAGCCAGTAAGTTGAACAGAAACATCAATCATGCTTTTAGGTTTATTTTCATTCCTTTGCTCATTTACTTACGATTGATGACTCATGAAGACTTACGTTTTAAACCATGTGTTTGAAGCATACATATCTTTTTCTAAACAGATACTCAGCAGTCACCATTCTCATTCCTTCCAGGGTCTTTGAATGGTCCAGTAGCTTTTTCTATATTCTCTCATCTTATTCCCACATCTATTTATTTTACCTACCAAAGTATTTTTTCCATGAATTGCCTTTATTTAGAATGTTCCATAGTTTTTCCAAAACTTGTAACTGATTCTTCCCTTATTACCATTCAAAGGAACATAACATTCAACTAGCTATCTGTGGTTTCCTAGATGACATCAGTTCATGCTTTCTGATACACATTTTAGCCCTTTCATTTATAATTCCGTGATTCATTAATTCCACTCTACAAGATCAAACCATCTTCATTCCAATCAGTTACATCCTTTCTCTTTTCTCTTAGTTTCATGAACCAACCTTCTTTCCTTCTGATTCATGACAATAGCTGATACAACAGACAGAAGTTTTGTAGGCTTCCATATGTTACAGTTGTCACCGTAGATAGTCAGATGTTCTTGAGAACACATTATCTAGATACAGACTTCCACTGCTTATCATGGTTTCAGTCAATTGAGGTTTTTGCAATGCGATTTTTACTGAAATGGGTTAGATAGAAAATAAGTTTCTAGGCTTGGTCCTCCTTTGCCACCTGCAACAGTTCCTGCTGATAGTACCAGTCAATTTGGCACATTTTAGCCAGTATGCAGAAGCAAGAATCAAAGCCCAATTTTATGCCAAACATGCTTGCATTATTCTATGCAGGCTCACATCTCTAATCTAGAGATTATCTTGGCGAGCCAGCGTAGAGTTGTTCACATTCAACTAATTCAGAAGCATATGCAATATCTATATTTATTAATTCACTTTGTATGATACTCCATTTCTGAAGGCTCTGAGTGGCTTACAAACAACATAAAATTAAACATAAAAATAAATAACAGATAAGAGTATCAACTCAATCTGTTTGATTGGCAGCAGCTCTCTACCAACAGCATAAGTTTCCATTGTTTCTGCCTTACTTTTAAATTGGTGATGCTATGCATTGGCTCTTTCATATGAAAAACATTATTTTTCATTTGACATCTTTTTAAGTTGATACATTACTTTTCCTTTAAATTTTCAAAAATACAAAGTGCCCCTATCATTTGTAGAATATTTATAGCTTACTTAATATATAAAAAAAATGTTTCTATATTTCATAAAAAATTGCTGACTATAAGTGGAAATAATTATGTTTCATATTTCTCCTTGCAGGGAAGTAATAGAAAAGAAGCCAGAGAAATTCAAAATTGAATGTTTAAATGATATTAAGAACTTATTTGCTCCATGTGAACAGCCTTTTTATGCTGCTTTTGGGAACAGACCCAATGTAAGTTTGCATCATCCTACAATGAATCTACTGTTTTTTCCTTTTAAACTACATTATTGAAATGAAACTATTAATTGTTACAAGACAAGTGCCTACTATGGAAGGATACATATAAATACCTGGCAAAATTGGGCAATTTTCATTCTATGTCTAATGACTTTCCTCTGTCCTATAGATAATAAGATACAGGTAATCCTCACTTAATGACCATTTGTTTAACAACTGTTTGAAGTTACGATGGTGCTTTAAAAAGTGACTTACGACCTGTCCTTGCACTTACGACTGTTGCAGCATCTCTGCAGTCACATGATTGTGATTCAGACATTTGGCAACTGTTGTGCATTTATGACAGTCGCAGCATCCTGTGGTCACGTGATCATGACAAGCAAAGTCAATGGGGAAGCCAGCAGGAGGTTGCAAGTTGCGATCACATGATGTCTCACTTAACCACTTTGCTTAGTGACAGAGTTGCCAGTCCCAGTTAGGTTTGTTAAGCAAGGACTAGCTGTAAAGTTAATTCAGTCTTTTAAGCTTATCATTAAATCTAGACTCTATAGCAATGTATTACAGCATTTCCTCATTTTTAGAACACAGATATTTTTCAAAAGTACATAACAAACTCATATCCTAGATCCATTCCTTAAAATGAGGAGAGTAAGTTTCTTTTCAGTTACATAAAATTCACTCTTTGTTGTGACACAAACTCTATAGAGCCAAAGCTTTTCATGAGATGATAAATTCCATGTTTGGGAATATAATTCAGTATCACACTGAGCTCCTTAAGTATAATACTTCTTCCCAAAATAGTACTGGCATATGTAGTGATTTCAAACCAAAACAAGGCTGGACAAAACCTAATCAAATGAGTTAAAGAACCTTCAGATTTTTAAAATCTAGTATTATATGGATTTTTTTCTGTTAAATATGTTTTTCTTTTGTCATTTTATTTCAATCACTGTAATATATCTAGTTTTTCTTCACTATATAGTCACTATCTTTTTTCTCTGTTGGTAGTGCGGTTTTAAAAAAATTAGGGCCTTCTCTTTATTTGATTTTCTCTGCCTCATTAATTAATTAAACAAACCTATATAGCCACCCATCTACCAGAAGGCGTTTTGGGTGGCAAACAAGAATAGCCTTCATATATTATTGCAAATAGAAGCCAAATTTTCTAATCATATCCTTGTTTGGACTCAGGTCTTTAGCTGATGGTTGCTTTCCCAATCAATTCATTTTTTTTCAAGGTTGAGGGATATGACATAATATTTTGGATATGAAGACTGGGGAGGGTAGAAATTTTAGAACTTACATTTATCAGCAATATCTTCTGGAAATGCACTTAGGAAGCTTTAATGGAGATGTGTTAGGAAACTTTCCTAAGTTTCTATAAATTAACCAACTTTAGAACTGTGTGATTGTGAGCCCCTATGTGATTTAGTATAACGTTGATAAATAACAAAATTGGCATCATCTGCTATAGACTGAGATGCAGTGACGTTCTTTTTGTCTGCAGGATGTCTTTGCCTATATGCAAGTTGGAGTTCCAGACTGCAGAATATTCACAGTTAACCCAAAGGGTGAACTTATCCAGGAACAAACAAAAGGAATCAAGTCTTCGTAAGTATAGGGTTTTTAAAACAGCCTGAATGAAAACAGATTGAATTGATTGGGCAGGATTACAATGTTATGTGAAGTCATGGTTGTTATGAATTTAAAATGCGTAGTCAAATTGACCTATAGGTTAAAGAAGTGCATTTCTAAGCAGAATGATCTTAAGAATAGTGGGTGGGTAATAGTGACTTCCAAGGAAAACATGGAGAACTGAAGACGGTTCTGCTAAAAGCAGAGCCGATGACCACGATGGAATGAAGAGCTGGTGAGTAGACCAGCTCTTTGTAATTCTTCTTTGGATAAGGAGAGGACTTGAGATCACCCACAAGTGCTCCAGATAGTTTCTCCTCACAAGGAGATTGAAAGACAGTAGTCTCTGGCAGGTTTAGAGTTCTGGGAGATGAGGGAATAGCCATCTTGCTCAAACCACAGTCGGTGCCTTCAAAAGGACACTGGGTTCACATATTTCCTTTTCTAATCACTTTGGGAAATTGCTTGTTAACTGCTTTTTAGCTATTAGGAACATTTGGATCAACAAGTCTGAAAACACCGGCTGGGTTTTATTCAATCTTTAGTAAAAGAAGTTTTAAATACAAGTTTAAGGATATAACAGCGTGTGTGTGTGTGTGTGTGTGTGTGTGTGAATAAACAGCAAAACAATGATTAGAACTCTGATTTTGCAAAGTTACAAATGGAATAAGGGTCCAGATGGATTTGAAGTAAGATTTTGGAATTATAAGACTCCTTCCTGTGAGAAAATTTTTGTTTTGAATTCTTTAAAGAAAAAATGATAGGATGAGACTTTGAAGGTTGAACACTAGAGGGAACCAGAAGGAACTAAATATTACAATAAAAGGAGAAGAACACTTAAATTTGACTTACTAATACAAATTTAAAATATTTTAACACTGACATATTGAAGGATATTTTTGAACAATGGATCCAGAAGTTAATTTTAAGAGTGTCTGCCTCTATAGATAGACTGTGTTTAAAAGATGTTATGAAGAGGAAAAAATTTTACCTGACAAGATTGAGATGGATCTGAAATTTAAAAATGACAGGCTACAAGAATGATAGGAAAAAAGATGCTACACTGGACATACAAAAGGAACTGGCTGATGTCTTAATAATTAAAAAGGATAAGAGAGTGGCCTAGATAGTTTTCCTATATTGGATTTACAAAAGAGGCTTGTTAAAGCTTTGAAGAATTTTGTGAGAAGGGACAAAGAAAAAAGGAAAAGAAATCAAGTTCTAGGACATTATGTGAAGGGAATAAAGATCAAGATTGTTAAATGTAAAAGGAAGGAATATAAAATTGGCTTATTTGAACAAGGTTAAAATAGATATGTTTTATCTCTGGTAACCCTTAATGGACTTTTGCTGACCAAGATTGAAATGACAAGGCTTTAAGGATTTGTTTATGAATAAGAGATGGGATATGGGAAGAAGAGATCATTTGCTGTATTTTAAGAGAAGGTGATAAATTACTAAAATTGTTTGTACTTGTGATGAAGGAGGAAGTCATTTCTTTATATATTTTTCTTTTTCTTTACTATATTCTTTTTTTTTTCTTTTCTTTTTTCTTTTCTTTTAGTTTGCATTAGTTTTTACCTTTGCAATTGTAATTTTTAATAAAATTACTATTAAAAAAAAGAATAGTGGGTGATAGCTTCATTTGAATGAAAACATTATCTAAACCTATTTTCGTTGGATTTCAGGCCCGGATTGGGGTCAAAAGAGTCTTGGATGCAATGATGAGTGGTCTTCTCTGGGGAAATGAAATAGGGAGTGTCTCCTGAATCTCTCAGTACCTTTCATACCATTGATCCTGGTATCCTACTGGAATGGCTTTATTACGTGGGATTTGGGGGTCACTTTGGTGGAGCCATAAAGCAACGTGTGGTACAGTTACACATGCTTTTACAAAGATGTGGTGGACTAGGCCTCTTGGCTTCCATAAGAGGGTTTGTAAATACTCCCATCTACAACCTTCCTGCATCTTACCATAAATTCTGAGGAAGAGTCTACTTAATAAATATTGCTACTATCTATTTTATTCCAGAAAAAGGCTCGCTCTCTCCACAAGTTTACCCAGGAGGAGGAAAATGGCAAAATCTCCCACCTCTCCTTTCCTTTCTTTTCTGGAGTTTAACTGAGTATTCAGAATGTGTACTGAAGTTAAAACCCTTTTAGAATGAGAGGGCCAATTCAGCAAGAAAATGCCAATTCTTATTATGTGTATCAAGGGTAAAGAACTAAATGGTAGTTGAAGGCCAAAGGGTAAAGGGAAATAGCAACCTACATGACTTATCTCAGTATCTCAAGAACAAAATAAAACAGTAAAAGAAAAATACCTCAACACATTCCATAGCATAAATATTCTAATTTGCACGAAGTTTCCTGAATTTCCAAGTACCAGCTTGGTGGAAATTAGGGCATTGCCTACATGACTTTGAGCCAACTGAGAATGAGCTGCTGCTTCCACCTGTGAGAGAAAAGCACAGAGCAAAGACAAAATAGATCTGCCCCCCCACCCCCGGGCACCTTTTAAAAGCCCAGGAGAGGAATCTTCTTGCTTTTGATTGGCTCTGATGCCTGGGTTTTCCAGGTTTTTGATTCTCTTTGCCCACTACCTAGATTGTTGCTTTTCCTTTAACTTGTAGCTGAACTTCTTCAGATGGTTTCTTTAAATTCACTTTAGGTACCTGTGATAAATCTGTACATATCTACCTCCAAGGTGGCACTGGGAAAGCTCTGTTTTCACCTTGCTGTTATCCTGAGTTCTAGGATGGTGAGCCTTGGCAATTTTGATTAATAAATGGATTTGTCAATACTCTGTGTTCACTGTGTGAACACTGTGTTTACATGCGTGCAAACAGACATTAGAATTTAGCAATTGTTAGGGTCATTTTACCATGCTTGGTGGACTTGTAAAAAAGCCAGAAAATTTTGGGTTCAAATACACACTACAATACAAAGAATTTTAAAAATTAATTTTCAACTGAAACCAGAGCTTTTTTTGCTGGGATTAATGGACAGATAATTAGAAAAGAGCCATGGAAGAATATTATTATATATGATTACTGGTGCAAGACTATTATATGCACAAAAATAGAAAGACTTCGAAATACCCACAATGGAGGAATGGTTGGTAAAGATGATGGAAATAGCAGAGATGGCTAAATTGACTTGTTTGCTTAGAGGAAGATCAACTACTGCATTTATTAGTGACTGGAAACCCCTTATGGACTTGTTGCTGGAAAAAAAATGAACTTGTGATTTTTGGATCTGATGACTGGAAAGGGTAGATTATAGAAAGAAGGAAAGTATGTACACGTAGTGGGAGAGAGTAAATAAAAATGCATTTATAACTGCTGTTAAGATCAGAAGCCACTTCTTTGAAACTTTTTCTCTCTTTTTCTTTGTCTTTTCTATGTATTTCCTTTTCCTTTACTTTTTTTTCTTTGCACTTTTAAAATTTTTCTGAGTTTGTATTTATTTTTACTACTGTAATTAAAACCTTCAATAAAAATATATAAAAAAAGAATTTAGCATTTGTTAAGGCTATTGTGATTATTCTTTGAGTAAGCACAGTTAAACTTAGTGGGGCATACTTTGCAGTATGTATACATGATATGGTGCTATAAGATAATGTATTAATGTTCTTCTAATTTATTTTGAATACAGGTATTACAGATTAAATGAACTTGTGGAACATTTGTTTCCACTACTTAATAAAGAACAGAGTTCTGCTTTTTCGTGCCCAGAATTCAGCTCCTTTTGCTATTGGAGAGAACTGCTTCCTGAAGTGAATATGGAAGATTTAGCTTAAACATCATTACTCACACAGACCTTTCTGGAGAGGTTTTTTTGGTACTGTATGTCTTATTAAATGCAGGAAGAGCCATTCGTTGATACAAACCAATGAAATGCAAAGCTATTTCCTTTGTTCTTTACTCAAGCTTACTGATTTTTTAAGGTACTGGGAAAATAACTGTTCTTCTGAAGTGGCAGATTATCAAGTGAAGAAAATGGAGGAATTTAGCTTTTCATCTTCAAGTATATATGAAACACAAAAAATGTGGAACTCGTAGCATTTACATTTGGCCTGCTGTAAGAATTCTGGGTAGTACTTAAAATAGCATTTAGACTGTTTTAGATGCAACAACTGAGAATCTCATTCAGTCTCCATATGTGTCTTAAGAATGTAGTGGTTAATGGGTAAGGTACTTGATTTTTTTACTTCTAGTCAAAATAGAGAAAGCAGAAATGCTATTTTTAATTTTGCTTAAAGAGGGTTTGCCTTTAGCAGTTTAAGTCAACACAGTGTGAAAGGGCTGCCTGAGCTTTGACTTGCAGCACTTTTTTCTTTTGTAAGCTACTATGTGAGATTAAAAGTCTACAGCAGTGTTTCTCAGCCTCAGCAACTTTAAGTTGAGTGGCTTTCAACTCCCAGAATTGGCTGTGGAAGTTGCTGAGGCTGAGAAACACTGGTCTACAGAATGGTAAGAACTTCTTTGCTGCAAAATGGTGGTTGTTGCCATTTCTTAATTACATTTAGTTTACATATGAAGGAAAACTTACTAGGCAACATACACAGAAAATATTCAGGGACAAACTTGTTTTCTAAGTAAAAGGCAATGCATATAGCCAATTTTTAAAACGGACTACTATTTTGCTTTTCAGAACCTCTGTACCTGGGTTTTTCAATTTGATAAAAAAAGGTGCAGGTCTGAATTATTTTGAAACAGCTATAAATGGCAGTTCTGTTTAAATATTTTATATTAGCTGCACAGTAAATCTAAAAATAAGTAAAGTTCTGGATTAAGTAGCCAGTTCTCTTACGTTCTATCACCTGTTTTTCACTGCTACACATATCTATTAAGAGACATGTCTATAGGTAATACAGCAAATTTAGCAAGTTTTTACCCTTATGTCCTAGCAAGGTAATTTTAAAAATTATCTTTAAGTTTAGCTCAGATTTTAAGAATGGACAGACATAAATGCAGGCACCACTTGTGAGTGGGTGTTTTTTTCTGGACACCCTGAAACATGTAGATGTATCAAAGCTGCTTATTCTCTGCAGGTATAAATTACTAAACTGAACATCAGGTTTGCTACTGATTTGAGTTTAGGTTAAGTTGGTAGTAGTGTTTGGAAGGAGATATGGCTCTCAGTAAAATTGGGCTAAGCAAGCTCTTTCACAGTGATAGAGGGAATAGCTTACTTTCTACTGAATTTGCATAGAAAATATATCTGAGAAAAAGTAGAAATTTCAAGGTCTGCCCCTTTTTTTTTACACTATTATACTTAGTGTACAGATTCTTAACTCCAATTAAATAAACAGTGATTGGGCTGCACTATAGTATAGTTGAAACAAATCTAATTGGAAGATTAACAAAATAATATTCTCAATATACAGTCAATTATATAATTCTGATCAGTCACAGCCAATTGTGCTGTATCAAATTCATTAGTATATTCATTTTCATATTTGATAAAGCACTTTTCTAGAGTAAAGTTCAGTAAAACATTCTCTAAAGTTAAAAGTTGTGGTAGTGTTTCTTCTACGTTGCAAAGGGCAATGTGATTTATTTTGCATTTCTGTAATGGTTTATAAGTTCATTTTGATAAAGTGAATCCTTAAGGCCATGATAAGGTCATCTAAAGTTAATTTTTCTGTGATAAAGTGGTTGGACTGGAATATTCAAATATTATTTTTGAATATTGAGAATTTCCAAATTGTTTTTCAAAGAATTCCATTATACAGTTATATGCACTCAGAATTCTGCTCTTTGTTAAATTTAAATAGTGCTTGAGTCATCCTGATCCAAACATTACTTTCATTTGCAATGAATATACATTTCTTAACATTGTGATTGTTTATTATCTATTGAACTGTTTCTGGATAGCATTATCAAACAATTACATATTAAGTTTGGATTTTACCTCAGTGACTCTAGAGCTGATCAGTGATAAACTTTGTCTTAGTATTCACTTTCTGATAGAGCTCATCTTGTAGCAGATGCTGTTGGGTTGGGAAACGATGCTTGTACTGTTTGTTTTGGATAAGTACATGTTAAGCTAATTCTTTCTATGAAAGAAATGGACATTTGTGTTTGTTTACTATGTCAGTCTGTGTTTTTTTAAGTATAATTGCTTTTACTTTAGTAATATAATGAACTGCTTCACCTGTCAAATTATTTAATTGGAATAAATAAATATTGCAATCTTAAGTAAGGAGCTGAAAATCTTGGTCTAAATCTCTGCAGATTTAGAGAAACGTAAAGTTGGTGTTTTGTATTGCCAGAAAAAGCTCAGATTTATTTCTTTCTGTTCGGGCTGCTTGGCGGACAGAATGTATTTCAGTAAGAATGTACAAAAATATACAAAAGAATAGATTTTTTTTAAAAAAAATACTGTTAATATACTGGTTGAAAAAATGTATCATCGTTTGGAAAATTGTTTAACAGTTCACTAAATTACATGTCCAGGATTGGGTAACTAAATGCCTTCAATTAGTATGATGTATCATATATAGACTGATTATTAGAGTATGTGAAGCTCTGCTAACAGATCTTAAAATAATGGCAAATACAATAAAAAATATGTAAGTACATCTTTTCTGACCTTGCAGCTACGAAAGTTGGCTTTGTTAACCAGCAAAAGTTTGAGAGACTTTTTAAAAACAAGTTCTACATTGGATCATTTCAGATTGCGAGGAAGAAGAAAACTCTTCAGAACATTCTAGTTAACTGTGGTGTTTGGGTGTTTTCTTTGATTTAACTTTGCTTACTTATCAATAAACATTCCAGAACTGTCATTTTTGGTAAAAACTGGATGTATTAGGAAAAAAAAGTCATGTCATATTAATAAAGTTTACAGTAAAATTGCACCGTGTCTTATCATTTCTTTAAAATGAGCAATAGTCTGATAATCATAGAAATGTTTATAGCATAATAAGGATAAAGAATTCTATTCTAAATGCAGGAGGATAGTATCGTGAATTTTGGACAGGACAAGAGAATGAAAGATCAGTGTGTAGTGAGTTAAAACCCATTTTGATATTACTTTGTTTTACTGAGGAACCAAATAAGAATACAGCTATTGCCACTATATGGAAATAGTTCACAGCCTAGCAGTTGCACTTAAATCATTGTAACTGGATGCTGTATTCTATAGCTTATACAATTGTTTGGCAGTTTTATTAGTATTGGCATTTGTCACTGTAATGGAAATATAAAAACAGGAATCTCAGGATAAATTAAAGTAATCCTTTGGCAGTGTTAAGCAGGCAACCTCTCAAACAGTACTTGCAAACAATATTAGAGATACCACATCTGAATTGCAAATATCCAGATGTTAGGGTTTTCTGTATCTTGTTGCTGTCATCTAGCAGTTGATTGGATTTTTGCAACCCAGATTAGTAACCCTACACAAAATCCTTTACTTAAAAACTGATTTCTATAGCTGGAATAGCAATAGCTACAGTGGTACTTAACAGTTTGTGAACCCTTCTGAATTTTCCATATTTCTGCATAAATACGACCTAAAACATGATCTATTCTCCACACACGTCCTAAAACTAGATAAAGAAAACCCAAGTAAACGAGTCAAAAATATGTATACATAAAAGGGATGAAACTGAGAAGCTCCAGGCTTATAAATCTACTGAAGGAAGGCAGAGGAGCATTGGGGGAGAATCCAAAGAACACTGAGCACACTCAGGATACAGCATACTGAGTTGACTACCTAAAGAAGAATGTAAAGGCTAGAAACTGGAACAGAAATACTCCACAATTTCTACAGTTTTCCCACTTGTAATGCTTTATTGCCATGTACAATAAATACTTAAGAGTATTTTTGGCTATCCGAGAAATGAGTCTCAACAAACCTCAGTATGAATTCAGCTACACTATATTTATGCAAACTTTTGAAAACTATGGTGAAAATAGTATAAAATGATTTGCTTTTGAAATTTCCTAGAAATGTGGAATGTGAGCTGCATAAAGCACACAAAATATGAGAAACTCAAAGATGAAGCCAGTTATTGGGGGAAAAAAGGTCAAGAAAAAAAGAAAACAGTGGGATGGTAAAAGGGAGATGGGAACTTTTTCTTCATTAAAGATATACTGTCTAACCAGCAGCAAATATCCAATTGAAAATAAACTCTTAATACCATTAAATACTTAAACATTGCTCTAGTTTTGAATGCACTCATTGTAACGGAAGAACTGCCCAACCATATGCAAAATCAATTTGGCGGAAGACAAGCTACAAACTGATACATACCCATTTTGCCAAAATTGCTTACAAAATTGGAAAACATTCATGCAAAAGCAAATTTGAGAATTACAAATGTGTGGTAAATAAGGATGTTAACAGGCCCATCTATTGAAAGCAATGATAAATTAGCCTGGAAAAGCAGTGCACGTTTGGGTTTTATTCAACTAGTCCTAAATATTTGAAAGGTAATATTGTTTCTAATAATTTAGGACTAGTTGAATAAAACCCAAAGTGCATTGTTTGCCCAGGCTGCCAATTTATCATTGCTTTCAATGTGGGAAATAATCAAGGGTTTTCCTGATTCTTAAAAGCTGCTAATTACCTTCAAATGTTAAACAATGCATCTGTTCACAATGAATAATTGTGTAATATGAATCTTTCTAAAATGTGTAGCCCTCTTAAGCCCTTATGATTGTCTGATAGCATTTGTGTTATTTTTCATTAAATCTGAATAGGTTAACTTTAATTTTTTTAGAAAATTATCAGCTTTGCATTCAAGTAGGTCCAAGTGAAATGATAAAACAGAAAACTAGTAACTTACTTATTACGGGGTGCTGATTATTCTGCTTCAAGTTTGTAACTACTTGAGTGAACTGCAAAAAATGAACAATTTAATGTGTATGTTTTCATAAAATTATGAAGAAAATGATGCTTATAATCTTGTGGATAGAAAACATTTTTCTACATATGTATCAGTTTAAAAATGAGCTCAGCTTTCAGGAGGAAGTTTGCTTTATGTTGCTTGGAAACAATTTTCAGGGGCTGGCTCATGGGACAATGAAATAAAGACATAACTATTTCTGAGGCCTCAAGGGAAAAGATGAATGAGAAATACTTTGTAAGTCTAGTTCATATGCAACTTTTCTTAGCATCATTAGTAACTTTAAAAGTAGAAGAAAAAAAGGTGTTATTTGGCAGGCTGCTGTTACCATAGTCTGCTATAAAAATAATTCACATGAATGAATAATACAATTTGTATTCTCTTGTGAACTTGTAAGTTACTAAAAAGATAAAAAATAAAGAAGTCCTGGAAAAAAGAAAGCATTTACTATAAGGATTGTAGAAGATGGTGCAGATATTTTTAAAAATGGCTTCAGATAATGTAGAATTGGAAGAAAGCTGACAGAAGGAAATGAGAATTTTGAAAAAACAGTTCTGTGCAAATTGCAGAATTAACAGGGATGAGACAGATATGAAGCATGAAATCCCTAATTTTAATCTTTCTTTTGTGTTAAGCACACTAGATATAGGCAATAAACATGCTGGATTCACAATTGGGTTGTGTTTATGTAATCACAGTGTGTTAAATGAGGCACGACTGACCAAAACACACACAAGCTATTAAGCCATATGACATGACTTATAATGGCAGTTTTCACATTAGGAAGCTATAAACTATAGTTTACTAACTATATGACTGTATATGCAGTCATGCATGCCAACATCTCAGTTTCAGCCTCACATGAGGGACAATGAGACTAATTACATAGTTGTTGCAATGATCTCAACAGCTAGCCCAGGAACGGAGAAATGGGTCTAAGCTGAATTTTTAAAAAACCATCTGGAAGTATTCTGTACACTTTCTGACAGAACACATTAAAAAGGAGGTAAGTAGAAAAGAAGACAGCCTATAGATTTCTGGCTCTTGCTGTGTTCAGCACTGGCCTATGGACCATGGCAGAATATCCAAGATTAAGTGTTGTCCTTGAAAGGGAAAAAGTTCCCCATCCTTGAATGAGATAAGCAGTCTACAGCCTTCAGGCAACAGGATGCTCGTATTTTATTTTTTTTAAATGCAAATGACCAAAACTTCATGAGAGTTCAGGTGAATATATACAGATTTCATGAGATTTGGCTATCTCCCAAAATCTCAGCCACTTTAAATTTTGGAAGTCAGTGATGGGTGCCCCTTCACTAGATCTTCAGATTTTGTCAGATAGCCAAATTTCCTGAAACCTGTACGGGGATGAAGTACCTTTTAAATTGTATGCAAAGTATCCCTATGATCAATACGATTACTGTAACTCCCAATAGGTAATAAAAGCTAATAAAAAGAGTGCATGAGAAAGTTGATAGAGACAGTTAAAGGTATCAAAGATATTGTTTCATAAGAACAGCATATACAGAAATTTGAATAAAGTTCCATTATAGGATTGTCATAGTTCTCTCAGATATTAGCAAATGTTGCAAAATGTGTATTTTGAACATTTCATAATGTGACCTAGTTATGTATAGCTTTGTTTTGGTATACATAAATATCCATACTCTATTAAATAAAAGCCAAATAGGAGAAGGAACACAAATTCATATAAGGGCAGCACTTCAGCCAAATTCTTCAAGTGGAGAAAAATGGAAAGAGGAATATTAACACTTCTCAGTTCATTAGTTATTTTCTTCACGTTTAATTTATCTATCTTCTGCTCAGGGCTGAGAAACATCTGAGTACAGAAATACTCCACTGAACGTAGAATATATTTCATCTGAGTCTGTATAGGCTAGCTTGCCCCCAGTAACTACAATGCTTGCTTCTGAGCCTGCTTTAAGGTGAAGAACAAGATGAAAAGCCCCAGTTCCACCACAAGTCTGTTTCCCTGATCTAGGTTTGTGATGTTCAAGCAGGTTTTTCCTGTAGCCAGTTGTGTGGAGCTGAGCAACACTTGAATTGGAAACAGACAGCACAGCTTCCACATAGTCATCTCTCTCAGGAGCTAGAACAGCTGTGATGAGGTAACGACCATCATATGGAGCTGTAAAAACACCTGCAAAAAAGATGCATCAGTAAATAAATAAGGCACCCTTTAAATCTTATGACTGGACAAGTGAATATTCACTGGAGTTTATTCTAGACAAGTAGATACAACATTACAGCTTTACCATGAATGTTTCATATTTTATTGGGCCTAGTAATGCAGAATTCTTCACATAATATTCCTTTTAGATTTCTTATGAAGTCTTCTTTAGCTCGTATAAATCATTATTATAAATTTTTATCCAGTAAGCCAACTGATTTCATTGCAGCTCCCAAGTGCAAATTGAGCAATTTTACCTAACGCTAGTGAGTATTCCACTAATATGTTTCCATTTTGCTAGTTGTAATAAGGATCTCAAAGGGAAAACTGCTTTCTCATTGTGTGCTCGATTTTGGTTAGAACAGATGGACTTAATGAGGCAACATCATCTTGAGAAGTCTGAAATGCTAAAATACTTTTTTTATTATTTCAATTTATACCCCAACTTTCTACCCATAGATACTCAGACAGTTAAAGGTCTAAAATAAAATGTGTATCATTAAAAAAACACTAAAGCTAACAATCAATACAATTCAAAAAGTCTGGCTGAATAGGACTGTTTTGAAAGCAGTAAGAACTCTCTAGGGACGCAGGGTGGAAAAAGACCACCCATGTGCTAATCTGCCTGAAGGGGAGCCACAAGAATCATTCTGTTTTTTTGGCCCAATAATTTTATTAAGAATTATATTAAACAGATAAAACTAATATAAGAACCTGATACAAAACTACATTTAAAAATATTAAAGAAGTGCAGAACCCCCCCCCAAAAGAAGAGATAGATAGAGAGAGAGAGAGAGAGAGAGAGAGAAAGAGAGAGAGAAAAAGAAAAAGAAAAAGAAAAAGAAAGAAAGAAAGAAAGAAAGAAAGAAAAAGAAAGAGGGAGGGAGGGAAGGGAAGGGAAGGGAAGGGAAAGGAAAGGAAAGGAAAGGAAAGGAAAAGAAAAGAAAAAAGAAAAAAGAAAAGAAAGGAAAAGAAAAAAAAGGAAAGGAAAGGAAAGGAAAGGAAAGGAAAGGAAAGGAAAGGAAAGGAAAGGAAAGGAAAGGAAAGGAAAGGAAAGGAAAGGAAAGGAAGCAAGAAAGACTTCCCCCTTCATCCCCAGCAAGTTTATTCAAGAATAATTCCTCAATACTTCAGAACTGGTCATTCTGGCCAGTCCAGAATATGAAATTATCTTGACTTAATTTACAAGATTTATAGGCCCTACATTAACTTGGTTTGTTTGTGCATTTGAATCCAGGATAATTTAAGCCAATACAGCAATACTATGTGAACCAATCTGATGAGGGGAAAAAGAAAGTTCCATACTGCAGAGATGCACTGCTTCCCAGACTTTGTTGAAATTAATTTGCTTAAATCAAGGTATTTCTTCATTACTTGTTTGTGTAGTACTATATAAACTGCAGACAGAAATAGAAAATATACAGCTTGAAGAAACTGAAGCAGTTGAGAGTCTGTAGAATAACTGATTGCATTGTAATCTTTCATACAGTATTGTGATACTTAGAGCAAGAGATATCCATAAGTATTCCTGACTGCATCATAAATAACTGCAAATGGCACAAATAAAATGAAAACAGAGAAAGCGGAAAGCTGTTTTTCCCTCAGGAAAGATTTTTGCAAACTTGCCCAAGTCTGCTACTAATCTGTTCTCTGGAGTAAAGTCATAGCTACTTGTGGAATAGCTACAGACCCCTACCCTTCAAACTGTAGTAGCCATTTGCAACAGAATATATTATGTACATAATGATACCAAAAACTGGAGTCAAAACAGATAATGGGATGGTTTTCAGAGTCAACTGACAAGGAAATTAAATCACATTCTGGCTGCAAGTAGCCTGCCATCTTACTTTCTATCTTGAGCAAAGAATCCAGAAAGATGGGAAAAGATAAAGTATCAGAAAATTAATTATAAATCTTTAATCTGAATAATTGAAGTCCACTATTGTAATTTATTAACACTCCAAGTAAATTCCAAGTTATAGGCCCAGCCTGCTCCTTGTCCCTTACCTGTCTCAGGGTTATAGTTATTTCCATCATTTACAAGGACTTTGTTAAAACGTATCACACCCACATCTTTAGGGAAAGGCTTCCTTGTGAGACCAGCAGAGAAAGAGACCAAAGAAGTAATAGCTCCTACTAAAATGGAGAAGTGAATATAATTTAAATACGTTTAAGAAAAATATTAATGCAAAACAAACAGTGCTGAATTTGTCTTATACCTATTTTTCCCCCTTAAATTAGAGTGAAGCCCCATGCCTTTATGCAAAGCTTTGTATGTTACCTCCAGAGCCACTCTCAAAGGAATATATTGGTGTGCGTATGTGTATGTATATATATAATGTGCCAATCAATCTTTGGCTGTCCAAGACATGATGCAAAGTCTATACAAACCCAAAGATTCTAGGTACTAGCGTTAGGAATAATAATAAATAACAAGTCTTTGATTTAAAAGACCTTGGTTTAATAAACCTTGGTTTTATATGCTGTATATTTCTGCACCTGTGTAAAATCCCATTTGCCATTTCTTGCATGCTTAAACTCTCATTCACCATCTTATGCATGTGTAAAATGCATAACATACGAAAAATACATATTCGTAAATCCTATTCCCCATTATTTTACACATACATAAAATCACATTCAGATTTATTTCATTCATTATTTCCTAAGCTGCTTTGCCATATACCCATTTTCAGCTTTACTCTCTGAACTACACTTTGAGAGGATTAACAAAAAAGAATATTGCACAACTTTCTTTGTAACTAAAAGGAAAGTAATAAGTAGATATTTATTTCTCTCTCCACTTGCTTCCATTATCCTTAAGTACAGTGTAAGATCAATTTCCTATTTTGAAATTATATTAAAAGACCTATTTTCTGAACAAGATTTCTCCAGATAACATTTCTAGAAATAGTATTTTTTTATGGCATAAATTGTTTCAAGATACCAGCAAGTATATTGTAGAAATTAACTTCAAGAAATTAAGAGGAGCAACAGCATTACCTTGTGGAGATGGAGGTCTTGTTGATTTTGGATAACCTGTAAAATAAGAATAATATATATTAAAAATATTTCAAAAACTATGATTCTCTTCTCTGTCCCATTTTACAGTGCAGCCCTCAAACAATTTTTTGGAGTGGTCCTTTCAAACTCAGTGATTTGAGAACTGCTATCTAGAGTGAAGAATTTGGACAACTGTCATTAGAAGATTCCCTTTTGCTCTAGAGCAGTGTCTCTCAGCCTTGGCAACTTGACAATGTGTGGACAGGGCTGGCTGGGGAATTCTGGGAATTGAAGTCCACATATCATCAAGTTGCCAAGGCTGAGAAACACTGCTCTAGAGTGATTTCACAGAGAAGGAGGGGAGGGGGAGACAGAGAAAAGTTCTATCCTTTCTCAGCAAACAGCAATTAAGGATATAGTTAGCAGCTACTACCTTAACACCTCCAATATAATTCCAAAAGAAATGTACCCTGAACTGTTGGAGGAATAGGAATTCACAAGGAGGGGTTGACTTTTGAGTACTGGATCTCAAGCCTGGTCATTTTGTTAAGGAATTCAGATAATAGTATTTGATATATAGTAGACTTGCTCTGTGAAAGCTATTTAAATTTAGCATTAAGCACTGCAAAAAAGTCACGTATGCAATTGATTCTGTTTTGGGTTTCATTCACGAATGGGAAAATAAATAAATTTGACTCATAATTAGACACCTGTGTTCCTGCTGGACCAGTGTTAATAGCAAATTGTGATGAAATCATGTGGCGTTTCTCCCTCTTACTGTTGATTAACTACAAGTAGCCTTCTACTTCTGAGGTGCAGGAGGAATTACTCCCCTATTCATGGATTTCGAGAGATAAAAAGTCCAGACTGTTATTTCAGAAACCATAGTAATGCTCAGTACAACTTTCTTCGTGTTCCATTTATATTTGTCATCCATTCTGATAAGGTACTACAGTGATAATCTCATTTGATAGTGAACTCAGCAGTTAAAGCTCATGAAACTGGGCCCCCAATGGTCACTGGGAAGTGTACTTAATATCTTGAGTGTACTTAACATCTTGAGATTTTCATTAGTATTCAAGGACAAAAAATTTAAAATAATAAGGGTAAACTTCCCCAACATATCTTAATGAGGATTGAGCTATGGAATGTTAAAAATAATTTGATATATAGCAAAACAGAATGGCTCATTAAAGGAATGCAGGGTCAGCTAGCTGGAAACCCAAGTAAAAGCACTTATCCTGGGAAGTGAAGATAATTCCCAAGGTTTAGTCATATATACATACACATTTACTTCAAGTCAAATTTAAGTACTGTATGGCTTCCCATTTAACACCTTTTTTATGGGATGACATTGGCCATTTGTATTTATGCTTAATCCACACAGGTGACAGTCAATGCAATTCTTTTCAAATAGCATCTGAACACCATATTACAATGAGTATAAACTTGATTTCATCAGTGACTTGAAAGAACCAATCATAAGAGTTCAAAATGCTGATTTCTTCACCTGGTGCTCCTGCATATCCTTCAGATATAAGCATGCTATTTTGGCCATCTTGCCCATCTATTCTTTTTGGTCGTCCTCGTCCTGACATTAGACGTGTACCAGGAGGGCCTGCCTGTCCAGCTTCCATCAATATCCCACTTGATCCAGGCAAAGAAAGTAACCCTAGTTTTGATGGCTGCACTGGAATTCTGGAATCTGATGGCTGAAGAGGTATTCCTTGCAATGGCGGCTGTATAATTATTTGTGGACGTGATGGCTGCAGAGGTATTCTTAGTTCTGGAATTTGTATTGGTGTTTGAGGTTGTGATGGTTGCAGATACACCCCTGTTAGTAACTGTACAGGAGTCCTTGGCTGCGATGGTGCTGGAAATGAGCCTGGCTGAGATGACTGTAATGGTTTTCCTGGATCTGATTGTGGCTGAGGAATTTTTTCTTGTGGTTCCTTTGGTACCATTACTGATGGTTTTTCATCTAAAGATATAGAGAGAGTAGAAAATCTTCCAGTTAGATACATTAATCTATCAAAATGAACATATTTATGAAGTAATTATAACATTAAAATTATAATACAGCACTGCAAAACTAATCATATACTCCTGTTTTATAACAAAAGGACCACATCAAGAGACCAATGAATCAGTTATTCATCAAGAGATCTAGGATTTTTTTGGATGAGAAACCAGATGCAGGTAGTCCTTGGGTTACAATGGCAATTGGGACCTGAATTTCCATCGCTAAGTGATGCGGTTGTAAAGCGCGACGTCATGCAACTGCATCACTTAGCAGCGGCAATCCCAGCAGCCCCGGTTGCCATTATAACCACAGGACCACGCGGATCATTAAGTGAGAACCTCACGTGATCACAATGTAGGAAGAGACAGGAGTCTCAGGCAAGCAGGCCAGTGGATGAGAGCTACAGGCGGGTGCTAGGGAGCATAAGCAGGTACTTGGGTGCTGAGGGTGGGCAGTAGGGAACGCAGGCAGGGGCATCCTTCAGTCACGTGATGGCCATTCACATGCTTCACAACTTGTGTGCATTTTCACTTGCGACAAGCAGAGTTAATACTGTACAGTATGGAAGGCAGAAGTAAAATTGTAAGTCATGGTTGTGTGATTTTTCAATTAGGACCATGTCATTTCACTTAACGACTGAAAGGGAAGTAAGGTTGTAAGCCCAGTTGTGGCCATGTGATTTTCCACCTAGTGACCGTATCACTTAGCAACCGCGTTGCCAGTACCAACTGTGGTTGCTAAGTGACAACTACTTACATGCTGTCCACATGCTGACAAAAATGTATCTTTCAGCAGAATGAACTACTCTTACAATCATCCATCAAATTTGCTCTGAGGACTGGAGGAGCCCTCCTAGATGACATATTAAAATAAGAAAATAGTGCTATCTATGGTCCTACAATAAATCCTACTTGCTATATTTTTTTTTACATTTGTTTCATTAAAAACAATTTTTCATGCAAACTTATATCATAGTCTGCCTTTTTAACTGCACCTGTTTTTAATATTTATATTGGTTTAGCACAATTTTTTTTAAAAAAGCAGCACAATTGCAAACATGGGAAGTATGTGCACCATTGTTTCTACTGTTTGACAGCAGTGGTAAGAATATGATAAAATAATTTGAATACTACTAAGAAGTGATATACTATATTAAGATCTGCCCTGAATGCCTTTTGGCAAAATTAGTTTTTTTCTAATTTTCTAATCTTCTAATTCATGCTAGATTAAAACTACACTTTTTTTAAACACTGGTCAAGGGAAATAACTAGCAGTAATTGTTTGAACTGGTGTTATAAAACATCCTTACATTCATATATACCTATAATCAGGGATAAGAAATTGCAAGCCAAAGAAATTAAAAGCATAAGGGAAAAAAAAGAAACAGCTAAAACTAGTTTGTATCAACTTTTCTTTGCTAATACAGTTCCTCTTATATGCACTGTGTGTTAACCATACCAAACAGACTCTCATTTCTAAGCTGCATTAATTATTAAGGCAACACATATTTATAAATTATTTCCTGTTTAAATAACCTTCCCTCCTGTCTCTACTTAAATTAATTCTTAAAAGGAAGAGACACAAAGGGAAACTTTTATAGATCTGTGCCCCTATTCTCTCTCTCACGTATTCTTACTTGATTGTATTTGCCCCAGATTGAAGGACAACTTTTAAGAAGTAACCATAAAGCTTCTCCAAGTTGTTCCAATTTTTAATATATGTACATTAGATTACTTTCCACTAGATGCTTTTAAAGACATGCGCATATAAAATTGCATACATCTCCCTTGTGTCTGATACAGTGCGTGGAAATTAGTTCTTATTCCTCCAATATAAGGAAGGGATGGACATGGAATGAGTTGCGATTTAATGTGCCAAGGAAAACAATCCACCCATGTGACTTTCACAACTGATGGAAGGCATGATGTAATTCGTAGCTGTATGCAAGAACAAGAGGTCAAGTCATGCTTCCCCTGGTACAGTTTCTGAAAAGAAGTTTAAGACTTGCTGGCGTAGGGAGAAAAATCACCCAGGCCTAGAATAAAAGGGAGATATATGTGATTGGAAGCAGGGTGGAAAGACAAAGTCACATGATGCCAGGAAAGTTATCTAAAGGAGAGCAAAATTTTAAAGTGATAAAAAAGCAATGTTACTATATACAGCAATACTGAGGGTCAAAGTATTTATTTCCATTAAGCTATGTGCTTAACATGTACACTTCATTCTCAGATTTGTATCAAACTATTTTATGATTTTTTAAAAGACATTTTCTTTGGCAAGTGGGAAATAAGGAAAGATGGAGAAGGAATCACACATTCTATTGTTCAGGGGGAATTACAACAAACTATGAGCCGGGTCCCCTGGTCATGAACGATGACAAACCCTACCAAGTTGGCAGATGTATGCAGAAATTAAGAGATCAAATATTAAATTTAGAGATTAAATTTAAAGAGATATGAAGACTGCTACTGACACGCAACACTGCAAAAGAGACCGGTTACACATATGCCCATCCATGTAGTAATACCTTGCACTAATTGCTATTTTGGCCTTCAGGATGTCTGATACAGAGTTGCTGTATATCACACACAGCTCCACTGGAAGGCCTCATGGTAAAGCAGTCACCATTTATAGGCAAAACACACGTTAATAATGCAACAGGGCAAAGCTCGTATCAGCTGTCAATTCAATCCACTCCAGTTTACTCAGTAAATAACAAGGATACATTCAGATCAGTCTCATTCTCATGTGGTGTTGAACAGTCTATAAACAAGCACAGATCTGTATGCAAAGCAGCTAGCAGGGCAGTCAGTACTTAGGTACAAAATGCTTTGTTTATGCCGTCAACCGTTAATAACATGGTAACAGACAGACAACACAAAACACCTGCCATCATCTGCCAATTAATGCAAAATAAACTACAATGAAAATAAATCTACATCTGTACAATTTTTTGTGCTGTTAAGTTAGTTTCCTCTACGAAAAGAATACTTCAAGAAGCTAAAATCGGCTAAACAGTTATGTCAACAACTCATTTATACAAAATACAGAAGAGCCATGATTTGTGACTGCAATTCTGAAATGAAACCTATTAACTACCAAGATACAAAATCTCATGGAATGACTGGTAACTTAAACGCAAGAGATTAGTTAGGAACTGAAAACTGAAATAATGCCATAAAACATAGTTAAGCATGTATAAATGTACTGTGTGAACACAGCTTGCATACAACTTTTCTGAGCCTAATACAGATTCTTATTTGCAGAAATAAATATTGAGCTAGACCTGTGGCTTGTCTGCCTTTTCCGAGATAGGGAAATTATGATTATAGAGCCATTTTGTATATTTTTATACATTATGGGAGCAGTTGGAGAAATAACTGTATTTAACTACATCTATCACACATTTTCTATATGGAAAACAACATGATTTGGTTGAAAGCTGACATTTAATCCTCTTCCTCTGATACAATGTACATGAGTCTTCATGTACAAAGCAGGCATCTATAGCGTGAATCCTTGCCAGTTATTAATCCTATTTTATTGGTTTAAGATGGTGGCCTAACTTTTGAGCAGAAATCCCTTTTTCTTGAAAAGAAATTTGGTCCCAACCTAAATCTTCACATTGAGTAGATTTTGTCATCCTAATGCTGCTGAGCATCTCCATGATCAGCTGAATCATCTTTCTGTGACCAAGCATCTCACAACCTTTAATGGAAGTGTTGAGTAAGCAACCAAATAAGGCTTTGATCCATGGTTTGTACATAGAGTCTACTCAACAATATTCATTAACCTGTCAACATATATTTGGACTGAGTCATGTAAAATGTCCTTGGCTCCATTATGCCTGAAGTAAAAAAAATGAAGTAAACTATTACAAGAGTGCAATATACTTTGCAGCCTAGAAAAAAATATTGCAGAGAATAAAGGCCAGGAAGCAAGGGACAGAAACTTTTAATACAAGGCAACAAACAAAATTTAAAATGTGTACACCCACTTTTGGGTAAGATGATAACCTCTGCTATGATATAAAAAGCATATGTAATATGGTCTGAAATGCAAAAAAAAAATTAATTTTGAGTATATTATGTGGTGAGAGCAGTTTGGTGCAGTAATTAAAAGCACTTGACTAGAAGCCGGGACCCTTTGAGTTCTAGTCCTGTCTTAGGTATGAAAGCCGGTGGGGGACTTTAGGCCAGTCACATGTTATCAGTCCTAGGAAGAAGGCAGTGGTAAACCACTTCCAAAAATGTTATCAAAATGTTATCAAGAAAACTGCATACGCCTGTTCATGTAGTTGCCAGGTTCAAGACTGACTTGAAGGCACAAAAAAATAAACAACATGTGGGAAATGCGTATATATTATTTCCTTCTTTAATACTCATAAACATTTTTTGTGAGAGATCTTAGAGTGGTATTGATATTTACATGAATGCACAGCTAACTCCTACTGCTTTTCCCAGTTTTCTTTAAGGTTTCAAGAGTATTTATAGTTCTGGGCTGCAAAAATCTGTACAACTATTAGATGGCAGCAAAGAGTTACAGTATTCTGTATCTCTCTGCTGCCATCTAAAAGTTAGTTGGGTTTTTGCAGCCTAGATACATTTACAGCTCCAGATAAAATGCACAGAATCATGCTAGTACCAAAGGTTATAACACAAGAGTTAACACTATTTTTATAGCAGCCAGAACAAATAATAGTTTAAAAAATTGAGCATTTAAAAAATTAAAATGGCCAAAATCTCATGAAAACTCATGCATTAACTGTCTTCCAAGATTTTGGTATCTCACAAGACTTTGGTCATTTCATACATTACTTGTGAAAGCTAGAAGTGAGGTTATCTCAATAACAGCTCCATAAAACTGGTGGTTCATATCACAACATCTAAAAAAATGAGGAGAGGAGAACTTTATCACCTATCTCAAAAAAAAAAGGATAATCATTACCATAGATCTTTAAAAAGTCAATGCATTACAGTATAAACTTTTACACATAGAGAATCAATTTAAAAGGAATTAATTTAACCCTGTCCTCTTTCATACACAGAAAATAATCGGGTTCACACATCATGCCAAACAGTTTGTTTAACAAGTGGCTGGATTCACACAATATGCTAAGTCAAAACTAAAGAAGCCACATTGTGGCTTAGTGTACACATGGGGAAGCATGTGATCACACACATACAAAACTTAAAAGTCTATGAATGACACTAATAACTGCATTGCATCTACACTAATAACTACACTAATAACTACTACTTCATCCACTAAAGAGAGCGTGGATAGTTCAGTTGTCAGCCTGATCACTGTTACATACATACTTCAGACAGTCACTCATGCCCTAGTTACCTCATGGCTCATTTACCGCAATGCACTCTATAGGGGGTTGCCCTTGAAGACCACTTAGAAGCTTCAGCTTGTCCAGAATGCAGTGGGGTGGGCAATGATGGGTATGCCTTGGTTTGTCCATGTGCCACCCCTGCTCTGCAAGCTGCACTGGTTGCCAGTTTGCTTCCAGGTGCGATTCAAGATGCTGGTTATGACCTATAAAGCCCTACATGGCGTAGATGTTTTGATGGACTGCCTATCTCCTATGGAGTCTGCCTGGCTGATATGAGCCAACGGGCTTGGTGCACTCCTGGTCCTTCTATTAAACAGTGTCATCTTCGAGGATCCAGGAAGTCTGCCTTCTTGGTCACAGGCCCTGTGAACTTTTGGAATGAAGTTCCCCTGAGGTCCAGGTGGTTCCCATCCTGTGACATTCCAGAGGGCCTTAAAGACCTGGCTGCTTGCCCAGGCCCTGGGCTAGGCTAGCTCAAGCCTCTTGAGGGGTGTGCCTGTATATGTTTTTTTTTGTTTGTTTTTGGCTGGATCTTCCATTTTGTTCTATATTTTTTACTTGTTTTCTATTCAGTTTGTTTTTTCTCCTTTCTTTCTTTATTCATATTGTATTTCATTCTGTTTGTTATGTTGTCAGCTGCCCAGTCATTGTGGACTCAGGCAGTGCATAAATAAATTAAATTAATGCCTCCATATAATCCATCACCCTATTCTCTTTGGATCTAAGCAATGTTATACAAAGCACAGAAAAGGAAAGTAAGAAAAGGAAGTGTACAGTAATTAAAACTAGCTTACACTAATGCTTCTTCATTTTTTTTATCCTTGCAAACCATCCTTACTTTCACTACATCCATACATCACCACATACTTCCCTTTGTGTTCTATAAACTTTTCATGTCTCTTTTTGAGGATCCCATCAACTCCATCCACCCATGACTTTTTAAATCTTTCTCTCTGAATGCATTCACTGTTCTTGCATGAACAGGTAGTCCTTGCTTAATGATGGTAATTGGAACCAGAATTTCTGTCACGAAGTGATGTGATCGTAAAGCACAATGTCACGTGACTGCATCGCTTAGCGAAGGCAATCTTGGCAATCCCCATTGCTGTCATTAAGCGAGGATCGCGGGTCATTAAGCAAGGACTTCCTCACAACTTCCTGCTGGCTTCCAACAACCTGAGTCAGTGGGGAAGTCAGCAGGAAGTTGCAAGTCCCAGGTGGCTCTCAAGCAGGCTGGCAGGTGGGTAAGTGGCATGTGCAAGCAATTTTAGGCCTGGGGGTGGCTGCTTCCAGGTGTGGGAGACTTACTGGAATGACTTGTAACCTTCCCTGACAGCTTTCCCATTGACTTTGCTCATGGGAAGCCGGCAGGGAAGATTGCAAATGGCAATCATTTGACTGCGGGGTGCTGCAACCATCGTAAGTGCAAGCCGGTTGCCAAGCGTCCAGATAACGATCATGTGTTCACAGAGGTGGTGCGATGGCAGAACTTTAAAGATCGGTTGTAAGTACTATTTGTTTAGCGCTGTTGCAACTTCAAATGGTTGCTGAATGAGTGGTTGCTAAGGGAGGACTACCTGTATTTGTTTTGTGATCTGACTCTCATTTGTTCTCTTGTCCAAATTATTTCATTGTGCTTCTGTCTCACTAGTCACTTGTTCTTGCATTTAATTCACATTTATTCAGCACTCATTAATTCTTAACTCTGTTTTACTGGCTCCACTTTTTAAGTAATTCATTCCCACAGCATTTAGCTTACTTTCAACTATATTTCTTCTGACACACCTGATTCTCACTTCTTTATAAGAAAAGAGGTAGAGGCATGTTTTTATACACAGCCATTTTTGCTCCTTTCAACATTCACAATGGACCACATAGTATCCACTATACTTTTCAACTAGCTTTTGCACATCTTAAAATTTCTCAGTCCTAAACATGATTTAAATAGGCAAAACATTATGCTTACTCCACAATCCATTACCTATCCAAACAAATCGAAGTTCTTATGTTATATATATACACACATAGACACACACACACATTTACACACATACAATTAAAGTATTTTGTAATATATTAAAAGTTATAATGAAAACAATAGTGACAGCATCTACTTAACCTCGGCTGATTAAGCAAGGTCAACCTTGGTTATTATTTGGATGGGGTATCACCTGGGAAGCCCACGGCTACTGGTCTGGGAAACATAAAAATCTCCAAGAAGTCAATGGCAAACCACTTCTGTATCATATCACACAAATTTCATGGAAGTATCAATGTCAATCCAACAGTCTAACTAGACTCAAAGGTGACTTTACTTTTACCTTATATGAAAAGCAATGATACCATATCTGGCACAAACTGATATAATACTGATATTAATACTTGACTTAAGTAAAGAACGTAAATCCAAAACATAAAGGAAAGTTTGACATTTTGTTCTATTTCCCTTGCTGTATAATAAAATTGCTATTTAATTTTTAGTATTGATTTAACACTATTATCCTATTTTTAATTAGAATTTAATATACAGAAAAGGGCATGCTAACTTACATATAGGAGGCTGAGTTTTCTTTAGGTCCTGAAAGTCAATGGCAAATTTGTGGAATTGTCTATTGAACTGCTGGGCAAAATTTTTGAGGCCAGAAATATCTTTTGAATGGGATGTGACAGTTCTGTTCATATGAGTGAAACAGTTCCAAAGGCTGGAGATGTGTCTATTTAATCCTTCCTTTATCCTTTGAAGGCTGCTAGAGACAGCATTTAATTTATCGCAGGTTTTCTCAACATTCAATACTTTATCCTCCAAGTCTGAGATGCCAGGTAATTTATCTTTACATCTGGTCAAGTTAAAAAATACTTTCCCATTCAGCTGATTCATCTTTTTCTCCAAGTAATTACAACAATTATTGCTTTGGTGAATTGCTTGATTGTCCACCATTTTCTGTATTTCATCCGTTTTTCTGAGTAATTCCAGCTGTGTCTTCCCACATGTAGAATTGATACCTAAAAGTTCTTCTCTACAGCTGTTTAAACCACTCTGAAGGAGTTTTACATCTTTATCAATAGCATTCAGACCTAAACGAACTATTCGCAGATCCTTATGAAGTTTATGAATATCATGTTGGGTGCCTTTAATTAAATTGAACTTTTCACTTAGAGAGCTATTGAAAGATTTTATAAGATGAAAATTGTCTTTTGTTTTTAAAAATAACTGATCATATTTACTGTTTGTGTTTTCTATGCCTTTCTGAAGACTTTCCAAATGCTGTGATACAGACTGGCAAAAATTTTCAGTGTATTGTAATTTGTTCTTCATAAGATCAATCTCCAATACAAGGTGCTCATTTCCAGATTCTGAGTTGTTCTGCATTCTTGATCCTTGAGTAGTATATACCTCATCTGGATTGGTAACATTAGCAATGTCTACAAGAGTAGAACCTAGTCGGTTTTCTACTGCTTGGAGCTTTTTGTCAAATAATCCTCTTACTTCATCTACTTTAGTAGCTATAACACTACGAAGAGTTTCCTCAATGTAAAAGCAGTGTTCTTCAGCATTTTTCTCTGTAACATTAATCCTTGCTTCTACTTCCTCCCATTTTTCATCAAAGTTGTTTTCTGAATATGAAGTGGAAATATGCTTTATTTCATTATCTATCCTGGCATTTAAAATTTTATTTGCTTCTGCAATTTTCTCTATCTTTTTATCCAAAGCTTTCATCTGTTGTCTAATGTCATCACTTTTAGCATCATTGCAACAATATGATTGGTTTAATGGTGCTTCAATAACATTCTGTAGATTTTGAATTTGTTTTCTCAGGTCATTTTCTTTTTCTGCAACAGATTCTCTTAGCCCTAAGAAATTGGCTTCATGGTCATTACAGTGTTGTTGAATATCTAGCAGCTTGTACTCACAGGAATTTTTCAGATCTGCCATTTTCTTCTCAAACCCTTCCAATATCTCCTGTCTCAGGACTTCAAATTTAGCATCTATATGTGCCTGATATAACTGACTGCTGGGCATTGTTACTGTTCGCCCTTGGGCTGCTTCTTGGAGCTGTTTTAATTGTCCTTCATGGTCATTTACTTTCCCATTCAGTTCTTCCAACCTATCAATTTTGGCCTTCAAGCTACCCTCTATTTCATCTTCTTCCGATGTTAGGCTTTCTGTTCCAGATTTGGATGAGTCATTAGTTTTGAATGGATAAGTATTCTGTGTTTTGCCCTCCAAAGTACTGTCCAACCCTGGATGGTCATGAAGGTTGTTCAACCACGATATTACACTCTGACTTGCATCTTCTTCCACAGTAACTTTTGGATTTTTATTCATACTGATTACAGAGGACTGAAGTTCCAGCACAGTCTGTGTAAGCCGGAATAATTCATCCTCCAGAAACTGTATTTTTTTATATTGTGAGTCTTCTTGTTCTTGCTTTGGTCTAGAATCTATAGAAAGAAAATGTGGTACTATTTTAATTATCTCTCTCAGTAGTTTGAACAATACAAGTGAGCACACTGAATTACATTCTTACATTTTTGCAGCTTGATGCATTTCAGTATTAAGAAACCATACAAAGAAAGAAGTCATAAGAAACATTTAAATCCATGAATCATGTAAGAAACAAAAGCAACTATGAGACTATGAATTTTTGATAACATGGTTACATCAAAAATGCTGGGAAAATGATGAAAGATCAAGTAGAATCTTGGCAAACTGACTGAAGCAAAAAAAAGAAGGCAAAATAGTTATAGCTATTAAAAATGGGAACAATAAAATACAGTCAGTCCTCACTTAATGACAGCAATTGGGACCAGCAACTGCATCACTAAATGACCCATCGTTAAGTGAAATATCACGTGACTGTGCCCAACTTAAGTCAGTTCTGCTGCAGTAGTTAAGCGAATCACCCACAGTCAAGTATGATGTCATGTGACTGCAACCTGTGAGTTACTGCCGGCTTCCCCATAGATTGTGCTTGTTGGAAGCAAGCTGTGAAGGTTGCAAATGGCAATCACATGACCGTTGGATGCTGCGGCCATCGTTTGAGAATCGGTCATAAATCTACTTTTTCAGTATTGTCGTCAGTTTGAATGGTTGCTGATGAGGCAATCATTAACCAAGAATGACCTGTATATACTGCAGGTCCCCAACGGACATACATTTTCAATTTTTTATATTTTGCTCAGATTTATATAGTAAATCTGGTAACTTGTCTGATGAAAATATAGAGACTTTTAAAGGTAAAACTGACCTTCCACAGTTGATTCTTCACAATAATTATTACTCACTCTTTTGACTATGGATAAGATCAAAAGGTGATTTTGAATATGAGTAATGGTAAAGCTTTTCTGTGGAATGGTATGAAACATTTATTGATACATGCGCTCCTCAACTCTATCAACTCTATAATCAGATCTTTGAAAACGAAATCTTCTTCATTTAATGAAGCATATATTGCAGTTACACCAAATTCTGATAAAGGTCGTATGCCAATATTGACCCATTTCATTGATTCAAGTAGATTTTAAAAATGTTGCTGTAGCTACTAAACTTTAACAAATGGTTAAGAATTATCTATGAAAATATTTGCCATGGGAAATAATTTTCTTACACATAAAATGATGTAGAAATGACACATAAAATAATACAGGAATAATAACCTGCCTCACAGTGTTAACAGGACTAATAAATCTAACAAGCACAGCAAAGCACATTAAACAATAAAAGACTGATGTGAAATTCAGCAAAACGACCATGCATATCTTGATCTAAAGAAATATTTACCCAAGCCTGGCTTCATATCATTTGATGGAAGTTCCGCTGGGTAAACTACTGCTCTTGGCTTTTCTGCTACACCCTCTTTGCAATCTACACCCATGTATCCAGGACAACATCTCCACTCCAGTTCTGTTACCATCTTGTATGTTAAAATATATTTAGGTCTCAAACTTGTTCGATACCTGTAATGAATTAAAAGTAGCATTTGTTAGACTAGTTTAATTACCTTTATTGTTTTGCTCTTTCAACGAACAGTGCAAGCAGTACTTCCAATTTTAATAACTAAAATTAAGAAACCTGAGTGTACTATTTCTTAGGCACACCAAGATGAATTTATCATTCTATAATATAATAACAGTTGCTTGATTGTGGATCCAACTACCAAGAGAGCCGATGGGCTCTCCTTTGCTGAATGTGTTCAAGCAAGGCCTGTATAACCTGTATAAAGCATGTCAGGGATGCTTTAATTTGGGTGCTTCATTCATGCTCCCACATGTTGTAAAGCACCTTTTTGGATTATTTGTATGGATCTAAATTACACTATTGTTGTGTACTGAACTCATGGCTGGCTTTTGAAATTAGCTTGACAACTGCATATGATCAAGGGCTGAACACTGTCCTACAACTTCAATTTTTTGCATCATTTTTGCATCTTTTTTTTTCTGACTCTTCTGCACTATTTGAAACCAGAGAAATGCTGTTTCTGTTTGAAATCTAATTTTTATGTACAGTAAGTACAGGTCTTCAGTGCTTTTTTTTTTTTTTTTAAACACAAGTAAATTCTAGTTATATAAAATGTTCTGTTACAATCATTGCTGAGACATCTGAAAAACAATTTATTATTAATCAAATAAATAAAAGGGCAAAATTACATACAGAGCATGCCTACACATGTTTTTTTGGAAATAAATTCTGGTGTGTGCCACATACAGGACTAAACTTTAGTTAAAATGCAGAAGATATATAAACAATACTTGTGATGAAGGAGAAAAAGGTAGAAAACCCTGATATCCTGACCACCCACAGTTTTCCTGTCCCCATGTTCTCTTCTTACCCACAACATATAACTACTTATTACTGCACATGCAATTTAGGGCGCTTTTTTTTTTTAACTCTCTGAAGTCAGTAGAATAAGAGATGTCTGATTTAGAGGGGTATCTCTACCATAACATTATTTAAGCTTACATCCAACCTCATGAACTTCATATACACTACACGAACCTGTTTCTATATTAAGATTTCAATATATGGGTTGAGAAAATTTAGTAAAATTTTGAATAACAAAGCCTTTAGAAAATTCAAATAATGTATATTCAGAGTTGCTTTAAATAATTTGTTTTTGACATGACTAAGCATCTACTGAAAATTGGAAAACTGATGTCTTAACAATATTTGAGTTTCCTTTGAACGTGTTACATATGCTTATTAGTTAAACAGATGATGGAAACTGGAGTTTAAATGATTAAAATGCTATGATATTCATTGTACAACTTACTTTACCAGTGGAAATTAACATATGATGTGGCTAACACTTCCAACACTTACATTTTGATCTATGTTTACAAATATCAATAAAAGTATTGTGATAAACAGAAGTCTGACCTGTTTATGTCCTTTATACACAACACTCCCCCATGAAAACAACTTCAATTTGACTTTCTTAAGGACAATGTTCCACTCAATACCTATCCCACCGATTTATCCACAGTAAAATTAATTAGTTACTCAACTCTACTAGAACTACAGCTTACATCTATTTCAACACAGAAGTGAAATTTTCATCCCTTATTTCTAATGTTTAATATTAATTTAGTGAGTCATCTGAGGAATCACTGCCTCAGAAAAATTGATCCTTGCATCAAAAGCTATAGAAAATGATTTTATCATGAAGATATTCAAGTCTACAACACAAGGAAAATATAATTCAGTGTTAAGATTAGTCCTCTTTGTCACTATTTCCAAACTGAAATAGAAGGGAATATTTTTAATATACTTGCAGAACTATGAATCATCATACATTTTAAAATATTCATTCTAGCTTCAGTATGTAAGCATGTAGTAAATACTCAAAAACTAGATCTACGTATGGGTCTTATTTTTCTCATAATTGCAGCATTATGTTGTAGTTTTGGCATATGATGCTTTACAAAGAAGTCATGAAGAGTCGGAAGCGACTAAATGAATAAACAACAACAATTATATAGCAAATGCATGTGAAAACAAAGGCTGGCACAGTGGACCTTTCTAAATGAACAGGGATTTAGAATACATTGTACTTACTGTAGTTGCTTACTTAATGCAACTAATAGCTAAGTAATACGAAGCATTTGCATCGCTTTGTGTTGTGAGCCAGTTGTGCCCCTTCCTGGACCATGAGCCTCTACTCACAATCACTCATGCCCTGGTCACCTCCAGAATGGATACTGTAACATGCTATACATGGGGCTGCCCTTCAAGAGCATCTGGAAGTTTCAGCTGGTGCAGAATGCAGCTGTGTGGACAGTTGTGTGTGCCTCTAAGAGGATACACATTACACCTCTGTTCTGTGAGCTGCACTGATCACCAGTTTGGTTTTGGATGCAATTCAAGGTGCTGGTTTTGACCTTTAAAGCCCTTCATATTATGAGACCAGGTTATTTGAGGGAATACCTCTTCCTGACTGCATCTACCTGTCCCACCAGGTCAGGCAAGAGGGGCATGCTGCGGGTCCCATCCCCAAAGAGCTCAATCTGGCAGGACTAAGTAGCGTGCCTTTTCTGCTGAGGCCCCCGCCCTCTGGACCATCATTCCCCCCGAGGTGAGGTTAGCCCCATCTCTGTTAGCCTTGCAGAAGGCCCATAAAACATGGTCTTTTCATCAGCCTTGGGGACCCCACAGAAAGCCCACAAGGTGGCTGTTTGAGATTAAGTGATGGTTGTTCTCCTGCATTCTTGGATTTTATTTTATATGTTTACTTTATGTTTATTTTTTGTTTTTAGATTGTTATGGAGTTTTTAACTGTTGGGGTGTACATCACCCAGAGTCACATGTTTGTGAGATGGGCGGCTATATAAATATGCCAAATAAATAAATAAATAAATAGCAAAAGGGATATAATTTATACTGATTGTCAAGTTATAATGTCTGTGTTTTCTATTTATATCTGAATTACATTTTTATAAAGAGAGCCAGTGTGGTAGAAACCCAGGGACTGTGAGTTCTAGGCCTCCCTTTGGCATGAAAGCCGGCTGGATGACTTTGGGCCACTTTCTCTCAGCCCAACCCACCTTACAGGGTTGTTGTGGGGGAAATAGGAGGCAGGAATATTAGGTTGTTCACAGTCTTTACCTATAAAAAAGGCAGGATAAAAATCTAATAATAATAATATTTGATAGCAGACAGTATGTTATTTTTCTTTAGAATGTTGGGCAAGATGCATATTTAATTTAGGGGACAGGGAGAGAGATAAATAGGGCACTATCTCCTTGCATTCAGCCAAAGAGGTCTACTCCTTATAGCAGTGTTTCTCAACCTTAGCAACTTTAAGATATGTGGACTTCAACTCCCAGAATTCTCCTCATGGAGAAGAGAATTTCTTCCATATTAATCCAAAACTAGGCTTATTGCAGAACACAGTAGAAATGTGTTATATAACTGCTGAAAGCAGAACCACTCCCTTATTGCTGAATCCACAGCAGTTAAACATTCTCAAACCATGGAATCATATTTCCCATGAGATTTAACAAATTCACTGTGTTTTTAAATATAAAGCATGAGAAACTAAAAGCACACAAAGGCAAATGTACTATTTAAAATGTTCCAATTATCCAAGGGTACTTCCTAAAACTTTTTACACAAAAGAGTTAAAGATTGACTTTGAAGTCTATTTGGGATTTCCTGTTTCTTTTAGAAATATACTGTGGTTTCTTAACTGTTAATTTCCTTTAGAAACATACTGTGATAATTAGTTCACAGGAGTGTTTGAAGTTATAACAATTACCACCTGTGTTTTTCACTGAGATCTAAGATTTGCCTTCCTGAAATCAAACACATGGACAAAATCCCAATGACATAAATAGTGTGATATCACTTATCCTAGAACTTAGCATATGAACACAAACCTTCTGCTTTGTTTTCCAACTTACTGCTTTCTTTGTTCATTTTTTCTTATTGAAATACACACTAGCAGAAAAATGCTACAAGTCTAACAGTTCGGGGGGGGGGGTTGTGTGTGTGCCTTTGAGTCAGAGTTGACTCCTGTCAACTGCCTGGACTAGTCCCTGCACTTTTCTTGGCAAGATTTTCAGAAGTGGTTTGCCATTGCCTCCTTCCTAGGGCTGAGAGACAGAGCCCAATGTCACCCAGCTGGCTTTATGCCTAAGACAGGACTAGAACTCACCGTCCTCTAGCCTGGTGCCTTAAGCACTACACCAAACTGGCTCTTTAGCAGTTCTGTAGCAGAGTGAATTTATATACTGTTTTTATGAATTTTGTATTTATAGTATTATAAATTATGCAAACCTGTACCTCTTTGTGGAAAAATGCAGCTTTAAGTTCTTCAGATGATGCTTACAACAGTGTACAGTATTATGATCGTAAAGTACATGTCCCAGAACAAAAAGAAGCCATGCAAAAAACACTGTGCTCAATTAATCCCCTCGTTTTCTCTATTCTTTCTGCAGAGCCAGGAAAATAAATAAACCACTTTGTTTGATGACTCCCTGGTGCTAAATATAAACCAAGATTCATGAATTAAAATATTTTTCACCTAATTAGCTAAACAAAATAGTTAAATAAACCAATTAAATATTGTCAGGATTTATAACTGGCTTCTTTGACTATCAATTGATTTATTCAAAACCACAATTCCTGGCTTATGCATAATTTCAAAGCAGGAACTGAGCAAAGCAAAATTGAATGTAAAGTTATTCCCCCTCCCAGCTGCATGCATTATGTTCAACCAACTTTCTGACTGTGCAAGTAGTGCTGTCTGCTAGTGAATTGCTCCTTCTTTCTTCCCAAATAATCTTGAATAAGAACCAGAACAACAAACCTCTTCCTCTTCTTTGCATGCACTGAATTAACCCTGTCCTAAGGTTCTTTCTGGCAAGTTCACTTCTTTCTCAAAAGGATATCATTTAGTACAATGAGAATGAGACAACAGAGCAGGAAAGTCATGAATATGCCAAAACAAAGCAGGGTCTGGGATATATATTATTCCTACTTCTCAAAGCTGTTCACAGTGACTGCAGAAGGGAAAGACACCACCAAAAGTCCTATAAAAAAGATTGTGGGTCACCATGACTGAGAGAATATTATGCCAGCAGCACTAACACATTTAATTATACTGCTACAAGTTATAAATTATGAAACATTTATATTTGAACTCCATTATCCTTTTAAAGATTAACACAGCATTGGCAGCTTCTTTAAAACATCAAGTAACGTTAAAGCTGAAATACAGATGTTTGTACTGTATTTCATTTGCACAAAGAGGAAGCTAGTGTGAAATTCATGGAAGTTTTGAATGATGCACAAACTTAAGTTTCTGTGCAAATAAGATAAAAGGAGTGTGTTGTTGTACTGTGTTGATAGAGGTAAGAAGAATTAGGTCATAGAATGTAAGATCAAAAAGTTCATTCCACCCAGCAATCTGGGATTTACAAACAAACATGCCAAAGGACTGAAATATGTGTCTAAGATAGTTTACATTTTCTGTTTCTTTGCAATAAACTTGTGTCTTAGTTGGACTCCCAATGCAATCAACAAGGTAGAATTACATAAAAAATCCATTCCTGGTTCAAGTAGCAGTTCCAGCACCTCATCCAACAATCTTTAATTGTCGTTTATTTTAATATATGTTAAGCTATTTGAACACATTATTAAAAACGATGCAATTCTTCAGCTATAAATTCAGACATACATTTACAATAATCCACTTTTTTCATCTCTAGGCAAAGAAAACCTTGTCAGTCATTGAAGCACATGCGATACCTGCATGTTCAAATGTAACTCTAAGTGACGATTTATCCAAGCTTATTTTATTTGTTTGTTTGTTTTTCGAATTTATATTACCGCCCATCTCTCCCAAAAGGGGGACTCTGGGTGGTTTACAATAAAATCAAAATTTTTAAAAGCATATAAATTACAATATCACAAACCAATAAATAAAGAGAAAATAGATGTAAAATCCAAGAGGCGAAGATCTTACTTGTTGGGGAGAGATCCATGGTACTAGCCACCTCCAAGAAGAACTGGTGCCCCTCTCGCCCCAGGCGAGGCAGCAGAACCAGGTTTTCAAGTTCTTCCGCTTTATCCAAACTTATTCGTGTAACGTTAAATCTCAGTCTGAGGTATTCTTCCCTCCCCTTCTTCTCCTTTTACAGGTAGTTGTCAGATCCACCCAACCAAAGGTTTCACAGAAACCCTTATCAGAGCATCTCCCATCATTTCCTTCTCCCATGTTGCCAGATGGGAGGGGGTGTGAAGTTAGAGTGTGAAGTGGTTTATTATGGCTATGGCAGACATCAAGGACACGGGGTTGAGATATGCCAGAAATACCATCTGGATGGGAAGGGGGATGACATGGTTTCATGGGAAAGGGGACTAACTAAGGGAATGTAGTTTTAAGTTAGGTTTGAGCGGGAAATCTTTATTCGCAGCTTGCCTTCTGTACCATTCATTACGCTTCATTAAAACAGTTAAAGGAATCCCAGCCTCCTGACTGTGATTGTGTGAATGCTCGAATGATCAGGTGCTGACAGTAGTCCTCACTTAACAACCATTCATTCAGTGATGGTTCAGACTTGCAATGGTGCTGGAAAAACCAACTTGTGGCTGGTCCTTGCACTTACAACTGTTGCAGTGTCCCTAGTCATGTGATCACAGCTTGGGCACCTGGCAACCGGTTCGCATTTATGATTGTCACAGTGTCACGTGATCGTCATTTTTGACTGTCCTGGCAGGCTTCTGGCAAGCAAAATCAATGGGGAGCCACATGATTCATTTAACAACCACATGGTTCGCTTAATGCCCACGGTGATTTGCTTAACAACTGCCGCAAAAAAGGTCATAAAATTGGGTCGGATTTGCTTAATGAGTGCTTTGCTTAGCAACCAAAATTCAGGGCCCCGGTTATGGTCATTAAGTGAGGACTACCTGTATACAGCTAAAAGGAAATGAGAGACTTTTGCTTCCACTTCTGAGTATCCAGCTTTATATTGTGTTTCAACCCAAATTTGTGAGACCGTCTCTCTGTAAGACTATCCACCCATCCTACCAAATTGGATAGGGTAGGCATGCTCCAGGTCCCTTCCCTGAAATATTGCCCTCTAGTAGGACCTGTCCTGTTCAGACTATGAAGCGGCCAGGCAGGATTAGTATCAAAACACTCTATTAAATAACTATAGTATATACAATAAATAAGTCCTTATGGTCAAGAGATAGGCTGGTTCCAATCAAAACCAACTGGGTAATAATGAGGAAACCAGCAAGGTTGCAGGAAGAGGCTGTAGTTGAACAGTGGAGCAGGATTCACTGACGGAGACTGGAAGACTGGAAGAAACGAGGGCACGCAGCAATGCTGAAACTGGAGATGAATGTCCACAATCCGGAACACCACTAGAAGCAGGCTTGCACCAGGAAGCTAGACGAGACCAAACTGGACCCAATGGACGAGTCTTTGCTACAATGGCAGGACTGGACTCAGCACAATGACTCAGGGTAGGCTGGATACTCTGGGCTGGAGGCTCGAAATGAGGTAGGGAACTCAAAGCAAAGCTAGGCTCAGCTAGAGATTCTGGGCTAGGCTGGGTACTCTGGGCTGGAGGTTCGGAACGAGGCTGAGAACTTGAACCAAGTCTGGACTCGGCTGAAGACTCCTGGCTGGGCTGGAAGCCAGGCACAAGACAAGGCTGGATTGGAAGTTGTGGACTAGGCAAGGGACTTGAAACATGACCAGAATGGACCACAGGTTCTAAACAAGGTTGCAAACCTGGTTCACAACAAGCTAGGTGTGAAGCTACTGAACAATGTTGTGCAACTGGGGTGCAGCTAGACTGGGCTGGAGATCCAGGGCAAGGCTGGAGATCGAAGGGACAACAAAGCTGTACTGGAGACTCTGGAGAAGGCTGGGAACTAGAAGCGTGACAAGGCTGAACTGGAGACTTGAGGCAAGGCTGAGGACTTGAAGCATGACGAGACTGGACTAGAGACTCTGGACATGGCTGGAAACTCGAAGCAAGGCTGGAAGCACTCCTGAAAGGCACACAAGGAGGACAAAGAGGTCAGAAGCTGGACATGAGACTGAGGTTGCTGGGTCTGGCAAGGAGAAGATCCTCAATGGCAGTGGATGCAGGATCCAAGTCCTCTCCAATAGGGAACACTGGCGCTGGTTCCTCTCCAGTTATAGACAAGGTTTCTGATGCGGGTAAGGACTCTTCTGCTGGAACTGCGAGCTCGAAGGATCGGTTGTCTCCGGTAGCTTGCTCTTCACGCGTCTGTCTTTTATTGACAATCTTTTGTGCGCCTATTCCCTTCTGCAGCCAATCGGGCTGCCTTCTCCTTCACACGCTTTTCTGCCCGTCGTTGGCGTGCACTGACTGGAATATTCAAATCCTCCTCTGAAGACTGGCCAATCAGCTTCTGTGACCCTTCCCGCACTGCTGACTCATCTCTGGGTTTCGCTTTCCCAGTTTCAGCCCGGTAAGTTTCTATTTCTCCCTCTGACTCAGAGTTTCATTTTCTGAGTCAGAGGCTGGCTGGAATCTCATAGGACCTCAGAAGCATGCCTTTTCTGTGGCTGCCCCTACCTTACGGAACACCCTTTCCCCCGGTTGTCTGGCTAGCCCCCACCCTTTTAGCCTTCTGGAAGGCCATCAAGATCTGGCTTTTACCCAAGTGCTGGGATAGAGTGAGGGACTTTTGGATTGGTTGTTGGGGCATCCCAAGGGGATGAATGAGGTGGGTTTTACGGTTTTATAATTTTAATAGTTTGGGATTTTTATTGTTGTTGTGAGCTGCCCAGAGTTGTGTTATAAGATGGGTGGCCGTACAAACCTTTTAAATAATTAATAATAATAATAATAATAATAATAATAAACCCTTGATTTATTAAATTGATTCCTATCAATAAATCACAGTTAAACCTAACTGCAGTTAAAGATTTGGTTGTAACATAGAATCAAAGAATTGAAAGAGATCTTTAAGGTTATCTAATGCAACCCCCTGCTCAGTGCAGAATCTACCAGAGCATATCTGACAGATGACCATTCAGCCTCTGAAAAGTTGTAATGGGCTGTAAGAATAATGTTGAGGAACTGGAGGAAGAAACGCAACCAAGACAACAGTCAAATAAAAGAAATTTTGTGTGAGAGCCAGTTTGGCCTAGTAGTTAAGGTGCTGGGCTAGAAACCAGGAGACTGTGAGTTCTAGTCTCGCCTTAGCCATGAAAGCTGGCTGGGTGACCTTGGGCCAGTCACTCTCTCTCAGCCCAACTAACCTCACAGGGTTGTTGTTGTGGGGAAAAGAGGAGGAAGGAGTTATTTCGCCGCCTTGAGTTATTTATAAAAATAATAAAGGCGGGATAAAAATAAAATAAATAAATGAAATGAAATTGGAGTATGTGGCAGAAATCTAATTTGAGAAAGTGTCTCAGACTTGACCCTCCCTAGTTCTCTTGAAAATAAAGGGAGGGGGGAGGGAGGCACATTCAGACTTGCAAGATTCTGTTACTATAACCTTATAATAAAAGTAATATTAGCATTCATAACTTTGGTTTCCTGGTCTGGTCTACCTTGAAGGGCTGACAAAAGTAATAGAGACCTCAGCAGGTCATGTGGCAGCCTATTCCACTAACTGATACCTTATCCAATCAGTATGTTCTACCTGATGTCTAGTCTGACCCTGCTTCCTTTTAGTTTTAACTCACTGATTACCCTCTGGGGCAAAAGAGAGTAAGCCCATTCTCTGTTCTGTGTGACAACTCTTCAGATAGTTCAAAATTTGTATCATATTCACCTTCACTCATCTTTTCTGTAGGCTAAACATACCCAGATCCTTTAAGTGGTTTCTCATGATTGCCTTCTACATTCTTCACCATCTTGATAAATCTCTTCTGAACTTGCTCCAATTTCTCACTGTGCTTTTTGAATTATGGTATCCAAAACAGGACACAGTACTCCAAATGGAATCTGACCAGGGCAGAAGAGAGTGAAGCAATCACTTCCTGTGATCTGGACTCTCTGCTCCTTTTAATACACCTCCAGTTAGCATTTGCCTTTTAGCAGTTGCTTTGTTTGTGCCTTATTTTGTTCTACCCAGATGCAGAATGTCACATTTCTCCTTGTAAAATTCCATTGTACTCATTTCAGCCCACTGCTCAAGCCCCTCTAAATGTTTCTGAATCTTCTCTTTTTGATCTACAGTATTAGCTATCTTTCCCAGCTATTTGTCATCTGCAAATTTACAAGTGTCCCTGTAACTCCTTCATCCAAGCACTGATGAAAATGGGCAAGGCTGGCATTCACTCAATGCATCCCTCGAAACTGAATAGGAGCCATTAATTATCACTCTTTGTATACGGCCATTCAGCCAAATGTGAATCCTTCTAACAACAGTGTCATCTAACCCATATTTTATCATTTTAACATAAACTGGGGATAGTTGACAAACTTCAAGTCAGCACCCATGTTACAGCAATGTTAGGAGTCACTGGGTGGGCTTAGAGATGCAGACTGGGTTGTTTATGATATGAATTTGCTTCACATGGTGTTTCTCCATACAGAAACTGAGATAAAGAGTACCAAGAAGTTAGAGCTGCTCATTTAATCTACTGCAGGTATGGAGAATTGAATCTAGCCCACAAAACAGAACTAATTTGCTTCTTGCCCAGTCAGATGATTAAGGAAAGAAAGCCCTGCCTTCTGTGTAAATTCCTTTTCCAGATGCCATCCATTTCTCCACACTGAGGAAATGTGGTACTGTATTGGCATTTCCATTCTCTTTCTGAATGAAGTTCTCTATGTAGAATAAAACAGATCAAATGCTCCCTATCTAACCTTGTAGTGGTAGTTTCAGTTGTCCTATATCTGAGTTTAGGCTACCCTTGCAGGCATTCCAAAACAGTAATTACTGGTTTTACCCATGCCATGTCTTCATCCTTCACAGAAGGTGATAGGATGTTCAGTCAAAGCCAGATTTGCAAATGCTTCAGCTAAGGTCCCTGACAGCAGGGCTTTAAATGCAGAGATATACAGTACTTCCCAGAAAACTGCCTTAGTATTGCCACAGAGAAACTCAAAAGCTGAATTTACAGATCACATTAAATCATAATATAATTTGTTTGGGCTTAGTATGACGTTCAGATCCAATCACTATCATTTATGAATCTTAATTTATCTCTTGATATTTAGTGTTATGTGTAACAATGGTTGTTCAAAAAGAACAGTTGAAAACAAAGTAACAAACGATGAATTATCATCAATGAAATCTGCTATCATTGCTCCTAGCTACCATAAAAATTAAGGTTTATGGTAAATCCAGCATACCATAACCATAATCGGAATTTACAGTGCAATGATCTGAATGTATCTGAATGTATTTTACTATATTTAATGTTTCCTCCCAGTTAAGTAAAGAGAATTGCAGCCTCATTATTTACCTGTAAACCCAGCTAACTGGGAACTTGTCAAGTGAACCCAACTTTTATCTTGTTTTATGAAATTACTTTAAAAGAAATCAATTAGAATTATATTTAAAAAATAATTAAAAATTCTCTTATTTATTGCTGATGCTCATTTTTAGTTTAACTTGGTTTAGTCTTTTTGCAAAAACAAACTCTTTTTGGAGGGCAAGAACAAGCCTGTTAAAAAATTAAGATACACAGTCCAAAACTTTGATTAACTAACTCCCATTGAATGCAGTGTCAGTAAATTTACATGGGGTTGAAGTAAACTACTGTTTTGAGTATCAACTCTTATGAAAACTTAAAACAATAACTGGCATAATTATTATATGTGTAACAATTATAATATATTTCAAATGCTCTGAAGAAATAATACATAAAATTTGAAAAAAAATCACAGTACTTGTATTTTTCTGGAAGCAGTCATATTTTGGCAAAGCTAAGAGAAGGTTTTCTAGGCATCTTATTTCTATTTGACAGGAAAACCAAAGTTTCCATTCTTAATATTTATTTTAGGATAGTTTTACTGAAGCCACTAGATTATTTTGATGTGTGTTCACATGTCCCTCTTCCAGTTTTAACCCTGAGAAATTAAATTGGCTAGACCAAGAAAATTTAGGAGTAAAATATCAAATAACAGAAAGTTTCCTTTAGTAGTATTGACTATGGGAAAAGTAATTTAACAGCCTGCAACTCAACATGGAAACCTAGGCATTCATTGTATTGTTGTTTTTCTATGGAAATTGCAAATATGCATCTACTATCTGGAACAGGGAAAAAGACACAAAGGAAAAAACATTAATACAGAGCCTTTA
The DNA here is from genome assembly GCF_035149785.1 of Candoia aspera. Classification (NCBI taxonomy): domain Eukaryota; kingdom Metazoa; phylum Chordata; class Lepidosauria; order Squamata; family Candoiidae; genus Candoia; species Candoia aspera. The sequence continues at coordinate 159,871,126 of NC_086155.1, forward strand.
CAGAAATAGTATATAAAATGTAGCTTTCTTAAATTATTTTACAACACTTGAGCCGCAGTTGGGCACAGATCTTCATAAGAACTCAGGGTGAAACTGCAGACAGGGGCGCAACTGGGGAGGGGGCAACTGGGGCATGTGCCCTGGGCGCCGCGCTGGGGGGCCGTCAAAATGAGCGCTGGGGGGGCGCGAAAATGGGTGCGGAATCCATGTTTGCCCCGGGTGACACAGACCCTAGTTGCAGCCCTGACTGCAGATATGATGAGATCATGGGATTCATCAACCATAGCTGACACTGTTATGCCAGGTGCTAGTTAGAGAAGGCACTTGCAGAAGAGAAGCAGAGACAGGAGAATTAACTTTTTCTCCCTATCTTTTCTCAGCAACAACTCAGACACTTTGCCCCACTTGTTTGGCAAACAAATCTCTAAATCCTTAATTAGAAGAAAGGCAATTGGCATAAAGAAAAGTCAGAGGGATCCTGTGTCCTCCCTTCTTCATACTGTCACTTTCTTTGTCAGCAGCAAGCTAGTTACCATCAAATTTGCAGTTCTGCTGTCACCTTAATTATAATTCTATATTTGAAACTCAGAATATTACATAAATTGTGTTTGACTAGATTGAGAGGGAGACTGGGGCTATGCACATTGCTCTTGGCATTGCAACAGTGTTCGTGAATGGGTTTACTTGCTAGGCTTCCTCAGATATGGGAATAAAATATATTCTCAATACTTTGCAGTTTGAAAAAGAAGTAACAGAATGACTTTGGTAACATACTTCAAGGAAGACCTGCTTGGACAGATGCAGTGACATCCACAGGATTATTCTGATAAAAACAATACCATGATGTTTTACCACAAGTTCTGCCTCTTTTGGCATGTGTTGTGACATCTCAATACATGTAAAAAAAAGGCGGGGTGAGCTCTGTGTTATTATGCTGCTGACATCAGTCTCTCCCTCCCCCTGCCCCCCCCCCCGGGCCAAATAGCTAGCTGCTAGCCAAATGCCTGGCAAAGATTTCCATTTTAATAACTCCTTCAATGGCATTCTGTTATTCTGTTTAATAAAATTGTAACTCTTTACATTCCAAAATGTGTGTTTCTGGATGTCAGGACAGCACACATTTCAAACATACTGACTCAAAATTATGGGCACATTTTGACTTAATCCCAGTTTCAAAGATCAGTACTGATTTACAGCAAACTTTATGACTGCTTGGGAAGCCTAAAACCTGCAAATGAAAAATGTCCAAGCCAAAGAATGTAATTGTACTCACCAACAGGTGTTCACATAGACTGAACAACAGACTGAGCAAAACTCCAGGTACTAATTATGCTAACTCTGATTAAAGCATTATGTAAAACCCCTTAACTGGTGTTAGTCTTAAGTTAGTTATATAAGGATAATATTTTTGCAACTTCCTTTTGTTTGAATAACTTAACAATAAATTGTTGCATGATTTATTGACAGAAGAGTCAACATGTCTCTAATTAGCTTCAGCTGTCTTGCACTATAATATAAACATTTTATGCTGTAGCTTTGATTTTAAAAAAATGGTGCAGATCCACATGGTATATTGCATATGGCAATTCTTTGCTTAAAAAGATAGTCAAATATTTTCCCATTCTAGATCGGTATTCTTACTTACACAGGAGAATGTGGGCAGGGTTCTTGGTTCCAAAGACATACATACTGAACTTGAACAAAACTCTCAGTGCCATCCAGCACAGAGCAGCTCACATTCTTGCTCACTATGTAGGCACACCAGTTCCTGTAGGAGAGGGCAAGAATAGAATAGGCACACTATTACAATACAGATTATTAAACTATTTATCTAAATCAAATACGTAATAACAAAAGTTTTACCCAGGACAGGGTCAAAGCAGGGAAGCAATGATTTGCTTCTACTTCCTACCACGAGCCCAACACATGAGGAATAGAGAAGATTTTGTAGCAGCAGCTCTAAGGCATATGTTCTTTTTGGATGCTAATGTGGGAGTTAAATAAAATAACATGGTGTTGAGAATAATAAAATGTATGAGGATAAGAGCACATTCCTATATATGTCTACTCAGATGCAAGACTGGGTCTTACCCCCAGGTAAGTGGGTACACGATTTGTGCTTTTGTATTTTGAGATCAGGAGGCAAAAATCCTCATTCCAAAATGAGAAAGAGACTGGATTCACACAGCTAAATCATAACATGGCTTTGCTTAAGGATTAGTGTATTATATAATCCAACATTTATGTTTTATAAGTGATGGTTGATTAGTGGGACAAACAGTGTCTCTTTGAGAACAGGGGGAATAAGAATGACACAAACAGCATCAAGATGCAAACTCTGCACACAGAACAACTGTAAAAAACTGTAAAAAAACTAAATGAAAGAGGGCAAATGTTTTAACTACATAAATCAGATACCAGAGTAACAGTCTTTGCTTGCTGTTTTTTTTTTCCTTGCTGGAATGAAATTTTCCTTATTTTCCTCATTCTAGTAGAATTCTATTCTTTTTTTACTAGACTAAGCATTGCCATCTGTGTGGAATTTTGCTTAATGAAATTTTGACATATTCAAGTACAACAAAAAACTACAGTAAGTATCAGGCTCCTCTTGATAGCAATAGCTTTGGGAAAAGCACAAATAGGCATTCAAGGATTCAAGTCTGACACAGTAAATATATTGTTTTTTAAAAAACTTTTTAAGCCATTATGAAAGTATTCCAGTGGCTGCTATGTATAAAATGCAAGCCTTATTTATAGTGAAACTAAATTTTAAAATTTGTGTGCCTTTTTGTCCTGTCTGCATGGTACAATAGGCTTGAAGCTACTCTTTTTGGAGTGGGAGGGATGATTTCCACATTAGGGTACTGAACTAGCTTGGTTTCAAGCTTTGCTTCTCGCCTTGTGAAAACTGGCCCTCACCTTAAGAATCTTTTAGAGATACCAGTCTTTATGAACTATCAAGTGTCAAAAATTGACCCATAAAGATGGATATTATTTCAGTATATTCCTATTATTTTTTGTTGTTCTCAGGCATGTCAGAATTGTCTAAAGAGTGTGTACTATAATGGAACCAACACATAGCAAAAACTAAAATCACAGATTTGTTTCTGAGATTTTTATTATTTTATTTTGTAAATAATGATTACTGTCTGAAATGCAGTGGATGGCCAGAAAATCATCTAGCATGAGGATTACTTGTTGTGGACGGGGATGTTGGAGGTTAAATGGGAATTATAAAATGAATTATGTTGCTTTGTTTTATTAATATATCATCTTGTCCAAAATGAGCTATAGGGATCTCCAAAATTTATCTAGTAACTAAATTTTCTGAGATTAAGAAAATTAATCTGAAATTAAGGATCAGAGACTGAATTTGCTCATTTTTTTCCTGAATGAGCAACATTCCTGCAAAATGAGGTCTGAGTCTAGGGCAGTTGGACACAATAAGAGCTACAAGGTTAGCTGGTCTGCATATGATATATATAAAAATCTGGGAAGGTGTGTCGAAAACCTGATACAGGATCAATGATTTTGTAGTTTTTTTTCAAGTGGTCTACCTTTTTAAAAATAAGTTCTGCTTGTCTGTTTTTAGATAAATATTCTGCAAAAACAGGGTAAGTTTCCAGTGCCTTGTGCTCTCCAGAGTAATCTAGACTTTTCACTAGTTTTTGTATAAATGAGGAATAGACACAAAAAGTGACATGGTGTTAGCCCTACAATTACACGTGCCTACTTGGATGACCTCCTACAACAGAGACTACGAAAAGATCTCGTCCCAACTGGAACACCACTGAGAAAGACCCAATGAAATATAATTCTCTATAGAAATCATCACTTCAGATGTCAACACTATCCAGAAGGAATGACAAAAATGTGACAAAATGGAAGTGTAAGGAACATAATGGGAAGCTATAGTATCACATCTGGGGAATACCAAAATGTGGAAAGCTGATATAAATGTTCATGAGAGTATGGGACATTAGTAAAACAGAGGAACCCAGCCAATTATAGCTTATTCATGTAAGCATGGATAGATAAAACATGGCTTAGTGTACAGTGTGATTGGGTGTTTTTTGATCTTATGCATCTGCATGGTACCATTTCCAACTGTTACTCCTTTTTTACCCTTGCTCTACAACTCCAAGAGGCATTCTATTCTACTTAGGACCTTTCCCCATTTGCACCTAACCATGGCATGAACATGCTATGACGCCCCTTTCTCTGCTGTGCTTTTTTCCCCCATTACAAAAGAAGGGTGTGTCCAGCCCTCCCATAGAAAGAGTGGGAGGAAACAGACAAGACTTTTGCTGCTCCAAAACTGCCTATGTTTAAGTGTCGCATTTGAGAATAGATACTTGCTGGAATTGTATTGTAACTTTTATCTTCCTTATAATAAATACTATTAGAGCTCTTGGATTCTCATTCCTTGATTGTTTCCAACCCAGACTGCTAGGACGGAAGCCTGACATGGTGTTCATACTGCTTACGAACGTAGGTTTAGTGTTGTTTGGGAATAGCACTAAAACCATATCCAAAAAACCCTCAACTGATATCAGCTGATAGTTGGACTCTCTTGAGTAACCAATGCAAAAACAGACCAGGTTTTGACAGACAGCTAAACTTACAGTTTAACCATCTGTCAAAACTTGTTTCCGCCATAGCCCAATCCTATGATAAAGAGAAAGCTTGGTGTAAGTTTTTTCCACTGGCTAGTGAATATTAGTGGGAAGAAAGAGAAACAAAATCAAGGGAATTCACCAATCCCTGTTCTTAATGTGCCCTGTACACCATAAATAAGACCAGGATCATTTGCCAGCATCATGCCTTAGGCAGGTAAGGATCACCAGTGGGTGCATTAGACATTATGTTGGTATAGTTTTCTGCCAGTTCAAGGATGAGTTGAAAGCACTGTAATCTGACAATGGAGAACTTTCCTCAGCCACTACGGAGGACAAGTGACCATCACCCATTCCATACTTACTGATCAGAGAACAACTATGGTATTAAGTATTGGCTTATGTATCAGCCATTGCAATGCTACCTAGCAGCTGCAAGATGGGTAAGAAGCAGAGATAGTTAAGGAAAGAGCAGGGGGAAGACCAGCCTGGTCCTATTCATGGGCTATAGAAACAGCAGAGAATGTTCTTTTCCTGTCAGAAATAATAACCTCCAACTGAAAAGAAGCACACCTGGGAATTAATGACTGCTGGGTTGTGTGTTCAAGGGTGCATATGCTGAATTTGTTGCAATCTGTTGCGAATCACCCTAACCTCAGCTCTTGTTCCTTTTTTACTAGCCACTAGTGCTAAAATCCCATCCAAAAAGTTTTTGCCTCCACAGACTTATATGATTGGTAGGATATCTTACTGTGATTAAGGTGTGGGTACATAAATTCACAGGGTTAACTGTCAGCTGTCAATCAATAATCCTAAACTTAACTCATTTGGCAGGAAAAAAAGCACAGGAGTGTCAAAATAAGCAGATGTAAGTGACTGGTGTGTGAAACTCACTGGCAGGCAATCTGTTTTTGGCCGGCTTAAAAGAAGCAAGAGCCCTAAATTCATTCAATCAAAGGCAGGATACTGTACACATCTTCAAAAGAAATAATTGAATCACAAATAAACATTGTAGAAGGAATCATGAACGGAAAAGACAGGCATGTGTGAGCTCAGCCTAAGCTCTCTCCGAACGTGGCAACTCCAGCAGGCCTTACTTCCCAGCCCAGAAGGAGCAGCTGACCACATGGATCAGGGAAGAACTTCCCTAGGATCGCCAGTCTACCCATTCCCCGCTTTCCCACCAAGCAGCCATTTACTCCAACTGGCCGGTCTGAGAAGACAGTTTCAAGCCCGCGTCTGACCGCGTCCCCTCCGAGCTGTCAAGACGAGGGAGCAAAGCGGGGCTCAGCTCCTACCCAAGAAACGAGGACTCCGCTCGTCGACTTTGCGTTTCACGCGATGCACAGTGCAGCGTTATATATGGCGGGGGAATAATATGTAAACCCACAAACTCTCCGCACGCGGCCCTGAGGTAGCCCTGAAACGTTCAAATAAAGCTTCCCGAGGCCCGGTGGGTGGGGAGCAGGGTCGGAGGCTTACTTGCTTCTGGCGCCCGAGCGACTGGGACCCGAGTGGGGGGAGAGCTGGCTGAGGCAGCCTCCGAGAGACAAGAGGAGCGCCAGAGTCCAGCCGAGGGGCTTCGGGAGCAGCTCCATTCCCGCCCGAACTGGCGCGCCACCGGCTCACTTGACTCGCGTGGGAAGCGACGAGGCGTGGAAACGAAGAGCCGCTGTTGTGGGATTCGCCCGCCTGCTGGCTTCTCTGCCCGTTCCTTCTTGCTCGCCTTTCCTCTTCTCCCGCCAGTTCTTTGCTTCACTTCGGATTGCCTTCGCTTCAGTTCCCCCGCCGAGGTTCTTCACCGGCGCGAGGAATCCAATCAACTCTCCCCGCACCCCGCTCACTTCTTCCCTTCTCCTTCCTCCTCCAAAGTTTCCGCCCTCCGGTTCGCACACCCTCCCCGAAGGGTGGCTAGCCTCCTTCTCCTCCCCCCCCTCCCACTTTCTGCTCTGACCAAACAGCGCGCAACCCTTTCTCATTCTTGCTCGGGAGAAAGGCACAAATTGCTTCACGGCGTTCCTTTGGGATCTGAGGAGGAGCAGCTTGGGGTGGCCGTGAAAAACTAGGTGGTGGTGACGGGTTTGAGACTGGTGCGTATTCCCGGCGCTCCGCGCACTCACAGAAGCACCTCGGATGCCTCGCCTTCTCCCCACGCTTACCGAGCCTTTGTCTGGAGGCCTCTTTAATCTCCCCGCTGAGGGAGGCTTCGCGAGTTTCCGACCAGGAGGAGGTTTAGCTTCCAGCCCGTCCCATCCCTGGCCCTTCTCGTTCCATTCAGCTGAAGACTGGTTGAACCTTTTCTTTTTCCAAGAATACTCTTACACAACGCGGCAAGCATATCCAAAACAAGCGGTCGGTATGTTAAGGCACTTTTTAGTAAGCAACAGCCTGATCCTTTACAGGCATGTATGCCACCGTTACACCATGCACGGTTTATTTTGCTGTCATACAGCGGCACTCCTGTATGAATTGTAGAAATAGTAAGCAAGGTAAGTCAGGATAGGCTTGAGAACATGTCATGGTTAATTTCTGAGATCCCATTTCTAAAAAAAAGCCCCACTAATAATAATATGAAAGCTTTTGCACAGTCAGAAGAACCTGCACTTGGGGGCAATCTGATTAATCAACAGCTTTTACACCAAATACAAAGTTACTGAACAAAAACATGCAGACTTGTCTAGCTGAATAAACATACAACTATATGCTTGTTGAGAAACAATTTTCAAGACTTGAAATAAATCATAACTTCAAGTATAACAGAATAATGTCCTTGGAGGCATGAAAATTACTCTTTCAGATGCAGAAGATGCTTTGAGCATAGGTTAGAATGCATTTGTAAGTTATGAGGAAATATTTGTTCTGTAAAAAGCAATTACAGTTAAGTTCCATCTTAACAGTGCCTTGTTTTACATTGGAGATTGTTAAACTATTTTTAATAGTTTGAAGAGAGAAGTTGAGATTTCTGCCCAGTCGTTTGAAAGACATTTGTACATCTTTAACTGAGCTAGAAATTTTGATGAGGAAAATAGTGGCAGCACAGGCCATAACACATTGCAGAATATGCATGTGTTTTTGTTTTCAAAGGAAAAAAACTGCAGAAATGAGTGAAGTCTAGTAAATGGAATGGCATTCATAAAAGTAAATTAATAATACAATCCAATACATCTTTAGGCAATATAATAGTATGTTACACAGAGTTCAGTGGAGTTTGATGACAAGAGCAGAACTGCACCATACTTTTATGTTTTTTAAAATTATAGAACTATAATAAATATGAAAGAGGAAGAATGGAATAAGGCATGGGGAGTTAATGCTGATGGTACTTGTGAAGCCATTAGTGGACAGCTAGGACCACTGAATGGAGCAGAGCTTAACACAGCAAAAGATGCGCACAGAAAAAGAATATTATCTTAAATAGCATTAATGAGCACATTAGAGAAATATAGATTATTGATCTTACACACTTAGCTCACCCAAGCATAAATAATTACACACCTAGATAAAGTAGGTTTAGAAGTAAGTAAACAGAAGTCTTACCCATATTATTTGGTCCAGTTACATCCATTCAGAAAAGATGATACTTGTTCTTCTGTCCCTAAACTGAATTGACCCTCAGCCCACATTGCTGCTGAAGGCTGCATGGAGAAAGGGGGAACCTCCTGATTCAAGGCCTATTGCATGGCCCAAAATGGATGAGCTGGAGCCGCGTGCTTCTTCCCAGATGGTGAAGAAGGAGGAAGTGAGAAATGTGGGAGGGGCAACAAACAGCTTCTTCCAGAAGCACATAAGAGAATTTGCATCCTAGAGCAAACTCATCCACATGCTAATGAGGCATGCTGATTTGCTGGAACCTCCAACAACTTGCTTGAATAAGCATTTTTGCAAGGTACTACTGCTTGGACATATGCACACAAAGCATATACTAAATTATGTGCTAGCCAAATTATAAATCATGGTTAATGTAAGTGTAATACTTCTAGTGAAGTTACATACTTGAATTCTGACAATATAAGTAGTCCTCACTTACTGATCGCTGGTTCAGCAACTGTTCGAAGTTGCAATGGTGCTGAACGAGTGGTACCTATAACCAGTCCTCAAAGTTCCAACTTTCACACCACCCCCACACTCACGTGATCGTGATTTGGGCACTGGGCAACTGGCTTGCAATTATGATGGCTGCAGTGCCCTGCAGTCACATGATTGCCATTTGCAACCTTTTCTGCCAGCTTCCCACAAGCAAAGTCAATGGGTAAGTTAGCAGGGAAGGTTGCAGGTTGCTCCCATAAGTCCCCAGGCCTCCCTGAGCTCAGGCTGCGCTCCACCATCCACCTCCTGGCCTCCCTGTGCTTGCGCCCTGCCATACCATCTACCCCCAGCCTTTCTGCGCTTGTGCCCTGCTGTACCATCCACCCCCTGGCCTTCCTGTGCTTGTGCCCCACCACAGCATCTCCCTCCCCTGGCTTCCCCCAACTAGTGTGAAGCCTGCTCCAGGCCTCCCAAGCCCTCCGCAGCCTCCCCCAACTCATGCACGGCTTGCACCAGACCTCCTAGGGCTCCCCAGACTCCCCCACCCCCCTCTGGCAACCCCATGCTCCTTACCTGGGACTCCCGCCACTTCCCACTTAACCCACGCATCTTGGGGTTAAGACAGCAAGGGGGACTGTCCAGATTATTGTTGCTAAACAATGCAGTCACATGACATTGTGTTTTACAACTGCATTGCTTAGCAACAGCAGCCCTGGGCCCAATTGCTGTCATAACCCAAGGACTACCTGTATTCTTGTTTCTTTAACGATGTGTATAAGCATATGTGTGTCTAAAACCTCCAACTGGAGCACAAAAAAGAGACAATGTAATTTCTCATTCCACCCCCAAGACATGAGGGTCACATGTCTGGCATGGGATACATAAAGAGTTTTTACTGCATAAACAAATGGTTGACATTCACTCCTATGGGAGAGAGAACGGAATTTTGTACGTTTATCATTTTATTCCTTTTGTTTCTACTGGATGGCTAGCACTACATCCGGGTCCTCAAATTTGTCAAAATTTATCAGGATGAGACCATGCCTTACTCAGCTGGTGCTAGATTAGTGCAGGAACCATTCCATTTTTAATTTACTATGATTGTCTAAAAAAAGTCCTGCAACTTACATTACTTAGAACAGCTAAAAGAAATCAGAATGAAAGGAAAGAGGGATTCTTGGAATGTTCCTTAATATACATTTTTTTGGCTGGGTGACTCAGGCAGCCATTAAAAAGAACAGCTACTGGCCAGATAAGAATTTAGTATATTTTAAAAGTCTCCTGTCTTTCTCTAGTGCCTATAAAACATTATTTGGGGGTGTTTTTTCAACTTTCCATTGCCCTGGGATTTCTCAGTGGGCTCTCATCCAAGAATTAAACAGGTCCAATCCTCCTTAGCTTTCTGAAATCAGCCAAATGCTTCCATTACAAAGTAATTGCCAAAATAATGTAAATGTATCTGCTGAAGCTCTTTCTATATTCAATTCTGAATGATTAAACATCAACAGTGACTTAATCAAAATAACAGGAAATACTGTCATGCCTATATATATAGAAAACATTTGCGTTGATTTACTATCCCATCAAGTACAATCTGTTTTGAGTTGTGCTGAAAATTACTTAGAAAACACATCCAAATTCTGATGATTCTAGATGACAAACTTTATTACATAATCAAAGAAAAAGAGAAAATTAATAGTGAAGCATCCATTTATTCCTTGTAGTGGAAGTAATAGAGCATTAAAACAATCAATTGTTGCTTAAGAATGTTGTCCCCACTATTTAGGACCACTAAACATTATTTTCTAAAATGTATCTGTGTATGTATGTTATATATGTATTTATTTACAATATTTGCAGACTGACCCAATGGCAAGACTCTAGACAGTGAACAGTGAAGTCAGAAAAACAGAAAGTAAGATAAATAAAAGCATAGCATGCATACAATGATGGACTGCCCTCTGTTAATTAGTTTGGGCTAAAGTCATAGTGAAATAAGACAGATTCCACTGCATTGCCAAATGGGAGGAGGGAAAGTGCTACATGCACCTTCAGGAGAAGCATATCCCAGAGCATGGGGGCCACTACGTAGGTCTACCATCTGACTCAGGTCCCGTGCACTTCCTACAAAGGAGGTGGGACTCTCAGCAGGCCCTCTCAGGTTGTTTGGACTAGATGGACAGTAGCCATTTTGGCAAGGGGATGGCTGATGAAATCCAGTGCTATGCTATAGAGCCTGATTGGTGATAACCAGCACATTGAATTGAGCCTGCAAGCCTGTGGGGGATCAGTGATGTTACAGTGGCCAGGCATTTGAAGCTACATCCCTTGTTATGTGTATTACATGGATCAGACACATTTGAAAAAGAGATGGGGCTTTGATTGCTTAGCTGCACTATTTTGATGCCATTGACATACGCACACCTGCCATAGATGCTCCTGAAAACCAGTGCAGTGACTTCAAAAATTGGTGTTAACCTTCAATGGTAGGCTTGTATTCTGGATCAATTGTAGCTTTTGAACCCATTTTGTTTCTAAGTTTCCTATAGCTTATTTTAGATATAGTTGTATAAAATTATATGTTGATTTTATGTACTGATGATCATGATTTTTTTTCAAATATAACATTGTTTGTTTTATTTTCTATCCCACCTTTATTATTTTTATAAATAACTCAAGGCAGCAATAATATCAGCAACAAAACTTTATATCACCAAGGTGGAAATATGTTCTTTGAGGATGCCACAACTGTAAAACTAATTAAAATGTCACAAAACAAATGAGCATGTTTTTAAGTGCTGTTGAATTCTTCTCCAGGCTGAGGAACAGAAGAAATATATTACTGTACTGCGAATGGTAGAAAAGCTCTAGATAGATAACAAAAAGATTTAATTCTTTTCTCAGTGTTTCCCAGTCTGGTATCCTGTAGATGTTTTGGACTACATCAGGAATGACAAAAGTACACCCACAGTGTTTTTCACCTCCCCTGCACCCCAGTCTTTCCAGAATGGGCTGAACTAAAAATTCTGGTGTTTTTTATGTTATGTTTATTTTTATTATGTTTATTTGTGTTTTTTGGAGGGGTGGTGGAATTTTAAAAGGCAACATGAGTAATAGAGGCAATTTCATATCTTAAAAAACCCAACCCTTCAAAAAATTCAGGCCCATTTTGGATCTTCTCTTTCCCCACACAGTTTTGAAATGTGTCCATAACATGCCACACAAGTTTCGGTGTTAACTTCAGATTACCAAAGTTGGGTCTTCATGGACTGCTTACTTGATAAAAACTTCATACATCTGTTGGGGAGGGTTGGATTGGACTGGGCTGTGTAAATAAGTATGAAGATGAATCAGAACTGAAACCTTGTGGAAGTATTTTGTTTTGAGTGGAGGTTTCCTAGTAGAGGGTAAGCAATTTTTATTTATTTATTCATCAACTTATATGAATGCCTCTGTAGTAACATATGGCTGCGAGAGCTGGACCATAAGGAAGGCTGAGAGAAGGAAGATCGATGCTTTGGAACTGTGGTGTTGGAGGAAAATTCTGAGAGTGCCTTGGACTGCAAGAATATCCAACCAGTCCATCCTCCAGGAAATAAAGCCAGACTGCTCACTTGAGGGAATGATATTAAAGGCAAAACTGAAATACTTTGGCCACATAATGAGAAGACAGGACACCCTGGAGAAGATGCTGATGCTAGGGAGAGTGGAAGGCAAAAGGAAGAGGGGCCGACCAAGGGCAAGGTGGATGGATGATATTCTAGAGGTGACGGACTCGTCCCTGGGGGAGCTGGGGGTGTTGACGACCGACAGGAAGCTCTGGCGTGGGCTGGTCCATGAAGTCACGAAGAGTCGGAAGCGACTAAACGAATAAACAACAACATATGAATGCCTATCTCACCGTAGTAAACCTAAGTGGCTAACAACAGTTAAAAATAAGAACAATAAAATACATACCTGGCAGCCAAGATAAAAAAGCAGTCAGATAACAATTAACATAACTATCTCATGGGTACTGACAATCTGACCCCATGCCCAAGAACCCAATCACATCTTTAGGGCCTTGAGAAAGGCTGGCGGGGTCAGGGCCAATCTCATCGAAGGGAGATGATGTTTCAAATGGCAGGCACCACAACAGAAGCAGTTTAGGTTGGCATTCCTTAATTAGCGGGACTTGTAGCATGCTGCTGCTGCTGGAACTAAGAAGGTTGGTAGAAATGATCAGGGAGAGGTAGTCCCACAAATTACCCGGCTCTATGCCATGTAGAGCTTTATGGGTGACCACTAGGACCTTCAATTGCACCTGGGAGCACAGTGCTAACCAGTGCAGTTTGTGGAGCAGAGATTTAATGTGCACACCTAGAGGGTCCCTTATAACTGCCCATGCCACCACATTTTGAACTGGATGCAGATTCTGGATATGTCTCATAGGTACATCTATTTTATGTACTTTATAATAAGTTAAAAGCATTATGCCTAAAGAAGAGGCAACATGGAAGCTGAAATAAAGCAATACTTATGGCACAACTTTTGCACTGTATTCAAATGGCAAAGGCAGATCATAGAAATACATTATTAATATGTGTGGAATTTCTTTTCCTTGGGAGTTTTCCCAAGATATAAAAACATTTTCCACACGTAGAATAAATCTTTGCGAGTTTTGCTTTTAGCATTGAACCAGCAAAGATTTTATTATTTGTTCCTTAGAGATATAAAGTTAAAAGCTACTATCATGCATTTTGGATGCAAATTTAAATTCAGCAAATAATAAAATACAGATTACATTGTTAATATTTAAATTTATTAAAATTGAGAGATACAGAGAAACAAACAGGTACAGGTAGTCCTCGTTTAGCGGCTGCCTCGTACAGTGACCATTTGCAGTTACGATGGTGATGAAAAAGTAACTTTGTGACCAGTCCTCGCATTTGTGACCTTTGCAGGTCTGTAAAGCAAAGGAAAGGTGAACTACAGGTAGTCCTTAGTTAACAACCACTTGTTCAGCGACTGTTCAAATTTACGACAGCACTGAACAAGTGGTAGTTACAACTGGTCCTCGAAGTTCCAGCTGTCCCAGCATCCCCGCAGTCATATGATTGCGATCTGGGTGCTTGGCGACCAGCTCACACTTATGAAGGCTGCAGCATCCCATGGTCATGTGATTGTGATTTGCGACCTTCCTGACCTTGGAAAGCCAGAGGGAAGGTCACAAGCTGCTGGGGTGTCTCCTCCACCCACACTCTCCCTGAGTCTTGCTGTGTCCATGCTGTGTATCTGTGGCCGCTTGTGCACCATCCCCTACCCAGCAGCAGCCACCCCGAGCCCCATTGCACTCACGCTGCCCCTCCCCCACCACTTGCACTCAATTGGCTGTGTTTGTGAAAGTTTTTAAGCCCCATTGCTTACAAATCAGAATGATTGGATTTGCACATTGTGCTAAGCAAATACCAAACAAATCATACACTATTATGACTTAGTTAAGAGTTTCCAAAGCTTATCACAAATAACCCCTCTGTAGGTGCATAGTTGTTTCACAATAAGGGGAGACACCTACACAAATGCATGATCATGCTATTTCATGGTGTTTTTTTAAAATCCATTTAATCATGTTAGATTCTTGGAGACTGCCTGGACAAGTCCCTGTAGTTTTCTTGGCAAGATTTTTCAGAAGTGGTTTGCCATTGCCTCCTTCCTAGGGCTGAGAGTGAGTGACTGGCCCAAGGTCACCCAGCTGGCTTTGTGCCTAAGGTGGGACTAGAACTCACAGTCTGCCGGTTCCTAGCCTGATGTTTTAGCCACTACACCAAACTGGTTCTCATTTCATGTGTTAAGACTTGTATATTTATATAGCTGTCAAATTTCTGTGTTGTAAAAGAAAATGCATCCATTGGCAGTAGGAATGCTAAAATAATTGTTTTGTCTTGTTGAGTAGAAGTCTGGAGTGCGGATTGCTGCCTTAAATGGCAAGCTATCTTTGGAAGACAATCATACAGACTTCATTACTCACATATTGTAATGTATGAGTGTTCAGAATCTTTTAGGTTTTCCCTTTTAAGAAATGTCCCTCTAAACTCAGATTTAACATGCCTGCCTAAAAAATACATTAATGCATTTCATGAGCAGTAACAGTGCAATACTATAGATGGAAAACTAGTATGTATAAATAACTCCATCCTAAGAATTTTCCAGTAAAAATGGAAAATGCTGTAATCTCTGATCTGGGTGTAGAAATAATCAAAGAAAACCTATAATCTTCCCTTGATTCTAGTATACTTTAATAGATCATAGTTCACAAGCCTCAAAAGAAAGCCTCCTTAAGTTCAGAGAGATTTAATTCCAGGTAGATGGTATGGATTTGTGGCTTTAGGGGTATAAAAATTATTTCAAAGTCTTGAGACTCAGACTATACTTTTTGTGTGCACACTCGCATATTTTGCCATTTTAAGTGCATAATGCTAGGCCTCAAGCTCTAAAACTAAGATTTCACTGCAGAATTTGGCCAGTATAGATTAATAATGTAAGCTCCTCCTTCCTTTAAATGAAGCCAGAGTCCTTCCTCAGTGTAAGAAAAAAAAAAGGTTCTTCTGGAAGCACCAATCTTACACTGCTGCCTTAATGAGAGGGATGACATGTAAGATATAACAAGCATGGCCTAATTATAGTCTTCATGGAATAGGCAAACAGACAACAAAAAGTATGTAGCTAAAGACTTTTTGTTTAATGCTGTAATTATGTTTTCAATCTTTAAATAAAAGAATTACAACTTGCAAGAACAGACTTTCCTTTTTTGGTACCAGAATGTTATAGTAAAAATATAACTGCTTCACATAATAAGATTCTGTAATGTGAAAGATCCACAGCCCGATTTTGTGAACCATTTTATGATTACTTAGTATTTTCTTATGTATGTTCATTATGTCTCCTTGCTTTTTTTTTGCATTTTATGTTGTTTTTTAGAACTTTAATCATTCTGAATAGATTAAAAAGCAATATATAAACAAATGAACATTCAGAAAAGGTTATTACTTCAATTATCTATAGAATGGTTATAGAAACTCCTTCTCAACCAATAAGACTCTATGAGTCTTTTTCTTGAAACCAGTGCCCAAATTTGAGATACCCGAGGAATGTTCTCTGCCTCCCCTTAAGCAATCCAGTCCAGTTCATCACTGACAAGATTATCATTCTTATATTTCATGTAAACATACAGCCAAATAGTCTTCAAAAAGTATTTAATCAATCAAGCAATATATGATCTCAGCCTATCTTAGTCTGTGTTAAAAAGCATCCAAATTATGCTCTGCCTTTCAAAACTAATGATAGTTTTATGTTCAGAGGGGGGACGGAAAAGTATTTTACTTTGGGAGGTAATTTTGTTCTGAGTTATTGAACAAGAATGGCACTAGTTGTATCAGAATGTGCAGTGTGGATTTTTTTTTAATCCTTTCACTTGTAGAACTGGGTTTAGCTAAACAACATTTTTCTAGAATTGAGCCTAAGCATCCTGTGTTCGCTAGTTAGCAAGCTTCCCAGCTAGATGGCAATGCAAAAGCAAATAATTTAGCTGAGAAACTTCCCAACTAGCTGGATTCATCAATCAAAGTTTATTGATTAGCCCTTAGGCCATATCAGAATGGATTCATGTTATCATGCAAAGGCAAGTTTATTTAACCACTGCTTCTTGAATAAATCACAGTGTGATGGGTTCACACAACACTTTATGCCATAATCTATGATTTACAGATTATAATTGGCAGGCCTCATACAACAACTTTATCCAAACAAAGCCATGTCTGAACACTATGTATGAACTAGTCAATAAATCCAAATTGTTTTTCAGTGTTAGTGGATACCGAATCTCTCAAGGGCAAATTTCTTACAGTTCCTGAACATTTTGTAGGATACACCACCAAAGGCCAAATTAGCAGAGGAGAAAAGGGCTGACTACTAGAGTTAGCCAAATTCAGAGTCAAATTGAGATGTTTTGGGCTGATTCTGTGGGTTTAGAAAGCAAATCAAGATCTTAATTTGTTTATCGTATAGCATAGCAGTTTGGTGTTCATGCTGCTTTTTCTTGCTGGGAAATCCTTGTGAGGTCCAGCAGCCAGATGCGTAGACTATTTAGCTGTGACAAGTTACGTTGCCCAGGGTACACCACGAGGCGGCTAGTCTACATTGCACCAAATTCCTAATGAAAGACCTAAACTGAATTAGAACTCTAAAAAGGCATTGTGAATGTTTAGGCACTATTAAAATGGTTACTTTCAGATTTTACAGAATTAAAGAATCAAAAGATTAATGGAGTTGATGTTGGAATTATCAGGGGTCAACTCAGCATTGTCTCATAAGCATAAGGGGGTCGCTCTAGTAAATGCATCTCTATTGTGCTTGTGAGATGTCACATGGGTCACCTGATTTCCACTTCCTCCTCCTCCTTGGGCTTGGGGATTAACAATCTCCATTACCCTTCTGGCAGACCTGCAAGCAGGAACTGCTGCAGGATGCAGCTCTTGCCCTTTAGAAAGTGTCTACAAAGAACCAGTGATGATTAAATGCTTTCTACTGTGAACCTACCTGTATCCAGATCTAGTGAATAAAAGTAAGCTATCTCTATTTTTCTTCATCTAACTACACTGTGAAGACTGGATTTATTTCTGAATGTAATTAAGCTTAATGTGCAAATTCTCTTTTGGTTCACGCTTCTACTCTGCAAGATTGCTGTTAGCTGCCTAGAGTTCTTTTATTAACCTTTAAAAACTCCATCAGTTGGAAGGGATCATTTAGACACCCCCCTGCTCAGTGCAGGAATGCAAATTAAAGTTCCCAGACAGTCTCTAGTAGGTTTGTGAGAAGCAGATACAGATTTGGTTTGATAAAGCAGTTCAGAACATAGAGGTAACCTCATTTATTTCACTGAAGCCGAACCACCCAATTTGCTTTGCCAAAGCAATTTAGGTGACTTCAGATCGCTTCCTCTTAGTCTGTCAGCCTTCTCCTGATAGAAAGTGCCCAGTCTTTTCAATGTTGATTCATAGGTGCAATCCTCTCTAGATAGCCTCACAGTATTTCCATCAGTCATTAGATCATAATGGAAGGGAAAGATCAACAGAATTTTAGGTCCCTGTAACAATGGCACATAACATCTAGAACAGAATATTTTTGCTGTCTATCGCTCATGCATTTTTCAGAATAACACCCCTAATATAATATGTACAAATACTTATTATGACCCAGTGTAGCACTGAATGCAGTTAGTTTCCCTCAATGCCTTACCATTTTTAAATGAAAATTAGTGCAGCCCTCAGTATCACTAACTGCAGTTGTAATGAAAATTAACATTTCCCACACTTAAGTTCTGCAATTTAGGAAAATAAGGTTAGTACTTGAAAATTATACCTCCTGAAAAGTCAAACCAGTAATCTCTTTCATAATAATGTAATTGCAACGCAAAAGAATTCAATTTTTCTTTAATGTTATTAAATCTGATCTTTCCAAGGTAAGAAGTTGGACAAATAGCTTTCAATACTAAAAGCTCAGAAACAGTGAAAGAGCACTATCTAGTACAGTGAATCTTAGGGTAGCTCCATGTTGGGAGTAGGCATGAGGTGTTGACTGGAGTGCCAATATTTGGGCTTTCCATTGGCCAGCTGTAGGGAGCACTGTCAACTCATGTAGTTACTTGGAAGCTAATGGGAGGACACTTGTGGGGGCACCGTAAGAGCAGCTGTGTGGATATTTTTCATGATTTTTTTCCTCTGAGGTGAATTAGATGAAGTATAAATCTTGGCAGTTTCTCACTCTCTGCTCACCTAATTCAATTCACCTTTTACTCCACAATGTTTTCTATTCTTATTTAGTTACAGAAGAGATTCCTAAAAAAAAAAAAAAAAAAAGGAAATAGGAAAATGTGTTCTTTCCCCTGCCCAGGCCAAAGCCTTAAATAAATAGATAACTAATTTATATATTTATAGGCTGCCTCAATCTGCATGACCCTGGGTGGCTTCCCACAAATAGGAGAGCTCTTACCATCCTAACTTCAGGAGACCACTGAGGAACTTCTGAATCCTGTGCTTACTCTTGATATGACCCATACTTCAGAAATAAATAAAACTAAATAGTAATTTAAAAACCCTCATTTTTATGAACAACACTTCTGTTAAAAATGATAATTCGTTACACTTTTAATAATTTAAATTATATTGTACTAGGAGAATGGTTATCATTCCAATCTTTTATTGTCAAATTTGAAAAGTTCATAAAAAAGCATTTTTATACTTCTATATCTTGAAATCCAATAACTGATAGACATCAAAAATAAGATATTCTATAAAAATTAAGTCAACTCTTGTTAATAAGAACATTTCTTTTATTAGTATAAAAGTATTAATGAAAGTAACATATGATTATTTTGTGGAATATACATATTTCCATAGACAATTGCATTTTAACAAATACAATTATTCTGCGTCTTCTTTTTTCGAGGTAATCTATTAGTCTCTAATGTAACAGTTGCTGTTTGCTATTTTTTCTTCATAGGAGGAGGTTCAACCCATTCTTCTGAACTATGAATATATAAATGAATTAGTTTAAATATTACTAATACTTTAAATTTAGAGTACTATATATAATTTATTTTTGCAATAGGAATGTAGTTTGTGAATCATAAATGCATATCATTGCTAATAACTATTACAAACAAATATATCCATTTTAGGTTTAGAAAGAAAGTAATACAGATCAAACTAAGTATCTTTTAAGGAGGAAAACATTAAATAATAATAAATAATATTATATTTTAAAAAATAAAATAACTAAAATTAACACTTTGCATGGATTCATTAAATAATACAGCTCTTATTAGAACCTTTACCTTTAATTAGTCTTTATTCCTTTTAGTATCTGTAACCAGTCACTGATACCTCCTTTTTAGGGAAGGTACTTGAGAGAAGGAAGGCTGAGCGCCCTAGAACTTCACACACTTAAGATACAAACAAACATCAAATTCTCAGTTCCACTTATATAACTAACAAAGAATCTTAAAAAAGAGACAAGCTGGGAAAGGACTGTTTCAGTAAATCAGTGCTGATTTTCTAAATTTCCTAAATAATATGCAGAACAGTTAAACTTCACTTGATGACTAAATAGATTTATTACAATTATCTTTTAAACATTAGAGGTTCTGGATTTGTTACCTCTGCTATAATTCTGCTAGCTGATCATGTGCAAACTATGCTCTTGCAAACCCATCTCAATGTCTGCAATATACTGAGCTGGATGTTAGGTACTGCAAGTTCAAATACAGTAGCCATTAGTTAATCTGGCCCAGCCTTCTGGGATCAGGCATGATAATGCAGACAAGTTATTATCACAGGGTAGTCCACCAGAGATTCTCAACCACTACCATCATGGCTGATTGGATTTATCCAAGAGTTCTGGATGAATTTTTGCAAGATGGGGAGTTTTGGCCTATTTTTCAAGAATCCAAAGAGCTCCTTAATAACCAGCCACTGATACCTCCTTTTTAGGGAAGGTATTTGAGAGAAGGAAGGCTGAGTGCCGAAGAATTGATGCTTTCTGTGGTGCAGGAGAAGAATCTTAAGAGTCCCTTGGACTACAAGGAGCTCAAATCAGTCAATCCTACAGGAAATCAACCCTGACTATTCACTGGAAGGACAGATACTGAAGCTGAAGCTCAAATACTTTGGCCACCAATGCGAAGAGAAGACTCACTGGAAAAGACCTTGATGCTAGGAAAGACTGAAGGCAAAAGGAGAAGGGGACGGCAGAGGATGAGATGGTTAGATAGCATCACCAATGCAATGAACATGAATTTGAGTAAACTCCGGGAGACAGTGGAGGACAGGAAGGCCTGGCGTGCCATGGTCCATGGGGTCATGAAGAGTCTGACACGACTTAACGACTGAACAACAACTTGAGAGAAAGTGATATTGGTAAATGACGAAGTAATTGGTGGATGACAGCACAGATGCCAGGTCTGTTGTGTTGCTTAGCAAGCTTCTGCTTCCAATATTTTTTCCAAGCAGTTGATTTGCTACTGGGAATAGACTTACACAGTACTACCACCCAGCAAAGCATGCTTATAGGAGTCTCTTGCTAGCAAAAAAAGTAAAGGTAGATTATTAGGCTAGATTTATAAAATTAGGACACCTTTTCTAGCCAGCATAGAATTCGAAGCTATTTGAAACAGCTGAAGATTTTGTCTTATATCCAAAATGAATTAAAACTGAGGGGCAGTTTGGTTTTGGGTAGGTGAGAATCAAAAAATGTGGTCACACACTGGATCAAGCAATGCCAGTGCAGATGAATTAGAGGAAACTAGAAGGTTAATTTTCAAATTCATCTGGAGGGTTTTAAGGAACCAAAAGCAAATGTAAGATTAAAGGTAGGGAGGATCACCATCCATTCAAGTGAAGGAAGCAGTGAGTCAACTGAGTTTTTATATTGAAGACATAGTCCTTGGATTACTTGGTTAGCTTCATTAAAAGGGGTTATAGGAGATGGTATATATCACTTGACTTAAAAAAACATATTATTGAAGGAAGAACTGCAATCTAAAGGGCCAACTATTCCCAAAGATCTGTTCTTGCAGAGGCATCTGAAGGATCTGAAGCTTTCACTGAACAGTATTATACAAAAGAGTTGAGCTTGCAATGCTAATAGCATGACCATGCTTTTATCATTTCTTCCCCCCATCCCAGCCCATCCTGACAAATGCCTCTGTTCTTGGCCTCCTGAAAATTCAGATGCCTTGAAACAAAAGAGAAGGAATTAGAGCCTAATTATTGGAGATCTTGGTTCAAAACTTCCATGCTCTAATCTGTTTTAACATCTAGGATTCCAAGTACTATGTGGCACAGTAACAATATATTCAGATTATCATAGCAATCTTTAAAAAAAAAGTTTTTCTCTGAGTATGAACAATCTCCCTCTTCAATATAAACCTGATAGACAAACCTGTGTGGACGTTTTATTTCTCTTCGTATTCTTTTTGGACGGCTTGGAGTCTCAGACAAATCAAGCTCTTCTGAGTGAAGTGATGATTTGTTGCATTGACTTGATGGGGTCATACCTATATAGATAAAACTTACTTTTGATTTTAGAATTTATGATACCAGAAAACTGCAAGCATTGTGTGTATAAAATTCTGCATATTGAAAAGTACCTGATTATTTACAATTCTACTTGATGCTCAAAGATTGTGTATTTTTGGGAAACTGGCTTGGAAAAAGCACCTCCCTATAATCAATCCATTACTTTTATCTCTAAGCCCTGTGCTCAAGCTGGCCCATTCAGCCCTTCCTCAAAGCTTTCTCCCTCCCCCCGTCCCTTGTTTATTTATTAAATTTTGCCACTGCCCATCTCCCTCCAAAGGGGGGACACTGGGCGGTTTACAACCAGGATTTTTTCCTACCAAAACTACCATTCTGCATAATTTCCTTTCCCAGAGGAAAAGATATGAGGTGGGATTTACAGGCACCCCACTGGATCACCTACAGGCATGGTCACTTAAAAGTTGCTTTCAAACTGCTTCCCCTGAGAATTAATAGCATTATGAATTGTAGGAATTGAGATCAGGCCCAGGCCCTTGGCCTCCAGACGGCATGAGGGGGAGAACAGAATCATTACTCTAAATTCCATTCTGTCCTTCTGAATTCCAGTAGGCCTGGGTCTCATATTGCATGTGTCTCTATGCTGCCTGCTAGTGTTTTCTGGTATTGTATATGTGGAGACTTTGGCCTTGCCAGTTTCAGAGACATAATAGAGGGTTATTCTCCTCTATCACAATTTAATAGAAATCGTCTATAACTGTACATATACAAACCACTGTAAAATAGTGAAAACGACAATTCAATATTGATTTCGCCAAAATCCAAATATATGTATTAAAGAAAATCTGTTGCACTGAACATCAATTTTTTGGAATACAAAAACATTTTATGGATTGTATGGTAAAGTTATTACCTTGTAATCCCTTCAACAATATTTTTTCTAATACTGCCAAAAAAAAAAAAAAAGGAACTATGGGTTTGATACAAAGTTTTGTGGAACAAAAATATTAAACCAGATGTTCCAGTAAGCATATTTCCAGTTATTCCCCTCAGCCTCAAATCCCCTCTACATGATTGGGGAAACACTCTGGCAAAAGTTAGAATATGATACTGGTGGCTGTAGGGAGAATGGTAAACTGGCAAAAATTGCTTTTTTGATTCCCTTCTTCTCCAAAGTAACTACAGGTAGTCCTCAACTTATGATGGCAAGTAGGACTGGAATTTCTGTCACTAAATGATGCAGTTGTAAAGCTCAACCTCATTGCTTAGCAACAGCAATCCCTGAGCAATGGCAAACCTCCCTGGTTTCTGCCATTAACCAAATCCCATGGTCATTAGGCAAGGCAACTTCCTGCCAGCTTCCCACAACCAAAGTCAGTGGGAAGCTGGCAGAAAGTTGGAAGTCCCAGGCTGGCAGGCAGGCAAGTGGCTGCTGCTGGGTGGGGGAGGTGGTGCATGGAAGTGCAGGGGAAGGTTGGGGAGGGTGCACAAGGGTGTGAGGGAGGGTCGGGAAGGGTGTGTGTGATAGGCACAGTGCAGTGCGCAACGGGGTACGTGAGAAGCATGGCGGAGGGTGTGTGAGTGGCCAACACAGCGCAAGCACAGAGGAGCTGAGGAAGGGTGCATGGGTCAGGGAGACTTACCCCAGCGACTTACAGCCTTCCCAGTTGGCTTCCCCATTGACTTTCTGGGGAAGCCAGCAGGGAAGGCTGCAAATGGCAATCACATGATCGCAGGATGCTGTAACTGGTCGTAAGTGCGAACTGGTTGCCAAGTGCCCAGATCACGATCACATGACTGTGGGGGTGTTGGGATGGCTGGAACGCCAAGGACCAGTCGTAACCACCATTTCATCCAGCACCGTCGTAACTTCGAATGGTCACTGAACGAATGGTCGTGGGTCAAGGACTACCTGTAATGCTGTGTCTTCTTGGAAGAATGTCAATAGAAGGTCCTTTTCAATTCATTAAAACTTTGGGCCTCATTCTACATGACTTATTACTTATGTTTCTAAATTTACATTCTATTATATTTAAAAACATGTGCCAAAATGCCTTTTCAGGTAATATACTGTATATGTGGGCATCAATACATGCATACCTAATTTCTGCTCTATTGATTTAAGTTCCTTTTCCTGTTCAGCAAGCTCTTCTTTCTTTCTTTGCATTTCTAAAGAATTAATTGATTGTTGTTGTTGTTCAAGGTCTGTGTTTACTTTATTAAGTCGGACAAATGCTGTATAGTAGTGCTGAAGGAGACCTAATAAACAAAGGAAAAAGATTTATAGGTTAATAAAGTACATCACTATAATCTGTAATCCTTCTGTTCCAAAACAGTAGTAATTAGAAGAAACAATGAAGTCACTATTCATTGTCATTAAAGTATTGAAGAATATTTGATACATTATTTTATTTTTTTCCCCTCAATGTATATAATTTCAGTGTAAGAAAATGCTGTATTTACTGGTGAGTTATCATGTGGTGCCCTCTGAATTTTGAAGAGATCCTTTGGGATTCACCCCCCCCTACTTTTAAAAATATAATTAAACTAAGGAAATTCCCACTTCCCAGCACCCTGTGTCTTATTTTTCCCAGAATGTATGTGTGCCACCTATAACCTTGTGTGTGCCCAATAAAAGTATGTTTGTGGGGGCGGGGAAGGAGAAGTAAAAATCTTAAAAACATACTTTTCAAGAACTGGCACCTGGCAAACTTTATAATTTTAGATTTCAGTAATGATATATAATTCCTGTTGCTTTCCTAAAATAATGCTTTTCTAAAAGTAGAAAAAAAATTATGTGCTAAATTAGAGCAGTGAACTGCTTATTCTACATCACAGCATAGCAAGAACCAAATAAACTTTTATTCACTGATGATACAATAAACATGTACATTAGTTTATAACGGTTTGCCTTTTTAATGGCAGCAGTGTACGTAACACTGGCAACAAGCTAAAAATGTCTGTTTCCATTAGTTTAATATATAATAATAGTAGCAGTAATTCAGTAATCAGTTTAATTAAAATCTAGCGCTTCTGTAATTTTAACTGAATTCTTAAGGGTAAAACCTTAACAAAAATACTCTGTAATAGTTTATTTCATTTATTAAGCTCTATAAGCACCTATGTGTGCAGAAACAGTATTGTAACGTGGTGGCAGAGGTGCTCCAAAAACCATTCCTCGAAGCTTATCCATAGGAGGGGCTTTATTCTGAAGGCCTCCAAACTTTCCATTGCTGCAAATTCTGTCTCCTTCTCTTGTTAATAAAGTTGGGCAATGTGTCATTTTCACAACCTATATATAAAGAGAGAATCTACTTTCAAAATTCAGGTTTTTTTGTTGAAAATTAATTCTATGCCGCGAAAGCTTATTAATATCTCAAAAATCCCTCAAAAGGGAAAGAAAGCATGTTTTTCCTGTGACCCAATTAACACAAATGTAGGCTTTAAAAAAACACTTAGTTGCTGCATAAATGATATAGGATGAAATGGGAGTCCATGTATCAACTCACTGGGCCCTGTATGAACTCTTTATCTATTATATGTTTCATACAAAACCTGTTTGATTAAAATGAGAGGTGCAAAAGTGTGCCCCACGGACCATATACAAACCACCAGCATCTATCTGCATCTCCCCAGAGCACCTTCAGAATGAGCTTGACCTCCTTCCCCCCTTGCCCCCAAAATCAAGACTGTGGACTGTATTTGAAGACAGCTGGTAAGTTGAAAATTTAATTAGACAGCTTCTACCACTTTTAGTATTTGGGGAAGAGAAAAACGTCTTCCTCCTCCCCCTTCTACAGCACAGACACCTACTGTTCAGCTGCTCCCCCCTCTAATCTCGGCTTCTGAGGAGTCTGGTTGGAAGCAGGTTACAGCTTTTCTTCCAGGATCTCATCTTTTATGGACATTAATTGCTTTGCTACATACAGTATAGAAATCTCAATCCAGCTGACTAGGAAGCAAAAATATTCCTTCAGTCCTAAGCTTGGCCCTTCTCCCACAGCATTTTGCAGCCAGTCTGTTTCTTAAGCAGAGGACATTTATAGTTGGCGAAGAGGGTAAGAATCCAAAGGATCTGAATTTCATCACGAATCCTGGATTCTTTTGAACATATTTTTATTCTTGTATTTGCTTCTCCCTTTAAGCCAAACTTGTGTTTATGAAGTTTTTGCTTCAAATTTTCTGAGGGGGAAATCTAGATTTACTATTTGTACTGAAAAGAATACATTTTACTGCAATAATTTATCTTTAAAATAGGTTTGTTTCAGATTAGTTGAAGAGTAAGATGAGCTGATTTTTTTTTCTATCTAAGCTTCTTTTTGGTGGGAACTGTCTAAAATTCAGAGTTGTCTCCTTTTTAGTACACAGGTAGTCCTCGCATAACAATGGTAATTGGGACCAGCAACTCCATCGCTAAGTGACATGGTCGTAAAGTGTGATGTCACATGACCGTGCCAACTTACAACAGCAGTTGCAGCAGTCCCAGTTGCTGTAGTCAGGCAAATCCCATGCGGTTGCTGCATTCCGTGGTCACATGATCACTATTTGTGGCCTCCTGCTGGCTTCCCCACCGCTGACTTTGCTTGTCAGAAGCCAGCAGTGAAGGTCACAAATGGCAATCATGTGACTACAGGGATGTTGTGATGGCTGCAACTTCAAGGACCCGCCATAAGTCCCCCTAAGTCAGTGCCATTGTAACGTTGAACAGTTGCTGAATGAGTGGTCATTCAACAGGGACTACCTGTATATGTTGATGGCACCCAATTGTACACTGTGATCTTGGAGATGTTGCTGAAGTCTTATCTCAGTACCTGGTGACTATGATGGTCTGGATAGGAGAACAGGCTTAACCTTAACAGGGGGCTGAACATCACAAGCATTGTTCCTTCATGGTGGGGCTGGCCCTCTGAAATAGCTTCCTGTTGGAGGTCCACCTTTCTCCAATATTATCTGCCTTCCAGAAAAAAGTTGAAAACAGCTTTTCCCAAGGGCTTTGGGGAGCTGATGTCATGTATTGCTTTGGGATGTTTAACACATTTATAAGATATTTTTGTTTAATTGTTGTGTTTTATTATTGTGAGCTGCTGAGAGACTTTTGATTGTTGTAGGATATAAATCTGATAACTAACTAGTTAGCTAGATGGTGGGCAAATTATTCTTATATTCCCCAAGGTGAACCTCTTTTTGAATATCCAAGAATTGGGGCATCCACAGGATAAGGCAGTCCCCGGGTTAAGAACCAGTTCCATTCCCAAGATCTGTCCTTAACTCGAATTTGCATGTAAGCCAGAACAGGTATTTAGCGGTAGTTTATCTGAAGAGAAAGAGAATCTCTGTGTGTGTATGTCTGTAGGTATTTGTAGCATACCAAAAAGATCATGATGAAAGGTTAACACTTACTCTCGTTCCATCTTGTCCTGCAGACTGGAAAGGATATGTCTTGCAGCCCGGAAGGGCCATTTATGAGGTAAAATTGCAAACGGCATTCTCCTTCCTTGGGATGACAAACCGCTGAAGCTGCCCAATGCTTTCATGAATCACTGAAAACTACTGAAAACAGGCTGTACAGTGTATTAAAAATGCATGCACTACTTCATGATGCTCATGGAGGCATCGGGCAGCTTCGGTGGTTTGTCAGACCGTAAGGGGGAGAGCGCTGTCCTCCATTTTGAGTTGGATCTTGTTGCCAGTCAGCCATCCACCATTTTAACTACTGTAGGCAGCCCATTCATAACTATGGGTTTTGTGAGCTGGAGGTTTGTAACCTGGGGACTACCTGGTATATTAGCCATACCTCTGAATATTGTCTTGGGAATACCTGGTGCCAAAATTGGAATTTGTCTTTGGGACATGGCATTCAGGCTCTCCTTCATATAACTAGTTTCTGTTTTCTATAAGCTGCTAGGAGGGGTAAGATTTAATGTATTATCCCCTGTTCCTCTTTGACCTGTTAGAAAGAGGAAGAAGAACAGATGGTATTGCTTTTGTTCTCTTGCTGCCCACCTACCATGCAGGAGAGACTATCATATCTGGGAATCTTAGTATACATAAGCTAAA
The DNA here is from genome assembly GCF_035149785.1 of Candoia aspera. Lineage (NCBI taxonomy): Eukaryota > Metazoa > Chordata > Lepidosauria > Squamata > Candoiidae > Candoia > Candoia aspera. The sequence continues at coordinate 159,898,895 of NC_086155.1, forward strand.
TGGTGCTGTGGTCTCTTTAAAATGCTATGCTGCCAATTCATAGCTTACATCCTGTTTGGAATTAGAAGCTCTTTTTCTTTGAACACCTTTTCCTACTTAACATATAAAAGATGGGAATATACTCTTCTCTAAATTGATTAACATTTATATAAGCTAGCTGGATTTAACTGCTCTGCTTAACAGAATGGGCTGATCTGGAAAGCTGTATTCCTCCTTCACTTCCTGGGAGAGACAATATTAATATGGACAACATCTAGTTGCCTCAGAGGAAGACTCTATTACCAAGTAGAAAATGGGCATCATAGAACAGGGCAAGCCATTTGGGAAATAAGGCCTTTGTGAATAGAATATAAATGAAATTTGACTAGACCTTTTTTTCGGATGTTCACATATATATAAGCAATGAACAAAATCCCTTAAAATTGTAATACGCACCTCTTTTCTGTAACGATTGGCAGCATCCAAATTGTCAATAATAATTGTATTACCCAAGAGCATCTCAAACACTGTAAAGGTACAAGAAATACTGAGAGTGTAATAATACAGTATTTAGAATATAAACCAATACATAAACTGCTGTTTCTATTCACACTAACCCATTATTGAGCATCAGTACTGAATAAAATGTTAACATCTTGATATAGTTAACAGAATTACCTCTAAATTAGAAGGGAATTAGTAAGCATTGGATTTGACAGAGCCCTCTTTAATAAACTATAAGTATTCAGAAACTGTATATTTGTATGTAAATTCAGGGCATGCAGGTATTTGTATGCTCATTCTGTGCCTTGTTCTGTAGTTGCTATTTTTGAAGATGACTTGACATGCAAATAGCTATGTAATAATTCATGCAGAAGTGCATGTAAGAGGGCACGTTTGGAGGTTTATGTAAAAAGAGTTTTTTCCCCCAATAAAATGGTGAAGGTGGTGCTACTAGCTATTAGGGACATGTAAACCTCACTGTATCAGGAATGTTTCAACAAACAATGCGGTTTCAGGGGCAGTTCAGTGGTTTTAGGAAGTAGATCCCCTGAACTGGAAGGGATTTGAGGTGTTTGAGGTCTGTTAGGTCTGAAATACCTTGAATCACTTCCATGTTGAAAAATGTATAGAAATTGCCAAATTGTCCAGAACAGCATAGTCTGGAGGAGGAATGGAACATTCTGAAGTTTGCCAAATGTTCTGTACCAGAATTAGTGAGTTTTGCACATTATTGCTATTACTATTATCAGCAGTTTGATCTAGTGGATTATTACTAAGAATATGACCCAGTGAAGCATGTAAGAAAAGGAGCAGGAAGATTGTGCTCTGCTTTGATGACACTGCATGTTCATCAGCTAGGCTTTCATTTCTTAGCCTAACCTGTCTTTGAGAGCTTAAGTAAAAGGGGGGCAGGGGAAAATGTAACAAGTTCCTTACAGGAAGGGTGGGATAAATAAGAATATTTATTTAACACTTCCCCCCGGGCTGAAAAGGAACTTTCTCATAGCAGTTTACTACTGGCCAGATGGCACTGGTAATTGATGGAGATGAAGTCTTTCCAAAGATGTGTTTTCTTGAAGCTCTTTCAATTACCAGTCTGATGTAATGGCTCAGGTGTTGGACTACGGAGACCCAGGTTAAAGTCTATATTCAGCCATGGAAACTCACTGGATGATTTGGACAGTTATTCACTCTCAACCCAGCTTCCCTCATAGACTTGTTTTGTGGGAATAAAATGGAGAGTGACACCTACATAAGCTCCTTGAGCTCATAAAGAAAAGGTGGAATATAAACTTAATAAGCAAACAATTTTTCCATTTTTCTATGATATTTACCTGCTTGGCAATTCTCCTTGTGCTCTGGAAATATTAGCGAGTGCCTGGCAAATACAGGATTTCCCATAGGGTTGAAAAGGTTTCTTTTATTTTGCAAGTGAGGTAAAGGTCTGCTTAAAAAAAAAAGGCATTCTTTCATTGTTGACTTTGTCAGATAAATACAAAACATTTGGCAACCATTTAGATATTCTAGTGTTGATTACTAGGATTCTAAAGGGAAATTCGCATTTTGGATATATTACAATATAGTTTGCCACGTACAGGATATGAAACAGAATAATATGAGACAAATTTATTATTTCACAAGAAAATCACCATTAGGAACCCAGGAAAGCAAATTCCCAGCTATTATTTAGCCACTCAGATGTAGTGGCTACGGGACTGGGCTAAACCAGGAGACTCTGAGTTCTAGGCCTCCCTTAGGCATGAAAACAGGCTGGGTGACTTTGGGGAGTCACTCTCTCTCAGTCCAACCCACTGCTCAGGGTTGTTGTTGGGGAAAGTGGAAAGGGAAGCAGGAAGTATGAATGCTGCCTTGAGTTGACCAAAAGTGAAGGCAGGATGAAAATGAAATCAATTAATAAATTATTTTGTGCAGAGATGAAACTGAATGTTTGGACATACTTGATATATTCATGAATTTGAGAGAGATTTAAAAGTCAGAATTTGGTTTCCACAAGGAGACCTTTCTTTTTCAAAATTCGTATGTGATAAAATGTTCAATATACAATATACTAACAAAAACTGTGAAATTACTGTAAATATTAGTGAACTTAACATGTTCTACATTGTTCTTCAAACATGGTCTTAACATGATGTGATTTAGGTAAAATTGTTCCCAACTGTCCTGGGATTTATATTTTAAAAAAGTTTTTTTTTTTAATATGCTCTGAAAGAGCAGTGTAGTATTCCCAGGAGCGACCCCTGAATTTTACAGTTGTATTTACATTCATCTTTTTCTTTCTTGATGAAGCACCTATAAAAAGGAATGCATGGCTTCTACTACACTCAAAATATTGCATACTTAAGAGGTCAAAACTGCACTGGAGAATAATACGTGGAACACAATCTATCTTGCATTTTGCTAAGAATTTGATTGGATTGCAACTGTTCATGCTACTAGAATAAGATTTAATTCTTTTTCACTATTCTAAAAATAGCCTGGAAAGGTAGAAATAAATTTATGAACTAGCGCCCTTCCTTACCCCTTCTGGCTCAGCTCTAGTTTTAAGCAAGGAAATAAACTTTAGAGTTGACAGAATCATAGAATTGGAAGGGACTATTTAGGCCAATATCCCTCTCAGTGCAGGAATCCAAATTAAAGGATGTCAAGCATTGTATGTCAATTCCTAGTTACAGGGGAAAAAACTATAAATAAAAGAATCTAAAAATGTTACAATTGATACATTTGGAAATCAAATATTAATTAAATTTGGGGAAGAAAACAAAACTTTACCTGTTCCAATCTGGAAGATCCTTCTTATAAACAGAATCAATAGACAAGACTTGTTGTACACCTTGAGTCTCCTCAAAGATACGACGTGCAGCAGCTGTTGTCAAAGTGACTACACAATCCATATCACTTGCCAAATGCCAGGAAATGACCTTTGCCACTTTATCATCTTCGATCTGTGCTAAGTGTGAAATCTTGCACAAAAATTTAAACAATGAATTTAAAAGAATGAGGTTTTTTTATATGTGAAAAAGAAAGAACTTAGCCTTCCCATGTGCTTTATCTATCTGGCGGACTATGCTATCCAGTTTTGAGGCAAAACTTTATTTGCTAGGTCTCCAACAATAAATCTCAGAAGCCTTTCCTGGAGAAAATTCTGACATAAGCAAAAATATGAGTTAAAGGAGTGTAACAGGAAGTGCTTATGCACATATTTATAATTATGTAGTTGTTACTCAAGTACTATGAAAGAAAAGGGGTCATTCGCTTACCAATTATGTATGTATGTATGTATGTACGTATATGTGATACAGTGTCCCCGCTGCTGTTCTGGATAGGCATGAACCCCCTCAGCCAGACAAGCACAAGGACTGGATATGGATACAAGTACAAGAGTGGAACTACCATCAGCCACCTCCTCTACATGGATGACATCAAGCTGTATGCTAAGAGTGAACAAGCCATCGTCTCAGTGATCCACTGACATGGATTTGGGGTGTCATTCAGACTGGAGAAGTGTGGCCGGATGGTAATAAAGAGAGGGAAGGTAATTAAGACTGATGGGGTTGAACTACCAGTGGGCCATATAGCAGATATACAGACCAGCTACAAGTACCTAGGTATCCCACAGTCACATGGGAACCATGACGAGGAGGCAACAACTAAGTACCACCAAAAGACAGATCCTGAAAAGCCAGCTCAATGGGAAGAACAAGATCCATGCCATCAACACATATGCCCTGCCAGTCATCAGATACCCTGCTGGTATAGTGAGCTGGCCAAAGGCGGACAAGGAGGCTGCTGATATGAAGACCTGGAAGCTTCTAACAATGTACGGAGGTTTCCACCCCAAGTCCAGCATACAGAGACTGTACACCATCTGAAAAGAGGCTGGGCAGGGTCTGGTAAGTGTCAAAGCCACTGTCCTGGATGAAACCCAGAGCACATCAGTAAGATGACACCCAAAGATGAGCTGCTGAGAGAATGCCTGAGGCAGCGGCAGACATGGAAGATCAAGCAGAGGAAGTGCCATGGCAAGACAAGACTCTGCATGTGATGTACCATTCACAGATAGCTGAGGTGGCTGACCTTTGGGAAATCCTTCCAGTGGCTGGAAAGGGCTGGACTAAAAGACAGCACTGAGGCACTGATCATAGCAGCACAAGAACAGGCACAAAGCACCAGATACATAGCAGCAGGGGTCTACCACATTACACAGGACCCAAACTGCAGACTATGCAGAGAGGCCTCAGAGACAGTCCAATACATAGTGGCAGGGTGTAAGATGCAGGCAGAAACAGCATATACTGAACACCACAACCAAGAAGCTGACATTGTATACAGGAACAACTGCACAGTGTATGGGCTAGACCCTCCCAACTCCAGATGGGAGATTCCACAGAAGATTGTGGAGAATAACAGGGCTAAGATCCTGTGGGACTTCCAGATCCAGATGGACAAGCAGGTACTAGCCAATCAACCAGACATCATGGTAGTAGACAAGGACCAGAAGACAGCAGTGCTGATAAATGTAGCAGTGCCAAGTGACAGCAACATCAGGAAAAAGGAGTATGAGAAGCTGGAGAAGTATGAGACTTCCGGTGGGGACATGGCAGTCTGAACAGCTGCGCTTGCGGGCTCCATGGGCAGAACCGACAATGCGGCAGTTTTTTGGGGCTCAGGCAGGCTTTTCCTGAAGCCCGGGAGCATTTTACCAAGAAAGGAAAATGTTTGGAATCACCCCCTTTGTCCTCCAGGATGGTGGCTTGCAGCCAGGAGATCGTAAACAGCATTTGCGCTCGACTGTAAGAGCTGCCAGGAGGCTGGGACATCACCATTTTCCAAGCTGCACTGTAGCCTTACAGGGACATTAAGACCGGCCACCCCATTTCTAAATCACCCAATTTATATATTTTTTTAAGTATATGTACCCTAAGAGAGGCTTTCTGCAGCAAGGAGAAACGTGTTCTCTTGGTGCTTATCGTTATTTTGGGGATTAATCTCTTTAAAAAAATTATTTTTAAGTTTTGGATTTTGCTTTCCATCCAAATATTAAGGAAGGTTGAGACTACGTAATTGTCTGTTATTCTTTTTGTACTAAATTGGAAGATTTTAGCATTTTCCTACACGTTGAATTTGCTGTTTGGAACTTTCAGCTTTCTGGTGCTACTTTCCCTGTTATCATACTTTCACTTCTCTAAACACATTTCAGAATTTTTCTATTAGCTCCCACTTTCAGTGGTTAAGTACCTAGGGGGTGCCATAAGTTAATGCGTGAGACATGGAGGATTTCAATCAGACTTTCTCAGATTTTCATCGAGATTTTAAACAGATCCTTTTTGATTCCTGTCAAGTTTTTATGCAAGGCATTCAGGACATTGTGGAAAATATGAGGTCTAAAATGTGTCATCTGGTTGGGGATGTCATGGAAGAAATTGAAGAGCTTAACAACGATAGAGATATTTCTTCTAATAGTGAGATTGGGGCTTCTGTTGAAATGCTAGATGAAGATTGGGTAGTCAAGTTGAAGAAATTAAAGGGACAGATCGAGTTGCAAGTCATAAGTGAAATTGATTTTCTGATGGAATGTTATGGAAAAGAAGGGGTTATTATGTATGGGAGGCTTTTTGTTGAGAAGTTGGAGTTTTTAAGGGGGGCAGTTGGGCTGTCTGATTTCTTTATGAGAAAAGCTCTGTGTGTATTGTGGGGATACGTAAATGCTCTGGTTTATTTTGAAGTGGGGTAAGGGTTTAAGAATATTTATTTGGATTGCTTCTAGGGCTTGTTTGACTTCATCTTTAATGATTTGGATTAAGATTAATAAGGTACAATAATAAATGCTTGGTTTTAGGCTTAATATGATTATTATAATTGTATTAATTATAATGGCAGACGATTTATATGCTTTTTAGTTTGATTTTTATTGTAGTAGACAGAAATGTATAGAATAGTAGTAGGAAGGAAATAATTCAATAAATGTTATCTTTGGGGGGGAGTTGATTAGGAGGTGCGTGCGTGTGTGTGTGTGTATCTATCTATCGATGGATAATCTTTTTTCTTTTAATATAAGGGGATGGAGCAACTGTATTTAGTGATTTTTATAATGTGCCAATGGAATGATTTATACAAATGTGATTTGGGTTTAATACAGAGTAAGGGACTGATTATGGAAAATTTGTTGTATATTCTTGCTGTTAAGTCAGAAGTCACCTCTTGTAATTGTAAAAAAAAATTTTCTCTTGTATTTTCACACTTCTTTAGTTTTTTCTTTTTGCAGTTTTTTCTTCTTTTTTGTAGTTTTTATCTTTGTCTTAAGGGACAAGCTGGAGAAGTACCAGGGCCTGAAGGAGGAACTAGAGAGGATGTGGAAAGGAGTATTCAGGGCTGTGACTCCTAAACCGGGAGAGTGGCTCCAACAGATCCCAGGAACAACATCAGAGCTCTCTATTCAGAAGAGTGTCATGCTCCCTGATCAAATGTTCCCAGAACATCTGGGAACGTACTTGCATGCATGAATGCAGTCAACACGTGTCAAATCTTGCGAGTCAGTAGAGGGGAACAGTCAGGAGTGAGAAAACCTCATGATTGGATTATTTCTCGCATCCAAGGTCAACTGGCTGAGCTGTTGCAGACACCTGCAAGAGACTGGCATGAACTGAGGGAAAGGGGGGCTGCATACCAGAGCGAGGGAGGGGGAATTTTGTACTCATTGGGCTGTTTAAGTTAGAGAAAGCGCAGGAATATTCATTTGCAACTTTTTTGCTATTCTGTATGCTTCTTCCATTAAAAAGATTTCTACTGTATTTATGTATGAATTGGATTTAATGGTAATAGAGTGTTGCAGTCATCACAAAGAGTGCAGTGCTAGGAACAGCTGAGATACTGCACAGAACCCTCAAACTCCCAGGCCTCTGGTAGAAGACCTGAGGTTGAGGAAGACACACACCACCCATAGGAGTGAGAAGAGAATTTTTTGTATATCCTTCAAGTCAGTCTTAACTCCTGGTGACTGCCTAGACAAGTCCCCGCAGCTTTCTTGGCAAGATTTCAGAAGTGGTTGGCCGTTCCTTCCTAGGGCTGAGAGAGAATGACTGGCCCAAGGTCACCCTGCTGGCTTCCTGCTTAAGATGGGACTAGAACTCAGTCTCCCGGTTTCTAGCCTGATGCCTTAACAACTATACCAAACTGGCTCTTTCCAATGCTATTATTACATATTAAAATAACATTAGTTAATTAAAATATTAAGAATAATGCCCACTTCTACTCTTCTCTTCATCTAGAATGGACAGGCATATATTATGATTCTCTAGGGCGGATAATATTGGTGAAAAATACTGCTAAAAATAATAATGATAATAAACCCTGGAGATATAGAAGAACTTACACCCTGAAAGATGAATCATTCATTTTATAGAAATGATGTAACAGTAGGAGGGTATGATAAAATAAGTAAGAGAAACACATACTGTATAGAAAGGGGAGAAAAACTGGGTAATGAAAAATACGAGTTTCAATCAAAGCAAACATTTGTAGCTCAGGATTGAACTGTGGGGTCCTTGGTGCTCTCTGAACCTTGTTGTTTTCTTGCAGACCTTCATTGCCAAACTAGGTAACATCTTCAGTACAAAGAGGGAGTGGGCCTTGCTCTCTGTTTATATACTGTGGTTTGTCCAGCTTGTGTTGGTGGAGGTGTTGTTCCTTGACTGGGCTGTCATTTGCTGCTTGGTTGATTGACAGAGTTAACAGTTCCTTGATTAGGGTATATTGTGCTGTTTGGTTGTTCATCTGGTGTTAATCCTAGTGTTAATCTTTGCATATCTGGGTGTTGATTGCTGGCAAGGATGTGTTCTGGCCTTTTAGCTTTTCTATTGTCTCTTTTGAATGGTATGTAAATGTTGTTTACCTCTATGTGTCTGTTGATGGCTGCTTTGTCTGAGTGCCAAGCTTCCAGGGATTCTCTAGCCTTTTTGGATTTGGCTTGGTTTAGGATGCTCTCAGTTTCCCAGTTGAAAGTGTGGTTGAGTCTGTCCATGTGTTGTGAGATTAAGGAGTTCTCATCGTGTTTTCTGACTGCTAGTTGGTGTTCGTGGATGCGTTCTGTTAGACTTCTGCCTGTCTGTCCTACATAGTGGCTGCTACAGTCCTTACACTGTATGTTGTGGATGACTGTTTTTTCTTCTTGGGCTACTGGGTCTTTTGGGTTACTTAGGATGCTTTGAAGAGTTTTAGTTGGTTTATGTGTTACACTGATGCCGTGTGGTTGTAACAGTCTGTTGGTAGTTTCTGAGATGTTTCTGATGTATGGCAGTGTTATCCTTTTCATAGCTTCTGTTGGTTGAGTTGTAGTGGGTTGAGTGGTCAGGCACTTTTTGGTAAAGTTGAGCAGGTATCCATTTTGCTGGAAGATGCTATATAGGCAGTCTGTTTCCTTTTTCTGGTGTTCTGGGTTGCTGCAGTGCGTTAGTGCTCTTCTGAATAATGTTCTTATGCAGCTCCTCTTGTGGGAGGTTGGGTTGTTGCTTTGGTAATGGAGATCTTGGTTAGTGTGGGTAGCTTTCTGGCAGACTTGTGTTTCTAACCTGCCATCATTTCCTCTGCTGATGAGGATGTCCAAGAAGGATAGCGTGTTGTTTTCTTCTTCCCTTGTGAATTTTATTCCATTGAAGATGTTGTTGATGGTTTCATGTGTTTCCTCTAGTTGTTCCTTTTTTATTATGACAGAAGTATCATTTACGTATCGGATCCATACTTTGGGTTATATATGTGGGAGTGCTATCTTTTCCAGACACCGCATTACAATCTCTGCTATGAGTCCTAAAATAGGTGATCCCATGGGTGTTCCTTTGATCTGTCGGTATATTTGTCCATCAAACTGAGAGTAGGTCGTAAGGCAGAGGTCGATGAGGTCCATTATTCTGGGTATTTCTATTTTGGTGTATTTGGCTAGGTCGGGTGTGTTGTGTAGAACTGCTGCCATGGATTCTTTTGCTAGTACTGGGTCTATGGATGTGAAGAGAGCTGTACAAAGAATGACACCATAGTTTCGTCTTCTATTTTTAGGTCTTTGATTTTCTGGAGGCACTGTAGTGGGGAGTTGATAGAGTATTCACTCTTCTCTGTGAGATGCCCAAGCTTCTTTGTGAGCTGTTTAGCTATGTTGTATGTGGGAGTCCCTGGTAATGATACAATTGGCCGAAGTGGTATGCCCAGCTTATGTATTTGGGGGCATCCGTAGAAGCGTGAGAGGATGGGTCCACTGCTTTTCATCCACCTCTGTTCTTTTGTAATTTGGCCTTTCTTGGTGAGGTTGTTGAGAGTACTTTTGACCTGGTTGTCCAGTTTCTGTATGGGACTGGTGCTCACTGGGGTGTGGTTTCTTTGTCCTCTTGTATATATTGCAATCTGTCCATAATGATGGTGGTGCAGCCTTTGTCTGCTGGGAGGATGATGATAGTTTGATCCATCTTTAGGTGTTTGAGGGCTGCTCTGTCCTCTGCTTTCAGTTGGTTCTGTTTCCAAGTCCTTCTGGTTTGTGGTATGATTATCTGTCTTACATCCCCTTGGGTTTCTGTAGTAAGTCCTGTCATTTTAAATGCTGCTTCTAAAGCTGCAAAGAATTCCAATTTATTCACATCCTCTGTATCGTAGTTCAGGCCTCTCTGTAGGAAGTTGTGTTCTGCAGTGGATAGTGGGCAGCTGGACAAGTTGACCACGCATTCCGGTTCTGGTGCCTCTTTGTTTCTGGAGTTCAATTTAAGTAGTTTAAAACAACAAGGCTCAGAGAGCACCAAGGACTCCACAAAATACTAGTTTTTCTAAGCAGAATTGAGAGCAGACTCACCTTGCCCAAAATATCCTGACTACCTTTGGGATAATTGGCAAGTGTGCATGTTCTTCTGGGTTGTTTCAATATTTCTTCCTGCTCAGCCTGCTTCTGTTTTATTAAAGAATTAATATGCTGCAGCTAAAAATTAAGACAGAAGAATAGCAGTATTTGTTATTAAAGAAATGTACTTTACAACACATATAAACAATTTATAAACACACAATTTATAAACACACAATTAATTTAAAGCTCTTATGACTTCTGATCTTACTGAAGCAGGTCTCCACCAGCCAGCAGTAAAGATAATTACAATTTTAATCAATGGACTGGCAGCCACAGGACTGGGAACGTACTTCCCTTTGACTTATTGAACTACTCTGAGAGATTGGTTTTACATCCAAAAATGATATGAAAAAGTGTTAAGTTCAATCAGGTAAAGGAATTACAACCAAAAAGAGACAAAAATCGGAGAAAACCAAAATGTGTAAGTGGCACAAATAGCCCAAAATGAAAAAAAAATTACATGAGGTATTATTTATGACCCCTAAATGAAGGTAGGAATTTTTCCATCCTGGAATATGAGGAAAATCACAGTATTAGTAATGAAAGATGAAAGTTGCATTCTTACATATACTTATCTGAAACTAAATCCCATGTAATCTGTAAGGGTTATTTTAAAATAGATTTACATAGTGTACACATTTTTATTTTATTTTTTTTTGGTGCTTTCAAGTCAGCGTTGACTTCTGGTGACTGCTTGGACAAGACCCTGCAGTTTTCTTGGCAAGAGTTTGGAAGTGGCTTGCCATTGCCTGCTTCCTAGAGCTGAAAGAGTGACTGGCCCAGGGTCACCCAGATGGCTTCATGCCTAAGGTGGGACTAGAACTCATTGTCTCCTGGTTTCTAGCCTGATGCCTTAACCACTACATCAAACTGGCTTTCACACATTTGGATTATCGGTCTGGTTTTAAAACCCTGCACTAGAATATCAGAAGCCTAAAGATACTGTATCAAGTGCCAACAGACACAGAACCTAACAGAGATAATATGAATAATGTGTATGTTCTTTCCATATTCAGGTTAACTTCATATTAAACAGTGTTCTTTCACATTAAATAATGTATTAAAGGCAGGCCACTTTGTCAGCACATCTGTCCATGCACAAGAACAAAAAATCTATGCTCTCTTTGGATATAATTACAGTACATGAAAATTTTGATAGTTAAAAATGAATGAAAATTAAGGCCATACCACTTCAGTCTGAGGTATGTCAATCTGACAGCTTTTCAGTTCATCCTTGAGCCGTAACTCCTTTTGTCCAGCTTCCTGTACTTGGGCTAAAAAATAAATCAGTATAATAAGTTGGGCTAGAAGTTGAGTTCATTGCTTACTGAAATCAGCATCAGATGAAAACTGGTACTATAAAAAGTTTTTTAAGCCAGAGGTTTAAAATTGAGTTTTTTTATTTTTTCAATGTTAATACAGTTGGGGTGGGTTTTGTTGTTTATTCATTCAGTCGCTTCCGACTCTTCATGACTTCATGGACCAGCTCACGCCAGAGCTTCCTGTAGGTCGTCAACACCCCCAGCTCCCCCAGGGACGAGTCTAGAATATCATCTATCCATCTCGTCCTTGGTCGGCCCCTCTTCCTTTTGCCCTCCACTCTCCCTAGTATCAGCATCTTCTCCGGGGTGTCCTGTCTTCTCGTTATGCGGCCAAAGTATTTCAGTTTTGCCTTGAATATCATTCCCTCAAGTGAGCAGTCTGGCTTTATTTCCTGGAGGATGGACTGGTTGGATCTTCGTGCAGTCCAAGGCACTCTCAGAATTTTCCTCCAACACCACAGTTCCAAAGCATCGATCTTCCTTCTCTCAGCCTTCCTTATGGTCCAGCTCTCGCAGCCATATGTTACTACGGGGAATACCATTGCTTTAACTATGCAGACCTTTGTTGTCAGTGTGATGTCTCTGCTCTTAACTATTTTACTGAGATTTGTCATTGCTCTTCTCCCAAGGATTAAATGTCTTCTGATTTCCTGACTGCAGTCAGCATCTGTAGTAATCTTTGCGCCTAGAAATACAAAGTCTTTCACTGCTTCTATGTTTTCTCCCTCTATTTGCCAGTTATCAATCAAACTGGTTGCCATAATCTTGGTTTTTTTGAGGTTTAGCTGCAAGTTTTGCACTTTCTTCTTTCACCTTCATCATAAGGCTCCTCAGTTCCTCTTTGCTTTTGCCATCAAGGTGGTGTCATCTGCATATCTGAGATTGTTAATGTTTCTTCCAGCGATTTTAACTGTTTTATCACATTTTTCTATTATTATTCTTTGTTAAGATTCGTATTTCTACTACTTAAATGTTTTTTTCTTTATTTGCTACTTTAATGTATACTGCAGTATAAGATTTATGTAATATTGAGAAATTGACCTTGAGAAATTTTTTTGCCTATCATGGAGGCATGGCACTTAAAGTAATCATTGGCATGTAACAGACTTAGGTTAAGAAGGGGCAAATTTGTAAGAAACTGGAAAAATAACAATCAGATATATTGTGAGAAGCAGACATTCTACTCTCCAAAATAGCTTTTTTTAGGCCTATGGGCTGAACTGGTCATATCTATATTAATGGATGCTCAAATAAATTACATAAGGCAGCTACTGTGTTCAATAGCAGTTCTAAAATTTATGTGGCATATGAGCACAGTGGCACTGAAGGATACCTTATTTTGTTGACTCTAAAGATGGCCAATGTCTCTATTGCTTTAATTTTTATGGCCCCACTAAGAACACTCCTGAAATATTCCACAGGTGCTTTTCAAAACTATTTTATAAACCATTGATTGGTAATTCTTTTTCCTGGTTTAGTGGATCAAGCTGTGGGCTCTTCGGTTGATCCAACTCCAATTTCACCATACTCGAGTGATAATCATTTTGAAATTTAAAAACAATAAAATAGCTAGTTCTAGATGGTATCTGAATTAGCTAATTCTGAGGGTATTCCTTCATAAGAGATTCTTCTTTTGTAACCTATATTAAGAAGGATGAAAAACATAGGGGTTCTCTGTTACCTATGGAATATTCTGTCAGAAGCTGTGCAGGTTTAGATGGGGAGGAAGCAATTCAGATTCAGTCCTACCAAGACCAAGTGGCTTTGGGCATTTGGGCTACCTAGACCTGGGGATATCCATCTCTGACCTTGGATGGGGGTAGCACTTCCCCTTTCAAGGCCGGTATGCAATTTGGAGGTCTTCCTGGTTTCACAATTCCAGCTTGAAGAGTAGGTATCAGCTGTGGCTAGGAAGGCCTTTGAACAACTCCATCTGGTGCACCAGTTGTGCCCTTTCCTTGGGGGGCGCCCTCATGCCCTAGTCAACTAACAGCTTGACTACTACAACATGCTCTACATGGGGCAATTCTTGAAAGACTACCCAGAAGCTTCAACTGGTCCAGAATGTTACCTATTTTTGAAAAATGTTAATAAGCATTATTAAAAAGAACTATGCGTATGCATCAAACTATTTTCTTTCATAGTAAGCAATTTTATGCAAAGCACAAAATAGAAGTGATAGTAAGCCAAAGCAATTAAAGACATGCAATAATATAAATCAAACAAACAAACCATAATACAAGTAATTTACACAAATACTATTCAGTATACCAATCTATTTCTTTGTTTTCTTACTTCCACCACACCCATATACTGCTTCATACATTGTTTTTGGTCTCTAAAAATCCTGAGCATGGGTCAGTACATTGCATATACTTCCTACTTGGTGAGATATGGGCAACAACATTTTGGCTTGCTAGGTGATCCTAGCTTCCATATAACTGTGTGAGCATGCTTCAGATAAAACTGGACTTGGTTCCGCTTGAGGTAGGTAATATGCCCCCAAATTTAAAGAGTGGTACCATCTTTGCAAGCAGCAGAAACTCTGAATGTGGCAGGGCATGCCTAAGGCTGCAATCAACTTTATATCTTCTTTGTCTTACTAAAAACATTATGTTGAAGAACTGTACATAAAAAATAAAATATTGCCTCACTGATGAAACATGAAAATCGCTTACATGTGAACAATGTGGCTCATTCAACTTGCCAAAATATGTGAAAATGAATAGAATATCCTTATAGTACTTACACTTTATTTCAGCAAGAAGCTGATTACTAGCGTCAAACACATTTCTATATATATTTATTGACTGTAAAAGTCTGTCTCTCTCTTTTGTAAAAATTGCCATCTGCTGTTGTTTCTCATAACCTATAGAGGGAAAAAAATAGTTCATTTTTTCCCTAAATAACAGACACACATACAATGAATTAACTAATGATGGTTAACCAAAAGAAGACAGAATAGTTTCTAAAACATTACAGAGGGAAAAGATAAACTTTAGAAAATATCAAGTTGGAAACAGTAAAACTCACCATTATAAAACATAAAGGATAAACAGTAAGGTTCCAAATATTTTTGCAAAGCAGGTATGACTGGCTCAAATACAAGACTATACTCAGTCCTGTCTCTCCCTGGACTATTTTCTGCTAGCACAAGATCCTGAAAAAGAACAGTGTGATTTGTATTGTATATTTAAGACTTCTTTATCTAATATGAATGTACATTTAGCTAGCATACAAAAATATGTATACCTTTGTTCCATACTAACTTAACCTGCAAAACGTTTTTTCAAAAAAGAGGAATCTGTTATTAATAACAACACATTTTAAGCAACAAGCAGCTTAATTTTTTATTCCTCTCAATTTAAAAATAACACAAACATAATGTCCAGAGAACCAGATGTATACTATATACAAAAACAAAACCAGCAACCCCCAACATTGTTAGTGCTATAACTGTGGAAGCAGACAAAAGCACCCAAGGGATTAGATATTTTCCAAAGAGGTAAATGTATTTCTTTGGAAATACATTTCTTTGGAAATACATTTCTTTGTAAAGAAGAAATGTATTTCTTCTTTACAAAGATGTTCTTAACAGGAAGTTTGCCTGTTTAAATACTGAGAGTGGCCTAATGACTGAGGATGACTTAATTATATAACAAAAACCACATTTCAAGTACTGATAACTGATTTCAATAAACTTAATGGGTTTAATTCATTATAATCAAGAGAACTTAAAAGTTCTTAATCTGATAGAATCATGTCCATTAGTAAAGTTTCCTAAATTATAGGAAAAACTAGGTGAAGAAAGGAAAATATTAAAAAAATATGAGTGTGAAGATAACAGACTGATTTCCATTTCAGAATTATTAATCTGAAGATTATTTAAAAAGACTCACCTCAATTTCAACAATTCCTCTGTGAAAAGGAAATTCAACTGTACTTGTTTTACCCTGAAATAGGGGAATATCTGTGTCTTTCTCAGTTGAACTTTCAATTTTTGCTATAATTTTTCCATCTAAATCATTTCCTGTACAGTTTTTGTATTCATCCTTAAATTAAGAAGACACTTGAATTAGTATTGACTCAATAATATTTTAAAGCTGATACGAAATGTATGCAAATTTTGGGTTTGTATGCAATTTGTTTATGGTACTACCTTTTGAATTTTATGGGAACACCATTTGCAAACTGTACTGTGAGCTCCTGAGTTCAACATGAAAATTAGAAATTAATTCTTGATAAGAATGCTCTCATTTCACCAAAGCCCTTCAGAAAATGTTTGTTTAAATAAGATGAGCTAACAATGGGTTCTTTTTCTTTCTCTCTATTATGGCATTTCTCTGTATGGGACTGCAAAGGCAACACAGCAATCTTTTTATGGACATGTAAAATGTCTATAAAACGCTCCTTGATATGTCATAGTGGTAATGAAGTTTTGAGAAATACCAGTCTGGTTCAAAAAGACTTGCTTAAAGAGTAAACCTTTACAAACTGACCTGAACTGATTTTCGATTTTTCTGAATCTGATGCAGACCTTGCCTATTATTCTAATGTGTGTGTATATGTATGTATATATGTATGTAGCCTCATTTTAATCCTCAATTCAATTTACCATTATAACAAGAGTCAAGTCCTTGACAAGGGTCCGACTGGCAACAGCCTGAACATTAGAAACTGCAGGAGTATTTGGCAAAGTTTTTGGCATCAACTGTATTGGCTCATTCGGCACCACTTCAATTATAATCTTGAGAAAAAACACCAGAACATATAGAAATTCAATGAACAATATGAAAAATTATCAACAGCATTAGCCTTAACTATAGAAGACTAATCCATGCATATTCTTGTCATATATCACTCATTTCTAGCCTGGGCCCATGAAGCAATTGGCAACCTTTTCACTATACCAGTATCACTGAATTTCTTGTCCTCGCAGAAGACGAAATCACACTTCAACAATATATGATCTGGATCATTTAAACTTTTAAATTTTAATCTAACTTTGGTTAAAGGTGGCATGGAGATTTTATAATTGTTACAATTCTATTTTACTGCTGTTAGAATTGTGCTATTCATTGTTTTACTCAAAAATACACTGTAATCTGTTTTAGAATAATTGCTTTAAAAAGCTTAAGTAATTTTATTTGAATTTGTCTTTTGATTCTTTGCAGCTTTTTTAAAATTACAAAACACATATCCCAGAAAATAGTAGCAAAGTTGATTAGCTCATCCCTCTAAGCTTTATCACTGACCACACAAAAGCAGCATGAACAGATTGCCCTCTTTCAAATATTTTCTGGGAATGTTATCAGCAATTACCCACTGTTTCATATGATAGCGATGGACTAGAAACACGCTCAGGACAGCTTAATATTTATGACTTCCTGTGTTACTTATTGAAAACTATCAATTAATAGTGAAGTACAGACACTGAATTTATGTATGGAATCTCACAGATATTTCTATTTTCCCTATTCACTTATACAGTCTTGCCCTCTGATAACATAAACTGATCATGCTGGAAACAGGCGGACAATACCTCCTATATCCACATCAAGCTATAAAAGAATAGATGAATTTTTATTTTTTATTTTAATTTTTATCCCACCTTCATTATTTTTATAAATAACTCAAGGCGGTGAAAATACCTACTACTTCTTCCTCCCCCTATTTTCCCCACAACAATAAACCTGTGAGGTGAGTTGGGCTGAGAGAGAGTGACTGGCCCAAGGTCACCCAGCCAGCTTTCACATCTAAGGCAGGACTAGAACTCACAGTCTCCTGGTTTCTAGCCTGTTGCCTTAAACACTAGACCAAACTGGCTCTCCTAGCTTTTTCACCGTGCCAGCCTAAATTTGCCAACTTCAACTGAAATGAGTTCTGATCCTTTGTCCCAGAATGCACGTGACACATATTTGCTAGAAGCCACAGGCGCTCCAATAAAGGGCAGGGTCAGGGGGAAAAAATAACTGAATTAATAATTATTGATTAAAATTAATTCTCCATAAAACAAAAGACCTCATTTACAAAATTAATAGATCCCCCGTCTGCATGTAGCAAATATCCTCTAACATAATGAAACATAATTACAAATGCACAGATTCCATTCCCTCCTTCTAGCAGAAACAGCAACTAATGAAACAAACACCACCATCAACGAGGACAAAAACCCAGGATGGAAATGGGGAAATGGATAGGGGCACCAAGAGGATGGATGGAGATGAAGTGAAAAGAGATAAGGGGATGGGAAAAAAAGAAAAGAAAAACCTTATTTAGGCATTATAAAAAGAATTAAAATCCACTGAGGAGCAGAGGTAGGCTCCATCCCTCACAAGTTGATTGGGAACAATAAATAGTTAAAGGCATTCATGTTAGAAAAGTCTTAGCCATTTTTATATGTCATCAATTTGTTTTCAACAGCTTCTAACACTCACACCCACTACAGATGTGGGAATGGAAATCTCATCTTCCAGTCGGATATAGTTCCAGTTGAAGCATGGGTAACTTTGTCTTCAGCTGTGTTAAGCCAAGAGCCTATAGTTCTCAGGCAAGGATGTCAGTTATGTCAACAACCAACCTCTCAGTTTTAATACCATGTAGTGCAGATTGGGAAGTGAGGTGGGGAGGAAGCAATGGGTTTAAACTGTTATGGGTATAAGAGGGAACTGCATCCTGTCACTAACAGAGGACAATCAACAGTTTTGTATGGCTTCATTATAGTTTGTGATAAAAATTTGAATTAAGTGGTACTAAGTTGGATGTCTGAGAGACTTCAGCCAATTTACACAGCCTTGTTAAGCTGTGTAAAATTGGTGGTCTTTGATTTTTAGCCATGTCCTGGACCCAAGAAGTCTAATACCAACAAAAATATCAATTTATTGGTATGAGAATAAACAGCCCTTCTGATATACTTTTATTTCTGAATCTAATGAAAATCAGACTTGTTTGTGCAGGCTATAAAAAATCAGTACAAAACTTGTAACTGGGCAAAATCTTACTAGAGAAATGATAAAATACTACTTTGAAAATGTGAAACACATTTTTACATATTATTTCAAAAGCTCACCTGTTTGCTATTAAGAATATTTGTTTTGTCGATTACAAGTGTAAATTGGATGCTGTATGTGCCCACTTTTTCTGGAACTGTATTATTCCTAAATTACAAATACTAATGTTAGTAATTATTTAAAATTTACGGTACTTAAATTCTCAAATGTTTTTCTCTGTTAAATAAAGTAAATGGTCTATTCTTTGAAATGAATGAACCAAAACCATTTTTTCCAAGTTAATGTGTTTTTTCATTATGTATCTTATTCAATCTGAAAATAAGAAATACTCAAACTGATTAAAAAGAAATAAATTGAATTCTCATATTCAAAGTCTGTAATACTTGCTAGGCCACATTCCTGAAAATCTCAATTCTCAGTCCCTTAAACTTTCTATTATGTTCATTCTATATGCTTTAACTAACCTAATTAGTCCCTCATAAATTTATATTTTTGCATGTATATTCTGAGTTATAGAAACACTACTTTAGACATAGGTATTTAGCAAACAATGTATCAATACCTAGATACGAATACCTCCAATATGAATTTCAATCCTGCTAAAACAAATCAATACACATTTAAAAACAAGGCTGATTATTTTATGCTTTATATTTTTTTCCTAATCATCATTATATCGGAACTATTATAATACAACATTATTCATTAACCTGAAGTAAAAAAAGCCCTCATCCTTGTCATCATTTGTTCTGGTACATCCAAAAGGTATTACCTAAAAAAAAAAAGACCCACATAACATATGTAAGCATTTAAAAAATAACTTTATTAATTCAGTTACTTTGAATCTTTGAGAATCTAAATAAAACCAAAAGATATAGAAAGACACTGCTTTAACTAAGCACCTAAAAAGAGTGTACAGTATAAATGAAGTTCATTGGTGTTTTTACTTTTTAGCCAAAATCAAATCAATGGACTCCCTTAAAGGAACAAATTTCAGTGTTAATTGTGTTGATATTTAAGGTTAAAGAAAAAGTAAACTAAATGAATACAAAACAAATTCATGCAACCATTAAAATTAATTGGTATATAACAGTAGGGGAAGGAAAACCATGGATGCTAGTTAAACTTCTGTTGAATACATTCCCTAATTGGACTTTCATACTTGAAAGTATTATCTTTCAAATTCAAAAGCTCTTATAAAATTATCTCATGATCCAAGTAGATAATAATGATGTGATTCTTCATGTAATCTCATCTCCAACCTCTCTGGGCTTTAAAGATACCAAAACCAAGGTATATAGCAATGATCATATGTATTTATTTTCAACCAACAAAAGTTCCCAGATCATTTTTAAAGGCAACCAAATAAAAATATACACTGCTTTAATACAAGTAAGAGATTACCAGAGCAAAGCTATCTTTGTCCAAATAAAATTATAGATTATTGTACCAGTTTAAGACGAAGAATTGTTCTCTAAACCACTGAGGCAACTTGTACTAATGCTCAAATGAAATATCTTTAGGGAGAGTGTGATTTCCTTTAGAACGAAGAACAATTGTCAAGGTCTTCATTCTGACACTGAATCTCAATTTATAGAACCTCATCCATTACTGAACAAGGCAATAATGTGAAACATGAGACTCATCTGGTATGATGAAAAGATAACATACAGTTGTCCATAAGTTGGTGGATTTTCATATTTAATGTGACCTTTCAGTAGTTTCATATAAGTTATTCAACAGTATGCTCATAGCGTAGGGTTACTGTATGTATTATGATTGCCTGTAAAGTGGTTTTAAATAATCAATATGACTATTACCATGAGGTAAGCCATTTCATGTAAAATGGTTCAAAGCATTATGAATAGCTTTTTTAAAAAAATGAAAAAAGAGGATAAAATATAAATTCACGTGATGCCTGAAGTAAATTTGCACCCATGTGTAAAGTATTTGTCCTCCTGTTGTATATATTGTTGTTGCCTGTTACTTACATTTTGTGGTAGAATTTCATCACTGTGTCCTTCCCAGATTTTCATACAAATTTTTTCTGGATTTATATTTTTAATATTGTTGCCATCTTCAGAAATAGCACTAACCATGAAATCTGTGTGAGGAAAAGAAAACGTTTTCCCCCACATGTTGCCGATCTTAATTTCCAAATTTAAACTTTTCAGTAACATACTACTAGCCAAGAATACGTGTCAAAGAATGTAAGAAACCAGTAAACAAACTATAATGAAGTATATTCCATAAAAATGCATCACCACATTCACAGGCTTTTAATGACATCACATCATGGCCAAAGCACCCAGGAGTGCCATGGCCCTGAATGGTGGGATAGATACTCTCTGCAGAAAGGAAAACACAGTCAGGCTTTCAAGATTGATGTCAGCCCTCTGAAGTAAGCCAAACCATGAAACTGACTCCATACGTCTGACTGAAACTATACTGTATTGATGTATAGGCTATAGTAACAAAATCTTGAAAGCCTGTCTGTGTTTTCCCTTCCTTCCCTCTTATATCCCTGGGAGTCAGGCCAGAGCCAGTCTGAATTTCTTCCTAATGTTTTGTTTCCTGGGCTTAAAGCATGTTTCTGTACATGTTTTTGTAACTCTTGCTGAATAGTTTCTCCAAAGTCACCTCTGTGGCTCTCTACAAGGGATGTGATCATAAATTTTGGGCTTTCTTATTAGGCTAGTTGTAAACTGGGCCACCAGCTGGAAGCATGAGTTCCTTTGGTTTGGAGACTAAGAGGACAGAACCAAATCAGAAACAATTGAACTGCTAAACAGCTATCTTGGAACATTAAAATATTCTGAGATTAAAACAGAAAAGAGTAACAGAAGGTTACTCCCAAAAGGTAATAATTGTCTTTATGGTAGAAAAAAGCCAGAACAATCTCAGCTTTGGAAGGATGATATTAAAGAAGAATGGAACATTTAGGCACATTCCCCATCTCCCACAGATGGGAGAGTAGTTTGTATTCTGCCAGTCCGGTAATGCCAGATAGTAGTGGAAAAACAGTACTCTCAAGCCCTACAGATAACTGCTTTCTGTGGTTTGGAGCCTTGGATTCGGTATAGGATTATAAATTGCTCTTAGCACTACTTCAGTGTAGGTCTTGAAAATTCTCCTTCTTTCCATAGGCCTTCCCCTAAATCTTTGTCATACACAATATATTTTGGTTGTCCTTTGGAGGAGAAAAACGGTTTTAAGCAGCCTACAGTAAATACAGATCTGTTCAAATGACACTTCATGTAAATGCATTTAGCACTAAGACATCAGCAGATTGCCGTGTTAAGCTCTACAGAAATAGCCATTTTACAGCCTACAACAACATAGGAGGGGCAAGCCATCCTCTTTTAAAATAGGGCTGAAAATACTTTGTTGAAAAATAAGTAAGAAATAAAAGAATAAGCATTCCAACTTCCCAACTGGTCATCATTAGAAAATCAAAAATGGGAAAGCATTTAACCACTCACTAGGAAGAGTGTTTCCAGCTGTAAAGGTAGCATTCTTATCATACGTAATATTCAAATTTACAGGTTTCTCTGGGTCAGGTAAAACATTCATCTTGATCTCTGGACTGCTTAATACCTTCTTGTTACAGGAGGCTCTGAACTGCAAGACGTACTCTCCCCTGAAACACAGTAATTACTAAGCATCAATATAGTTCTTCTGAAGGCTTCACCGTTTTAAAGAGAAACATACAGTAGGTATTCCAATGTATCTGTATGAAAGCCCTAGGAGTTTTAAAGTGCACTACCATAAATATGCAGATAACAACCAGGTCTTTTTTTCTTTTCATCTGAGCCAGCTATAAAAACATTACAACTAAGATCAGTAGTGAGTTCATAATGAGCTAGATAAATACAAATAACTGACTATCAGCCTTGGTAAGAATAAGGTCCTGCTAATACATGGTCTACTAAAGTAAAATTTGGTAGACAGCATCTTTGAATAGGATTGAGCTGCCGTTTAAAGATCAGGTTCACCAACTGGATGCTATCAAATTTAGGGTTCCTACTATAATTCACGTTGCAATACCGGCCTCCACTGAGCACTGAGACTTAACTCTTTTGGATAGTAAGATAGTTAATTTTTCCTTGAGAGAGAGGGTTGTTCCCCCGCCTCTTAGGGAGGTGCTGGTTCACTCCCTTCTCAAGAAACAATCACTAGACCTGACCATACTCAACAATTTTCAACCAGTATCTAACCTCCTCTTTTTAGGGAAGGTTGCTGAGAAGGTGGTCACATAACAGCTTCTGATCTGGACCCCTTTCAGTCTGGTTTCAGATCTGAGTATGGAACTGAAACAGCATTGATCATGCATCTCAATGACCTCTGCTGAGAGAGGGATGAGGGTCGTGCATCCATCCCTGCTCTTCTTGACCTCTCTTCTTGACCTTTAATATTGTCAACCATGGTATCCTTCTGGATTGGGTTCAGGGATTGGGGGTGGGTGGCACTGTATTGTGCTGATTCTTCTCCTTCCTTCCTGGATAGTTTCAGTCAATGTCTGAAGCCCCTGGTCCTTGTTTGCAGGGTTCTACAGGGTTCAGTACTTTCCCCTCTCCTGTTTAATGTCTGCATGAAGCCGATGAGCAAATTCATCCATCACCATGGGGTGAGGTATCATCAGTACGCTGATGATATCCAGCTTAACATCTCCACCCATAATGAACTAAGCAGTGCTGTTGTCCTTCTCAGGCCAAGCACACACAAATACACAAAGAGGTAGTTGCAAACTTGCTAGGTGAGTTTTTTAAGCAATAGCAAGCAGCAAGGGAAGGTTATATGCAAACACACACACGCAAAAGCAACCAAGTCCCCACAAGTCCAGCAAACTTGCCTAAAGAAAGAGTCCAAAAATACAAAGAACAGGCACAAGAGTAGTCAGGCAAATCCAGGGTCCAAAGCGTCAGCGAGGGTTCAGGGTCCAGGTTCAGAGTCACAATCACATGGGTTCGAGTTCAAAGGCAAGGCACACAGAGTCTGGGTTTGCAAACGACTTTTTCCAACAAGAGACTCAAGCTTATAGTTCTTAAATAAGAGCAGTCCCGGTGTGGCTCATTTAGGAGGGTGAGGCTGCTTCCCAGTGAGTAGCCTCACTGAATTCCTTTGCTCTGCTCTTTTTTCTGCTCACTGGACTCTTGCATTGGGAGGGGTGGTAATTCTGTGCCATCTTCAGAGAGCAGCAGCAGCTGTTTCTGCTGATTGCTGACCAGCCCTGACTCCTCTGCCTGCTCAGGTGGCCGTTCATCTGATGACCCCGGAGCTGACTGCTCATTATCTTTGGCCACTTCGGAAGCTGGCTGCCCTTCTTTGTCTGAAGATTCTGACTCTGAATCTAAGCCCACCATGACAGCTGTTGATGTTGTCACTCGGTGTCTGGAGGCTGTGGGGGTTTCGATGGGGAACAACAGGCTTCAGCTCAACTCTGGCAAGACTGAGGGGCTTTGAGTGTTTGGGCCGTCTAGTTCCAGGGATTTATCATCTCTTGTTCTGGATGGGGATGCCCCAAACAGACTCTGTGTGCAATCTGGGCATCCTTCTGCATTCACGACTCCTGTTCAAAGAGGGCCTTTACACAGTTTTGTGTTGGCCGCCAGTTGTGCCCTTTCCTAGACTAGGAGGCTCTGCTCTCAGTCACTCATGCCCTGGTTACTTCTGAAATGGATTACCGTAATGCGCTGTACATGGGGCTGCCCTTAAATAGCATTCGGAAGGTGCAGGTGATGCAAAATGCAGCAGCCCAGGTAGTTATGTGTGCTCCTCAAGCAGTGCATGTTACAACTTCTCCACAAGCTGCATTGGCTACCAGTGCACTTCCAGGTGTAATAACAAGGCCCCCCTCATATGTGATTTGATCATTGAGGAGCGGGAAGACCTGGCATGTATGACTGAGACCTGGCTGGGCCCTAAGGGGAGGTGCCCCTTTTGGAAATGTGCCCAGCCGGGTTTACGGTATGGCACCAGCCGAGATCCCAGGGCAGGGGAGGAAGGGTGGCAGTTGTCTCTGGTGGCCTTCAGGGGCACTGCTCCACAAGTGGCCAGTTGTGAGACCCTGTTTTTCAAGTTGGGTTCCCAAGAACAGTTGGGAGTGTTGCTACTGTACCAGCCTCCCAGCTGCATGGAAACCTCCCTGCCTGAGCTGCTTGAGGCATCTCAGGAATGGCGGAGTTCCCCAGGCTTATGGTTCTGGGGGACTTCAACCTGCCACCCCTGGTGCGGGCTTCAGAGGGGGCTCGGGAGTTCATGGCTACCATGGCAGCCATGGGCCTGTCCCAGATAATTCAGGATCCGACTTGAGATAGTGGCCTCACCCTGGACTTGGTTTTGTTGGAGCAGTGGCCATGTGATCTGAGGGGAGAATTACAGTTGTCCCCATTGTCATGGTCGGATCACGCCCTGGTGGCCCTGAGATTCTCTTATGCTACCCCCTCCGCAGGGAGACAGGACCCATTTGATTGGTCCGCCCACGGCGACTGATGGACCTGGTAGGGTTTCAGAGGGAACTGGGGGTTATACCTGGGGATCTGCTGCACGGTCCAGCAGAGGCCCTAGCTGCGGCCTGAAATAGGGAGGCGGTTGGGGCCTTGGACAGGATCACGCCTGTGCAGCCTCTCTTGTCCCATTGAACCTGGCACTTCCTGTGGTTTATGGAGGAGCTGAGGGTTCTGAAGAGGGTTAAGAGACGCCTAGAGCGCCACTGGAGGAAGACAGACCGAATTTGACCAAACACAGGTTAGAGCCGCTATTAAGGCCTACCTTGTTGTGATAAAAGCAGCGAAGCGTCAATACTTCTCCGCTCTTATTGTGTCCGCAGAATGCTACCCAACAGCCCTGTTTAAGATCACTTGATCCCTTCTGGGGAAGGAGGGCTCAGTGACCAACCTGCAGGGCTGTGCAGAGGAATTTGCTGAGCATCTGCAGGACAAAATCGCTTGGATCTGCTCCAAGTTAGACTCCAGGCATGAGACTTGGTCTGGAGACATACCAGGGGAACATGCTTACCCAATTATCTGGGAACAGTTTGATCCTGTTGGACCTGAGGAAGTGGACAGGATCCTATGGACAGTAAATGCCACATGTCATCTAGATCCATGCCCCTCCTGGCTGGTAAAAGCAGCCCGGGAGGTGACATGTGGTTGGGTCCAGGCGATGGTTAATACATCTTTGGGAGAGAGGGTGTTCCCGGCTGCCTTTAAAGAGATGTTGGTGCACCCCCTCCTCAAGAAGCCATCACTGGACCCTACTGTTCTGGACAATTTTTGTCCAGTCTCCCACCTCCCCTTTTTGGGGAAAGTGGTGGCTTTGCAGCTCCAAAGTGTCCTGGAGGAAATGGATTATCTAGACCCCTTTCAGTCAGGTTTCAGGTCTGGTTATGGGAAAGAAACGGCATTGGTCGCGCTTATGGATGATCTATGAAGGGAGTGGGATGGTGGCAGTGCATCCATCCTCACTCTTCTTAATCTCTCAGTGGCTTTCAATACCATCAACCATGGTATCCTTTTGGGGCAGCTCAGGGAGTTGGGGGTGGGTGGCGTGGTCTTGTGCTGGTTCATCTCCTTCCTCCAGGGCCAGTCCCAATTGGTGGTAACAGGGAGCGAGAGATCCAACCCTCGGCTCCTTCTTTGTGGGGTACCACAGGGTTCGGTACTCTCTTTGCTCCTTTTCAACCTCTACATGAAACCGCTGGGTGAGATCATCCGTCACCACGAGGTGAGGTATCATCAATATGCTGATGATACTCAATTGTACATCTCCATCCTGGGTGAGGTAAGTGATGCTGTGACTGCCCTCTTGTGGTGTCTGGGGGTTGTAGGGGTCTGGATGGGGAACAACAGGCTTCAACTGAACCCTGCTAAGACAGAGGGGCTGTGGGTTAATGGCTCTTCTGTATCTGGGACATTATAATCTCTGGTTCTGGATGGGGTTACACTGCCCCAGACAGACCTGGTGCGTAATCTCGGGGTCCTTCTGGACTCATGGCTCCTGCTTGAAGAGCAGGTGGCAACCGTGGCCAGGAGAGCCTTTGCACAGCTATGTGCTGTGCACCAGTTACACTCCTTCCTGGATCGGGAGGCCCTTCAAACAGTCACTCATGCCCGTGTTATCTCTCATATAGACTATTGCAATGCGCTCTACATGGGGCTACCCTTGAAAAGTATCCAGAAACTTCAGCTGGTCCAGAATGCAGCCGTGCAGGCTGTTTTTGGTGCCCCTAGAAGGGCACATGTAACACTGTTGCTGCATGAGCTGCACTGGGTACCAGTTTGCTTCCAGGTCCAATTCAAAGTGTTGGTTATCACCTTATAAGCCCTACATGGCATGGGGCCAGATTACCCGAGGGACCGCCTCTTCCCCATTACATCAGCCCATCCCAGCCGATCGTGCAGAGAGGGCATGCTGTGGACCCTGTCTGTAAGACAACTCTGTCTGGTGGGGTCCAGGAAGCGGGCCTTCTCTGCAGTAGCTCCCGCCCTGTGGAACATGCTGCCCCTGGAGGTGAGACTGGCCCCATTGTTCCTGGCCTTCCACAGGAATCTGAAGACCTGGTTCTGCCGCCTTGCTTGGGGCGGAGAGGGGAATAGATCTACATGGGGATGGCTGCTATAGACCACTCCTTCCACACTTGGACTGTTTTAGATTCTCCTGCCACTTGGACTTTTTCCACTTATTTATATTTATTTATTTGAGTAATTTTATATTTGTATATTTTATTTATTGTATTGTTGTTTTAATTAATTATTGTAAACCGCCCAGAGTTCCCCGGTGGGAGGAGATGGGTGGGGACAAATTAAATGAATGAATGAATGAATGAATGAATGAACAAATTCAAGGTGCTGGTAATGACCTATAAGGTCCTACATGGTATGGGCCTGGGATATTTGAGGGACCACATCTCCACAGTTACATTTAACTTATCCCATTAGTCTGGAGGAGAGGCATGTTGCGAGTCCTGTCTATTAAAGAAAGTCATCTGACAGGATCAGGAAGAGAGCCTTTTATGCCTTGGCACCCATCCTTTGAAACATCATTCCCCCAGAACTTAGATTGGCTGGTAGCCTTCTGGTCTTTAGGAAGGCCCTGAAGACATGGCTGTACCCCCATGCTTGAGAGTCTGGTGGTAGTGATGAGCCTCTTCAATGGTTATACTGAATTGGATGTACTGATTGTATTTACCCACTGACTGTTATTATCTTTTGTGTTTAATTGAGTTTGTAATAATGGTTTTAGTGCAGTTGTATGTCTGTTTTTACTCATATTTTTTATTGTTCTTGCTATGCTTTTACTTGTTGTGAGCCGCCCAGAGTCACATATGTGAGATGGGTGTCTATACAAATAATGTAATATAATATAATACAACACAACACAGCATAACTAAATAAATGTACAAAAGTCACCTTTATGGTTTTCAAATACCCAACAAGTCCATCCTGTTCATCTGAGCTTCACATCTGACATTTTACACATTTGATTTTTAAAGAAAATGTGTACTGTTTATAGCCATGTGATTTTTTTCTTCGTATCTTGTCTTATGAGTGTCATTGTTTGTACTGTTCCTTCTTATACCTCAGTATATCCCATTTATGGCATACACAGAATTAGGGAGAACAGTTTCTAAAATAAATACATAGATTCCTAAGCATTCATAACAGGACAGTTAAATATATATTTTAAGCATATTCTGATTAATTGAAGAATTTTAACCACTTACCTAGGAGCATGAATAGTAAGAACTCCAAAGCTTGCTCTACCACTTTCATCTGTTTTAGACTGCAGATCTGAAGGAACAATCTGGAAAAACAAAGATTGTTTTCTCCTTATGACAAAATACTGATAAATGACAAAATACTGATAATGCTGACTGAGTGCTGGCTTCCCAGTAAAATGCAATACATTTAATTCTGGAGAAAGAAGCAAGATATTTGTTTGTTTGCTTCTTTGTTTGTCATATTTCTTTACCGCCCATCTCGTATTATAACGACTATTGTAATGATATCATGGGAAGTAAATGTTAGAAGACTAAAAGGGCAATCAGCCCCTGGGGTTGCAGTTTTCCCTGTTTCTGCAGAACCAGAGTAGTGGTTGGTTCCAGCAAAAGTCTGTCATTGGAAGAGAGTGGAAGGACAACCAGCGATAGTATGCAAACTGGACCTGTCAATTTCCTGCCTCTTCTTTAGACTAAAGAACCTGCTGACTATAGATTGTTAATTTGCAACAAGACCATCTGGCACATTTATTAATAAAGACAGTAATCCAAGTACAAATTAACAATCTTCAACTGGTTATTTATTCTGAATATTTTGTAAATATTTTGTATAATCATCTATGGTAGGATCCCCAAATATTTAAAGCAAGTGAGATGTATTTTTAAAACACCTGAGTTTAAAGTTGCACAGCATTTAAGGAGTGACTCTGCCTCCCAAATGGAATGTAAATTTACTAAATGAATAAGCAAGTTGTAATGGGAAGACCAAGTTTCACCTACCTTTATATTACTAGGTTTTAAAAGTGTGATTTTGACATTAGGTTCAGCAGACAGATTATTCCACTGGTCACAGAGCTGGACTATAAGGGGCTCTGGTAATTTTTTGCCATTAATTACAGATATAGGCTAGAAAGAGACAATAATTACTATTTGGAACTATATAGAATATATAGCATGCATATACTATTTCATCAACAACTTATGAATATAATAATGAAAATAACTGCTTGTTATTTTCATAGAAATTACATTTTTTGTTTCAGTGTTCGCTTTCATACCAGAGAATATGTCAAACTTTCAAATATAATTAACAAAATCCCTCACCTCTCCAATTTTACAGATTTGAAAAACCAATTGTTAAGATAGCATTGTTTGGTTCGTATTGTATTATATGACACTGACTTACCTTCTCTGATTCTATCCAATCCAGAAGAACCAATTTAGCTGGAGGGCCAGCAATCAAATTTAACCTCAAGTAATGAGAGAAATCACGCCAACCAAGGCACAGAACTTTTGTTTCTGGTGGGCCCGGTTCAAACTTAATTCCTTTGACAGAAATAGTTTGTGTATTTTGCTATAAAGAAATACATAGTAATAGAGATAAAGAAAACCTGATAGGATTTTATGGGAGAAAAGTTAGTTGGTTATAAAAGTGTAAGAAGAATATACATAATTGCATTTCATGCAAAATGACTGAAAATCTAATGCTAAATTCGGCCCAGGTAATTTATGTGTATCGAAAAAAGTTATAATCAGTTTCACAGAAATTTGGATGAAATTCTACTGACAAATATAATCATATCATTCTACATACAGCAGAGCTTAAAAGTTTGTGAATCCTTTTAAATGTTCAATATCTCGGCATAAATATGACCTAAAACATGATCTGTTTTCCACACATCCTAAATAAAGAGAACCCAATTAAAGAAACAAGTCAAAAATATTATACTTGTTCATTTATTTATTGAGGAAAATAATCCATAGGTACATATTTGTGTGTGGCATTATATTATACATTATATATTGCGTGTTAGGTCATGTATATGCAGAAATATTGAATCAAACAGGTTCACAAACTTTTAGGCACCAACGTATGATTTGAAAAAATATTTCTAACTTTTTCTCTTAAAGTAACTTATTTTATTCTTGCAAACAAGAATAAAAAATGGTTCTTCTCTTAATTAGAAAGTTTAATTAGGCTTTCCCACAGTATCTTTCTTTATCATTAAATATGAATGAACGCTTATTATAGCCAAAGGTCAGAGATAGGTTTAACTGAAAACAACTAAAAAACATAATTAAATAAAAAAGAATAATACAGGTAATTTTAATAATTGATATAAAAAGTTTGATATTGATATAAAAAGTACAACTGTGGGAGACCTTTCACCAATTGATGCCTAATTTTCACTGCACAGTCTTGTGCTACAATCTGAATTATAAATGATTTGTGTGAAAGGTGAAAGGTCCCCTGTGCAAGCATCGAGTCATGTCTGACTCTTTGGGGGGACGCTGCTTTTGCGACGTTTTCTTGGCAGACTATAGCGGGGTGGTTTGCCATTGCCTTCCCCAGTCGTTACCTTCCCCAGCAAGCTGGGTACTCATTTTACCGACCTTGGAAGGATGGAAGGCTGAGTCGATCTGAGCCGGCTACCCGAGAATCCAGCTTCCGCTGGGATCAAACTCGGGTCATGGGGAGAGTTTTGGTTGCAATACTGCCGCCTACCACTCTGCACCACATGAGGCTCTTAAATGATTTACCATCTGAAAAAAGGATGAATATATAGGTATTTTCAGATCACCAAGAGTATTGATGTAAAAGAGGAAGGATATATACATTACAAATGTCTCTATAGATGGTGCAATAAAATAACATGTGTTGGACCAGTTCCACGTGGACAAGCATATTTCTCAAATGGGATTTTAGAGAATCTTCTCTACAGTAATGCTGAAGGCAAAATATTATGCCTTGCTCAAAAGAAAGCTTTCCTTAGTTTGAGGAATGTCAGTGAAGAGGGATAATTGGCCATTACCCAAAAACCAAAATAGGTCTGGGAAGAGGGAACTAAACAAAAAAAATCTAGGGCTTCCTGTGGGGAATGGCAGACTGAACGGTACTGTTTTTTAAAGCAGTGCTGACGGTGCAGCATTTCTGGCCGCGGGCTGGATCCCTGCAGCCTGAAGAATTCTCCGGGTAAGGAGAATCCAGGAAATCATCCGTTTTGTCCTCTGGACAGCATTTTCTTGAGGGGGTGCGTGTGTCAGGGAACAGAGTACCTGCGATCAATCCGTGATTGAGAATGCTAGGAGGCATGGATGTCATCAAATCTGGGGCTGCACCAAAGCCATAAAATGGACACTAAAACTTGCCACCCCATTTCTAAAACACCAAGGGTTTTTTGTTTGTTTGTTTGTTACTGTAGAGAGGTCCTTTGCAATAAAGAAATGCGAAGCTCTCAGTGATTTTCATTAGTTTTGGAATTTATTAATCTGGAAAGTTGGCTTTTTTAATATTTAAATTCTAATATTGGGATTTAAAGATTTTTGCTGTTTTGTTGCCATTTTCTTAATGTTTTGAGGATTATAAAAGATTTAACTACTTTGTTGAATCTGCGGAGTTGAATTCTAAGCTATCTGCCTCTGCTTCCTCTGAGAACGGCTCTTCTTTTTTCTCTTAACACACTGTGGAGAGACACGGAAGGAATGAAAGCGATCTTTAAAAAACTCTATCTTGACATCACCCAAGCCCTGGATCTTCTCCTAGAACTTGTGGAGTCTAAAGCCTACCAACAACTTGAAAAAGAAGACAAGAGTGAAAACTACTTTGAGCATAGTGCTCCTTCCTTAAAGAAGAAAATGAGGATTAACATTTCTAAGTCAAAAAGGGAAGGGAGAAAAATTGGACTGTGGAGAGTTAACTTTGATTCTGAAGAAAGAAGAGTTTTGGGCACAAAGGGAGAGATACGATTGGCTGAGATCCTAGAAAATCGAGACCAAGGATCAAGGCTGGCTGCTGAATTTGAGACTTGTAAGGGGAAAGCTCTGTAATACTGAGATATATAAATGCCTTAGCCTATGTTGAAGTCAGATAATTGTTTAAATGTGTTTATCAGGATGGTCTCTTAAAGGTTTAGACCTTGTTTTTGTTTTGGTGATAAAGATTTTACCTTGGGTAAAAGGACATTAACCAAATGTAGATAATTTATTTTTGATATTTTAGTAGGCAGAGAAGAGTAAAATTTTAGTGAAGTAGGATAATATTTGAGTATTTGATTATTAGGTGAATGTTAGAAAAGGTTTAGTTTTTTTAAGCGGAACAGATTGTTTTTAAGGAGAGTCATATAGAGATGGAAACACTTTATAGAAATAATGTTTATCTTAGTTTAGATTAGAGTAAGAGATTGATAATGAGTTATAAATATATCTGTTGGAATTATCAGGTGTCAACTCAGCATTTTCTCATAAGCATAAGGGGGTCTTTCTAGAAAACGGATCTCTGTGGAGTCCTTGGTGCTCTCTGAGCCTTGTTTTCTTGCAGACATTTCATTGCCAGACTAGGCAACATCTTCACACATGTCACATGGGTCACCTGAGTTCCACTTCCTTCTTCTTCTTGGGTTTGGTTCCACTTCCTCCTTCTTCTTGGGTTTGGGGATTAACAAACTCCATTACCTCTTGGGCACACCTGCAAGCAGGAGGTGCTGCAGAATGCAGCTCTCGTCCTTTTATCTCGCTTGCACGCAGACATTTCTATTTCCATAGAAATGTGTCTACAAAGAACCAGTGATGAATAAGTGCTTTCTACTATGAAGCTACTTGTATCCAGATCAACTGAATAAATGTAAGCTACCCTTTTTTTCTCTTCATCTAACTACTGCGTGAAGACTGAATTTATTTCTGAACGTAATTTATTTCTGAACTTAATGGGCAAGTTTCTTTTTGGTTCATGATTCTATTGTGCAAGATTGTTAGCTTCTTGGAGGTCTTTTATTAACCTTTAAAAACTCCATCGAGGGATATGTGCCCAGGACAAAACCAGTGCAGCCCAGCAGAGTCCAGTATACTGACCAAGAACTGATTTTTGAAAGGGCTTTTTTGGCCTCACAGCCAAAAAGAAAGCTGCTTGCACATTTAAACGACCAAGTTCAGAAATTTTCTCTCTCTCTCTGAACAATGGAGAGAGAGGAGGGAGTTCCCACCATATCAAAATTGATTGAGGATAATTACTCAGCATGGCTATTCAGATTGAGGATGCAGCTAGATTTTGAAGATTGTTTGGATATTCTGGATTTACCTGAACCTAAACCAGAGGATGGGGAGGAAGCCAAAAGACAGCGGAAGAAAAAGGATTAAGGGAGCTAAAATTCTTATTGCTAGATCTCTTCCAGATCAAAGATTAGCAGATATTAAAAGTATTTCTACTGCGAAGGAAATGATTGAGAATTTATGCACCCTATACTCAGAAGCTGATGTTCAGAAAGTGATCTCTTTGTTACAAGAACTGCATGCATGCAATTTGGAAGACAGTGGAAATGTAAATGACCACCTGACCAGGCTACAGGCAATCTTTGATCATCTGAGCATAGTCCAGAATCTCACGAACAAAAAACTTAAGATGTCTTTTGGGCTGAGTACATTACCAAACAGATTTTTCCCATTTGTTGCTGGCCTGAATTTAGAAGGGAAAAATCTTTCTCAGCTTCTAGGCGAGATCAGATCGGAATGTCGAAGGCAAAAGAATCTGCAAAACAATAGAGAACCTGGCAGAGACATTGGTTACCTAGCAACAAAGGGGAAACATGACCCAGCAATTAGTGACACATCAGAAAAACAAAGGGACAGATAGAAGGGCCATTATCTGTAATTCATGTAAAAAGCCATGACATATTGCAAGGTTCTACAGAAATAAGGACAAGAAAGATTTTTCCAAGGATAAATCCAAGGAAAAAAATGTTAAAGGTGAAAAGGCTTTACACACTGTTTATAAAGCTGATACCAATAAATGTCCTAGATGATGGGTAATCAATTCGGGGGCCAGCAGGCATCTATGTGGGAATAAACATAACTTTTGTGAGCTAAATGAAACCACAGAAGGAAGCATAACATTGGCAGATGGCAATTCAATTTTGATTCAAGGAAAAGGAAGGGTGCCATTGCGATGCATCAGTGGAAGTGAGCACAAAGACCTTATAGCAGCAGATGTTTTCTAAGTGTCTCAGCATTGAATAACAAAGGTTTTGATGTGATTTTTAATGCTAATGGAGAATGTAAAGTCACCAGTGGAGAAAAGATATATGTTACAGGTTTTCAAAAGGATGGCATCTACCAGGTACACTGCGAGCAATGGCCACCAGATGTCAGCCTCGCCTATCAGCAGCAAAAGGAGGACAACAGAGCCACCACTTGGCACAGACATTTTGCGCACCGTGATTTTAATGCAATTTTTAGAATGAAAACCAAAGGCATGGTAAGAGATCTTGAAATAAGCAACCATGATAAATGCCAATCGAAATGTGTGATATGTATCAAAGGAATGGCAACAAGGCCAGCCATACCCAAACAAAGGGAAAGGCGGGCAACCAAGCCACTCAAACTTATCCACACTGATTTGAGTGGACCTCTTCAAGCCTCAGTGGGTGGAAATAAATGTTTTATGCGTTATAGACAATTTTTCCAGATACTGTGGGACCTACCTAATTGTTCTGACAACTAAACCAGACAAGGAAGAGGTGACAACAGATTTATTATCACAATTAATAAACAACTGCAATGGTTAATGAGGGTGAACTGGATTCAAATCAATAAAACTGGAGACAAGGAATTAGACCCAGCTGACAGACTGGGTCAAGCAGTGACAGAAAGATCAAGCAGCTGAACAGGAACTGGCTTGCACAACAGCGAGGCACAGCGGGACTGATTGGATGAAATCATCGCAGCAGGACAGGAGTAATTTAGACTGAAGGACTGACTCACTCAGCAGCAAGACAAGGAGCAGAGGCAACTAAATCCGTGACAGTCAGCAACTCTGAAGGCAGCAGCAATGCAGCAGCTTAGCAAGAGAAGAAGTAACTCTGTTCAGCTGAGGAGAATAATCCAAGGACCAGTGATAGCAAGCAGCACAGCAAAGGCAAGAGACAGGAGGCGTGGCAGCTGAGGACTTGAGAACAAGCGGTGGCCAGCGGCAAAATCAGGAAGCAGAGGCAACTAAATCCGTGACGCGGCTGGGAGGAGAGAACAAGCGGTGGCCAGCGGCAAAATCAGGAAGCAGGAAGCGCGGCAGAGAGAGACTTCAGAGACAGCGGCAGCTCGGCAAGGTTGGAAGCAGGAGACACTGTGGAGAGAGGCTTCAGGAAAAGCAGAGGCTTGGCGGCAAGTTCAGGAGCAGGAGGCATGGCTGAGAGAGACTCCAGGGACAGCAGCGGCTCAACGGCAAGGTCAGGAGCAGGAGAAGCGGCAGAGGCAAGTTCCTGAAGAAAAGAGTCGGCAGACACAGTAGGAGGTCGTCTGAGGCGATGAGGTCGGGAGACGCGGCTGGGAGGAGAGAACAGTTGTCACCGACAACCGATTCTCAGTGAGGGCGCCTTTTAAGCATTTGACTTTCCCACCATTTGCGACGAGGAGCCAATCGCCTTTCAAGCTCTTGAGCTCTCTTCACTGCCCCCCACGCCCCCCACTGTCGAGTGCTGATTGGCTGCTGAGTCTCTTCATCAGAGACTCCACCAATCAGCAGCTCTGAAGGCTCTTTGGTCTTCGCCCCTTCACTGACTATCATCTGGATCTCTTCCTCCACACTGTCTTCGGAGTCCTCAGACTCCATCTTTACACTAACGAAGGAGAAATCCCAAACAGTGGACGTGCTGAAAGCGTATGTAGCCAACAAGTTCAACAGAACCCCTCAAGCCCTCCAAAGCGACCCTGGAGGTGAGTTTATTTCACAAACCATGCAAACATACTTAACACAACTAGGTATAGAGCACTGACTAACCACTCCATACACACCTGAACAAAATGGAGTTGCAGAAAAGAAAAATCGCTCACTAATGGACATGGTAAGATGTTTGCTTTTAGAAGCAGGTCTGCCTGACAAATACTGGGCAGATGCGATTTTAACAGCTACATACTTACAGAATAGACTGCCAACCAAAGCCAACAACATAACACCTTTTGAGCTATGGCATGAACGCAAACCAAGCGTAAAGCATCTGAGAGTATTTGGATACAAGGCTTATGCACACATACCAAAGGAGAAGAAATCCAAACTAGACCCCAAAGCTGAAGAAGGCATCACGATTGGGTATGCTCCAGGAAGCAAGGGATACAGATTCCTGAACCCGAAGACAGGAAAAGTAAGCACATGCAGAGTGGTATACTTCAATGAACGAGAGAGAGGCTACCATAGCTATGCTCATGATGACTGTGCAGAAACCAACAGCAGCAGCTACCAGCTTGAGATGATTAGCCCAACATTCAAAGACACAACCACCACCTGACCCAGAGGGAGATAGAAGCCCAGGCAGAAACTCCACCAGAGTCAGATGATGAGGTCGAAGATGCAGAAGGGGTTGAACCACCAAGTGCCACTCCTGAACTTGCTCCAAGACGCTCATCACAACCCAGCAAAGTAGTTCCAGCTGAGAGACTCACCTACCTCGCAAGGTCATTGTTACCAAAAGAACCTGCATTGTGGAACGAAGTGCAGCAAATGTCACCAGATGAAGCAAGCAAGTGGAAGAAAGCAGCACGAGAAGAACTAGAGGCTCTACACAAGAACAAAACATGGACTTTGACAAAACTACCAACAGGCAAGAAAGCCATACGATGCAAATGGGTTTTCAAAGCCAAACAAGATGAAAATGGAGAAGTACAAAGATACAAAGCTAGACTAGTCGCAAAAGGCTATTCGCAAAAGTATGGACTTGATTACGATGAATGTTTTGCTTCTGTTTACATACCGTAATCAGAATGCTCCTGAGTCTAGCAGCTTCCAGGAACATGAGTGTTGAACACCTAGATGTAAAGACTGCATTTCTACATGCAGAGATAGAGGAAGAACTGTACGTGCTACAACCTCTAGGCTTCACCAATCCCAAGACACAGCAACTTGTTTGCAAACTTCAGAAGGGGATTTATGGCCTGAAGCAAGCAGCAAGAGCATGGAATAAGAAGTTGAACCAAGTACTTCTTAATCAAGGTTTTGTTCAAGGCAAAGCTGATCCCTGTCTCTACACAAGACACAGAAATGGCAGAGAGGTGTATGCTTTTTGTCATGTGGATGATTTGATGATTTGCCATAATAACAAAAAGGACTTTGATGAAATCGTGTCCAACCTGAACAAAGAAGTAGAAGTCAAGCATCTGGGCAATGCCAGCTACTACTTGGGGATACAGATTGAAAAAGAAGAAGACTGTCCTAACAGCCAGGAACCACGCTGAGACAAGGAATAGGTCTCTA
The DNA here is from genome assembly GCF_035149785.1 of Candoia aspera. Taxonomy (NCBI): domain Eukaryota; kingdom Metazoa; phylum Chordata; class Lepidosauria; order Squamata; family Candoiidae; genus Candoia; species Candoia aspera. Next base: position 159,936,555 of record NC_086155.1, read on the forward strand.
GTGTTTATTACTGCTACATAAAACAGAATCCTAACAAACTGAAGAAGTGTGGGAAGAACCCAGACAGATAAACCCCAAAGGTTAAGGCGGGTCTGATCTGTGTCTCTTTGAATGGCTGCTTAACTCCTCAGTACTACACATGCGTTTCCCCCCCTGGATAGAGGCCTCCTCCTGCTCACCATCAGTAGTCATGACAAAGATGGAAGCTTTCTTCTAAGCCAGAAGCAAAAGATCCTAGAGCTGTTAGAGCTTAGGACTGCAAAATGCCAATCCTATGCCGACATCAATGGAAACAGGTCTCTACAAGCAACAGGAACCTAGTGAACTTTTATTTGAGAACAATGGCTATAAAAGTGCCATAGGTAAGCTACTGTATCTAGCCACTACCACTAGGCCAGACATAGCAGCTGCAATAAATGTTCTATGCAGAAAAAAGAGCACACCCAGAGAGACTGGACTGGTGTTAAGCGGGTGGCAAGGTACCTAAAGGGCACTATACACCTAAAACTAAAGCTACCAGCCACTGACAACCCTAAACTAGTGGGGTATACAGATGCAGATTGGGCGGAAGATATTACTGACCGTAAATCCACTAGCGGGCATGTATTTTTCTATGGGGTTGGAGCAGTAAGCTGGGGAAGCCGTAAACAAGCTACAGTTGCACATTCATCCAGAGGCAGAGTATGTATTAGCAGCAAAAGCATGCAAAGAGGTTTCATGGCTCAAGCTACTGCTTGAAGACATGGAAATAGAGGAATCTACCCCTATTCAGGTCTACGAAGACAACCAAAGTTGTATTAGACTCTCACAGTCAGAAAAGATTAATGGGAGAACTAAGCACCTTGATGTTAAGTATCATGTAGTAAAGGACTTGCAAGATCAAGGAATAGTCAGACTAGACTATTGTCCCACAAGGAACATGACTGTGGACATTCTCACGAAGCCATTGCTGAGGAGCAGTTACTAAGAACTGCAGAAGTTGAACCTTGTGGACTCTGAGACATGCTAACTTGAGAAGCGGTGTTGGAATTATCAGGGGTCAACTCAGCATTGTCTCATAAGCATAAGGGGGTCTTTCTAGTAAACGCATCTCTATTCTGCTTGTGGGATGTCACGTGGGTCACCTGATTTCCACTTCCGCCTTCTTCTTGGGTTTGGGGATTAACAATCTCCATTTTACCTCTTGCGCACATCTGCAAGCAGGAGGTGCTGCAGAATGCAGCTCTCATCCTTTCATCTCACTTGCAAGCAGACATTTCTATTTCCACAGAAATGTGTCTACAAAGAACCAGTGATTAATAAGTGCTTTCTACTATGAAGCTACTTGTATCCAGTTCTACTGAATAAATGTAAGCTACCCATTTTTTTTGCTCTTCATCTAACTACTATGTGAAAACTGATTATTTTCTGAATGTAATTAAGCTTAATGTGCAAGTTTCTGTTTGGTTCACTCTTCTACTTTGCAAGATTGTTGTTAGCTGCCTCACCTTGCCTCAGAGCCTTGCCTTGCCACCGAGCTCTAACTTTCCTCAGAGTCTTGCCTTGCTTCCGAGTCCAGCCTTGCCTGAGAGCCCTGCCTTGCTACCTAACTCAGTCTTCCCTCAGAGCCTTGCCTTGCTACTGAGCCTCAGAGCCCTGCCTTGCTACTGGGCTCAACCTTGCCGCAGAGTCTTGCCTTGCTACTCTGTGACTCCAGCCTTCTAATCCCACCTTGCTTTGCCTTGCCACTCTGTGATTCCAGCCTTCCAGTTCTACCTGGTTTGCTTTGCCCTGCTGCTGTGTGAATTCGTTTCCCAGTCCAGTCCTGTTTCGCCTTGCTGGCCACCTTACTGACTTGGAAACCAGTTTATTCCTTATTGCCTTTTAGTTATTGTGTTTAACAATTTGCAGATAAAGAACTTTGTTGCACCTCTTCCGTGTCTAGTCGAGTTGGTCAAGACAAGACCCTAGTTTCTGCAAAACAGAAGGTGGTTTCCCTAAAGGAGTAGGATGCCTACTGGAAGTTAAAGGTTTTGAAATCCTGCTGGAAAGCAGAGAACAGAGAAAGAAAGCAGCAGTAGCTCCTGCCCTCTGGAACACTCTGCCCCCAGAGGTGAGGCAAGCCCCATAGCTCCTGACCTTCTGGAAGAACCTGAAGACTTGGCTCTGCCACCTTGCTTGGGGCAGGGAGGGGAGTAGTTACTCCTGGGGATGGCTGGTGCCTTAGAGTCTCCTCACATACATGGACGGAGTTACATCTTTTTGCCACTTGGATTTTATTCTTATTTTTATATTTATATTCAATAATTGTATTTATATTTTATGTAGTTGTATTTATATTTTATAGTTGTTTTAATTTATTGTTTTTATTGTAAGCTGCCCAGAGTCCCTCTTGTGGGGAGGAGATGGGCGGTGGCAAAATTTGACAAATAAAATAAATAAATAAAATGTTGTTAAGAGAACTATCATGACAATTAGAATGGGATATGCATAGAGTAACAGCATTAGGGAGGACCGAGAAGGAATTCAGTGGGACCAAGTACTGGAGGAAGTATGAAGAGATCATTAGAAGGTCAATTAATTTCTTGTTGAAGGATTTGAAAAAGATGATGACATGCCTTTCAACTTTTGCTTCTGTGAAAGGATGGTCTCAGGACAACTAATTATGACTAATGATAGGTTATATTTAACTGAAAAAGTATGACTACAAATGAAATTAAATTCAATCCTTGCTTTGAATAAAAATCAACTTTCTAATCTAAATGGCAGAAGGAAAACTGATACCTGAGAACAAGAGCTTTCTATTTCATTTGTTTAGAGAATAATCAAATATTTTTATAGGACTGAAAAGGCATTCTATCTGTCTCTTAATGGTCATGTAACTGTTAATAAGCTGCTTCAGGGATATAGACTCATCTCCTTTAAAGAAGAATACATATTTTAATGGATATAAATGCTATATAATGTGGGATATTAGAAAATACCTGCCAAAAAGTTCTCAAATCTGATTTATCCAGACCATTCCCAGAAATCTCCAAGGCAGTCACACAAGATGATGTCAGGGATTGAACCTGATTTCCATGCTGATCTGTAATCATTATCTCTTTTATAAAAAAAAGAACTACAAGTTATGAAAATACTGTGGAACACATAACACAGTCACAAACTTAAAATGTTACCACAATTATAATACCAACATTCTACATAAATCTTAAAGCTCTCCTTGATGTTAATACAATGGTAGTTCAATTTTATGCTTATTTAAGATCTGAAATGGGCTTAAAGGGGCTTACTTCCAACTATGCAAACAGAATTATAAAGTAATATTTTGCCTAAATGTAATGAAGTCTAGAATCTTACCCAACATGCCATTAATGCAAACCTAACATCACTAAATCAAATTAGAATATAGGGCCACAAAACAAACCTGGATTTACTTTGCATAATATGGTCAGGATTGGAACTCATATCTCTTCTGAGATTTGACAGAGTAAATAAAAGAAACAGGACTGCAGCCTTCCCAGCTGATGAGTGTATAAGGCTGCCAAAGGCTGCCACAGTATATCTCTGTTATCAAGGTATTGCATTATAGAAAGGAAGAGTCAATTAAAAATGTCAAGAATTACACATACATACCAATTTCATCTTGCAGTTTTTCACCCATTTTTATTATATCTGATCCTTTAATTTCGCATTTAATGTGTTTTGGCTCATCAGCAAGCGGTCTAGTGAAATAAACAATGAGAGCTATACTCATTTTAAGGAAATAGTGATAAATTTCTTATTAGTCATACTTTATATGGTTAATCTTTACTGAAATTTGCACATGGGCATCTGCAGAAGGGGAGCGGGGGGGGGCAAACGACAAAACGTGTTGTGATGTTGTAATGCAAACTCCACCTCTTGTGTATAGAGTGAATACTTGCATATACACTCTGACACTCTGAAGCAAATACAAAAGGGCGGACCATGCATTGTGTTGTCATGCACAGGCTTTGTCATTTTGGCACCATCATGGCTCGCTGCAGGTTTTCGCCTGCTTCATCCTGAATCACTGAAAACATTATGATGGAGTAAATTACATCACAAATGGCAGGCCAGTTGTCTACAGTCCTGTTTCCTTCTGTTAAGGCATGTCCTCTTCCTGAAGTGATCTTCTGGCTTGAGAGCCAAAAAGAGAGAGCTTCAAAGGTAGACAACCTTCTATTTATCAGTGAAAGAAGACACTGTCTTCTAGATTACAATGATCATCCCCTTGAACACTGACCTTTTCCCCTCAAAGCAAAAAAAAAAAGTAACCTTTTGATAAGTGCTTATATGTTAGTACAATACGAAGAAAACAGTAAGAGTATAAACCAATTATCAACAGTAGAACAGTATAATAGTAAATTTCAAAATGTGTATGCAACAAGTACGTTTTGAAGTGAACCTTTTTTAAAGTTATTAATATTTGTCTTCTTAACGTTCATTTGTTTAGACAAAAGGTTCAGTTAGCAATAACAATAAAAATGTGTATTTTGCCTAGCAGGAAAAGCTACAGTATAAGCTTCATAACAGAAACATGACTGAAAAAGAAGTACAAACCTGACCACAAATGAACTTGACAAAGACACACGTTCATCATGGAATGTAACTAGGCAATAGCATGAATCTTTTACAGATGTTGGAGCTTTGACATCAGGTAAGAATCCTTTAATCAGTTGTTCTCTATTAAGCTTTGGAGACCAGCTCACCTAAGATACAAAATACTTCCAATACTATACAAGTAATTATTTTTTTCTGTTCTTCAATTCTTACGTATTTTTTAGTTTTACTGGAAATCCAACAAACACCTGAAAGTCCTAAGTAGAAATACTGTTAGTGATTTATCTGAAACTGCTTCAATTTAATATAAGCAAATCTATTTTACTGGTATTATTTCTAAATATCCAAAACTATGCACATTCAATTCTAAATGACTATAACGCTCCCAATGTAATGCTATCACAACAGACCATAGAGTCTGTTCAAAATAATTAACAAAAGTTATTTTTCAAGAAAGGTGAACCACTTCATAGTCCATGTTTTCCTTTTAAGTAACTGTATCAGTTGAGGTGGTCTGCTCATAAGCACAAAAAGGTATCATGCAGGCAAAATGCAAATCCAAGTACACTGTACTGCAGTAATTCAAGTGAGAAGTGACCATGAGTGACTATGAGTACAGCCTCATGATGCAGGAATGGGTGCAATTGGTGCACAAAGTGGATTTGTGAAAAGTCAAATGGATACCACATGCTCTTCAAGTAGGAGCTGGGAGTTTAGGGGACCTCCAAGTTGCACACTGGGTCTGTCTGGGGCAATGCTACCCTATCCAGTACAAAGTGTCTCTGGATCCAGGCAGCCCCCAATCCACTGCCATTCTGTCTTGAATCTGACCCTGTTCCTTCCCATCCAGACCTCTACAGCTTCCAAATACTGAGACAGACTCTCAATGGCATCACTTGGCAGGCCAAGGGTTTAGATATACAACTGGGTATCATCAACACAATAATACCTAACCCATGCCAAAAGAGCAGTCTCATGTAGATGTTAAACAGGTGTAAGGAAAAAAATGAGCCTTAAAGCACCCCACAAACCAAGGACTGAGAGCTAGACCTATTCCCTTTCAACACTGAATGGAACTAGTCCTGGAGGAAGGAGAAGAACCACTGCTGCAACACCATCCCTGTGATTCACAACCCCCTCAGCTGGTCCAGAAGGATACCACAACCAGTGATATTGAAGGCTGCCAAAAATCAAGGAGATCCAGGATAGATGTACCACTCCATTCCTGGTCCTACCATAGGTCCTCCACAAACATAATCAATGCTCTCTTGGTACTGTTCCCAGGCCTGAAACCCGAGTGGAAGGGATCCAGATCATCTGACTCCTCAGAGCCCTCTGAAGCTGCAGCCTAACCAAATTTTCAACAAACTTTCCCAGATGGCTTCTTGAGGAGGAGGCAGACTACTGTCTCCTTATGTACAGACCAAACCACACCCTCGCTCAAGGATGAATTCACCACAGCTTGGACCTAGCCACATATTCCCTCCTGGGAGGCCTTAACCAACCAGGAGGAATGTGGATCTAATGAACAAGCGGCTACTCTCCCAGCTCCAAAAACTCTGTCCACTTCTTCAGGATCAAAGGCTCAAATTCATGCCTCAGCCAACTCAACACAGCTGGAGTCCAGATGAGAGTTCATCTTGAGTGACAACGGTTGCCTCATACAGTCCTAACAGTCCCTTCAAATGATCTTCTGAAACTGTCCACTCAAGAGAGAGTGAGTCATCAGGGCTGACAGACAACAGATATAATTGATGTAGACAAAGAACTAGGTTTTGCTGCTTTTATCACCAAAGTGTAACCCTTAATAAAGGTTCTTACCCATGTTAGTCAGATCTGCTCTTTCTCTAAAGTGCTCTAAGCATTTCTTCTGCAGTTTCATCTGGAGTTCTGGAAACCAGGGAACCATCCAGGTTTCACATGCAGAGACGGACCATGCAGGCGCAATCCAATACAAGGCTGTCACTACTCCCTCATTCCAAAAGCTCACTAAGGCCTCAGTCAACCTGTGCACCCATCCACAAGTGCCCTCTGAAATCCAAGAGTCCATCAAGCACCTGGGGTGGAACAACTGAATGGATCCTATCTTCCTGTGGCACAGAGCAATCACAGAAAGCTCCAAAGCAATCAAAGAGTGAATTGTCCAAGGGACAAATAGTACCATCTCCAAATTCTAGATCACATGGCAAAAACCAGACCCAACATGTGAACCCCACTGTCCATTAGGTCTTCAATGACTTAGGTCAGGTCTGTGATTGCCATGATAGTCATGAATTCCTTAGCTGCTTCATTCTCCCTGCCAGGGAAGGCAGGCTGAATTCTCCAGTACTATAAATCTGGGAAACTCCACTGCCAATCTGGCCACAGCATCAAGCAGCTCAGTCAGGGGAGCTGCTTTGCCCCTATGCATCTGTTCCCTGAAGCCCAGCTTCACAGAGTTTCATATTCAGTTACCTGTGGAGCAGCACCTATGACAGACACAAGCATCTCCTAGGTGACACCTGTGACAGCCACAAGCATTTCCTAGGTGACAATCAGCCAATCACCCACCCCTGCCCTGGAGCTGCAGCCAATGCCACACTCAAAACCTAGGTGGGCACCATTCTGAGAGGGAACCGTCCTCTTCATGCCCATCTAAGTCTCAGTAACACAACTAAGTCAGCCCTCTCATTCATAACAGATAATCCTAGATAATCAGCACTTATTACAAGCTGGCCCGGCATTAGTGCTTGCCCTTTCTTTCCCTTTTGAGCCCCCCTGAATTCTGCCAGCTCTCCCCCAAGTCCAAGGATCCCAACAATACCTGGTATTAATCAGCTGCTCCTTGACCAGCTAGCTTGTCAGGATCCTTGGTCCACTTCTGCTTCCTCACTCTGTGGTATCTCAGATCCAGTCAAACCAGCTGACCCCTCAACATAAATATCACAACCTATATATCATCCCTGATTCTGTACCAGTTGTCACTGGGACTAATCGAGGGCATAAAAACAGCCTTCTCAATACAGGTAGTCCTCGACTTACAACAGCAATTGGGACCGGAATTTCCGTCACTACAACAATTCTTCTAAACTACAGAATGAAAGTCCTAGTTGTCTCAGTCCCATAAAACGCATTGCCAGGAGTTAGAGCAGGCAGCCCACTTCCTTGCAATCCTGATGGCACAATGTGAGGGAGAAAAAATGGCTACCACCCAGGGTGATGGACTCTGTGGAAGCTACAGGATTTAGCCTAACACCCAAACCAGCGGATTGCACTCTCATTACTGCTTCCTTGTGGCGGCCAGTCATTCTGGCACTCCAGCACATCAAGGTTGGGTCTATCCAGATTGCCATCGCACCCCCAGCATTCAGCAATCAGTGGTAGAGGTCGGTACCACCAACAAGCACTCAGAGCCACTTCAGTGCAACCCATCACCTAGCAAATGATCATCAACATCTCCACACAAATGTGTGCTACAGCTCAATGGGTGGTAAATAGTGTTGATGTTGCCACCACAGAATAACTGATCTCTGGGTCCAGCCAGTCTGCTCCATCTCCAGTGTCTTCTCTATCTTCCACAGGTTTTCAATTATACTAGATGTATCTTGGAGCCTGCTCCCTGCAGGGCTGTTCCTTGCCAACCACTCCAGAGATATGAACCATTTCAGCCTCCACCTCTAGCACTGCCAAAGTTTTTAACAGTTGCTAACAATTCCAGCAGCACCAGAAGACCCTCTGCTCCCACAGCCATCATCTTCATTCCACCAGCCCTCATCTAAATTCTGGTGCACACCATAAACTATCATCTTGCTTAGGCACACGCGCACGCACGCACACACACACACACAGGACTTCTAAAACTGCTGCCCATCCTCTAAGTAATTATCCTCCAAAAGGAAAAACAAATGCCCACCAGCCAAATTTTGTGACGTTATGAATAAGCGCCAATGAAAGACAAGGCAAATATTTGCTAGAAAAGTTTCAAATATTTCAAGCAGCTGCTAATGGGCCAAATGGACCTCACTGGCCTATTCAATTAAATCAGGAGATGGCTGCCTAACTGTTAATGTATGTTTTTGCTCTCTTTCTCAATGTACTATAGCAACATTGCTATAAAATTGCTTTTCTGAGATCAAAGGGTTATATTCTTTGATAAGAATTTATATGTAATATATTTGTTAATGTACTAAAGTAGGTGGCATCCAGATCTGAAAGGCAAAAATGCTTCCACTCTGGAATGAGTATCCTCTTGGTACCTGCTGGCTGCTCCTTAAAGCTGCTGAACCTTTTCAGGGCTTACACAGATGCCACGGGGACTCAGAAAAATATGCCTTTGAGGTCAGGAGGTGGAAAAAGAATGCAACTGTATGGGGATGGAAGGAATAGGTACCAGTTTTGCCCTACCCATCTCATAAAGTAACTCTGGAATCCTGCTGAGTTTTGTCGCTGCCAAACTACAGTAAATTCAAAATGGTTTGGCAGAACTTCTGGAAGGTTTAGTTTGCTTTTGGGCTTGAAACAAAGCTTATCCGTTTAAGCATATTCCTAATAGTCGGCATTCACTATTTTTTAAGGACTAGCTCCTCATATTCCATAGTAACCTTTCAGACTGAGCAGGTTCCATAAATATGCGTTCTAATTTCTAGATACCCTTGACACCAATACTTTGTCTCACAACTGGAATGTAAAAACATGTGGGAAGCCTGCTGATCTATGTAAGAAACACTGTCTCTTTATCCATCATGGAATTTGAACAGAAGTTGACAGTTCCTAGCTTTAATCACATATATGGGATCTTTTTTCTTCTTCAACAAACAGCAACTTCAAAAAGTCTTCCTTCTCAGGTGAGTATGCAACATGAAATAGCAGAAGTCATCTGATGCAAAGTCCCAAATGTGTGACAAAAAAGAGAACAAGCTGAGTTTACTACTGCTATTTTTTTTTCCTTCCGTGAAGTTTCACAAATTTTAATTCATTCCAAATGCTGTATACCCCTGGAGAACCTAAGTAACTATTCAACAACCTATTCTGCTTAGAAAATCTAGAACTGTTAATAAATTAGTAAGAACATCTCTAGGCACATTTTCCAATATTACATTCATATGATATGCCTATACTTACTTCAATTTTTTCAGCCATAGCTGGAGTTATTGTGATCTCTTTTTCTGCCTCATCATACATTTGGAAAATAAGATTTTCCATCACACCACCTGCAATGCAGTTAATTTCTTCCTGGTGTTTAATCTGAATAGTTTTTTCCCCCTCAGCACGATAAATCTGCAGTCCTGCAACACGTCTACTAGGAAACACTGTAATAGTCTTCTGTACTGGTGGCACTTTTTTACAGCCCTAACAATAAAAACAGAAGGAAATACCACAAAGAAAGAAGTAAAAGAAACCCAATATTTCAAAGCTGTACATTATTTTACCTAATCAAATCTAATAACAGGTTTTAGACTACGAATATTTTCAATGAATAAAATCTATATAGTACAACAAAATATAAATAAGAAACACTGCATTTGCTTTTGGTTATTTTTTTAAGTATGCTGCTTCCAACATAATAAAATTCTGGTATGAATTACAATTGCTCTGATAGTGCTTTTCCTCCAAAATGAAAATTTCATTTCTTTAAAACTTTTCTGCAACATGGTTTTTACACTTCTTTTTGCCATGGTTTGCAACCATCATCTACTCTAATATGAGAAGGTTTACTATCTACGTAGCATTTATAAAAAATCTTGCCTTATTCAGTTTTAATGGTAAACTGAAATAATGTTCATGTGCAACTTGCTAGCTGTTACTCCCTATTATAAAAGCTGTGGCTGACATCAATCTTCTAGAGAGATGGTTGTACGAAATAAACAGAGTTCAAGAACTGAGGCATCTTCTTTCAGCTCCTGCAGATGTTAACACTACTCACTCTTTAATACAGGTAAGGTGTTAGGAGTAGCCTATGGAATTACATAAAATTGCTCCTCATGATTTTCATGTCTGAATCTCACCTACAATCTTAAAAGAAATTAGAAGTTGTATCAACATCAGTGCTAATGATGCATAAGACTAAGTATACTTTATGCTTTCTTTGTCAGCTTTTTAAAAAATTCCTCCACTTGACCAAAACTACTGATTGCTTCCTAGTAGACCGAGAGAAGAGTATGCAAGAGTTCTAGAGCCCTGGATGATGATAATAAGGAGAGAGAATAGCTATTTAACTTACTGGTATTTCAATCCTTGCTATAAGTGTTTGATCTTCCTTTATATTTGGAACGTGCAGAACAGGTCCAGTTAACGTATTTGTGCCAGCATTGCTGCAATTTACAACATATACAGGAAGGTTTGGAGCTCCTAGAAACTAATATAATCAAGAATTATTTCAATTAAAGTCATGGCCCACTCAAGTCAAGGTCACAAAATAGCATAAACGTCTTAGAACAAAATTCTAAGATAAGACTACAAATATGATGAAAAAACAATGGCTTCTTCCTATAAAAAAGATGACATTCCTAGAAGGCTGTTTCCACGGATTCCTGATAGGAAAGCCAATTCAATGCATTATATTTATCCAAGCCTGTATAAATGTCATTTTTAATTTTCTAAAATATATGTAAAATACTTTACTTAATGCTATTAAAAGTTAAAAAGTTAAAAAGCAGGAAGGTACAGTTCAACAGAGACCTCATTCGAAACTGGAGTGTTGAAACTCTAGGTGTTTATTCTTTCCATTAAAAATAATAATTAACTTACCAAGTTTTAAAAAAATTTAAATAGTTGTAGCTCTTAAAAATATAACACATAAAACAGAAGCAATGTTTATTTTTACGTTTATTCTTCCCCGCACACTTAGGGGTATTTTAATCCATCTCTCTATTTCAGGTTTCATCAGGGTAACAATTTGAACTACTTATTTCTACTGAGACAGGTATTTTCCTAGGAACAATTATCTCCATTACTTAATTGAATCAGCACAAAAAGCACCTAAATAGGTTACTTTCTTTTCAAGAGATGGAAGATAGCTTGCATTGGGATATATTTCCCTTCTGGAGCCAGGAAGGCAATGTCTAATTCTCATTTCTAGAAGAGTTGAGTCCTTCCCCACAATTCAGTCTGCGTAAGATATGTAGAATAATACATTAGGGTAAACAAGCCAACTAAAGGTCTTTATATTTGCTATCTATGTATGTTTGTAGCTTTGTATAAAAGCTAATAAATGTAGTTTGTAGTTTTTGAAAATGGATTTCAGATACTCAGTCTCTTAGCAGGTTTAATGTTAGGCCTATTTCTATGATGTTGGAGTAGAAACAATGGGAACAGTGAGGATCAGCAAAGAAAAAAGATTGGAAGTAAGTACATTGTTGTAATCACAGGTCGTAACATATAGTGTGCCATAAAATACAATAAAATAACAATAAAATAAAGTTATAAAAAGAGTTATTAGATGTAAAAAGATTACAGCAAAACAAAGCCAAAACTACAACTAAGAACTTAAGTATTTCTTTCTAAGTTTCAATGACAGCAGAGCAAAAGTAAAGAAAAAAGATTGGCTGAGAATGTCAGAAAACTTATTTATGGAGACAGGAGGGAAAATAAAACAATTTACATTAAAAAATTAAACAAAGTCAACATGTCAATAGGAACAGATACTGAAAGAACTCTGAAAAGAGAATTGATATTTGAATTATGGCTGAGCCGCCCTTAATTGGGGAAGTGGGAGTGGGAGGCTCCAGCTGACAAGCAGAGAAATGCAAGGATGAGCAGTACAGGGGACCGGCTTTGGGCAGTTTTATTGAACTTTGAAAGACCCTACCTGTCCTAACAGCCAGGAAACACACTGAGACAAGGAACTGATCTCTAATGTTTATTGCTAATACATAACAGGAATCCTAACAAACTGAAGAAGCGTGGGAAAAACCCAGACATATAAACCCCAAAGGTTAAGGTGGTCCCGATCTGTGTCTCTTCGAATGGCTGACCAATTCCTCAGTGCTACGCATGCGCTTAACAGTCTGGATGGGAGCCCCCTGCTCGCCATCCTTACTCATGACACTACCCAATTATAATGGAAAAACACACCCCTTGAATATTAAAATAAGCATTAGTGAAGACATGCTAGAAATATTATGGAATGTTAATATGCAACATGGAAGCTTACACGCAGGTGCGAGCAGCTGATTTAAGTTAGCCAATCACAATTTTATACAGTATATTCCCTCTTAACAAATGGTATAAATGTAACCAATTGTAACTGCTTGGCATTCTTCTCAGCCAAGAGGCAAGAGGATCCCTTTTTGCTTGTGTGCACAATAGAGTTACTGGAATCCTTCTGACTCGGTCTCGGTGATTGGCAGATCCATGCTGGGTTTTACGAACAGCTGGCTTTCTGGCCCACATAGCCAAAAAGATTAATTTACTATGCTCGCAATCGCTTTAGGATTGGAATATCTTTATTGTTTCTTTATGGTTGCAATATGCAACTCAAAATTTATAGTAAAAATCTGTGAGTGTGATAATCAATTAGGGCTTAATCACCAATAAAACTAGTGGTACCATCATTGCAGAGATTATTTTCTGATGGTTGCTCCCAATTACTATTCTTTAGCCCGCTGTTTTTTATTTTGAAGTTCATTTTAGCTCCCCTCTGTGTTATAGTGTTATTTGTCTTTTGTTTTTGGATTGCTTTCTGTTTTTATCCTCCTTTTGCCAGTAGGTTCAAAAAGTGAGCACACAAAACCAGTAATCTAAGGAGACAAAAATTAACTTAGTAAATTTTAAGTATGTTTTGACTGGTCAAAAAGCTGAGGTGAAAATTGCATATATAAAAGAAGCTAAAGGTCAGTTATAATATGTTATTACAGGAGGAAAAAAAAGTAATATTCAGAAAAAGCCAAAACACAGATTTTTACACATGAGACATGCTTTGGGGAAAAAAAGGTAAGCTGAAAGCAAAAGGTTTGAAGGCTGCCATCAGCAATTAATCAGAATGAACTGAAAACAAATTTTATTCTTTTATTTATTAACATATGGATTGCACATTTCTATGTTATTCCCATATCTTACTTGCTTTTATGGAAATTGATTTTTCCCTAGGAATATCATAAAAAGTCTTAATTTGCTATTTAATCCTAATTTGATGTCCATACTTTCATCCTTCAACTAACTGACTTACCATACAATCCAATAAAGGGAACTGAGAGGATAAAAACTAACTAAGTTTAAAAGCTTATTTTAATAAGGAACTACATTTAGTAGAAAAAATAAAAGTAACAGAATATGTTAAGATACTTGGTTTCTTTACCTTCTAATCTTCTCACAAGTAGGCTACAATCAGTGCTGCCAGTTATATTTGTTGTGAGAGAAATAGATATGCTACGGGTTCTTTACACAAAACTCTAGCCAAAATGTCAAAACCTATGTTCTAGGGCTGAAATCACAGAATATTTCTACACTTTTCAGTAATATAAGCAATTCTATTTGAGTGTCATCGCCTACCTTGCAATGAACAATTAGTTTGGGTTGTGCTGTTATGTTGTCTGCTTCATCCAATACTTCAACGTAACCATGGAAAGCTGTTCCATTCTCAATTTTCAAGGTACCTGTTTTCACATTTAGCTTCCAAGGAAGGCCTGTTGGAGGTTACAAACTGAAATTTAATTTGTTGCTATATGCGTTGAAATGTAAAAATAAACTGACAAGGAAACTTTGAAAATGTCAATATCTTAAATTAGATCCATACCATAAACATTTGGTTGCATGGACAGTACCTTTAAGAATTACTGTAGCTATGGATATGTAATCCAATGCAGCCAATCCTCTATTTTTACTTCTCTATTAATGGTTTTTACATATGATTACCTAAGGTTAAAAAGACATTTTGCATTTTTCTTTTTATATTTTTTAGTAAAGTTAATGTTTAAATTGTATCTTGTGCTACTCTAATTTGGCAAAGCAAACTGGGGGAATGATTGCTTTCCCTTGCCATGTGCTTCAAAGCTACAAGGGTCATAAGGAGACACTGTAGAATTTATGTTATTTTTAGTACACTTTTCCCCTTCATACTGACAAGTAAGACTGTAGTCTGGGGGTTTCTTGTTCTGTCTCACACCAGAGTTAAGGGGAAGGACACCAGGTAAAAGCATCCTCCAAGTAGTTAGACAGTAGCACCAATAATTACCAAGCAGCTATACCAAGGCAGGAAGGTAAGGCCAGGGTCCATAAAAACCAGAGGTCTTTTGGGAGAGGAAAGATAAGACCTCCCACCTTTCAGCCTACAGGTTCAGCCCTGCTTCTAAAACTGGGAATTGGAGAGAACGTTCTATTATATTCTGCTGTCTTTTTCATGCTATTGAGCAGAATGGGACTACCAAGAACATTCCAAACACAGTGCTTTGGAGGAGGCTACATGAAAATTCCAGGGCTGTAAACTAAGCTGGAAAGTTAACCCCCAACACCCAAAAAGGAAGGCAGCAGTGGCAAGGCCCTTATGCTTTGGACATGTCCATGTAGTCACCAGGAGTCAGCTGGACTGAAGGGACACTTTTGAAAAACTTCTGCTTACAGCCAACAGTGATGAACAAAAAAGAGAACACTGAATGCTCATAGCCATGTATTACTTCACTTCAAATGGTCATAGGAAATAATTGAAATATTTTATGGACTATTTTAAAATAAAGATTTCTCTTTAAAAAAGGAATATTACCTATTCCTTCTTTTAAAAATGCTTACATCGCATTTAAGCATTTTAAATAGCATTCAAACATTCTGTATGGCTCTGTTAAGAGTTCAATATGGTGCAACATCTTCTAGTCCCCTCTCACAGTAATCCTGAGCAGGGTTGCCAGTACAAAGATAAGGCTTCTCCTTCCCCAGGTCATTGAATTTGCAGGTCATTGAATTCTCAGTGCAGCAACCCAGCAATTTTTGGTGTGAATGCTTGGAGATAAGAGGGATGGCTAATCCACTACTTTCCCAATTGACTGCCCACTAATGAATGAGCCATATATCCTATAAAGGACCTTCCCATCTGTATCAAATTTGTGAATACAGGATTGGCAATGGTATCTGCAAATATTATCAAATTCTGCCAATATTCAAAGTCAAAGACATTTTTTCCAAAAAGTAAATGAGAATTTGTAGGCCTAGGTTCAAAATCCTTGTGTGTGCGCGCGTGTGCACGTGTATGCATGTGTGAGTGTGGCATGCCTTCTAGTCAGTGTTGACTCCTGGGGGCTGCCTGGACAAGTCTCTGAGGTTTTCTTGGCAAGATTTTGGGGGTGGCTTGCCACTGCCTCCTTCCTAGGGCTGAGAGGGATTAATTGGCCCAAGGCCACTCAGCTGGCTTCGTGCCTAAGGAACTCGCAGTCTCCTGGTTTCTAGCCTGGTTCCTTAACCACTACACCAAAATG
The DNA here is from genome assembly GCF_035149785.1 of Candoia aspera. Classification (NCBI taxonomy): domain Eukaryota; kingdom Metazoa; phylum Chordata; class Lepidosauria; order Squamata; family Candoiidae; genus Candoia; species Candoia aspera. Next base: position 159,952,499 of record NC_086155.1, read on the forward strand.
ACCTTCCTCTAAAATCCTTTTTTTTTTCCTGAAATTTGGCATTTTTTTCCTATTAGAATTCTCCATTGTTCATATTTATCCCATTCTGCTGAATTTCAGAAGTACAGCTTTTTGTACTATGTCCATGTTAATCAGCCAGGAAAACAAAACCACAAAAGTTGATCTATGTTGAAATTGGATTCTAATATATCTATAAAATATACCCCTCTTTTAAAATCATTAATGTCATTTTTAACAAATGTTTCATATATTTCAAGTATTTCACTTACCTGGGAGAAGTTTAATTTTCAAAACTTGGGATTCTTCCTTCAGACCAGGAAGAGTGATCTTTAGAATAAAGTTCTATTAAACAACAACAGCAACTGTTTGAATATTTAGTATTTATAGTAAAATTAAAAAAACAACTACTTAAAAATACAAAAAAAGAATTGTTTAAATATATGGTTTGCATCTTTACTTGTAGTACATATTGCTGAACATCCCCAACTACCAAATAGAGATTTCCAGCTCTTCCAAACTCTGCTTTAAATCATACTGATTATCCTGGACTTCCGGTGGGGAACATGGCCAACTGAACAGCCTTGTCCACAAGGTCTGTGGACAGATCTGACAATCCGGGGGGGTGGGGGTGGGCTCAGGCTTTTACCTGAAGCCTAGAGCTTTTTCATGAGTCAAGAAAAAGCTTGGAATCATCTCATTTCCTCCTCCAAAATGTCACCATGTAGCCTGAGAATCGCAAACAATGAAGACCTGGTAAGAGATGACGGGAGGCTGGGGAAGCCATCATGTCCAGCCCGCGTTTGTAGCCTTAACAGACAGTGGTAGGAAGGAAATATTTAAATAAATGGGTTCCAGGGGCAGGGGCAGAGTTGATTTAGAGGTTTATGTATTTGTTTACTTTTCTTTATATATAATAGGAAAGAGCAATTGCCTTTAGTGATTTTTATAATGTCTTTATGAAATGATTTATAGAAATAATACGATTTTGGTTAGATATAGAGTAAGGGATTAATTATGGAAATTGCTGTATATTCTTGTTGTTGAAAGTCAGAAGTCATCTTGTAATTCTCAAAAAATCTTTTTTCATTTTCTGATTTTTCACTTTTTTCTTTTTTTTAGTTTTTTTCTTTTTTATAGTTTTTATCTTTGCTTTAAATTTAATAAAATTCTTATTAAAAAAATTAAATCATAGTTGGATTATCTCATCACTTGAAAGGCACAACACTACTTCAGATTCATAATCTACCAAAACAAATTTAACTGAACAGGTATGGAAAGAACTTTAAACGTTTTAATAATAGAACAGCAGGTTTGTTATAATAGCTACAAATTCTATTTTAAGACTATCCATTTATTAGATAATAAAAAATTGCATATTGTATTGAAAAAGATTAGCTTACCTCGCCCTGGTAATCATTCACACGGCCTTTAGCAATTATGTCTTTAATGGCACAATTTTGTCCTCTATTTATATCTTCATACTGTAATGTTAAACCACTACAAAATAAAATTTAAAACCAATGGAAGAGGTCAGTGACTGTGGCAATTTTAATTTTAGTTATAAGATAACTAAAGATATAAGATAAATGACTATGTTTCAGTAAGGATTCTTTTTCTCTCTAATTCCTCTGAGAGACCAAATTAAATGTGGCCATTAAATGTGATATATTGTATTTATAGAATGAAAGACTGGAAAGTGAAAGACCTCCTCTCCTAGAAGTCCTCTGGGTGTATGAAGCTTGGCTAGGTCATCTTGTTTTGGAGTAGCAGTTTGGTATATCCTGCTGCTAGTACCTGGCATCCTCTACCATATACTACATGTGAGAGATAGGGTCCTCACCATCTGTATTACCTTATAGGCAATGAAAGGTAAAAATGAGAAAAAAGTTTCCTGGCCTTGTAGTGGGAAGGTATGTGACTGGAGGTTTTACCTCTTCCGCTCCTCTTTTGGGAAACAGACCAATCTCATTAAGAGATAAACAAAATAAAAGCTTTACTTTAAAAGAATATCATGTAAAAGTCTGTTAAACACCCAAATGCAAACCTTCAGTCTTGAATGATATAGCTGCAACCTGGTCAAAAACAAACAGCAAACATCCTCATATTACAGTGTAATACCGGAATAGACCATAAGATGGCAGTGATCCATTACAAATAGGATTTCTCTTAATTATTCTTTATTTATTTGATTTATATGGACACCCAACTTGCAGAAGTGATTCTGTGTGGCTTATTCTTATTAGGACAAGAAGATTTTATAGAGGAAGATACTGAATCTTCTGGAACATGCCTGATGCATGATTCATCACTGTCATAAAACACAATTACTCAGCTTGTGCAGAGATGTAAAGAACATTGGTTTTAAGCACACCCAGCAAAAGAAATTAAACAGTAATGAAGCTTCTACATAACGCATTTACCTATTTCTTAGAGATAACCTGTATCTGAAGCATAGTTATCTGCCTTTTTTCCTTGGGCCTCCCCAGTCTATTGTGGTAATTCCATGACTCCCTTGTTCTGTGGAGGTTCAGATAACCCCAACATATTTTCAGAGACTTCTGGTTTCCCACTGCCATTCAGCTGATCATATGGAGGGAGATCTGATGTGTAGCCTCACTTTACAGTCTGGGGAAGTCAGGTACTACCATGCGACTCTTCCCAGCCTTTTTCCTTTAGATGGTTCCTGGATGGTTTGTTCACTACTGGCACCATGTCTAAAATGGAGGTGGGAAGGTAATTCAAAGGACTCTTGTACCTCTTACCCTGCTACTGAGCTTATTTGCTACCATTGCTGATCACTTCTGATTTACTGTTTCTCTGGCACTGGAGGTTGCTGTTTCTCTGGTCCATCTCGGTCTTCCATCTAACCAATCAAGCTCTTTCACCAGCCCTTCCCTGATCTCCTAGGCCTCTCTTCTGGTTCCACCATGTGACTTACTAGACTCTGGCCTTCCCAGTGTGCCAATCAGCTGGCACAGCCCTCCCTTCTTCCTACCTCTCTCTTCTTGGCTCTGAAGATAAGAGCTGATGGAAAAACACAGCTTTTTCTAAGAGGCAAAAAATAAGACTGAAGGAAGAAGGCTTTCTCATAGAACAGAAAGAAATCCTGATCCTTGTCTTCTAACTAGAACAAGCAGAGTTAATCTTTTACTGTTGAGTCGTTTTCCACAGACAAAGAAATCTTCCATCTGCATATAGACATACAAACTGTTCTGTCTCCTACGCACGGACATACATTTTTAAGCTGGGCTTAACATGCATAAACCTGTTCAAGTTTATTCTTCAGTAACTCCCACCAAATGCAATGGCTGCCAACTAAATATGCAGAGCCTATTGCTATCTAGGGATGCATCTGTTCAGATTGATTTACTCCCTGTATGAGCGATGAACACTGGGAAAGAATTCTTGGGGTATGGGAGAAACAATCATATAATGTAAGGGTGGGAAGGACCTTCAGGCTGTTTTTTTGTTCTTTCTGCAAAAAGAAAACATACTGATAGAGCCAGTTATGTTGGATTGTACAAATGGAAGCAATAAATTCCATTTGCTATCAGTAACCACCCATACCACCACCACCCAAGTCTTGCTGTGCTGCCTTATCATGACAGGGAAGGGGCAGTGTTCCTGGGAGAGATGAGCTAAGAACATTGGGAGGGTATGCCAAGAGTATATACCCCCAGCAGGGTCACCCGAGGTGTGAAGGTCATCCCAGCTGTCCAGCTAAAGCAAGCAGGCACCTATTTTGGGCAGCAGCGATATAGGAAGATGCTGGAGGCAGATGATCACTATAGTGACAATGGCAAAGGCATCAATTCATACTGTGTGGGAGAAGGCAGTGGTAAACCACTCTTGTATTTTTTACCAAAACCCCACATGGATAGAAAATATAAAATGATGGATGATGTAGTGCCGGATGACGGGCTCCTCAGGTCGAATGGCACTCAACATGCTACTGAGGAAGAGTTGAAGATCTTTTGGAGGACTAATGGTGTTTATGAAGTGGCTAGATTAAAGCCTTTGGGACATCTAGTTGCTGACGTTGCCATACAGGAAAAGAAAATCCAAAGCTGCAAAGATAGAATTACAGTAGAAACACGGAACCTAAGAAGCATGAACAAAGGAACATTCAACACAGTGAAAGATGAAATGAAATGACTACAAATTGACACCTTAGGCATCAGCAAATTGAGATGGACTGTGATCGGACACTTTCGGTAAGAAGATCACACTGTTTATTATTCAGAACATGAAAAACGAAGAAGAAATTGTGTTTTTTTATAGTTAGGAAGGGTATAGCAAGAACAGTACTTGGCTACAATGCAATCAATGACCAAATATTAATTACACTTCGTGGACAACCCTTTAATATGATGATCATTCAGGTTTATTCTCCAACCCTTGATGCAGAAGAAGAGGAGCGTGATTATTTCAATTATCAAGTTCAATTCAAAATCAACAGAAGATGTGCTGCTTGTGATTGGTGACTGGAATGCAAAAGTTGGAAATATGAAAGAGGAAAATGAAGTTGGACTGTATGGCTTAGGAAACTGCAATGATGCAGGGGACTGACTTACCAATTTCTTCCACTCCAATGATTTCTTCATAGCTAATAATGTCTTCAAACAAATGATCCCTCTATACATGCCAGATGGAGTATATAGAAATCAAATGGACTATGCTATTGCTAAAAGAAGGTGGAGGAGCTCAATTATAGCATGAAAGACATGGCCAGGTGCTGACTGTGGAATGAATCACGAACTGCTCATGTGCAAGCTCCAAGTTAAGCTAAAGAAGAAGAAAGCCAGTCAGTTTCCACAATATGAACTTGAACGTACTGTATACCCACCATTTTCAAGGAGAACATCAGGAATCACTTTGAAGTCCTGAACCCCATTGATAGAGAACCAGAGGAATTATGGAATGAACTTAAAGAAGTTAAGGATGAATGTGAAAAAAAGTCTGCCAAAAATTAAGAGAAGAAAGCAAACTGGGTGTCAGAACCATGGAAATTGCCAAGAAGAGAAGAGAAGCCAAAGCCAAGAAAGACAAACATCTCAGAAAGGTACTTAACAAAGAGGTTCAGAGAGCTGTTAGAGGAGAAAAAGCAGTTTTACAACAATATCTGTAAAGACATTGAAGATGGAAACAGACATGGAAAAACAAGGAAAGTCTTTCAAAAGATCTCTGAACTCAAAAGGAGGTTCCATTCTCAAATTGGTATGCTAAAGGATGCCAGTGGGCAGATAATAACCAATTCAAAGGACATCAAAGGAAGATAGGAGGAGTATACCGAAACACTAGAGAGATGTCAACATTCAAGATACCTTAGAAGATATTCCTTACCTACAAGAACCTCTAATAGTCAAAGATGAAGTTCGATCAGCACTCTAGTAATTACCAAGTCAGAAAGCTACAAGAACTGATGGAATACCCACTGAAATATGGCAAGCAGCAGAAGAAAATCAGTCAAGGTTCTAACCAAGCTATGCCAGCAAATCTGGAGAAAGCGGCCAACCAATTGGAAGAGGTCAATCTACATTCCAATACCAAAAAAAGGAGACTTAACAGTGTGTGCAAACTATTGTACAATATCCTTAATTTCACATGCTAGCAAAATAATGCTTTTTCCCTACATGGAAAAAGAGATGCCAGATGTTCCAGCTGGCTTTAGAAAAGCACATTATTGCTGATGCACGTTGGATAATTGAAAAAGCCAAAGATTACCAAAAAGAAGTCAGAAGGTGCTTCATCAATTATAGAAAAGCCTTTGATTGTGTCAATCACGTCAAGTTGTGGCATGTGCTCAGAAAAATGGGAATCTCAAAACATCTCATTGTCCTCATGAGGACTCGTATACAGGTCAGGAAGCCACAATAAAGATAGAACATGGTGAAACAGACTGGTTCCAGGTTGGCAAAGGACGGTGACAAGACTGCATACTCTCTCCTTATTTATTCAACCTATATGCAGAATATAGACTGTATGAAGGGAAGCTGGCTTGAAAGAAGATGAGTGTGGTCTTAAAATTGGAGGAAGAAACATCATACCTGCGCTGTGGTGATGACACTACCCTGATAGCTGAAAATACAAAGGATCTGCAAACCCTAGTACTAAAAGTCAAAGAGCACAGTGAAAAAATGGGATTAAAATTAAATATAAAGAAGATCAAATTAAGGACAACAGGTACAACAACCAGCTTAGAATTGACAATGAAGATATTATAGTGGACAGCTTCTGCCTTTTAGGACCAACCATCAATAGTAAAGAACAAGCAGTCAAGAAATATGCTGCAGACTAGCACTCGGTAGAGAAGCCATGAAGGCCTTGGAAAAGGTATTCAGATGCCATGATGTGTCTATACATACAAAGATCAGAACTGTGCAAGCCATGGTATTCCCTGTGACAGTCTATGGAAGCAAATGTTGGACTTTAAAGAAGCAGGATAGGAAGAGTATTGATGCTTCTGAACTTTGGTGTTGGGAGAAGACTCCTGAGAATATCATGGGCAGTCAAGAAAACAAACCTATGAATCATTGACCACCCAGAGTCCCCCATTGGGGGAGATGGGCGGTGATATAAATTTAATAAATAATTATAATAATAATTATTATTATTATTATTGAACAAATCAACCCAGACTTCTCATTCAAGGTACAAATGACCAACTCAAATTATCCTACTTTGGACATATTATGCAAATATGGAAAAGGCTCTAATGCTGGGGAAGGTGGAAGGAAAGACAAGAAGAGGATGACCAGCAGAAAGGTGGATGGACTCAGTTACAGAGGCAGTGAGTTCACCATTGGGAGAAATGAAAGAACAGGTCAGGGGTAGATCGTCTGGGAGAAAAGTTATCTATGTGGTTACTAGGAGTTGAAAATGACTTGATGGCATATAATCAATCAATAACTATCAGTTAAATATCTGATAAGAATTACTCTTACATAAACTTGCAAAAAAGAGCCAGTTTGGTGTACCGGTTAAGACATCAGGCTAGAAACCGGGAGACCATGAGTTCTAGTCACACTTTAGGCACAAAGCCAGCTGGGTAACCTTGGGCCAGTCACTTTCTCTCAGCCCTAGGAAGGAGGCAACGGCAAACCACTTCTGAAAAATCTTGCCAAGAAAACTTCAGGACTTGTCCAGGCAGTCTCTGAGAATCGCACATGATTGAACAGATTAAAAAAAAAATCTTACAACATGCTAGCACTTTTCAAGGAAGAGCAAAATGGGAATGTTCTATCTCATCCCCTTCTTGTTGTCCTCTATGTGTATAGTGTGTGTTTGCAACGAGATAGAAGGGAGAAGCTTCTGCCGCTATCCCTTCTGCTTCACTAAGTGCTGGACTCAAAAACAACAGTGAATGCTAGATGAAATCTATGGGATCCTAAAATTATCTTAGTTTTTTCCACCTGCCTCATTTTCTCATTACAAAAAAGACACACGTGCACACAAAAGAGTAAAATATCCCAAAGTCTAACTACTTATATGTAACTGATTCAGGTTTTTAAAAAAAAATTGGGGAGAAAAGAAATTTGGAGATAAAGAAGAGGGAGCTGTACTTGCTTGAAGAAAACAAGACAAAAGAATCCTCAGCTAGCTTTTTGCTCTACAGAATGGCCGTGTATCATAGCATGGGATCATCCATCCACATCTAAGAAAAACTAACATCCATCACTTTATATACTGTATTCTCACTTTATTAAGAAAGGAGAAAAAAAAAACATTAGCTATGATCCAGGAAACATTTGTTCCATTCCATTCCATTCCATTCCAAGCTGCCTGTAACCAGCTTAAATGTAAGAGATTTTAAAGGATAATGTTCTAATTTTATGACAACACAGGGCAAATAAATAGTTTATGAAATATAGAATGCCCAGAATCATGCACTCACCAAATTAGGGCCACACAGCATTTTTTTCTCAAGTGTTATAAAAATGAAATAATAACTATTACCTAGCTTCAAGGACTGGTACGATATCCTCCGTCAGTTGAGTGGTATGTCCAAATCCATCTTGGACATCTAGAGGAATATTGAATGGATGCCCTATCCGAAATGTAGGATCCAAAAGACCTATTGAAAACTTCTGAGGTTTTCCCGCTGAAGAAAAGAAAAAGACATGTTGCCGTATTAGTGGAGACTGGAATTTTTCAAGGACAATGTTGATGGGCTTCGTCATTTTTTGCTTTCTTCATCAGCTTTCAGTTATTAATTTCTCATATATAAAATGAGGGAAATTTTCTGTCATCTGGATTAAAGTTCATTAGTTAAGTAACATTTCTTGATGCATATCTTGAGAAACACTTTGCTTCCTTCATATATAAGTCTTCAAATGAGGACAAACAGGTTGATACAATGATTTTAAAGATAAAATTTTATTTTGAATGAACTGACATGTCCAGTACGATGAAAATTAGAATAGAGTTTGTACTCCCTTTCTGCCATCAACACATTGAATCAAATCTTTTATACATTATATCAATGTACAGTTTAATGATGATAGCCAGTTATTAATCACATTTAAATGATCTGACATGGGCCAGCAGGCTACGATAGTTCCTTTCTGATTTGGGGGATATCTTAGCTACGCACTTATCTACACTGATAACTCAGCATTCCTTATGCTGGGTTAGAAGCAGTCACTGGTAATACTGGTGCAGATGTAAAGGTGAATTGTGATGAACAGAATTGTACCCAAGAGTTGTGAGGAACAAATTTGAAATCTTGTGGTTAATTTCTCATTTTCTTCAGCACCAAATCTTTATATATTTTGCATGGTGTTATGCATTTACTGTATTTCAATGTCAACTCCTTAATTGTAAAAATGATTACAATACCTATTTCTTAGAGTAAACACGAATACTATAATGGAATTAATCATTTATAATTTCTGATACTGCTCAGTTTTTCTGGAGCTGCATTAAGACAATTCTCCAAATAATATAATAGAGAGAAATGAATCACAGGCTCAAACCCCACCTTTCCCTTTGACAATGTTTGTGCTTTTGGTTCACAAAATATCATTTGTATGTTAAAGAGAAGTTACTCAGGTTAATACCCTATGAGTATTTTCAAGAACTGCATGACTATACAAAACAACACACAAAGTGCATAATTATAAAAGGCATATAACGCATGCTATAGCTAAGAACAATACATTTTAAATTCTATATACTGGTCATGTTTTGTTTTATTCCTTGTTTTACAGAACAGGAATAGACTGTTGGACTAAAACTTTCTGTTGCTATTATATTTCTCCCAGGGATGAATTGAGATAAAACAAAAATCTGATAGTACTACATCCTTTGATTTAGGGGATGAAGGACAGTACTATTTACATAGACTATGCACATTCCTGAAAAGAACAAATCAATGCTTAAAAATATTCACCTGATCAGCTTTTCAAGTATTAATCATATTTTTTGTATATTTTATTATGCATTGGTAATATTTCTATGTAACTTTTTCTCTAGGAAACCACTCTTCATAGGTAATTAAAATTGAAGCTAAGGATTCATTTTTCTCTACTGACTGAAAGAATCATTGTTTGGAGAACTGTCTAAATATTTCAGCACATTTGTATTTTAACATTTTCAAAAGTGCTTTCAATATATTATCTCATTTTATAACAAAAATATGAAATCTATTACAAGTAAACTGTACATGAAAAAACAGGGACTTAAGAGTACATCAGTTAAACTTACCTATTACATGAAATTTAAATGTTTTAGATGGAAGAGAGCTTCCTGTATAAGTCGTTGCATTGCCTTCATTCCCACTCAACACCACTTGCAGTTTCAATGTGTATGTCCCAAGCTTAACAATATTTTCTGTATATAATGAGACATAAACGTTAAATTTAAAATATCAAATATTATTCACATGTAGGATACTCTCAAAGCAAAAGCACTTACCCATTCTTTTGAACCAGTAAGGCCATTTCCCTCCATGCTGACTGATATGCGAAATGATTTCCTCATTTCCACTAGGGGCTTACAGAAACAGAAAGAGGGACAGAGATTACACACACACACAAACACACACACACACACACACACAACCCTCTCCAAATGCATTAGGATTAATAACAGATTGATTTATAGTATAATAATGCTTTGTCCATCAAAGGGTACATACAAATAATAGATATCTATAATACAACATCAGTAATTTATATATTCACTTACGTTACCTGACTCCCAGGTATACTTGATCTCAACTGTTTGTATATTAAAATTTCCAGTTCATTTTTTTTTCTGCTGCTATTAACTCTCCCTCAACTCTATCATGTTTAATTTTTGCAACTATATTAGTGACATTAATACGTTCCTTATTTCATTCCAAAATACAGTATAGCTGCTTAAAAATAAAAAAGAAATAAAACTCAGTAACAAATTGTAAAAGCAATTTACAAATAATTTTAACATATAGGTAGCCCTTGCTTAACAACCATTCGTTCAGTGACCATTCAAAGTTATGATGGCACTGAACGAATGGTATTTATGACCAGTCCTCCAAGTTGTGGCCGTTGCAGTGCCCCTGCAGTCACGTGATCAAAATTTGGGTGCTTGGCAGCCCACCTGCATTTACAACTGTATCACCATTCACATATTTATTAACCATAATCTCATTAAAAAACATTGCTTTGAGTTGCTTGCTATGCACATACAAAGCAGTTATAACATTAAGTGCTATAACATAATTTCCTCGCTCTCGGACTTCCAGAAGAAACTGAAGACCTGCTTCTGCCACCTTGCTTGAGAGGAGAGACATAGCCTCCACCTGGGGATGGCTGGCGCCATAGCACCTTTTAGTGATTGTGTTCCATCTCCACTTGGATTTTACATTTGTTTTTATGTATATTTTAATGCTAATTTTAGGTGGTTATGTTTTTAGTGTTATTTTATTGTAAACCGCCCAGAGTCCCCCATTCGGGGAGATGGGCAGTGATATAAAGTTAATAAATAATAATAAATAAATAAATAACTTGTATAATATCTCTACACATACAGTAAGAACTTTTGGTTTCATAAAATATTGGCATATGTTTATAATGATAAAAAATCCACTTATTAAGGGATTAATGGTAAGATTGATCCTTGGAAAGTTTCTCAAAACAATGTGCATTATACATGGCTGAAAGCAAGAAATTTGTAAAAGCCTATGAAAGAAATACACTGATTTGGTATGCACAAATGATGAAAATATGCAAAATACTATGCAAATTACAAAATGTTACATAAATTAATATGCATACCCGCCTTCTTTTTCTGACCTTAAGTATGCCTCTGGTAGATCACTGCCTAAATCTGTTTAATGACTACCAGAGGCATATTTATTCTATTCATGTATTTATGGTTAAATGATTAATCATAAAGTGCTGCTTTACTCTGCCCCTCCCACTTTTCTTAAGGTAAAGTTGTAATACCACAAAACACTTAATGCAATTTTTGGCCCAAAAAGATGGAGATGAAAACGAGTATATGCATATTAATATATATCTGCATGTTACTCATTATATTAACATTCTAAATCTTGTAAAAACTCTAAATCGTGTTATCTTCTATTGGTTGGTTATGGCTTTCTTTCTTTCTTCTTCTTCTTCTTTCTTTCTTTCTTTATTCATTAATTCATTCCATTTATATGGCCACCCATCTCAACAAGTGACTCTGGGCGGTGGTTTCTGTATGCTATCCAGAGTTGGGTGGCCACATAAATGCCTAAATAAATAAATAAAGTCAAAATTTGAAATGTTTAGCACATGAGATTTACAGTTGTAGGATAATGGCTAGAATTTCAATACCTCATTTTTATCTACCTACCTAACCTACCTACCTACCTATCTATCTATCGATCGATCTTGCATGCTTACAATGCAAAATAACCTTAAGTTCCACAAGTAATTTCTTCAGTCTTCCATGACTTGAACCTGGAAGTTTCTGCATAGTCTCGCCTTTTTTATTCAGTATTTCAATTTTTAGTACTCCTATGGAAAAACAAAGCAACCAACATACATAAAAAACAAAGTGAGACAGATTTTAAAGTACCATCTCAATAAACAATCAATCCACATATACATGAGAAACAAGTTGAAATTAAGTTATATCTGAAATTAATACTAACCTATAGTAAATCCTGCATGTTTGGTCTCATTTGGCAATAATTCATTTCCTTCAGGCCATGTTACTGACAGACTATCAGGAAGTCTAGTAAGAGAAGACATTATAACAGTTTACATCCCCTAGGTTTACAAATATAAGAGCCACTTTGGTGAGATAGGTATCTATATATATTGTCCAAACCAACCAACCAACCAACCAAGTAAAACACTAATGAATTGAATTGATTAACAAGAAAATAAAAATGCATCTAATTAATTAGGTAACTTACATTCATTTTTTTAAAAATATAAATAATATAATAATTTGCTCAGCCACAGCAGGCAGTGGTACCAAATCAGCTCCAGCTGATCTCAAATAGATTAAACTGGGTTAATGATTGGATGAGAAGGCATCAGGAAAATCTCAGAGTTACAGATAAGACTGGGAAGTTGGAAAAAAATCTGGAAGGAGGCCATAGTAACTATTTATGTATTATTGTCAGAAAAACTCACACATGGACACATCTACAGTGTATATTCACAAGGGACTGAACTTGACTCAAAGGCGTCTTTAGCTTTTTAATATATTAATTAATGATTAATATTAACCTAATAAAGACTGCATAAAATACACACAATCTTAGCTAGAGTCCTCCTTCCACAAAGAAAGTCATGTAAAATGGTGCTTGCTTCAACATATGAAAGGTGCACCATGTGGGAGAAAAGAAGTTTTGTCCTTCAAAAATATTCTTTCAGATATATTCAGAATATGCAGCTTAAGTCAATTAATTTATTGATTAATCAATCTATAACCCAATACTGTATTTAATTGGTTGACAAGCTAATATTTTTGTGTTTACTTTTTATTTCTAAATTAACAAAATAATTTATTAGTTATATAAACTTACCGGGCCATTTCCTCTTCAATGTATTCTTTCACTACTGCTTCAGACACACAACGATCAAGTCTGCTTATTGGAATAATCTTTGTTTCATTATACAATGCCTGAGGCTCCTGAAAAATTAATGCCTTTTATAGGGAAGCAGGACATTACATATATCTATATATATTTATGCATATCTTCATATGAAGATTTTGAAATTCAAATATAAATGTAGTGAAATATTGTACTTCCTTGTAATTCATAGTAAAATATCAATGACACAGCATAATTTTTAAGATTCTGGCTTTTAACTATTAGCAGTAGAAATAAAAATGGCAAATTTTAAGTGAATTTATTAGCTTAATCTCTTAAAATATTTACAGATTAAAAAGCTATGTGTTAACTTTTTTAAAGCACTAATTTTATTTCACTTACATCTTGTGTATCTGGTGAATTCTTAAAGAGACAACATAAAAATAGTAATAGTATTCACCAAATAATAAACAATAAAAAAGCAATAAATATGATGGCTAGCACCATTTTGCTATGAAGTAACATTTCTTTTCTGTCACAAGTATAGATTAACTTTTAAGAAGCTGTTTGTTACCACAGATATGCACTACTTAAAGATCTGATGTTTTTCAGAGATATTTTATGAACATTTAATCTACAAATACTCCCCTTTCTTATTGTTTTCCAAGTTCCTCCTCACAAACATATTGTTCTGGAAAGGCTTTGGATTAAGACCTACCACCAATCTTATTGTAACTAACTCATTATTAGATACATATAACTGAAGGAATAACCTTCCCTCATTTACCTGTTCTTCTATTGCACCTTCTTATGTTCTATCCTGGAAACTCTTGAGCTAGGGGTCTATCACACCTGCTCTCTATAAATCCATGATTTCCAGAATTCTCCTTGATAATTATCTCAAGTGATAATGATAAAAATGATGAATGATAAAAACACACTAGAGCAACTCTTTTATGAAGAAAGAAGGTAACAGTCAAGCATTATAAGGAAGGAAGAGGACTTTATTTTTCATAACTGAATTCAGGTCTTCAATGAGGTAAGCACCTGAATTTTGATCACATGACCACAGAGAACACTGTGATGGTCATAAGTATGAGGACAGGTTGTAAAGGTACATTTTCAGCACCATCATAATTTCAAATGGTTGCTAAACAGCAAGGACTACCTGTAATTTTAATATCTTCAATTTAGGCACCACACAACTCCAAATTGACCCTAGTATAATTCACTACCAGAAGTTGTGGCATTTTAGAAGTGGAGTAGATAATGCCTGGTGAGTAATGCTATTGATTCATGGCGACTAAGTCTTAACAATAGAGGCAGTATACTTCTTAATACCAGTAGCTGGGAAGGGGGTAAGTGGAAATCCATGGGAATAGAATGCTGAATTACATAAACCTTTGATCTGATTCAGTACAGTTCTTATTGTTAAAATCTTCCTATTCAGGTGTGAACTGAATATATAAATGGATCAGTTTAAAACTTAAAACTATTTACTTACCAAAGCTATTTGAACATCTCCACCAGTAGCATACACATCTCCACCATGATCTCCATACAGATAAAAAACTTGTATTCTCCCATGATATATTGGAGCTGTTTTAACTGATCTCACCTGACACATAAACAATACTTCAGCATTTTCTTTTTATATAAAGATTTAATTTAATCCTAAAAATAATTTCAATACATTGCTATAATTTGTAAAAATATCTAACATTTTGTAATAAATGTAAATGATGAATAAAAAGATTCATTAATATACTTCTGTTTATTATAGCTTTTTAGTAATAATGTTTGACAAAAATATTTCCTAATACAGTTCATAGTCTCTCCTTGGGCAATCATACAGAGCAGTTTGGTAGGGAGCAATCAGCTTCAGTAACTAGGGAGTTGTAGCTAACTTCTGTGTTTATTCTTATATAATGGGTAGAAAGGTGATTGTTTCTAAGATTTTTCCATTTAAAATTGCCTTAGAATTTTCTTTCCAGGACTTACAATGGTGCTTAAAAGTTTGTGAACCCTTTTAAATTGTCAGTATTTCTGCATAAATACGACCTAACACATGTTCTCCACACAGGTCCTAAAACTAAATAGAGCTCAGTTAAACAAATGAATCAAAAACATTATACTGATTTATTTATCAAATTCATACAGCTGCCCATCTCACCTCAATATAAACCAAGGCACCATTTAGTCTCTTATCATTACATAACATTATAAAGAGATCTTTCTCCATCTCCTCTTTCAACTTCTCATCTTCCCATACTAAGGACCCCAAGTTCTCTTCTGGGACCTCAAATTCCTTCTCTTCATTTTCTTCATATTCGAGAAAAACAATGTTGTCCAATTCTCCTTCTAACTTCAAATTGCTAATGTCCAGCTTACTCTTCAACAAATCCAGTATGTCCTTTAAGTATTTGACATCACTGCCACTTTTTTCCAACCCTTGATCTTCTCCATCATCCAAATCTTGTAGAATATTTTTCATACTGTACTAAATTTTGGAGCTAAATTCCTCAAGAATTAATTTAAAACCTTCCATGACTCAACCTATAGCACCCTCTAGTGTCCCAGTGTAGCTCCCATAAAAATAAAATCTAATTCAGAAAAGGAGATTAAAAAAAATGAAAGGAAGATCCAGTTACTCTTGTTTACATGGCTAAGCCAATCAGCACAGTGGGAAAAAGTAATAAAGAAAACTTGCCCACAAGGGACCAAAAACAGTAAAGGCAGATTTCAGCTGCTCTAAAACAGATTCGCCAAAGGAAAAAAGGGAGAAAAAAATCATCAATAGACCCTGTAAATTCACTTACTTCTTGAAAAAGAAGACAGAACAATCAGCATTCTCAGCTTTGGGTTTTTTTTGAAATAAATAGAGAACACAAACCTCTGCACCATTCACTTAAACAAGAGACCCAGGAAATAATGAGAATCACCAAGAGAAACAGCTGGTCTTCACTGTAAAAAGCCTCTCTTAAATAGCAAATAAGCATAAGAATAATGTGCTTTAGAAATGGGGTGGCTGGCTCTAGAGTCCTTTGGTCTCCTCGAACAAGATGACAGCCCTGCCTCCCAGCTATTCTAATTACGGGTCACTTGCTGAAACTCCATTTTGCGACACACACCCCGCAAGAAACAGCTGTTGGGGGAAGAAAAGGGATGATTTTCAGGATTCTCCTTGGGTCTGGAGAATTCTTTGGACGCCAGGAACCAGCCCGAATCCATAAAAAAAGCATATGTTGTCAGCTCTGTTTCAAAAGAAGCTGCTTAAGCCACCATATTCCTACTGGAAGTCTGAACATGTATATTGTTTTGATTCATTTGTTTAAATGGGTTTTCTTTATCTCATTTTAGGACTTGTCTAGAGAACAGTTGTTTTAGGTCATATTTATGCCAAAATATTGAACATTCAAACAGGTTTACAAACTTTTAAGCATCACTGTATGTTTTGAGACTGAAGAACTGGATATTTACTGATAGCTGATGTTTTCTGAATGGTCATGGGTAAATTCACACATGCAGGTTTTGCTCTTGACCTAACCCTCTTCATAACGTTTTACAGCTCACAGACAATTAACCAGGCAAAATTCTTACTGAACTCTTCAGTTTCTTATACTGATGCAGTAGTTCCATGACCGGGAACCTTGAGGTCACATGACACAAACCAGAGTAGGAGGACAGATTGTGGAAATACATAGAAGATTACTGAAATAATCTTAGGTAAGCAACTAGTTCTAAACTGTTCTTCATTCATTCAATACTGAATAAAGATAATTTTTTATCTGTTCCATGCTAAGGATAAGATTAATTAGCCTTTTATATTCTTGTGAAGTTTAATTTTAAATTTTCTTTTTATTGCTTTTGCTCTCTGCATTATTTCTTCCTCTAGTATGCCTATTCTCCTGTGATAGCTGTGACTATAAATAAAGTTAAACCGAACAACTGTGGGAAAGGGGATCAGAACAGATAATGACATGATCCTTAATTTCTTTTGTGTGTGTGTTCTTTTCCTCCTCAGGAATGAGGACTGTACTGAGCAATTTTCCAAGAGTTGATAGCAATAGGCTAGAACCCGAGGGACTTCCAGCAACACATGCATCCCCATCTCAAGAGGGCATGATATGATGTATGGTTGTGAGCCCAGACAATTTCTGAGACATTGTAGCACTTTCGAAAGGCCGAGAAATATGAACAAAGCTGCTGTGGAAACCTCAACATCTGCTGCTCTAACAGATTGCTCCCAAAAAGTTGCTCACAAATTGGATGAGTAATTGTGCAGAAGCTGTTTAGTAACAGCGTGGGTATATTTAAAGGAGTCAATTGCATGGTCTTCCCCAGAATACAAAAGGCAAAGATTCTGCCCATCCAAAAGGAGATATTTGTTACCACAAGGCTGAGATTCTCAGAATCTGCCTTCAAGGATAGAAGGCAAATGACAGAAAGCACTATGCAGGAGTACAAGAAAGAACAAAATAAACTAAAACAAAACTTAAAATTCCAGATCCATTAAAGGACAAAGCTCAAGAGAGAACCAATGTGCTATTACTATGGCTATTGAAGACAAAAATGAGGGGATCAATGAGAATCAAAACCAGTCATGTTTGGTATACAGGGAGGGCAGAACTCCTGCCTAAAGATCTATACATTCTAGAAGGTTCCAAATGGGGCTCTGCAGAGGCAATCTCCACATGTATTTATCTGAATTAATACCTATCGGTAATAATTAATAGGTAGTCTATTGGATCAGCCCCACATTATAAAACAGTGTATTTACTATCTCAAAAAACTAATAAAATGGAACATATATAGGGAGTTTGCATAACCCAAACATACACACAAGCATAGATATACACATCACTTTATAATTTTTTTATAATTGTTTTAATATAATTTGGATGCAAACTGCTGTAATATATAAAAATATTTCACATTGGAAACAATGCAAAACATGTTAAGACAGGCAATCAAATAACTGAACTGTTAGGCAACCTAGTGTTCAGGGGAATCAGTATGCCCAGGAACTCTGTTCTACCTTTTTTTTTAAGATTCTTTTAAGGAAAAGAACATAAATTGGAAACTGATGAATTGCTAAGCAAAGGGCCAGACTCTAGCGTATTTTTTACTTAGAAGAAGGCTTCAAGGATCCACATAGGCATTTTCCAAACTAAATATGGTAGAATAGCTACATCCCAGTAGTTGATAAGCGCTAGCGTGCTAGGGAACATGCTAGGAAGCCAAGCAGATGTGAGGAGCAACCTCATAAGCTTGCCTTCACATAAACAGATGCTTAATGACTGGTTACACCCACTATGGAAGCCATTCTGTGAATATATAAGCCTCGCAGGGGTAACCGTTTTTAAAAGTACCAATGACATGCTCTCAAAAATCCTAATGTGTTCACTGTTTGGTATATTGTTTTCTGCTACAGATTAAGGTTACTATGGTAACTAATCATTTTGGCAGGGTGAAGAGGTTGAATTTAATTGTCCTCTTTTCAGGTGTTAATAGTTGTATAGCCTGAAGCAAGGGCAGTTAGCTTGTTAGTTTGTCCCTTCTCTTTAAGCTTGCAAAGAGTATGCAGCTGAGAGAGATCTCTCCTCTCAGTAAAAAGCCTGTAAATAGGTTTTTGTGCTTTCTGTAAATAAATTTATTTTTATAGAAATGCCTGGTGTGTGACTTTTCTGATCTCTCCTGGGCCTAACGCTTTCTAGCACTCTGCCAACATTCACTAGCTGAAAAAAAGGAGCTTATACCTAAAATGTTATCATTTCCCATGCACGTAACAAACATTATCAATTTAAGAAATGATTTAACAAACTTTCTTTAATCAACACAGAAAATATAATTTTACTTATATTAGGTTTTATAGTATGCACAGCCCAACAAATATACATTAGGCAACTTTTAAAACGTGCCTTTCTCTCCAAAAAGTAATTAACTCACCAACTGGTCAGCTGCATATATTTTCCCTTCCCATTCTATTTCCGAATATGTAGCCCAAGGTCTCTGTTTTTTTTTAGAAGACTGATCAAAGCGTATAGCTGTTCCCTTAAATTCAGTAAATTTGATCTGTTTATCATGTTTTTCATGGCAATCCTTGAGCCACAGCACAAATTCTCTATCAATGTTCATTCTCTGTTCCTGTGGAAAGTTTTGTATATCTATTACATATGCAATATTTTCAATTATTGAATGATTTTTGTTGTACAAAGCTTACTCTTGTTGCATTATTCAATATTGCAGCCTAAATATAACTGGTTGATAATTTGTACCTTTCACAATGCTATATCTTAAAAGCCATACTTAAGTGTTCTAATCCTGTTTTTAAAAGGAGGCTCAGGACAATAAAAGTAAAGAGGCAGTGACATGCCCATT
Organism: Candoia aspera; assembly: GCF_035149785.1. Lineage (NCBI taxonomy): Eukaryota > Metazoa > Chordata > Lepidosauria > Squamata > Candoiidae > Candoia > Candoia aspera. Next base: position 159,971,898 of record NC_086155.1, read on the forward strand.
GTGACTGATCAGGAATTTTGAATTATATTTTCTCATGTCCATATTGAGTATTCTAGGTCTCAGAAATCATTACAACGCTCTTTTTGTTATACTCCATTCTTTTATATATATTTATAAAACAAACACCATTAGCAGAGTATTCATCACTCAGAATTCTTGAGCAGTAGCTGTAACCCGATGATTCTATTGTGATCCAATACTAGGCTGACCATATTTCCTTGAGACCAAAACGGGACATTGGGATGGCAAAACGGGATGGGGTTAAACTTATGTAATATTCTGTATTCATGAAAAAGACGATAAAAAAAGTTATTTGACAGTCAGCTGGGAAGGTGCAGGAGGGGGAGGTGTGGCAATGGTTGGGTCCAGAGAGGCTGGTGCAGGAGTGGCGTTGGGCGGAGAGGTTGCAGGAGGGCTGAGGGCAGTGGTGGACTGGGACGGAGGAGAAGAACAAGGTGTCAGGAGGCTGGAGAAGTGCAGGAGGGCTGAGGGTGGCGGTGGGCTGGGACGGAGGAGAGGAACGAGGCGGCAGGAGGCTGGAGAAGTGCAGGAGGGCTGAGGGTGGCGGTGGGCTGGGATGGAGGAGGGAAACGAGGTGGCAGGAGGCTGGAGAAGTGCAGGAGGGCTGAGGGTGGCGGTGGGCTGGGATGGAGGAGAGAAACGAGGTGGCAGGAGGCTGGAGAAGTGCAGGAGGGCTGAGGGCGGCGGTGGGCTGGGAGGGAGTAGAGGAATGAGGTGGCAGGAGGCTGGAGAAGTGCAGGAGGGCTGAGGGTGGCAGGGAGCTGGGACAAGAGGACAGAAACGAAGGAGTCTAGTGAATGGTTCCTCTCTGGCGCGCCCTTTTATTTTATTTTCTTCCTGCCGTTTTGGCCTGAGAGCCAATCAGCTTCTTTTCTGCTGGGCACACTTTTCCGACTGTCTTCCACTACACCGATTGGCGGCAGCAACTCTTCCTCTTGCTCACCGCCAATCAGCTGTTCCTGCAATTCCCATTGAGAACTACTGCCAAGTCAACCTCCTTTTCAATTTCAATTTCAATTTTTTCCTGCTTTTCCCAATAGGCTCCAACGTTTTTAAAAAACAGGACAAAATTGACATTTATATTCAAACGACGGGATGGTCGGGAAATGTTAAAGAAATGGGACTCTCCCATTCAAAACGGGATGTATGGTCAGCCTATCCAATACTAACTTATCTCCTAAATATTTCTTTCTGACCTGGCGTTCTGAGCAACAGCAGGAAATTAGATGAAGCCAACTTTTTAAATTTCACAGTGCACTCAACCAAGCATCTTTGAGAATTTTGGCAGGAATAAGGGTGTTGATATATCACTGCAACTGTAGTGGTAAGACTACTAGGGGCCAACAAAAGATATTTTACCAAGATCCTCTCAAATCTCAGGCTGTCCTGAAAACTGCAATAAATTGTATTCTCTTATTATACAGTAAAAGCATAAATTGCAATAAATGAGTGATTTTATTAGAAAACTGATCTAATTATTTTCTAAATGTATTTATACAGTATAAGCAAACAAATAGATAAATATTACCTGTCCATTGATAATTCTTGTAAAAAGTGTATTTCTATCTTTTAACTTTAATTCCAAATCTATGAAAGTCAGTTTGTTTGTGCTGACTTGAAACTTGTCATTTGTAAATAATACACCAGAAATTCTGTTGTAACATTCAAATGGAACGGATCCTCTCTTTTGGGGCAAAGCACACCATGCAAAACTTGGGAGAGAAAGACAATGTTTAGAAAGACAGAAAGGAAAATATGTATTTATATATATAAAATTTAGAACTGATACAATCTTACTCTGCTACAGTTGTATATGGAATTAGTCTTCCATTCCAAAAACATTCAAAAATTGCTCTTTCCCCTCTAGCTCCTTTTTCTTTTGTATAGCATTCCTCTTCATCTTCATCTTCACCTTCACCATCATCTTTTAATCCTAAATTAAAAAGTTATTTTCATATTACTGTATGTAGAAATGCCAAATAGAATAGTTTTCCAAATTATGGAAAAGAAGTGCAAACCTCCCAAATTGGATGCCACAAAAATTCCCCTTTAAAAGTTGCTAATGAAATTAATTTCTTATGCAATCAAAGGAGAAACTTATACATATGAGAATAATTATATGACTGTATATAGAAACATAAGCAAAAATCCTTACTTCTTTAACCGGCTTTGCGGCAGCACAAAACTTAGCTACTGCACGTGGGATGGCTGATGGCTTCTTCAGGACTCAAAACCAGCTGTCACACGTGCAGTAGCTAAGTTTTGTGCTGCCGCAACGAGAATAAGGCAAAGAAGCCAAGAAGTAGAGAATTTTGCTGACTTTTCTATTTTTATCAATATTTTGTTTAGTTATCTTTTAACAAATTTTTGAGGATACATTTTACAACATAGTATTACAATATAGTATTAATATATTGATCTACTAATGTTTTGGTAAATAAATATGTCATTATTGTAATAGGGTTCTATAGATAATATTGTAATTGTTTTCATTTAGTTGTCTATATATAATTGTACTCATTTGACTTATTTCGATTTTGTTATTTTTATCAATTTTATGTTGCTGGTCATTGACCGAATAAATATTATTACTACTTACTACTATAACTGTATATAATTATATAACTTGGTTCATGTAATTAAACTGAGTATAGTTTTAACCAATATTTTTTCTTGCATAAAACCTATCAGCATGGTCATACAAAAGCCAAATATATCCTTTGGCTTGAAAAAGATTGTGTACTGCTGCTTTAGAGTCCAATGTATTATCTAGCAAGTACATCCACCAATAGTTGTCACTGGCTGCTAAGGACCCTCTGTCAGCCTTGTGAGGTAGTCCAGACTAAGCCTACTTTATTGTAAGGTTACATTAACAGAATCTTGCAAGACTGAAAGTATTTCTCCACTCCTCTTTCTTTAGTCTCCAGAAAACGAGGGAAGCTCCCTTCTGAAACACTCTGCATGCTTTTGCCCCACCTGTGGACTGAGCTGCCTCTTAGCAGACCATTGCCTCCCTCCTGTCTCCCAAGGTCATCCCCACATACCATCACACCTCATGGTCATGGGAGTTTTTTCCTTATTTTTCTTTCTTTTTCTTTAAAATTGCAACCCCACTGACCCAGGGATCTCTCTAAAAGATCTACTAGTTTTGTTACCATCACCAAATTCTTTCCTGATCTGGAAATTTCTCCCCATCCCCTGCCTGCCCTATTTCTTGTCTGGATTCTTAGACTGAAGGTATATTCATTCTATTTAAAGGACAGTAAGAAACAACCTTTAACTGAATTGATGGCAGGTGAGCTAGCAGCTGAATCACAATTCATTCTATAAAACTGGTTTGAAGACTGGCTTATTCATGCATGATTCATGGAGAGATACATAAATAATTTTAATTATCACCAAAAAAACTCACAAACATAAAAAAATCCCAAGTCCTAAAAAACAAGAAATAACTCCTTATATATTTAGCATAGCTCCAATATGCCAAGAATTGGTATTCTGAAATACAGTTGTTCTTCAATACAAGCATTTTATGATGTCTCCTAACGATGCTAGGTACTATAATATTTAAAATCTTGGGAACATGATCAAATTTACCTTCATTATTAGTAAGCTAATGAGAAATAGCATTTCTCCCTGGCAGTTACCCACTTACTTGAAGGAGAGAGAGGATCTTCAGGGTAGGTTTCTTTATCATATAAGAAAGGATGGTAATGGATAATTCCTTCCACTATACCATCTTCTTCCACACGAGCCTTGAACTCAAAACTATCTGCTGCAGTATTTATATATAAAGTCTGTATATCATCTTTAATTTCTCTAAGATTCACAATCTTAGGTGTCTTCCCCTTTTCAAACACTGAAATCTAAATAGATAAGTGTTAGTTTGCCTGTGCATTTCTTGACAAAGGCATCAATAATAATAGAGAACAAGAAAGATTCATTTTTTAAATTAAATACCAGAATTTCTTTTTTAAATTTGAATTTTGTAACCAGTATATCAAAGAACTGTTAGATAATCATATATTTGTGACATGTCATCAATGGACTGGATCCAAAAAAGGCACTTCTTTTTACATGAAAGTAGTACAATGTCTTCTGACTCTCTTTTCTATCATGACCACAGTGAAACATATTTCAAACTTCCCTAACTGCATTTATATGGCATCCATTAACCAAAATTCTTGGACCTGGATACAATAAAAAGTAAGTATATTTTAAATATGAATTATCCCCACAGGATCCTCAGTCAACTATACTGTTTTGTAAGGATGTGTTGGTGGCTAAACTATGGAGGAAGAGGATGAAAAACCTCCATTCGTCTCTAATACTACTTATGGTGATTTAGAATAACTGCAATGAATTTTCTTCCAGCGAAAATATATAGAGATCCTACCTCAATATCCATATTATTGATAGCTTTTTCTTCCTTCATTGGCAAATTAGTCGTGTTTCCTTTTGGTCCATGGATATAGTAATGATATATGTGTCTGTAATCATAAAATTCATTAATTTACACTATAAAATAAATAAGCACTGCAGGATTTTTAAAAGACCATTAAATCGTTTAAAGTTAAAAAACAAAGTACCACTTGTATCTAGAAGCCAGAAAGAACTAAAATATATACTTTGCTTTATATATAAATCCAAGGTTCCTGGCTGTTAATAAAAATTCTCCACCCCATAAAATTTCAATTAAAAGCAAAAGAACAAACACACCCACAGCCCTTTCCTCCATTATCTAATATTCTAAAATACTACATATGACGTAGTAGTTTAGATGTAGCAGTTTCTATGTTTCTAGGTTTAGAAGTATAGGGGGAACAGTTCTAATTATAAGATATGATGGGTCATCAATCAAAACACCTGAAATGTAAGAAACAAAAGACACTTACGTTAATTGTCTTGTCCAAAGGTGAAAATAATTTCTCAGGTATTTTATATGTTCAGGCTGTACTCCAGTAATAACAACAGCAGTAAAACTTTCTTTGTCTTTCTCTTCCATAATAAGGTTGTGCAGAAATCGCTCATCATATTTAACAATGTGGGAAGAATCAGATGGCTATAGGAATTTTTAAAAAAATAAATTTAACAGAAATGCTTTTAACTTACACTCATTTTGAAATCAGGAAAATGGAAATTATGGGTTCTTATCATACTTTGATAAGTATCGCTGTTTATTTTTCTTATACAACTGCTCATCAGGAAGAATAAACAAGCTGTTGTAACTTTCTAAATCCTAATAGCTTGTAAGTGGTGAAAGGATTGTTTTCAAAGGTAGATATAATCCAATGATTAAAATACTACTATAGTCTTACCTTTCTATTTCTTATATATCCGTTATATACACCTTCTTTGTTTTTTTCTTTCTCTTCAAAATCTTCTTTTGAAAGGACAAGCTCATGAACATCTTGGGAATCTGCAGGTTTGCTTATCATCTAATCAAAAAATTTTTAAAAGCTCAAAGTTACACTGGAAACAATTCCAGGAGCAACACCCAAGTACAGTAAATCTACTGTACATCACCAAAACTACACTGGATGGAGACTATGTACTTTCTCCAATGTACTGTAACTCTTCAGTGGAGCACAAACCTGACTTCATAATTCTATGAGATATAAAAACACAGTAAGGCAAAGACTTATTGCCCCATACCGGCAACAAAGGTTTCACACAAGTAATGTAGGTAAGTCATTTCCACAGCTTGACACCTCGATTGTTATTAGAAGTAGAGAGATCTTCTTTACCACCCATCGGCAAATACAGCCTGGCAAACTTCCTCTTCTGCTACTAACATTGGGCCCATTCCCCATGTATGCACAATCTGCTCCATAAAGGGGCAGGATCCTGCCCAGTCTGTTACTAATCTAGGTTAATTAAGCAACATTAGACTTTACTTACTCTAACAGACTGTCCAACAAAAAACACTCCTTGTTTACCACCAACCCCAAAATACGATATATCACCGTTTAAGCTGCGAGGTGCTATCGGAGGACGCACATATCCTGAATGATCACTGATACAAAAATTAGATAGAAAGAAAAAATAGAAACTGTTAAGTGTTCAGGTGTTATTAAATGAAATTAAAAACAGTAATCAATGACAAGGCTTTCAATAGATAAAAATAGTTAGATATAAATTTTATGAAATATCCTTTGACATCTACATTATAAAATACGTTTACTATATATTTGTAGAAATGTTCAGGAACATCACAGCACTAAACGGAACTTACAAAAGGGGGAATAGAAATCTTTTTCAGCCTAAGGATGTACTCTCTTAATATGCCCTGCCCAAGACTGACAAGGGGTATGGCTCATGATGTCACAGCATAACCAGAGTGGGCTGACAATTTTGGACTTCGTGGTTTGGGGACAGTTTATTGGCAAAATGGGTGCTTTATTTATTTAACATATTCATTTTGCCCCTTAACCTCTCATGGTAAAAAGTAACCCAGTTTGGCACCTGGTTATGTTACAGGTAAGAGTTAAGCCACACTTTCGCCCCTCAAAACTCTGTAACCCTGTCCCTGCAAAAAACTAGGCAAAAAATGTTGGTCCTTCTCACCAGTAAAGCTCTGTGGACCATAAACAGAGTGTCAAGGAACCATACGCACCCTGCATGCACTGATTGCCTACTGATTGCCTGTCTCTGTTCTAGAGCACTTCACAGGATTGAGACAACTATGAGTATGAAAATATCTCGGTATTTACCAAGTTAGGAGAGTCACAGAAGTCAGTGTACAAATTGATTCAAAAGTATGAGATAAACTCTGAAACTCTGAAATATCAAAATGTATTTGAACTTTTATTTGGTTTTTGGATTTCTGAGCATTTAGAAATAACAGAAAAAGCTGGATCACTGAGAAGAGTTAGCAGGCTTTGTTTTATTACACTGAGATCATACTTGAATTAAAAACTAAGCTAATGCACAATTAGCTGGGGAATTGGTTCATAGATCTTTATTTCTCAATAAACGTATTTAGAGATTGCATCAACAGATATGTTGACACTCGTCACAAGAAATGTTCATTATGCTACAATGCTAGACAGTTACTGTAGGTGACAATGTATGCAATAAGCTTTGTATGATTCAATACATACATTTAATACTTAAACATAAACTGAGATTACAACGTTCCAACCTTTCTATAGTGTCTTGTCGTGTAAACTTTGACAGTCGAAACACAGCCCAGTTATTTAGTTGTTTAGAAGTCATGCCTCTTCCATTATCAATCACAGCAACAGCTGGTTTTCCTTGGCTATCATCAAATAACTGTTATGGAAAAAAGCAGCAGGATATGAAAACACAAGAATAAAATAAGGCTACAAAACATAAACAAATTACTTGGTGGTATCTTACCAGCTTTAACTGTATGCACCGAGCACCGGAATTTTTAGAAGTAGCTGATAAGGAGTTATCAATCAATTCTGCAAGTGCAAATGCTAAATAAAAAGAGAACTTCCTAAGAATTATCATTATTGAAAACAAAAGTTAAATATTTACTCTGCTTCTAAAAGAAACAGTACTGACAGTTGCTTATTAGAAATCTATGCCATCTATAACTGAGATTCATCAACATACGTAGTACGCATGTATCCTCTATATATTATATATGTATGCGTATATAGTAGGGCTGTGCAGGGCTTGTAATCTGATTCCAAAAATATGCTTCAGGGGAACTGAGGGACAGTCACATAATCTCAGGAAAAAATATAATGGCTTTAAAAGTTGTAGATTGATGCCATGTTCATGCTTATACATGCTCCAAATCACCTTTTTTGGAACTAAATCCCAAACATTGCACAGGCCTGCATTCTAGTATTGTTGCAGTGTATCATTGTACTTTTATTTACAACTGTAACTTATAATTTGGAAGATGCTCAAATAGTTGCAATCTCTCTGGGGGCTCTGTTCATCGCTGCACTGACCATGCTGGTCAGCATGATCTAACAAAAGTAGCAGCGCATTTGCATCCCTAGTTCCTCCCGCCCCAGGGATCATTTCCTCTTCACTCTTGTTTTCATATTATTACTGCTGAGAACAACATCTGAAAATGACTGAGAAAAGCAGAGAAAAATTAAATGTACAGCATTTTACTCAGCACACAGTTAAATAACAGATTTACATAAAAATGTAACAGTCAACTTGATAATTGCATTCTTCAACATTTCAACTGAACTCTGAAACTAAGAAATATATTTATTTAAAATATGCATATACTTGTTATATTTAAACACATTCCAAATTTGCCTACAATAAAATTAGCCCTGTTACAACAATATCCCCCTTCTCACACACAAATAAAATAAATACCAGGAGCAGGAGCAGGAGCCATAATTTAAAAAAGAAAATAAAGCAGCATATGCATGAATTGGTATGATCTTGCAAAAAGTTCTTACAATGTCTTTCGTTAGCTCACATATTTGCTTAGACAAGCATTCTATGTGTAATGCATCACCTCTTCAGGACCAAACTCCAGGAGGACTGGAGAACACAGGATAGTTGAAATTAATTTACTAGTGACCAACCCCAATAAAAAAAAACCTCAGTTCATTTGACTTTAAAAAGCTAAGAAGGAAGTACGCGGGGAGAACAACTACTGATTTCTGAAACTGTCTTTTTTCCCCCAAATAATTTTATTAAGAATTATAAAGGAAAAGCATAAAAGCCAATACAAAAAAATACAAAGGAAAAGAAAAAAGTGTGAAAAAGAAAAATAGAAAAAGAAATAGAAAGAAGAAAGAAGTAACTTCCCCCTCCATCCCAGCAAATAAAGACAATCCTAATAGCTTATCACTAGCTCTAAATACCACACAATCTCTCTTCACCCCATATCTCATCTATTAGAAGAAAAAAGAAAGCAAGCAAAATCCAAATGCTTCGTCATGTCGCTCTTCGTCAGCAAAAGTCCACTATGATAAAACCAGCTATAACTTTTTTTCTCTTTGAGCCCTGGTCGAATAAGCCAATCTTGCATTCCTGCCCTGAGTTTTTAAAAATACCTTTTAACCTCTTCAAAGAGTCCCAGAGCTAGTCTTCTGCTCATCTGTGTTTCAACCAAAAATCTTCTAGAACTTCAACAGATTTCTGTTGTATATCCAATAAGTAAAATTTGTCCTTTTGTTTATCACTTCTAATAAAGTCCCTCAAAACCTCAACAGAGTTCCTTTGTATCTCCAATAAAAAAAAAATATCCAAGTCAATTTCTTAGTGCAGTATTTGTACATTTCCTTTTGGGAATGGGTCATTCATCACTTCCATTTGTGTGCCCATATCTTTCTCATTACTTGTTACATTTAAGACCCCTTTCAGAGTAATTTCAAAATCATCTGTTGTCACTTGTTCTTGTTCTGTAATTCCATTATAACATGCTGTGCCAATTTTGTCAAGCAATTTATCTATTTTCTCAAAGAACTTGACAAATATTTCCAGGTTTCTATTATAGAGGTCTGCTCCATTTTCTTTATCCTCTAGCTCCCTCTAGTATCCAACCTTTAAAGTCCCCTTATCATGAAAAAGCTCAAAACAGTTGCCATTTTCCCAAGGAAAAATTTATTTTAATTAATTCCAAGATCTTTGTGAGCACTTAAAATTATTATTCCAAATCAATCTGAGCTCTTAATCCATTGTTAATCTTTCTAAAGTCCAGATTTTGAGTACCCTTTTGATGTTTAATTCAAAAAGTAATTATTTTTCAAAAGCTTTTTAAAATTGCATTTAAAAGTTCTTTCTCTAAGGAGAAGGTGACTCACCTAGTGAATACAGTATAACTTGCTGTTCCCAAGGATCTTAATCCTTTTAAGGCAGCAGAAAAAAAAAATCCGAAGTGATTAAGAAGTGAGGTTCGGTCAAACTTATTGTCCTTTAAAAGGCTCCATTAATGACCGAGAGCAAAGATGGTTCCTCCCTCGACTCTCAGCCACTCGACCCATAGGCAAACTGCGAAATGATTCCTGCGATTTACTCACAAGGAGCAGCTCCATGGAGTCACATGGGCAATCTCAAAGAACTCTTCTTAATCCAGAGAGCATTTCAGTGAACAGGATCCTGCATCCTGTGCAGATCGTCATCGAAACAATGTCCCACTGCAAAAAGGGACGTTCAGCTCGCCATGGCTCTGAACCAGAAGTGTCTGATTTCTGAAACTGTCTGAAGGTTCTCCATATCCAAGGCTAATGTGTGGAAATATTATTGAAGCTACACCCCATTTTAAAATAGGCAAGAAGCAACAAAGCAAACAAAAAGAGGATCCATCTGCTTGATTTTAAGACCCTTCACTTGCATTCAAATATTAATATTACTAATAATAACTTATTAAATTTGTATGCCGCCTGACTCTCAACAACTCTAAGATTCTTCAGTACCTAAAAAATACAGTGCTTCATTATTTGATTTTATAATGACTTTTACCATTACATAAATGCATTTGTTCTTTGTGGATATTTTGAATCAAACACGGAAAACCAATTTTATTCTCACATGCATTTTTTGATATTACGTGGAAAAATAGATTCTATGTCAAACTACTCATACAGGAAGAGCACACTCAAGTCAGCTTCAGTGTACAGGTAGACCTTGCTTACCAACTGCCTTGTTCAGCAACCATTTTAAGTTATGACGATGCTGAAAAAATAATTTTACAACAATGCCTTTGCAGCATTGCCCAGTCACATGATCGCCATTACAGTCAGTATAAGTTGTCCTGTGCCTGGGCTGTGGTTTTTCTTTCCCCCCCCCCTTGTAGAGCGGCAAGTTTGGAGAGGAAGGAATTACAAGAGAGTAAGCAGGGGGAAGGAAAAAAAAACAGGTCAGGCACAGGAGAGATTGCCTACAGAGGTTGCTTATTTCTCATTTTTTTCTCTTCCCCCCAAAGAGGGGAAAGATTGCTTAAACAAGTGAGGGGGAAAACAAACAACCTCTGTAGGCAATCATTCCTGTGCCAGACCTGTTTTTTTCCGTCCATCTCCTCGCATAGCGGAGAGATTGGAGAGGAAGGGATTATAAGAAGGTAAGCAGGCACAGAATGAGGAATATACTGGCTTTTTGCTGAGTGGGCTTGTGGCTCCTGGCACCACCGCATTCCTTCTGATGTGTATTCCCCATTGTGTGCCTGCTTACTCTCTTGTAATCTCTTCCTTTCCAATGAACATAAATACAAACATCAATTCCCTCCTTGCTAATTATCCCAGCATTGAGGTGAGCATTCCAAAGGGTGAGGGAGTGGGGAAAAGGAAAACAAGTTGTGGTCATTTGATTTCCCACTTAGCCACTCTTTCAGTTAACAACAGAGCTGCTGGTCCCAACTGTGCTCGCTAAACCTGTATCTGCATTCCTGTCTCTGTAGCATAAGACTAACCTACAATTTACATGCAAATATCGCTTTTGGTACATGTTCATTGGGGTCCCCCTTCCACTATCAAGACTAAAAGAGGGTAATAAATGCAATCTGTCACTTTTAATGAGAAAAGCCCATTCTTAAGTCTTCTACCAAATTGACTGGTCACAGCAAGTTTGCCTTATTTATTTTGTAACAGGTCATGGGAATTCAAGCCAGAGTTCATGTAAAAGCTTTGTAGATTCCCCCCCCCCACAAACTCATATTATCTCTGATTCAAAATAGATGACAAATGCACCAGCACTGAAACAGGCCTGAAAGAAACAAAATTGAATTTTTAAAAACAACTGCAAACTGCTGGGTCTGTCAAGATTAGCAACCCATTTGACAAGGTTGGTCTAGCAACATAGCTTAACTATAATGAGAACAGAAAGGAAGGAATCTTCCAACAAAAGCTTCCATTCATTCTGCCATTTTAAAAGGTAATATTTAAAATTACAGCACTTGATTAAATAAATCAAAACACAATGCACTGACTTCCATATATAATTATTAATATTTAAATACTTACGCAGAGGATTTTGCCCTTCGCTGGCATAGTATTCATACATTCCACTTTTCACAAGTGTGTCATAATGTGGCAAAAAATCAATGTACTCCTTTGTTGCTGAAGTGAGCAACTGCTCAACTCTCTGTAGTAAGTAGAAAGTAATCTTGTCTTTAACAATTTGACCTACAAGACACATAGGGAACTTTAAATAAGAAACATTTTACCTTCTGTACTGACTTCCTAAAATGTGAACTCTTATTTCCAATACTGCTTTATAGTCTACCCAGTTGCCCTATTGCCAAACAGGAACGGCAAACATTTCTGAAGGGCAGTAATGGATGACATTGCCACATAGTAATCCCTTACCTTTAAAGTGATCTCAGTCACATTTTTCTCCTCCACTTCCAAAGTACAGTTTTCCCTGTTATGTCACCTTAAGTACTCCTGTCCTTGGGGTAGAACCCTTCAGCTTGTAGGCTAATCTCTGCAGCTACCCTGCTACTTTGCAGGAGGACTGACCTAACATCTAAGTAAATGCTTACCGCACACTCTAGTATGTTCTATAGCTCTGTTCAATTACAGAGCTGGCATAGGATAGTGGCTGTGATCTTTGCTTAGCATGGAGAAGGTTGCTGGTTCAAAACCAGGCAGAATTTTTAATTACAGTCCTCACTTACCAACCACTCATTCAGCAACCATTCCAAGTTACAACAATGCTGAAAAGACATATGACTGGTCCTTGAAGTTGCAGCCATCACAGCATTCCCATGGTCATGTGATCACTATTTGGGCACTTGGCAACTGCTGTGCATTTACAATGGTTGCAGCGTCCCGCGGTCACATGATTACCATTTGTTACCTTCACAGCCGGCTTCTGACAAGCAAAGTCAGTGGGGAAGCCAGCAGGAAGTCACAAATCACCGTCATGATGTCGCACTTAACAACCTGTGATGATTCATTTAATGACAGCAGCTGGAACTGACAAACTGACGCTGTAAGTTGGGTGTGGTCATATGTTGTTTCACTTGCTTAGTGATGGAGTTGCCAGTTCCAATTGCAGTCAGTAAATGAGGGTTACCTGTAATTGTCCTTTTTTGAGTAGTTTTCCCTCTGAACACTTTTTTAAAAATAAGTCTACAGTTTTACAGTAAACTGTTAGCTTTATTTTTATCACTCTTTCAAGATAGGCTAGGTCAGAAAATAGAGCAAGGATTTAAGGAATACTCTACTGCTGGGTATATCCATCTGCCCTCTCTTATCAAGGCAGGATTACTTTTAGTTTCTTTCTCATACTTTCCCCAAGACTGAGATGTCTATTACTTTCTTTTAATGGTTACTGCATTCTTTCATCAAGGTTATCTCTGTACTCTTCCGCATTTTTTAAAAAAGTCCTGGAGAAAAGTATCTTTTCAGCTGGGTTTTAACTGGCGATTTTCACTATGCTAAGTGAGGTTTGGAACTATTGCTCTATTTCAGCAGTGCTTATAAAGAACTTATAACTCTAGAACCCATTAAGGTTCTAGATATCTAGACCTATTATAAATCTAGAACCTATTAAAGTGCATGGTAAAAAGAAATATTTTTAAGCTTCTTGTGCCTGCATGCTTGAATGAACTCTGTGTATGTGAATGTGCATATATACCCAAGTATATTCCAAATATGTGGACATGCATGTAAGTATGTATACAAATGTGTACATAGGTATATAAAAGTATGCACGTCCAGGAAGACCCAATCCTTAAGAAAGAAAGTGACTGGCAATTGCTATCCTGGAAAAGAAAGGTATGACCAAAGCAGCAGGGAAATTGTTCCATGAGAGAACATGGTAACCTGCAGGCCTATCTGAATACCTTCCAAGCTGTTCCAAAGTATCTTAGTCTGAACAGGATTTTCTTAAACCAGTTTAGAGTGAAGCATAAACAGAAAACATTTGCAGCTTAAACGGTAGTGTAGATAAACCCTTTAGATATGCAAAAGCAGTTTTACAATCTGTGTTTCCTAAAAAACAATTTTAACAGTGTTAATATTAATGTTTATGAGAATGAGTAGGTGTTTCTAAAATACGTGACACTAGTTCTTAATTTTTAATTCTCATATCATGGTTATGACATGTTTTTGAAGTCCTGATCATGTGTTCCATATTCTTACTGTTTTTTAACATTGGTGGCAAATATGGTAACAGACCTTTAATATTTCATTAATACTATTTTGGTGTAAAATGTATTTGTCATGTAAACATACTTACCAAAGTTTTCACTTGTTATTTCTTTTCTAGCAGTTGTTGTGATAATAAAAGTTTCTTTAGATGAAATACCAAATACCTATAAGGTAAATCTCTAAGTTAATGGAGAGTTTGGGGTTGAGGTATTTGAAAACATTAAGGAATATCTTGCTGGAATCCTGATCCAATAATTATTTTCCACAGTGGCCTTCCAGATTTCTTGAAGAAACTCTTAAGCAAATATAAGAGAAGTAACATTTATTCACAGTTATCACAGCTAATAGTTTTCAGCGACACAATGCCTCCAAGATGGAGGTTCTATTTGGTTACCTTAATAGCAGAAGTTGGCAAGGCAGCAACTAGCATAAATGAGGCCAGGCAAAATTGTTATGCAATCACTGAGCAAGACACTCTTAGGTTGGGAAAATAATAGCCAAAAATCCATTGACTCAAAAAGACAGGAGAAAAATGCTTAAGATTTGAACCTCAGTATAAGGTTATAAGTATTGGGCTTGATTTCTATATTCTACAATAGACAGATCTTCTATGTATATATTACTTTTTATGTCTATAATACGGAAACTTATTTAGCAGTGTTGTCTGTGAAGCTTCTGCTGTTATTTAGTTACTAAATGCAGGGTTAGGTTTCTTGAGAGTGAAGATTTTTAGCTGGGCCCAGCTCTAAGTCTGACAGTTATCAAAACTAATACTTACTGGGAACTTTTAATTTCCTTAATGTTTTTTTTAAAAGGGAATATCTACAGGAATCTTCAGCAAAGGATCGTTACCTTGTCATGGTGCTGGAACTTGAGCACCTCAATGATGCCATGAGCTAAACCGTGAAGGGCCACCCAAGACGGGAAGGTCATGACAGAGAGGTCAGACTAAATGCGATCCCTGGGGAAGGTAATGGCAACCCACCCCAGTATTCTTGCCGTGAAAACTCAATGGATCAGTACAACCAGAGATATGTCGGTATACCATCGGAAGATGAGACCCCCAGGTCGGAAGATGGTCAAAATGCTACTGGGGAGGAACAGAGGATGAGTTCCACTATCCCCAGACGTGATGACGCAGCTAGCTCAAAGCCGAAAGGAAGGCTAGCGGCCGACGGTGCTGGTGGTGAACGGCGAATCCGATGTTCTAAGGATCAACACACCATTGGAACCTGGAATGTAAGATCTATGAGCCAGGGCAAATTGGATGTGGTTATTGGTGAGATGTCAAGATTAAAGATAAACATTTTGGGCGTCGGTGAACTGAAATGGACTGGAATGGGCCACTTCACATCAAATGACCACCAGATCTACTACTGTGGACAAGAGGACCACAGAAGAAATGGAGTAGCCTTCATAATTAATAGTAAAGTGGCTAAAGCAGTGCTTGGATACAATCCAAAAAACGACAGAATGATCTCAATTCGAATTCAGGGCAAGCCATCTAACATCACAGTGATCCAAATATACGCCCCAACCACAAATGCTGAAGAAGCTGAAGTAGAGCAGTTCTATGAGGATCTGCAGCACCTACTGGACAACACGCCTAAAAGAGATGTTATTTTCATCACAGGACTCTGGAATGCTAAGGTGGGCAGTCAAATGACACCTGGAATTACAGGTAAGTATGGCCTGGGAGAACAAAACGAAGCAGGACATAGGCTGATAGAATTTTGCCAAGACAACTCACTCTGCATAACAAACACTCTCTTCCAACAACCTAAGAGACGGCTTTATACATGGACTTCCCCAGATGGACAACACCGAAATCAGATTTACTACATCCTTTGCAGCCAAATGTGGCGGACATCTATACAGTCGGTAAAAACAAGACCTGGAGCTGACTGTAGTTCAGATCACGAACTTCTTGCACAATTTAGGATCAGACTAAAGAGATTAGGGAAGACCCACAGATCAGCTAGATATAAGCTCACTAATATCCCTAAGGAATATGCAGTGGAGGTGAAGAATAGATTTAAGGGACTGGACTTAATAGTAGGGTACCAGAAGAACTATGGACAGAAGTTTGCAACACTGTTCAGGAGCCGGCAACAAAACACATCCCAAAGAAAGAGAAAACCAAGAAGGCAAAATGGCTGTCTGCTGAGACACTAGAAGTAGCCCAATAAAGAAGGAAAGCAAAAGGCAACAGGGATAGGGGGAGATATGCCCAATTAAATGCAAAATTCCAGAGGTTAGCCAGAGGAGATAAGGAACTATTTTTAAACAAGCAATGCGTGGAAGTGGAAGAAGACAATAGAATAGGAAGGACAAGAGACCTCTTCCAGAAAATTAGAAACATCGGAGGTAAATTCCAGGCAAAAATGGGTATGATCAAAAACAAAGATGGCAAGGACCTAACAGAAGAAGACGAGATCAAGAAAAGGTGGCAAGAATATACAGAAGACCTGTATAGGAAGGATAACAATATTGGGGATAGCTTTGATGGTGTGGTCAGTGAGCTAGAGCCAGACATCCTGAAGAGTGAGGTTGAATGGGCCTTAAGAAGCATTGCTAATAACAAGGCAGCAGGAGACGACGGCATCCCAGCTGAACTGTTCAAAATCTTGCAAGATGATGCTGTCAAAGTAATGCATGCTATATGCCAGCAAATTTGGAAAACACAAGAATGGCCATCAGACTGGAAAAAATCAACTTATATCCCCATACCAAAAAAGGGGAACACTAAAGAATGTTCAAACTATCGAACAGTGGCACTCATTTCACATGCCAGTAAGGTAATGCTCAAGATCCTGCAAGGTAGACTTCAGCAATTCATGGAGCGAGAATTGCCAGATGTACAAGCTGGGTTTAGAAAAGGCAGAGGAACTAGGGACCAAATTGCCAATATCCGCTGGTAATGGAAAAAGCCAGGGAGTTTCAGAAAAACATCTATTTCTGTTTTATTGACTATTCTAAAGCCTTTGACTGTGTGGACCATAACAAATTGTGGCAAGTTCTTAGTGGTATGGGGATACCAAGTCATCTTGTATGCCTCCTGAAGAATCTGTATAACGACCAAGTAGCAACAGTAAGAACAGACCACGGAACAACGGACTGGTTTAAGATTGGGAAAGGAGTACGGCAGGGCTGTATACTCTCACCCTACCTATTCAACTTGTATGCAGAACACATCATGCAACATGCTGGGCTTGAGGAATCCAAGGCTGGAGTTAAAATTGCTGGAAGAAACATTGACAATCTCAGATATGCAGATGATACCACTTTGATGGCTGAAGGCGAAGAGCAACTGAGGAGCCTTATGATGAAGGTGAAAGAAGAAAGTGCAAAAGCTGGCCTGCAGCTAAACCTCAAAAAAACCAAGATTATGGCAACCAGCTTGATTGATAACTGGCAAATAGAGGGAGGAAATGTAGAAGCAGTGAAAGACTTTGTATTTCTAGGTGCGAAGATTACTGCAGATGCTGAATGCAGTCAGGAAATCAGAAGACGCTTAATCCTTGGGAGAAGAGCAATGACAAATCTCAATAAAATAGTTAAGAGCAGAGACATCACACTGACAACAAAGGTCCGCATAATTAAAGCAATGGTGTTCCCCGTAGTAACATATGGCTGCGAGAGCTGGACCATAAGGAAGGCTGAGAGAAGGAAGATCGATGCTTTGGAACTGTGGTGTTGTAGGAAAATTCTGAGAGTGCCTTGGACTGCAAGAAGATCAAACCAGTCCATCCTCCAGGAAATAAAGCCAGACTGCTCACTTGAGGGAATGATATTCAAGGCAAAACTGAAATACTTTGGCCACATAATGAGAAAACAGGACACCCTGGAGAAGATGCTGATGCTAGGGAGAGTGGAGGGCAAAAGGAAGAGGGGCCGACCAAGGGCAAGGTGGATGGATGATATTCTAGAGGTGATGGATTCGTCCCTGGGGGAGCTGGGGGTGTCGACGACCGACAGGAAGCTCTGGCGTGGGCTGGTCCATGAAGTAATGAAGAGTCGGAAGCGACTAAACAAATAAACAACAAATCTACAGGAATATGACAAGCAATAGAAGAAGGATCAGCAAAGGTGCTAACCAAACCATGCCAGCAAATCTGGAAAACGACACAGTGGCCAACAGATTGGAAGAGGTCAATCTACATAACAGTAACAAACAAAAGAGACTGTTAACAGAGTGTGCAAACTATCATACAATATCCTTAATTTCATATGCTAGCAAAATAATTGTCATGTTCATCGTTCCAATGGTTTGAATACATCGTAACGTTTCACATGTCACTCTCCTGTTCCGTGTCTGTCATTTGCGGGGAGGGGAATTTCAGCCGTGCCAGGCTGTAATCTCCTTGCTGTTCTGCAGGAATGTATGTTTGGGTTATGACATGTCTTCAAGGTTACTTTCCCAGGCTAGCAACTCTGACGATTGCTAGCACCTGTGTCGGGCGGGGCTGTTACGAGGGAGGCGGGATACGTTTGCACCAAGGGTTTAAGTTTGTATTTGGCGCGCTTTTGCTCATTCTCAGCTTTCTCTGTATCTGTCTTTAGTACTCTAAATAAATCAGATTTCATTTAGCAGCCTCTTGTGAGTCTGAGTATTTGGGGCTAGGGCAACCATTACAATAATGCTTAGGATCATCCAGTGTAGATTACAGCCCTACATGTAAACAGAAGTTCAAGCTGAGAAAATGCTAGGGAACAAGAGACATTATTGCTGATGCATGCTGGACAATTAAAAAGGCCAAAGAATATCTAAAATAAGTCAATATGAGCTTCTTTGATTATAGAAAAACTTTTTGTTGTGTTGACCATGTCAAGTTATGGAATATGCCCAGGAAAATGGGAATTCCAGAACATTTCATTATAATACAAAAACATATACAAAGGGCAAGAAGCCACAGACTGGAGAGAAAATGACAAAACAGATGGCTCCAGATCCACAAAGAGTGAGACAAGACTGTATACTCTCTCCTTATTTATTCAATCTATAGTCTGAATGTATATTGAGGAAGTCTGGACTGGAAGAAGATTAGCACGGTTTTAAAATTGGAGGAAGAAATAACCTTCGCTATGCTGATTTTTTTTCCGTCTCAGAAGCACCTATCCAGGTGCTTCTGTTTTGAAAGGATTTGCCGGTGATGTCACTGTTGCCCAGGGGACGCCTGAGGGGGCTCCTTTCATGTCCCTGTTATTTTCCCACTGAAGTGGTACCTATTTATCTACTTGCATTTGCATGCTTTGGAACTACTAGGTTAGCAGGAGCTAACGTCAGCAGCTATGCTGATGACACTACTCTGATAGTTATTACTATCACTAAGTTGTGCCTCTTGGTAGTCAGTGTAACTGAAAAGACCACATAGGATAACTATTGCGGCAAAATAGAGAAATATTCCTCCATCTCCAAGAGAAGCAGCAGAAATTATGTAAAGCCCCAGACACAGGAAGATGGCATAACGTATTATCTGTATCTCTTTGTTCTGAAACCTTAAAAGAAGGTTGACTGCACAGACCATTCTGATAGATATTCTGATGGCTGAAAATGCAAATGATATGTAAATTACAGTAATGAAAAAAAGAGTATAGTGAAAAAATAAAAAATAGGATTCAGATGAAATATAAAGAAGACCAAACTAATTACAGCAGGTACTGCAATCAGTCTTAGAATTGACAATGAAGATACTAAAACGGTGTGGATACCTTCTGACTTTTAGGATCAACTAGCAACAGTAAAGGAACAAACAGTCAAGAAATGGGCAACTGTGTGAGCAAAATAGCACCCGGAACTGTGTTTGGGTATAAGAGGGGCTTCTTTTTTGTAGTTTTCTTTTTCATATATATAGTTTTTGGTAGCTTTTTCTGTTGGTTTTGTATGTATGTGGGTGCCTGTTTACTCTCCAGCACCTGCAAAATACCGGGCTGGGGGGAGGGCTTTTTGCAGCCACATGTAGACGTGCAAACCCGTTCTACAGCCTTACAAAGGTGTGAGGCCATTCTATAGCTACCAGGGGCCTCACTGGTGAAAGGAGCAAAGGATGATGGTGGGAGGAGGAGGACAGCTATCTGTGGGTTGAGCGGCAGAGTATGGAGTCCTGACTGGCCTGGAGTTTGTCTTGGGTACTGGGGCCAAAGTGGGCAGGGTCAGCCCTGCAAGGTAGAGTAGACTAGGAAACCAATACCATTTAAGTCAGTGCTACTTTTATCGTCAAGTTATAGTAACAGAATCTTGCAAGTCTGAATGCATTTTCCCTTCCGTTCCTCTCTTTATCTCCATGTGAACTAGGGAGGAGCTTGCCTGAGACATTTCCTCATGTTACAGGTAGCCCTCACTTAGCAACCAGTGGCTACCCCACAAAGAACGGGGCTGGATGTGCATCATCATCAGAGGGAGGAAGAAGACAGTGAAGGTCAGCTGGGGGTGGCAAGGGTGGCGGAGTGCAAGATGATGGGGGTACAGGGCAGAGCGCAGAACAGCAGGGGCAGTGGAGCAGCTGGGGCAGCGGAGGGCTTGGTGATGGGTGGCAGAGTGCAGAGTGGCAGGGCTGGCATAGTGCAGGGTGGCCAAAAGGTGAGAGATAGGGGCGAGATAGGGTGAGGAGAACTGAAGTGGAGGCAAGCCCAGCAGGGCACGAGAAATGTGAGGTCCTGGCCTAATGATGGCATGGTCCTGGCCTAACAACTGCAACTGGGACTACCAAAACTGTTGTTGCTAAGCAGTGTGGTCACATGATTTTTCACATAATGACCACATCACTTAGGGATGGAGATTTCGGTCCCAGTTAGGGTTGTTAAGAGAGGACTACCTGTATCTTCTTGGCCTGAGCTCAGGCCCTCTTTATCTGATTATTGCCTTGGTAGCAACTGTTCCTCCTGTCCTTCAAGGCCATTCCCTGTTCCCTCTACAGGCAGAGACCAGTAGACCAGAGTCCTGCCAGGCACTGTACCTAGAGCAGCCAGAGCTGTGGTGAACCACCAAGGCCATGCCCTGGGCTGGAGAGCCTCTGCAGAGGTTGGTGAAGGATAGAGGATGCTGCAGGTGTGGCTGGACCCAGCATGGTCCCTAGTCAGTTGGATGTGGCAGGGCTATCAGTGAAGAGAACAGTGGAGCTGTGGGCTGTAGCACTGTGGGGAGCTAGTGAGGCCAACACACTGGGACCTGAGGCCAAGGAGGCAAGCCTGCCTCTGAGAAGACTGGTGGCTAAACAAGGCCTAGTACTGTGGGGGACTCAGCACTATACCTGCCTTTGTCCCCTGGACCTTTGATTGAGCTGGTTAGGTCTGACATCCCCTGGGGTGCTATTAGCCCAAGACTAGGGCACTGGGGGTAGCCCCTGGACCAGATACAATGTGGAGTTGAGATGCTATTGGAACACCTGGCTGGAGAGACTGGACAAAGAGATGCTGCCAAGGGAATGGTCAGATAAGAGACAGCATAGGCCAAGGCTGGATACTGGGCTGGGCAAGAAGCTCAGAAGAGACACTTCCTAGTTTCTCGGACTGTAAAGGAAACGGAGGGAGAAATGTATTTTCAGACATCCAAGATTCTGTCAATGTAACTTTACAATGAAGTAGAATTAGCTCATCTGGTCGTGTTTCCTATCTGGTCTGGCCCGCAAGGCCGACAGGTTCCCTGATAGGACCTGGTGCTTCACAGCTACAGATCACCAGGAACACAGCAGCGGAGGGAAGTGGTGACCTTGGGTAGAACCAGGCAGAATGCGGTTGTGGTGGGAGGGGTTGGTTGTGGTTGTTTGGTTTGAATGAGTCTGTTATTATGTTGGGAAAACTATCAATGGTTGGGCCGGGGACAATGGAACAGGAGATGGGGGAGGATGGGGTGAGAAGAATGGGTAGATAGCATTATTGGAACTATGATGGGCAGAGGTAGATATGGTGGGAATATGAGGTTGAGCCACATTTAGGAATGCTGGGTTAACAGAAGTAGGGGGTGCTAGGAGCACTGTTTGAAAGTGATCCTGTTATCTTGCTTTCAGTATTCAACTTCTGGACCAGTTCACCAGATCCTTGGTGGCCCTGTACTCCAGCTATTGCTGTTGAAAGCCAGACCAGTGTGTAATAAGACTGCCCTCATCCATGACTTAATTGTGGATGAGAGCATTATCCTGGTGTGTATCACCAAGACCTAGGTGGGCCTAGATGGGGGTGTTCCCCTCTTGGCAGTATGCCCATCTGGGTTTCAGCTTCTGTATCAACTAAGACCCTGGAGGAGAGATTGCATGGCTATTATCTGTGAGTCACTGAGGACTCTCAGAGACTCTGCTCTCCAGAAAACCAGATGTGAGCCCCTCTGGCTGAAGTGGCATGAGCAGCTGTTGGCGGTGTAGTCCCTGAGGTTGATAGTTCTCAGGGATTTTAACTTGCCTCCTGCAGACATTGGGTCTGGGGTAGCTCAGGAGTTCATAGCCTCTATGGCAATCATGGACCTGTCCCAAGTCATAGAGGTCCTGATGCACACTGGGGAGCACACATTAGACCTGTTTTTTGTCTTGAGGCAGTTCCAGTGTGATCTAGTGTTGGAAGATATTACATCAATCCATTGCTGTGGACAGATCACTTACTAGTTGTGCTCCAACTCACTGGTGTCACCCATCCCCATGGAGACAATGGGCCTGTTTGATTAGCCTGCCTCATGTCACTGATGGACTCTGTTGGGTTTTTGTTCCCCCCTGAGGATCTGGCAGGCAGTTTGGCCAAGGCCTTGGTTGCAGCCTGAAATAGGTGGGTATTCAAGGCCTTGGACCAGATTGCTCCTATACAACGTTTCTCTGTGTGCCAACCCTGGCTGTACCTTCATTTTCCAAGGGGCTCCAGGAAATGAAATGCCAGAAGTGACATCTGGAGTCCTGTTGACAAAAAAATGGGCCAACCTGAACACGAGTGACAGCCCATATTTGGCCTACATTGTGGCAATAAGGGCACTGAGACATCCCATTTCTCTGCCCTTAATGCATCTTCCGATAGCTGCCCTGCAGAAAAAGTTGCCTGGATTTGCTTGGAATTGGACTCTGACTGGGTAGGTGTAAATGATTTGCCTGGGATCCAGTCCTGTGATTTTATTCTGAGTGAGTTTGATTCTGTGGCTCTCAATTAAGCGGACAAGGACTTCTGTACTGTAAGTGCTACATGTAGGGCCCTCCTGGGTTGTTAAGGCAGCCTAGGAGGTGACAACTGGGTGCATCCATGCAATGGTATTGGCCTCAATGAAGAAGGAGGTAGTCTCCCTAGCCTTGAAGGAGATAGTGGTGTGCCCATTTCTCAAGAGGCCAGTGTTGGACCTCTCCATCCTGGATCGTTATTGTTCAGTCTCCAACCTTTCCTTTACCAGGAAGGTAGCTGAGAAGGTGAGAGCCAGTTTGGTGTAGCACTTAAGGTTTCAGGCTAGAAACTGAGAGACCATGCATTCTAGCCCCGCCTTAGGCACAAAGCCAGCTGGGTGACCCTGGGCTAGTCACTTCTCTCAGCCCTAGGAAGGAGGGAGCGGCAAACCACTTCCGAAATCTTGCCAAGAAAACTGCAGAAACTTGGCCAGGCAGTTGCCAGGAGTCAAGACTGACTTGAAGCCCCCACCCACCCAAATTTCTGCCAAAAGAAATGTTACAAAATACTGACTGAACAGATGCCCAAACTTTTGCACCAGTCATATTCACTGTTGTCTTATTCTGAATCTGTAAAAAAACTGCACATAAACAGGAACTACGTGTCCCAATTTGGAGAAATATTTCATGTTTAGCTTTGTACAATGTAGAGACTGCGTCTGCTTCTGTACATTTAGGAATTTACTGAAGCGTACAATATTACCATGGGTGAGAAAACTTTTGAATACATCTGTAACTTATACCATGATGGCTGGGCGAGGCTGTAACAGGGGTTTTTAATGACATTTGCATATCAACCTTTTTTTGGTATTATTTTTATCATTAAGGGTACGTTGTAAGGAACTGATTCTGTTATCATATGATGGAAAAAATATTACTTCTCAATACAGCAGATAATGATTCAAAAAACCAACTTAAGCAGGCTAATAACACACAGGAAGCATATTTCCAAACTATTTACTAAATTGTTTCTTAATCAGCTGACTATTGCCATACAGAAAAAAATATACGGAAGTGCTGGTTTTGTAGATAGTAAGAAGTTTCAACATGTTACTTGAAACATCTTCCATCTGCATCATCATTCATATAACCCAGGCACTCTAAACATCTAAAGTTCTCTCAAGTGGCATCTTCCACTTCAGCCTATCCAGAAGCCCATTTACATCTATCTTCCCTTCCTTTGGAACTGTGACCTGGTAAGCTTACTAATTCTGCAATTGGCAGAGGTCACGCAAATACACAGTAGAAACGATCTTCCATCAGCTAAACCTGAGAGACTCCCTTTCGCCTGATAACCTATCAAACACGGTAGGCTATTCTCGCCCTGTTTCAAGCAGTGGCTGGCGCGAATTAAGTGTGAAGCGTTCGCAACCATAGCTTCTCACTCCTTTTCAACAGTATGACAGCTGGGCTTAGGAATATGGTGGTGGCTGCTCCCTGCTAGGAGCCAGAGAGCTTCCGCCTCCCTCCACACTTTCTGCTACAGCTGGCTTGCTCTCGGTTACTCGTGCTGTCAGTTCGCGCCATTCCTATGGTCAAAAGATACTATCGCTTGCCCGTTGGCTGCCCTTTGCACGTGCCGCCAAAAGCTCCAATTCTCATTCCCGATGCACCACGTGACACGGCAGGTGGGCTCGAAAAAGGAGGTGCGGGGGGGGGGGACGATGGGGAGCGCGCCGGCAGGCAAGACCTAAAGCGCTGATCCGTTAACAACGACGCATTTGAATTTTCCTCCCGGTTCCTGCGAGTACCTGGCGGACGGCGTTCAGGAAGTCTCCATAGTTTGCCGCATGACATTGAACGACTTTTGCGGCTTCGTCTGACTGGTCCCGACGCCGGTCGTACACGGAGACACTTAGGAGTTTGCAGCCAGCGTTCTCCTCCGGCGCTGCCATCTTGAACCAGGGAGCTAAACGTCTAGGCGGAACGCGCTAAATTGTCTCGTCTTCGCACAGGAACATGGAGGAGGCACTGAAGAGAAAGAGGCGTAGCCTGCATAATATCGGAAGGTGGGGACGAGGGAGTAGCGAATGAGGGGAGGGGAATCCGATCTCCTGCAGCCCAAACGAGAGAAGACAAGGAAAAGGAGAGGCGGAGGGACGAGGAGGGCGACGCCGCAAACCAACAAACGAAAGCGGTGGCGGAGCTTCGATCCTTTAGCAGACAAACCAAGAAACGAAAGCGGTGGCGAAGCTTCGATCCTTTAGCAGACAAACCAAGAAACGAAAGCGGTGGCGGAGCTTCGATCCTTTAGCAGACAAACCAAGAAACGAAAGCGGTGGCGGCGCTTCGATCCTTTAGCAGACAAACCAAGAAACGAAAGCGGTGGCGGTGTTACCTGGAATTTTAGGCTTCATTATTAGCTTTCTAATAAAGATGATATTAGCATTTTAGCGTGGCATCCATGCCTTCTTTTGAAGTTCAGAAAACCATGTTTTCCTTTTACCGAAAACCATTTCTTTCTTCTACGTGCAAAACCTAGCCTTTTAAGCAACTAAACAATAGGAAGTGGAGCAGCCTGCTGCCAAGGAGAAGAAGGACAAAATTATCTTTCTCCAGATGCCTTACTCGTTCAGTTTGAGTTGGGGAATAACTTTCCTTTTTTCAAGAGGACAATAAAAAATAAAATTTAAAACACAAGTATATTGAGACTATACCAAAAAAACCCCATAATAAATAGGTAAAGGTTTCCCTTGACGTAAAGTCCAGTCGAATCCGACTCTAGGGGGCGGTGCTCATCTCCGTTTCTAAGCCTTGGAGCCGGCGTTGTCATAGACACTTCCGGGTCATGTGGCCAGCATGACGACTCGGAACGCCGTTACCTTCCCGCCGAAGCGGTACCAATTCATCTACTCACATTTGCATGTTTTCGAACTGCTTGGTGAGCAGGAGCTGGGACGAGCAACGGGAGCTCACCCCGCCGCGCGGTTTCGAACCGCCGACCTTCCGATCGACAGCTCAGCGGTTTAACCCGCAGCGCCACCGCGTCCCATCATAATAAATAGGCTGACCATATTTCCTTGAGTCAAAATGGGGCATTGGGATGGCAAAATGGGGCAGGGCTGGATCGGCAGGCAGGAACGTCTCTGGTTTTCTCAGGCTGGGAGTCTTTGGATTCCTTCTTTTGTGAGAGGCAAGGCTGGGCTGGAGAGTCTAGAGAACGGTTGTCCCTGACAAGCCATTTTTTCTCTGGCTGTGCTTTTACGTTCTTTTCTTCTTGCCATTTCAAGGCAGGAGCCAATCAGCTCACCTTTTGATTGCTGCCTATCAGCTGATCCTGTTTTTTTCTTTTTAAGTTTCCTGCAGGTTTTCCCTTGCCATTTCTGCTGAGTTCCCCCTCCTTCCACTCAAAGTCAGACTGCATTCTGACAGGTTCGTGGGAGCTTTCAATTTTTTAAGGTTTTTAAGAAAATGGGACAAAATTGACATTTATATTAAAATGATGGGACGGTCTGGAAATATTAAAAAAAACAGGACTGTCCTGTTCAAAATGGGACATATGGTCAGCTTAATAAATAAGGGGAGGATTTCTATGACATATTTTTTCTGGAATCTTTATTTGAATTTATAAGTAAGTTAAAACATGTTTTAGAGTAATCTGGTGAGAATTAGGTGCTTTTTACTTTGCCTGAAAAGTCGTATTTTGACTTTTTTTAAAGGTGTTATGTCATATTTCTGCTTAATTTTGTAACAAACCTCATATTTTGGTCATTGGCAACCCTCCTGATAAGCCAGCAAGTTCAAGCCAGCAAAGAAAGTGAGAATTTGCCTTTTTTTTTCTTATTCACTCCCCAACTCAGGGAGGTGTGTGTGGGTATGTGTCTGTGTGTATGAGAGACAGAGAGGTGGGAACAAAGGCTTCTCCCCTGACCAGGCCTGAAAAAAAAGGGAGAATTTGCCTGTTTTGTTTTCTTATTTGCTCCCCAACTCGGGTGTGTGTGAGGGAAGGAGGGAAAGGGAAAGGCTTCTCCCCTGACCAGGCCTGAAAAAAAGGTAAGAATTTGCCTGCTTTTTCTTTCTCTTATTTGCTCCCCAACTCAGGGCACTCTCTCTCACTTTGTGTGTGTGTGTTGTGTACGAGAGGGAGAGCAACTTTTCTTAAAATAACTTCAGCAGGCAGAGGCTTCTCCCCTGACCAGGCATGAAAAAAAGAATTTGCCTTTTTTTTTTTCTTTTTCTCATTTGCTCCCCAACTCAGTGTGTGTGTGTTCGAGGTGATGGAGTCACGTGAGAGCTGCAATCTGATTTCAACATGCCTAAAAGTAGTTGTTCAGCGAGTGTGAAATTACGGCGTCTTGTTCAAGAATTTGGGGAGCAGATTTTCAGTAGCGTTGGTGATATTTTGTTTTGTGAATTGTGTGAGGTTAAGGTATCAGCCCAAAGACATTTTAATATTCAACAACATTGTGACTCTGTGAAACACAAGAGTTGTTTAGCAAGATTTACCTTCACTGAGAACAGGCAACATCTCCTTTTCAAGAGAGCTGCTTCTTCAACTGCAGGTTCATCAAATACCCAGTCAGAATTTTGTAAGGATCTCTGTACAATGATGGTTACTTCAAATATTTTCTTAAGGAAATTAGGTGGTGGTAGCCTCAGGCATTTTTTGGAGAAGAACACCGTTCACCCAATTCCAAATGAATCAACTGTAAGGAAAAATTACATCTTTGCCTGCTATGAAGATGTGCTAGAAAAGATAAGCTCTGCTGTTGACAACAATAAGATATGGGTTTCAATAGATGAAGCATGTGATGTAAACGGAAGATATGTAGCCAGTGTTATTATTGGCACTCTGAAATGTGACAAGCCTGGTGAAGTATTTCTTCTAATGTGTGAAACTCTACAAAAAGTAAGCAATTCCACTATTACTATGCTCTTTGACGATTCTATGAAACTACTCTGGCTGGATGGTGTAAAAAGGGGAAATATCCTTCTCTTTGTAACAGATGCCGCTCCATACATGAGTAAAGCAGCCAAGGGACTTAAACTTCTTTATCCAAATATGATCCATATCACATGCCTTGCACATGGTTTACACAGAGTGGCCAAAGAGATTCAAAGCAACTATCCTGATGTAGATAAGATAATTTCAAACAGGAAAAAAATGTTCATTAAAGCTCCACTTTGAGTGCAAAAGTTCAAAGAAATTGCTCCTACTTTGGCTCTCCCTCCCCAACCTGTCATGACACGTTGGAGGACTTGGCCGGCTGCGGCTATGTATTATTTCACAAATTATGCTTCCTTGCAGCAGATAGTTAAAGAATTTGACTGTTGTGAATCTTCCTCCATCAAGATTGTGCAAGATTCCTTTTCTGAAACCATGGCTGGAAACTTAGCATATATAGGATCTAACTTCAGTGGATTATCAAGAGCAATCACCTGCCTTGAAACTGTAGGAATGGAACTTAGTGATGCACTGAACATTGTAAAACAAACTGACCGTGATTTAAAGCAAGCAGAGAGGAAAGTGGCTGAAAAAATTAGTGATAAACTGCAAAGAGTGCTGCAATCTAATCTGGGTTATTCAACACTTCGCAAAATAAGTAATGTTCTAAATGGACTCGAAGCAAAATTTGAGGACTTCGAGCCAGAATTTCCTCCAAATGAGTTTGCTTTTTTCAAATGTGTTCCTATAACCTCTTGTGATGTCTGACGGAGTTTCTCCAGATACAAGAACATACTGGTGGACAACAGAAGGAGTTTTGAGTTTGATACCCTCAAGATGCCTGTGGTCATCCAATGCAATACTGCTGTTAATGAAAACTAATCCAGGGATGACCATTTTACTCTCAAAAAGTTCATTTGATTCCTTCAGTACTAGCACTTCTGCATTGGAAGTGAAGAAGAATAAACCTTTTAATATGTGTGTGTGTGTGTAAGCACAGATTTTTAAAAATTGGGTGCTAATTTCAGAAAAATTGTAAAGTCATATTTTTGCTTTAAAAGTAATATTTTTGATTTAATTTGTCATATTTAAATGGTTTTAAGGTCATAAATGCTTATATATTTCTAACATTTTTAGGTCATAGAAATCCTTGCCCTAATAATAAATTAGTGTCTGTCTATACATTTAACATATTGTACATTTTGAGTTTTTTTAGTTGGTTTTTTTTCTCTCATTTTTCTGCTTTCTGTTATTTTTAAAGCTTAAGGATCATTTCATTTAATTTTGTTATTTTAATGTCTTAGTATTTTGTTTATATTTTGTATTCTTCTGAAGGATTATTCAATTTATCAATAAAATATAATGACATTTTTAAAACGTCAAAACCTCAGTGAACATCTGATTTATGTAATGAATCAATAGCACTAACAGATACCATAATACCAGGGAAAGCATATACACTTTCCATTTAAACAAAGATATAGCAGTAACTAGACAACTTGTGACCCATTGGGTCATTGTTTCAGAGATATTTCCTTACCAGATAACTCAATGCCTTCAACAATGGCAGAACTTCTAATGTACTGCCTTCACTGGAAAAGTTCTTAAAAATTCAGGGAGATTTTCAGATATGTATCTGCCTTGAAAATAGTCCATGTCATTCACATTGAACTTTACAGCATAGTCAAACATCAGGGTTTGACCACAGGATATGTTTTATGATATTCTATACTATGTCATAAAACGATTTATGATAATTTTAATGTCATAAAATGTTTTATAAAATTTGCCGAATTTCTATTCCACAGGAGTCATGGGTCCCGGATTTTGGATGCATTCTGTAAGTTAGCCCATTTGAGATATCTTGGTTCAAAAATTGTTGCCCTATGATGCACTGGTTCACCCAGTTAAAGGTTACGAAGTACAGACACAAGAGTTTTTGTAGTATATAAATAGACAGATGCCTGCTAGGTGAATTGAAATAGGCATTGTTCCATAGCTACATCTTACGGGGATAGAAAAGACTTTCATACTCTTTGGCACATTCAGCCAAATTATGATCAACTCACTGTTACTTTATCAGTTATTGTAGATCAGCAATATTTAATAGGCTTATAGAATGTAAGAATGTAAGAGTTGGAAGCTACATTGGGCATCATTTAGTTCAAACCCCTGTCCAATGTAGGACTTCACAACTACAGTGTCCCTGACAGATGGCCATCCAGGCTCTGTTTAAATACCTTCCCTGCAGGAGAGTCCGCCACTTTCAAGGCACTCTGTTCCATTGTTCAATAGCTTGCATTGGTAGACTTTTTTTTTTCTGATGTAAAGCTGAAATCTCTGTCCTTGATTATTTCATGCCCTGTCTTTTGAAACAATTCTGCCTCATCATCTACATGACAACCGTTTAGATGCATTATAAGAACAATTATATTTCCTTGCAATTTTCTGTAGGCTAAATATACAGGATGCTTTCAATATCTCCTCATAAGCTTTTCCTTTTAGGCCCCTTATCATCTCAGTTGTTCCTTTGGACTCCTTTGGACCAGTCTTATACTTAATTTTGTCTGTGTCTTAAAACACAGTGCCCAGAACTGGATGCAGTTTTTTAGGAGTGGTCTTATCAATGCAGACCACTCTGCATAGGAACAATGATTCTTCATTATTTTAACATTGTTATTTCCATTAATGCAGCCTAGGATTGTATTGCTTTTTTGGTTGTTGTTTATTAGTTTGCCTTTGCAACTGCATCATACTATTGGCTTATGCTCAGCCTGTGATCCACCAAGACACCTACTGTAGGTTTTTTCTCATGTATTACTGTCCAGCATGGTCTCCCACGTCTATATGATTTTTTTTTCTACCCAAATGTAAGATTTTTTCATTTGTCCCTCTTGAAATTCATCTTGATTGTTTCTGACCATTGTTCTAGCCTATCAAGATTCCCCTGAATCTGGATATTGTCCTCCAAAATATTTACTATTGTTCTATCGTACTATTGTCTGGATATTGTCCTCCAAAATATTTGCTATTCCCCCTATCTTTGTGTTATTAACATTAACAGCATAAATCTCATTGTTTTCAGGTTGCTTATGTTCTATCCTAGAAGCTTCTCAGTATCAACGTCTAACTGACTGGTCTGTAATTCCCTGGATCCTCCCTCCCCTTTTTAAAATAGGAACATTGCCCCCCTCTAGTCATTTTCACCCTTTCTCCAGAATTCTTTAGCGGTAAGAGATAAAGGCTGGCCTGAACATTAGCTTGTTTCTTCAGTACCTTAGAATACAATTCATCTGATCATGAAAATTTAAACTCATTCTGGTAAAGAAATATGCCCAGATTATTTATTTATTTTATTTTCTATCCCGCTTTTATTTTTATAAATAACTCAAGGTGGCAAACATACCTAATAGTCCTTCCTCCTCCTATTTTCCCCACAACAACAGCCGTGTGAGGTGAGTTGGGTTGAGAGAGAGCGACTGGCCCAAGGTCACCCAGCTGGCTTTCATGCCTAAGGCGGGACTAGAACTCTTGGTTTCTAGCCCAGCACCTTAACCACTAGTCCAAACTGGCTCTTATTTTTATTTTTATTTTTATTTTCATTTTCATTTTCATTTTCATTCTTATTTTATTTTTATGATGGATTATGTTTCCATTGGTGCAAGTTTTGATCCTGCCTCTTCATTCTGCTCTTCACAATTTCTTGGTGGAATCTATAGATTTTGTTAGAGAAGTCAACCAGAATAGGAGTTGAATAGCTCAACTTTGCTACCTGCTAGCATAGTGCTAGTTGACCAACTGGTACATTCTTTTCCCTTTATTTTGAACGTAACTACAGAATCACTTTCTATTATCCCTAGAATCCTTTGCAAACACTAATTCTGAGCTTTTGTTTGCCTGACAACTTTACATTTCCAGGCTATCTGTCTGCACTCTTCCTTTGTGGCTTAGTCCTCTTTCTATTTCCTGTATGTGTCCTTTTTCGTTTTCAGATATTCTTAAGGCTTTTGTATCATGAGTGTGGGTCAGTGCACTGCATATACATCCTACCGGGTGGGAAGTGGGCAACAGCAGGATATTGGCTTGTGAGATAGTCTCTAGATTAGAGATACTGTACTTGTATGTGTAGAGTGCATGCTTGGGGTAAAACTGAGCTTTGATTGTGTTGGAAGCACACTGGTTAAAAATATGCCAAAACAGATTGATAGTGACTTCACCATTATTAGGGAATGCTACATATTGGTAAGTGGATATTTTGACTGATTATGTACCATCAGGTTGGTGTTGACTCATACTTAAGTATGTAGATGATGTCATGTTGTTAGTTGAGAACCCTAGTTATTTGCAGCAAATGTTAGATTATATGATTGTATGACATAGTGAAGAGGATGGATTTGAAAAATAATTTATTAAAGATCAAAGTAGTTGTGTGACAAAGTAGTGGGACGCGGTGGCGCTGCGGGTTAAACCGCTGAGCTGTCGATCGGAAGGTCGGCGGTTCGAAACCGCGCGGCGGGGTGAGCTCCCGTTGTTAATCCCAGCTCCTGCTCACCTAGCAGTTCGAAAACATGCAAATGTGAGTAGATCAATAGGTACCGCTTCGGCGGGAAGGTAACGGCGTTCCAAGTCGTCATGCTGGCCACATGACCCGGAAGTGTCTATGACAACGCCGGCTCCAAGGCTTAGAAACGGAGATGAGCACCGCCCCCTAGAGTCGGATTCGACTGGACTTTACGTCAAGGGAAACCTTTACCTTTACCTTAGTTGTGTGACAAGGAAATGGAGTGAATAATGGCAAATTATACATAAATGGCAAAAAAAATAGAGCAAGTAACAAATGTGTATATCTTGGCAGAAGGTTTTAAAAGTTGGAACAATTGAGAAATTTTAAGACGTGAATGTTGATAGCAGTAGTGACTAGTATGTGGTCTGCTGTGAGGAATCAGTGTTTGTCAAAATAAATAACATGGTTATCTATAACCCATCCCACCCAGGCATGCAGAGAGGGCATGCTACAGATCCCATCTGCTAAAGAGTTCCATCTGGCAGGGTTGCGGAAGTGCACCTTCTCTACAATAGCACCTGCCCTTTGGAACGTTCTCTCCCCGGAGTTAAGGCAGGACCCCTCGCTCCTGGACTTCCATAAAAAATTAAAAGCCTGGCTCTGTCAACATGCCTGGGGTGGGAAAGAGAATAGTTCCTCTTGGAGATGGTTAGCTCCATAGAATTGCCCTGTTTTGCTTGCGGACAGAGAGAATACCTTAGCCATCTGGATTTTATTATATTTTAACGTATCTCTATTTTATTGTTATTGATATTATTGTATATTATTGATATTATATTATGACCAAATGTTTTTATTGTGAACTGCCCAGAGTCCCTCCTTGTGGGGGAGATGGGTGGTGTTAAAATTGATAAATAAATGAAGTATTCTTTTGTCTACTTTGTTATTTGCAAATAAGAGTCAAATATATCAGGAAAAACATAAAAGTTGAATGCAGTGGGATTGGGATATTTAAGAAATGTGTGGTAAAAGAAAAATAGGTGCCGAATGAATATGAAAAAATGAATGAATGCTGAATGAATATGAAATGAATATTCATTCGTATGAATGAGTGATCAGTATTAAAGAATTATGTTGAGGTGGTTTGGTTTTACAGAGAGAGTGAATGAGAGTCAAATTACAAAACAGTTATATGCAGGAAGAGTAAAAGGGTCAAGAGGAAGAGGTGGACAGAAAGTCGTGGTTCAGTAGAGATGTTAAGATATTCCAAAAGACAGCTGAGAAATATAAAGAACAAAATGGAGTGTATGAAGTGGTTTATACACATAGTGGAAGCAAGTTTAATTTGCAAGCATAGGAAGGTTTGGAGAGGTATGGTTTGGTGTAAACTAGATTTAGCTATGCCACCACAGCCTCCTTCTCCTATTTTTTTTTTCCTTATCTCATGTCTTTACATTATTTGCCTTACTATTTTTAAAAATCATTTTCTGCTTTCACATGTTACTTACCTTGAAAAGGAACAGCGCAATACATATATATGTATGAGTATATATACATATTTTATTTATTTATTTATTTATTTAAGTTTTATCCCACCTTTATTCTTTTGATAAATAACTCAAGGCGGTGAACATACCTAATACTCCTTCCTCCTCCTATTTTCCCCACAACAACAACCCTGTGAAGTGAGTTGGGTTGAAAGAGTGACTGGCCCATGGTCACCCAGCCGGCTTTCATGCCTAAGGTGGGACTAGAACTCTCAGTCTCCTGATTTCTAGCCCAGCAGCTTAACCACTAGACCAAACTGGCTCTCTATCCTCATATCCTATAAGGTCCAACAGGGTTGGCATGCGCCCGGTTCAATCAATTAAACAGTGTCACCTCATGGGACCAAGGAAGTCTAACTTCTCTGTTGCAGAACCTGCCCTATGGGACAGCCTGCTCTCCAAAATTTAGTTGGCCCAACCCTGCCAGCCTTTAAGAAGGTCCTGAAGACCTGACCCAAGTATTGGCCCAGGATGGTATATGAGCTTGCTGTAAGTATGAGAGCTGTGTATCTGGCCCCTGGCACAGTATATTTTACTTCACTGAGTTTTATTATTTCATAATTTTTCCTTTATAGTTGTAAATTTTAACTTTTATTAGCCATTCAGGTTGGCCTGGTGAATGGGTAGCTGTATAAATTTAACAAACAAACAAACAAACAAACAAATACCTGCTGTTTAAGAACATACCCAGTGTCCTGGTGGAGCAGACCCCTGCCCCATCTAGTCCAGCACTCTGTTCTCATAGTGGCCAACCAACTGCACAAGGAAGCCTACTAGTCTCCCAGCAGATGGCCTTCAGAGGCAGTCATGTTACCATCAAAGCTAATAGCCATTGATCCCCATGACTTCCATGAATTGGTCCAACCCTTTTTGAAGCCAGCCAAGCTGGTAGCTAGCACATCTTGTGGTAGCAAATTCCGAAGTTTAATTCCATGTTAATTTTTTTCCCATTTGTCCTGATTCTTCCAGTAGTCAATTTCACTGGGTAACCTGTGGTTCTAGTATTTTGGGAAAGGGAAAGTAGCCTCTCCTTGTCCACTTTATCCACACTATGCATAAGTCTGTACACCTCAACCATGTCCCCTCGTTCACCTCCTTTCTAGACAAAAAAGCCCCAAGTATCACCACCTTTTCTTGTAGGGAAGCTGCTCCAGCCCCTCATCTTAGTTGCCCTCCTCTGAACCTTTTGATGCTGTACTATATCTTTTGAGATGCAGCAACTAAAACTGCACACAATATTCCAGATGCAGTTGCACTATTGAGTTATATAAGGGCATTATGACATTGGCATCTCTATTTTCAATCTTTATTATCTATAATATGGTGTCAGTCTTTTTTACAGCAAATGCACACTGCTTTGACACCTTCATTGAACTGTTTACCATTAATCCAAGATCTCACCCCGTCATTGCTAGCTCTGATCCCATTAGTTTTAGTTCCCATACTTTGAGCAATAGCGTACAGACAAAAAAATGAACCCTGAGCCAATATCCTAATTTATAACTGAGTGTTTTTAATAGTCTCCATTACAGTTACATTCAAATATCCTTCTGCACTATGTAAGTGTATCTGAAGTTCATCAGGCCTTCTGTCTCCAGTCCTGGCAAGTCCAACTGATCAAGCTCTCCATGCTTTGGGTAAATGCATGTTTACAAGTCTTTGTGAGCTGAACCCTTGGAATCCTAGTAATCCATCATAAGTAAAAACACATTCCCCAAAACCAAATTCTCCCACTGACACCATTTGTACATCAAATTATATCATTCACTTGCAGTATTATTTCCCTTTTCTGCCCATTTGAGCCACCAGCATCTTGAACTACCTTCCTAGATACTAAAAATCTATGGTGATATAGTTGTAGTCGTAATCGTTCTACATTTTGTTTTACATTAGCAGGTAGGGAAAATTGTTATTATATTTGATCACTCAATTCGTGTTCATGGCAGACTGCACACTTCACAAGCTAATAGGTCTAATTCGGACACATATTTCAGTTCCTTGTAATAGTTATCATCTACCACCATTCTTCTGATAGATTCATTGAAAAATTAAATTTTATCCAATAGCTATCAAACACTGCCCATAAAGGAGCTACACAATGGTTTTTTGAAGTGTTCCAGGTATGAAACAAAACTTGTTTCTTCCAAAAAGCATCATTTTGAGTGCTTCTATTCTATGCACTGACTGGGCAGTTTTGTGGGTTATGACTAGGTTGTATTTTTCAAACATTTTCTAATACAGCAGCAAGGACCAGTCTTGTTTCTGCTGTTGTTGGTTTAAACTTCATGAAATGATGTGGAACTGGGACAGAAAAGTTACTAGCTTCTGGGTGTGTTACAGATGGGGGTTTTTTTGGTGCCAGCAGCTATTTCTATGCGCAAGCATAAGCAACAGGAAAAGACAACACAGTTGCTTTTGCTCTACATGGCTGAGCACAAAAAAGTATGCCAAGTATTTTGTTGATCTTGCTAAATATGGGGTGTTAGCACTTACAGAAAAAATGTCCAAGGAAATTACTTTTTTTAAAATAAAAACATTAAAAACAAACCCTCACATATAATATGCTAGGGGAAAGAAAAGATAATCTTTTTGATTATCTTTTCTCCTTGTTTTGTAATCTTTTGGCTGAGAGATCCAAAGGACATATTTTAACAGAAAAGACTTAACATGAGATTTTTTAAAAATAACAAGCTAATCTAAATAGATTTTTCAGTTCGTAAAAATACAACTCTGTTCCACCGTTCCCTACAAGAATTAATTTTACTGATTTTAAAAATAGTTTTTATAGACGTATTTTCTGCAATTTGCATGCTAGGCAGCACCCAGCATGGACTTCAGTCCCAGCTACTGTTGTGGCCATGGGGTGAAACATCTCATTCTGCAGTAACAAGGGTTCCCCTTCCCCCAAATCTTGCCCTGTGATCTTGTGCAATATTGGCCATTTAAATTTTTTTCCCCCATGTTGAGAATGGTAGACAATTACAGGCTTTATATTAGTGACCCAATTTTCAAGCACACTTCTCCAGGATTTTGCATTTTAATTACTACCTTCATGAACAAAAAGAAATACTACAAATATATGAAAGCATGAACATTAATCATTGTCTATGTGCTGATATTCAAGAAACACAGATTCAGGTTTTAAGGCTTGGTGTACTTAGGCATCAGAAAAGTGAATATTGGTTTTAATAACCAAACCTTATTACAGTAAAAGCAGATGCCATCCAGATGCCATAAGATTACATGAATAGAAGATATGATTCAAAACATTACAAAATACTCTCTTTCTCTTTCTCTCTCTCAACTGAATTGAAACTATAGTCTTACAATGGTCACTATGTCAAATCTCATTTATTCAACTCCTATATTTTTAAACAGTTCCTTTAGCATATTTACAATCATAAGAGAATTGTAATAAATGTTATTCCAAGTGGTCTGAACGAACCCTGCAAAAAAAGTTTTTAAAACTACTTTGCTTGATAATTATAGTAAGATAAAATGGTTTAATTCCAGAAATATAAAGTTTTCATAGCAATACTGTATATTCCATTCAATACTGTATTCCATAATCAAAGGAATGTATGATGGATATAGATATCACTTTGAAGAAGTGAAAACTACAATGTAAAAGAGAAGATATATACAAAGCAAGATTAAAACATGGATTAAATGAACTATAGTCCAAGATCCACCAGATTCTAGGCTTACATTCAACTGAATACCACAGGCACAATAATTTATAACTTGTGTTTACCATATCTGTTCCTTATTTATTGTTCATTTATACCAAAAGGCACAAATATTCCAGAGTTCCTCATCCAGAGATGGGATGAAGCCTTCAAAAGAACAAAATGTATTTGTTTATGAAAAGATTGGATCTTTTGTATGTATTTAAAGGGAACTTCCTATGTTGAATACAGTATGATATAAATTAGAAACAGGAATTCTAGATATAGAACATATTGCAATCCATAGTCAAGGGTTGGGGCTGGTGGAATTTACACACGTTGAAAGAACATGAGCAGTCCTACCTATGTTCCTTTCATAGCCTCTAGCAGCTCCATATACATTAACAGAACCTGTACAAGAGGGGTTCTGGGCAATCAGTTCCTCCTTTTATGGAGGATTTCCATGTAGTTAGAAATATACCTAGGACCTTTTGTTTAGCCACTAATATTGTGGCTGTTGCATATTGAAGAGGTTATGCAGCTTTGGATATTTTTGTATCTGTTCTGTATTGTCACAGCTAGGATTCCTGCTCTAGATAGTTTATATCATATATGTATATTACATGCAATGTAATATTCTGACAGCTACTTGGATACGTTTCCTAGCATTTCATCTGGAAAAAACTTCAAAGTCAAAACTGCAGGCATTTTATTGATACCCTGAAGATATCAAGTCCTGAGACTTAACTTTTGTTCTAAAAAAGCAGTTCAAAATTCAGATGTAGTCTTAGATATGTTTACCAGTGAATCACATTATGCACAAATCATATATAACAAGTATTCATATTTTGAAATGGGAATGCCACTGTAACGCTAGAGCTGTTCTGGCCATTTTTGGCACCTAATATTGATATAGTAAGATAAACTTCTGTAGGGAAAACCACAACCAAAACAGGTGTTATTTTGCAGTTATTTGGGCACAATTCATGAATGCAACCCCTTTCCTATTTAAATCATAGGTGTCCTGCATGCATGTGACCACGTGAATAGGACTTTAGAGTCTTCCTTTCAAGAAAACGATGGTTTTTCTCCCAAACATGTTATAATGCTTTGTTTCCGTGTTGTACATTAGTTTTTTCTTTTCCATGTTGGGCACAAGACAATGAACCAGACTGCAAACCAGGGCCCATGAATTTAGAAATGACATTGCTAATTTTTACTTCTTTCATATTAAGAAATTAGAAATTAACAGTAAGATATACTGCTGGACCAATTTATTGCTATAGAGAGATTTTATTTTCAACAGGTTTTTTTTAATATTGAAAATATTCATTATCTTAAAAAATTATGGAACCATAGCAAGTAAACATTTTATGTATTATACAGATATTTTCACTCATGCGTCTAAAGCATACAGAGTACTCATCCTCTTTTTGTAATTATCTAGGATTTCTTTCAAGTTCATCAGTGGATCTTGAGATATAAATTCATGAAATTCTCTGTCAAGTTTTGCATTCTGTTCAGTCAAATATTTCTAGAAGAAAATGGTAATAGATTATTTTTTAAGTGCTTTGTTTTAGTTTTGATTTTATAAATGTACAACTTACAAAAGTTCTGGCATTATGAGATCCATTGGAAAATGTAGCTGGTATCTGTAGACAATTTTTTTTTTATATAAAACAA
Organism: Candoia aspera; assembly: GCF_035149785.1. Lineage (NCBI taxonomy): Eukaryota > Metazoa > Chordata > Lepidosauria > Squamata > Candoiidae > Candoia > Candoia aspera. Next base: position 160,011,379 of record NC_086155.1, read on the forward strand.
GTATACAATTATGAAATGTTACAGAAAGAGAAGTTTTAAGTGAGTGAAAGCTTGAAAACTTCCATTTGCTTCCATAGGTACAAGTAAAAGATTTGTAACAATGGAAGAATAGGGAGAGAACACCACCACCACCCTCCACCACTGCCCTACAGTAGTGGGCTCAAAAAGTTATAGGAGCGCCAAAGAAAATCCAAGTGACAAAAATACAGGAGGAAAACAGGATTTCTCCACAGGAAAACCATGATCTTATAACAGAGGAATGTATCCTCTCCACCCATTGTAGAAAATGAACTTTCGGAGTAAATGTTCTATTTTCCTATAGGGGAGCCTTAGTGGAAGAAATAGCCTGAGCAGGCCACACGCCTTACAGAATGAACCCTGGCCTCTCTCCAGATTACTAGCAAAATCTCGTAAGAGAAGAAAACATAATATTTTATCCACATGGTAACAATGCTGTGGAAATATTATATCATAAAGTTATCCTGATAAGAATTAATCAATTAAAAAGAAGGTATATCTTCATTACTTTGAGCATATCTAATCTACGTCAAGCTTTCTCCAAAATGGCCTAGGCAGAAACAAGCTTAAAAAACATAAATACGAACTATAATATAATCTATAGAATGCCATCAAGTGGCTGCATAACAGTTAACTAAAAAGGCATGTTAGACAGCAGCAGTTTTTCTCCGTTGAACAGATAGGCTAAGCAGAGACCTATATTGGGAAAAGATATAGGTATACAAGAAATTCATCCAGACAAACTGTATCTTGGTAATCTATATACTTCTAAAACTCTCATGTCTGTTTGTTTGTAATCTTTAACTGGGCGAACCGATGCATCATAGGGCAATAATTTTTGAACCAAGGTACCTCAAATGGGCTAACTTACAGAATGCATCCAAAATCCAGCACCATGACTCCCATGAAATTGAAATTTGGCAAATTTTATAAAACATTTTATGACAAATACAAAATGTCATAAAACATTTCCTGTGGTCAACTCCTGATGTTTGATTGTGCTATACAGTTCAATATGAATGACATGGGCTACTTTCAAGGCAGATACATCTCTGAATATCTCCCTGAATTTTTAAGAACTTTTCCAGTGACGGCAGTACATTAGAAGCTCTGCCATTGTTGGAGGCAATCCAGTTGTAAGAGGAAGATAACACTCTAATCACATCACCTAGTATAGTAAAGAACACTCAAAACAGTACCTCTTGAAATGGCCTGTCCTCAACATGAAAAACTTGTTGTTCTGCGCCCAGAATATTTAAAACAGCTATTTTAAACTGAACTGTAAGCACATCCTCAGTTTTAGTTAAGTAGCAACAGTTTCTCAACCTTGCTTTAAGCAGACATAAGGATTGACCCACAACATGCAAATACAGTATGATTTATTACCAAACTATGGGTCTTCCACATGTAAGAAAGGATACCAGGATACTGAATTAGGTATGATCTATGTTTGAAAATTGAGAGTGATAGTTTAGCTAATATAGCATGAGTTACCTCAACTGACTCAAGATGAGTAAATATTAGTTCCAGAAGATACTGCAGATTTTTATCTATTTTCCGGCTCTCTTCTGAAGTTGTTTGCATAACCACTTGGTATCTAAGGAGTAAATACCAGAAGATGGAAGGGGAAGAGAATATTGCATTATTTACACGGGAAAGCCTTCCCTCTATCTATAAATTCAAGGTTTGTATAAACAGTTTATAATAATTAGCACATGTAACATTACTCCAAAATCTAAACATGTTTCATTTAAAATTTTCCATTTAACTAAGATTAATATTTGTATTATGTTGCCTATCATATTCCAGATAATTCCTATAAACTCATCTTTATTATGAACCTTATAACTTAAGCTTATAGGACTGCAATGTTAACTTGGAAGTAAGTCCCACTGATTTCAATGGAGCTTACTCCAAAGAGTGACCAGGAATGCAGCCTTATCCCATCTTCAATGAAAACAATTATTTACATTTTCACATTCTTTTTTCCCGTTTACCTTTCCTTACTCCATTCAGTTCATACAACTGAATTTCAGTTGTAAGCTATTTTTAAAGAATAGTACGTATGATCATGATGCAATAACAGTAATTTATCTATTAACCTATCTGCCTGGGGATCAGAGTGATACGGAGCCCATAAAATGGCTGTACTGTTCATGAATCATTGTGCTCTCCCAGTGACTATATTGTGTGGTTTTTAATTGTTTTAAATGTTTTATACTGTTTGTATGGTTGCTTATTTTGTGGTTTTTGGTATTGTTTATGTTTTAATTGTAAGCTGCCCAGAGTCATGAACGTGAGATGAGTGGCTTTATAAACTGAATAAATAAATAAGTTCATCTGAGAAAACAAGGCTTTTTTAAAAAAAGCTTAGGATAAACCTCAAAAGCCAAACCTTTGTTTAATTAAACTAACCGGCATCGGATTTCATGTAGTTCCTTCATGGCTTCACTGACACCCTCATTGACACCATTATAAAGCAAACTTTTATGTTTCTCCAACAACTCCAGCTCTTTGATACTCTTTTCTTCTTCTTCTACAATTTCCTGCAATAAGTATATTATGTAATACCTCAGAACGGAATCATATGTTTATGACGTATATAGATCCTATCTATTGCAAGAAAGGGCATTGTAAATTTAATATAGTGAACTTGCTCCAGTTCTGTTATATTGTTAGAAGTCTTGCATCTGCTTATCTTTTAGATAATTCTTATTCTAGAGAAAATAAGTCCACTAATGCTGTTCTTAGAAATATTTATTCATGTTATTTACTAGATTTACATCCTGCCTTTATTTTCTGCATACATAACATTTCCTCTCCTATTTTCTCCACAACAACCTGTTAAGATGGGTTGGGCTAAGGGAGATTGACTGGCCAAAGTTATCCAGCCAGCTTTTGTGCCTGAGGAAGGATTAGAATTTATGTTCTCCCAGTTCTAGTCCAGCACCTTATCCACTACACCAGAAGGTCTCTTTATGTTATCTGTACAACATATCTAAATAGGAAAAAAAATATTCTCCTAATAATGAATTCTGTAGAGAGGTACTTATAAGTATATATCATATTTATCACAATACCTTTGTTTTCTGCTGACAGAAATCTTCCAGTTTTTGTGCTTCCTCTCTTAGCATTTTCACACTGCTGTTCTGTTCAGCTTCCATTGTGTTTACCTTAAAGAATATTATTTAATGAAGGGTGTTAGCACTGAAAATCATGGATACCTCCAGTTCATGTCCTTTTTTATTTTTTTAGCAGCAAATGGAGAACTTTCCACAGTACTCTCTTAGTGTTTAAAAAAAATTCTGGAATCTAGCAAACACTGATATTTGAGAAATCGTTTAGCTTACAGTATATACAGAATAAAGTTATATAGGAGTATCTACTGAACATCTAGAAATTAGGTTGTATTGTCCTTTGTCTTTTTTTCGTTCTATTATCATTTTCCTTTCCTAGCAGCTCTCTGTACTTGTTCTGAGCACTGAATTATGATTAGGAAGAATAAGACAAGCGTAGATAAACAAGAAGAGGATGAATATAGGTTGCATTACAGTATACTATATAGCAGTTTTCCACTAGACCAGAGGTAGCAAGGAACTGACCTGTTCCAAGGTATCTTCTAAGCCAATTTTTCTCTTTGTTGCATTTGCAATCTCCTCTTCAGTTTTGTTTATGAGATTCAGAAGGGGAGCCTGCCAAAATTATATAAATACCACAAAGGAAAAAATATGTCGTTTTCAGGTGAAGTTGTCCAGTTACAGGGATTCAAGAAAGAAATAATTTTAAAAAATGGCAAATGCATATAATATAGAAAAGATCTTCCTATAAGCTGATAAGGCAATATTGCAAGTATTCTTATATCAGTTCATATTCCAGGGAGGGGTTTTGTATTCTAAAACCACAGGAATTGCCATGCTAGATCAGACCGATGGTCTATCTGGTCAACTTTCTGTTCCTCATAGTGGCCAATCAGATGCCAATAGGAAGCTGGCTAGCCGAACAAGATAGCAGCAGCCTTTTCAACAACTGATGTTCTAAGGCAGCATCCTTAACCTAATGTACAGGGATTTCTGAGCCTTCATTAACATATACCAATCCATACATTGTGCTAAAGCCAATTCCTGTACATAATAAATATGGTAACATTTTCCCCAGACGCTCATTGTGATAAGGGAGTTGAACTTCATCTTTAAGTACTGTTAAAATATCGCCTTCATTTATTGAAAGAAAGTGATTGATCCTTTAAAAGAGCTCTACATGAAAAGTGAGTATATACTTACACGAATCTGAGTTCTGTACTTAGCCAGACAATTAGGACCTGCATCAGGATTAAATTTAATTTCAAAATCAAGACCACCAGAATTCTCTGCACTTGTAGGAATTAGTTTTAATTTTCTAGCCAGTTTATGGTATTCTGCCAAATTGGCTTCAATCTACAAAGAACAGACAAAATTAATAAGTATAACCTAAAAACCTTACAGCTTATAAAGCATATGAAAACTGAAACTGCTTCACAATTACAGTATTGTTTTGCATCTCTCTGTGTTTTCAAAGTTTGCCCTTCCTGTGTTCAAATTTTAATACAAGGTGTTGGCCTCCCCACAAGTAGATAGAACTTCTGAGAAAAATATTAAAATTACTCAAAGCAAATTACCAAAAGTTTTTTATTTGATGGACAATTTAGGGTTGGTGGATATACAAAGACAGAAAAATGGCAATTCAAGAGAGTATACCTACTTTTCTGAAAGACATACAGCAGATCCTTTGCAAGAATAGATATGATTTGGATTTCAAAGAATTTGGCTACTAAGGTTTCTAAAGTAGAGATATTACCAAAGACCTTTTCGGATCATAATCCTGTGAGTTTGGTTTATAAAAGGAAATCTAGTTCTTTTAGATGGAGACTAAATGAAATGTTGCTACAGAAAGAAGCAAAGTGAAGGATTGTAAAAAGAAATTAAAATAATTTTTTGAAAATAATTTACATAAAGGTGCTGATTTAAGAATGGTTTGGGATGCAAGTAAAGCTTTCATTAGAGGTTATTTCCTACAACATAATAGTGAACTCAAAAAGAAGAGTCAAGAGAAAATACAAGCTATTTTGGATGAGATAAAGAGAAAAGAACTAAAGAAATTTCTAGAGAAGATAAGTATTTCTCAACAAATAAAGCTTTTACAACAGTTATCTAGGTTAACAGTAAGAGAAATGGAAATAAAAATGAATTATGTAAAGCAAAAAATTTTGAGTGTGCAAATAAACCAGGGAAGTGGCTGGCATATAAATTACAAAAAGAAAAAGAAAAGAAAATGATGTTGAAATCACAAGAGGGAGATACTGTATTAATGGACAACATGACCATACAAAAAGCATTCCATCAATATTACTCCAACCTGTATAAAGGAAGCGACCTCTCACTAGAGAAAATGGATGAATATCTAAAGAAACAAAATTTACTGAGGATTACAGAGGAACGGAGGCAGATTATCAATAGATCTATAACGATGAGGGAAGTTTCTGAAGCTATAAAATAGATTAAACCAGAAAAGGTGCCTGGACCAGATGGATTATCAGGTTCTTATTATAAATGTTTTGAGGACGAACTTTTACAACCCTTACAAAACATGACAAACTCTATCTTGCAGGGAGGAAAGAGGCCAGAGAGTTGGAAAGATCAGACAGAATTGATGAATAAAACAGGTTTTAAATTGAGAAGAAGGTAAAATATCTGGGTATCTCTATGACAAATATGAACTGCAGTTATTTCAAAATAACTATGTTAAGACATTAGTTAAAAAAGACATGTTAAGATGGGAGAAACTACAATTGTCATTGCTTGGGAGAATTTCTGTGATTAAAAACGAGGGTGTCTTGCCTAGAATTATGTTTTTGTTTCAGACAATACCTGTTTTGACAACCCATGTACCATTTAAACAGTGGGAAGTCTACAGTGAAATTTGTGTGGCTGGGGAAAAAAGTTAAATATAAGGTGTTACAAGATGCAAAGGAAAGAGGAGGATTAGGTACCTGATTTGAAACACTACTTCACAGCTTGTTGTTGGTTTGGATGAAAGAGTGGGTGCTGCTGCGAAATAGAAGGCTTTTGGAGTTAGAAAGACATGACCTAAGATTTGGGTGGCATGGGTATTTGTGGTATGATAGTCAAGGTTAATGTGGATTTTAAAAATCATTGTTAGATGTGTCATATTGAGAATATGGAATAGATACAAATCCTGAAAATACCTTTGTGGCTCTCAGCACAAGAAGCATTTTATAGACAAGAAATAATAGACAAATGCAAATGGCTAACTTATCATGAGATACTAGAATTTTGTCAAGGGGAATATAAATAAAATTAACAGAAGAACAGCAGAGGGATATAGTTGTCAGTCATTTTCTTATCTACAGTTATTAGAAAGCTTTAAAGTAGACAAAAGAGTTTATGGTTTTGAACACTGTAAGACTCAATAGAATTGTATACAAATGATGAACGTGTAATTGCTAAAATGTATAAACTTTTATTGAAATTTGAAACGGAAGAACAAGTAAAAGAGTGTATGACAAAGTAGGCTAAAAATTTTGGTTATAATCTACAGATGGAACAATGGGAAAACATGTGGTTGAAAGGACTGAAATGTACACTATGTTATAACCTTAAAGAAAATTTTTATAAAATGATATACTGTTGGTATACAGTATGTCACCAGAGAAATTGTCTAGAATGTATAAAGGCACTTCAAATTTATAGCTGGAAATGTGAACAAGAAGGGACATTTTATCATGCTTGGTGGATATGTAAAAAAAGCTAGAAAATTTTGGATTCAAATACACACACTGATTCAGAGGATTTTAAAGATTAATATACAATTGAGACCAGAGGTTTTTCTTTTGGGATTGATGGACAAACAGTTGAAAAAAAAGTCATGGCATTTTTGTATATGGTAACTGCAGCAAGATTATTATATGCACGAAGGTGGAAAGACTTGACATTACCCACAATGGAGGAATGGTTGGTGAAGATGATGGAACTTGCTGAGATAGCTAAATTGACTTCTTTAGTCAGGGGGAAAAATTAATACATTTATTGCTGTCTGGAAACCCTTTATGGACTTTTTGTATAAAACAGAAAAAATGAACATGATTTATGGTTTTGATGATTAGATTGGATAGATTATAGAAAGAAGAGAGTCATGTTGTAACCATAGAGTAAGAGATAAATTTATAATTGTACTTATAACTGCTGTAAAGAAGAGCAGGAGCCACTTCTTTGTATCTTTTACTTTTTTTACTTTCTTGCACTTCTAGCTTTCTCTAAAATACAAGGTGAACTATAACATATATTTTAGGAGTCATTAAGATGCTATTACAATTAAAACCTATAGAATAACTTCCCCCCATTTGTGCAGCAACATCTAATGGGAATTCAGTGCCTGGTGGATACAAAGCCAATCATACTATGTACTGCTTCAACCTTTTTTGTTTGTTACCAAAATAGTAAATATAGGGTTATTATGCACCCCATCCTGGGATTCTAAAAAACAACAACACAACTTCAAGCAAGTTCTTTCATGAGATATTAACTATTTTTCTACTACCAGAATAAAATTTTATTATTTAATTCAGTTTATGGGAAATAAAGCAGCAGCAAGAGAAATGTTAGTGTTCCAGATGGAAAACTCAGATGTTCAAAACTTCAGTTTTAGCTATACATACTGCCTCTTTTCCTCTTGCATATTTTAATTCCTCATTCCACAGTTGTTGTTGCTCTGCCTCCAATTCCCTGGTTAATTTATTTACTGTCTGTTTCAGCTCCTCTATTTCACAATTCAGTCTCTCAATATCTGCAGTGGAATACTTCTGATTATCACAAACGAGCTTCAGATGTATGTTTTCCTGTTTCAGTGCTTCTATTTCCATGGCTAAAATTCAAGAAAAATAATTTTTTGTTAGGAAAACAGAAAAAAAAAACCCCTATATATAAATATGTTTTGTTGTAGACAACAGTATTTATTTCTATTTTGTTTTTAAAATATTTAATTTGAAGCTTAATACTTACTTGAATAAAATTTCAAAATATTAGGAACTTGAACTCACAAGAATCTACTAAAAGGCATGAGAAACTTACCAGTACTAAGAAAGTTGTAATGACTTCTTACTAACTCGGCTTTAACTACCTCCATAAATAGTTCAAAAAGAAATTCCCTACTTCTGTTTAGAACTTTCGCTTGAGCGGAGATCTACCCAATTAGTATTTTCTTTTAAAATTAATAGATTGAATGAAACAAACGATAAAATTAGTTATTGATGTTCAGCAGTTTCTCTTTACCAGCAGCTTCATGCTCCTCTGTAATACTTTTTGACTTTTGACTGATACTGCTTGAGTGAGATTCCAAATTGGCCATATAAGCCTCATATTTCTTAACATCTGTCTGTAAAGATGATTTCAGTCTCCGCAGATGCTCTAAACGGTCCTTTTTCATAGAAAAAAAGGGAAATTGCAGTGTGTTAACTAAAAACAAACATCAGATTCATAAAAACACCTTTCCAGAGCCATACCCTCAGTTACTCACTGGTTCACTTTCTCTTTCCTTTTCACGCCTTGCAATCTCTTCATTCAGCCTTTTTTCTTCTTCTTCTAACACACCCAAACGATTTTCATGTACCTTAAACAGATCCCCTGAAAGAAAGAAAATCAAAATAACCCTCTAATCACTCAGGTGTTCTATAACTTTAGTTATTAATCTGAATAGGGAATCTAGGACAAAAAGTATACACTGAGAAACAGACATTTTGCTAAGTATCAGACTTACACCATCTCCTAAAAGCTATTGTCATAATTTCATTACCCATGAACAGTAACACCAGCAAGTTGCTTCAACAGAAAACAATTTTATAAGAATTTTATTAGATTTAAAGCAAAGATAAAAACTACCAAAAAGCAAAAAAACTGAAAAGTGTGAAAACACAAGGGAAAAAAAAAAAGAATTATAAAGATTACAGAGGTGACTTCCGACTTTTAACAAGAATATACAGCAATTTCCATAATCAATCCTTTATATCAAAGCAAAATTACATTATTTCTGTAAATCATTGTATTAGCACATTATAAAAGTCACTAAATACAATTGCTCCTTCCCCTTGTATTAAAAAAATATATAAAAACCTCTTAATCAACTTCCCCCAAAACCAGTATTTATTTCCTTCCTACCACTATTTCTATACATTTCTGTCCACTACTATAAAAATCAAACTAAAAGACATATAAATTGTCTACTCTCAAAATTAATAGTACTGCTATTATAACAATCTTAATTCTATTAAACCTAAAACCAGCATTTATTGCTTATACTTTATTAATCTTAATCCAAATTGTTGAAAAAGAATATGAAGTCAAACAAGCTTTAAAAGCAATCCAGATAAACATTCTCAAATTCCTACCCCACTTCAAAATAGACCAAAGCATTCACACATCTCCACAATAAACACAAGGCATTTTTCACAGAGATCAGAGCCCAACTGCCCCAGCAAAAAACCTCCCACAGGAAAAAGCCTCTTTTCCCCCATCACTTTCCATCAGGAAGACAATTCTGTTTATAATTTGCAATTTGATGATCTGTCCATTTAACTGCTTCAGTTCCACAATCTGGTCATCATCATCAGAAACCTTGCTCTCACTATCAGCAAAGACATGTCTATTGTCGAGTTCCTCAACTTCTTCCACAACTTCCCCAGCCCGATGACACATTTTAAAGCTGATATTTTCATCGATGTCTCAAATATCTTGCAAAATAACTTGACAGGAGTCGGAAAAGATCTGTTTAAAGGACTGTTTAAGCTCACAAGGAAACTCTGAGAGTCTCCTTGAAAGCCTCCATGTTTCAGGCAGTAAATTATGGTGCCCCCTAGATACATGACTAGCGAGAATAGGAGTTAATGAGTTAATGGAAAATCTCTGAAAGTTGTTGAACAAGAGAAAGTATGCCAACAGGCAGCTCCCAGGGAAAGTAGTAGCAGAAAGCTGAAGATTCAAAACAGCAGTTTCAATGTGTAGAAAAATATTAAATTCTTCAAATTCAATACAAAAATAATAGCAGGGAGGTGATTATTTATTCTCAATCCTCCTTAGGGAAACAAGCCAAAACAAAACAAAAAAAATGATTTTTTTTTTGGTTAAAATTACTTCTCCTTGCTGTAAAAAGCCTCTTAGGGTACATAACTTTAAATATGTGTGTGTGTGTGTGTGTATATATATATATATAGATATATAGATAGATAGATAGATAGATAGATAGGGTGATTTAGAAATGGGGTGGCTTGACTTAGTGTCTCTTTAAGGCTACAGTCTTAAAGATGACCAGATTGCGACTTCGAAATGGTGATGTCCCAGCCTCCTGGAGGCTCTTACCAGATTGGCGCAGACACTGTTTGTGATTCTCTGGCTGTGTTAGGAATTTGGGGCAAAGAACCACACTGAGTCAGGAATTGAACTCTAGTATTTATTGTTCTACCCTATAGACAGAATCCTGCCAAACTGAAACCAAACTACTAAACTCTAACGGAAATATTCCAGAACACTAAGGTGGTTCTTTTCTGATCTTCTTGGCTGGGAGCGCAAGGGTTTCCACACTGCCCGTTCACTTTTCCCCCTGGAAAGAGCCCCCTCCTTCTTTACCAGCAATCCCCATAACAGGCTGCAAGTCGCTGTTCTGGAAGACAGATGGGATGATTCTGAGCGTTTTCTTTGTCCATGAAAACGCTTTGGGAAAAAGCCTGCCTGAGCCCCCCCAAAATGCTGCCTTGTCAGTTCTGCCAGCCGAGCTCGCGGACACAGCTGTTCAGTCGGCCATGTCCCCACCGGAAGTCAATAGAAAACAATTTTTGAAGATTTTTAAGACTAATACATGTTAAATGTAACAAATACACTGAATCTTCCAATCAATGATTTCCATTTCAGTGTATTTTTTCCCATCTTTCTTCCATCATAAAACTGAAGGTACTGAACATATGAGCTTCCTTGGTGTTCTTCCACATAAGTATCAATCAGATCCATATTTTTAGTTGCATCAATGTAGCTCCATTATGTACCATTAGACCATGCGCTCCCCCAATTTATTATTTTTATATATTAGATTTCTATCCCACCTTATGTCCAGGAGCTCAAGACAGCATACATGGCACTACCTTCAACAGCTTTACCCACAACTACTCATAGGAAAAGTTGGGCTGAAAGAGCAACTAGCTCAAAGTAACCTATTGAATTTTCAGGATGGAGGATGGACTTGAACCCAGTCCTAGTCCATAACCTTAGCCACCATTCTGTTAAATGCTTTTAGAGATTTTATTATTTAAGAGACATTAAAATACTACTTAATCAAAATCCTAAATAGCATAATCTGCATATATTAGTTCAGTAACAGTATGGATCTGGTTTTATATCTCATTGCTGAATATTCATATTAAAGACCAAAGAATTTATGATCTGTCTGCCCAGGTTTGACCTAGAAGTTAGCCTAAGCCAGTGAGGAAAGGTTTACAGAGCATTAACAGATAGACTAGATACAAAATGTCTATTATTTATATAATAAAATATACTGTAACTGGTTGCACTATTTGGTAAAAATACCCTAAAAGTTATAGTGGATAGCAATCATGCAAACAGAAAAATACTTTTCTTAGCCACATGAGCTCTGGCAATCAATCTAAGTATCTTGAGAAATAATAATACAGAAACTTATCTCACCTCATATCCTTAGATTAAGTGAGATGATTTGGGGGGCGGATACCACTATTTTTATACTATCATTAACAGTTAAAACCGAAAAATTCTACATCAATAACTTGGTGTAATTTTTTTTTCAAAAGTTTGAAGAAACTACAGAAAGCAAGTGGTAAAACATTTATAAGATTAATAGTAATACCTATTTTTTTTACATTTTACCATGTAAATTACTCACTTAATTTAGAGTGTATTTCAGCATCAAATTCTTCAAAAGTGTCTCCACCCCTCATGAAATGGTCGTAACATTTTACAGTGTAGTCTAAAAAGAGCTGAAGACATAATTATAAAATCAGTTCAGTTTTAGAGATCTTTTAAAATATGCTAAACAGTATTGTGCTACAGATGTTTGCTTTCTTTCTCTAATAGGAAAAGGTTTCAAATTACTGGTTCAAAGCTCACCCCACCCCACCCTCTTCCCACTTGGGCCGGTGTGTTGCTCCTTATTTTCTGGATAGCATCACTTACTCTCTGAAGAACAAAAGTCTCTTCTTTTTCTCATAGTGTTTGAAAGTTCTGTCTTGTGATCTCCCATGCAGAATGAGCACAGTTGATGCTGCTTTTCCTCTCCCCTTCCCCATTCTTAATACGAGAGCTTCAACTTACAAGGGATAGGTATTCTGTCAGCAAACTTTGATGCTATGGTTGCACAGGCAAATGTGGAAAAATCCAATAAATTGGTTGCCCAATGATTACTCAAAACTGAGCGGGGTATAATTTAAACAGACTGCCTGCTTTTTGTAGATTGCTAAAAACAATCAAAGGCTCCCTATATTTACTCCCTGATCTATTCCAACTACCATTAGGTTTTTTTCCAGGGACCACTGTAATGATGCCCTTCCTTCAGCACTGTTACAGAGCAGATATTGCAAACTCCCCATGGCTCATCATCTCTGCCCCTGTGACGCACAGGTGATAGAATCAATAATCACACACGGAGGTTTTATGCGACATTGCATCAAAATCTTATTCTTCCCCTTTCAGCAGCAATCCCTGGACAATTAAACATTTCTATGTCGATTTTCTGCTCACTGATAAGGTTTTTTATACAATCTTATACAATTGTTATCTAGCCTCAAGGTTTCGGCAGGGTATCTGTAGTAAGATTTAGGATGGATTGCTGTGCATGCCGATTTGTGTTTATCTATTTTGACTCCCTTTCCCCTTCTTTTTAATTTCTGTTTTATTTCTTGGCTAAAGGCTGTAATAAATCAAACTGAACTGAACCTGGTTCAAAGCAGCCAGTAAAAATGATTACCTGTAAAATACTATATATATATTATTATTGAGGATTTCATAAAAACATATATACTAAACTTTTATCAGAGTGATAATTTTATTGCCAGCAAGTAATATGCATTGGGAAATTTAGGGAGAGATGGCTAAAATACCTTGTTATGCAGAATTCCATCTTCAGTCTCTCCCAAAATCTGTCCTTCATCAAATGATTGTAGGTTTTCTTTCATCGAAGTATACAACTGAGTAGGACACAAACAATGACACATTCACAAAGAATAATCATATTTCATAGACTGTAATAACATGACATGCTATATTGCTCTTTCCTTTTCCTGAATAAATCAGAATAAAATTTCTGCTTCCCTACCCAACTCATCTAAACATTGTTGCCAGTTAGAAGGAGAACATTATTAAATCCATTAGAAATTATATTAACAGAAAAAAATATTAATTTTAATGAACTTTATTTTGTTCTGGTCTCACCCACTTTTTGGTACAGTTCCTGGCATGTAACTCAAATGTGGCCCTTTGCCTGAAACATATTGGCATCAGATTTGCTGTCATTATCTGATTGATCAAATTAGACATGGCAACAAAAGTGCAGCAGTAGCTCTAACAATACATTATAAACTACAAAGAATCTGTCAAAATCACAAGAACATCAAGCATTTCACTAACACCGTTAAATATTTTCAGTATATCTATTTCCTATTTACAGGCAGATCAAAATTAGATAAAATGCCAGTAAATACCTATAGAAGTGGCCAGAGATATATTTAGCTACTTATAATACCTTGTAACAGTCTGTCAGCCAGACCAGAGCTGCTACAATCTGAGGCCATGTATGAGGAGCTCCCACAGTATACATAGAGCTTTTCGACAAAGCAAACGGATAGCTGTAAGAAAAATGTAAGTTTTCTATAAAATATTTTAATTTTTCAAGAAAATGCCACATACAATTTAAAGTACACTCAGACACAAAAAACAACTGTACTTATTTTTAGTTTCCATCAAAACATTAGTTAAAATATATACAAGAATCTTATATATATAAGATATGGCTAGACAGTCATGCCAGTATAAAATAATATTAAGAACTTGCAAAGCTAGCTGCCAATATTATACTGAATTCAGGAACCTTTTGTAGAAGGGAGATATATTTGGTTATATTTGCTGTATAAAAGTTTCCCCTCCAAATTCAGCTAACTTCCTGACAACATTATGAATGTCTATGTAGTTTTCTTGATAACAATATAGGTACAGGTAGACCTCGAGTTATGACCATTTGTTCAGTGACTGTTCGAAGTTAAGACAGCATTGAATGAAGAGACTTATGACTGGTACTTGAAGTACTGGCCATTGCAGTGCCCCCATGGTCATGTGAACAAAATTCAACTTGCACTTACAACCAGTTGCAGTGTCTCATGGCCACGTGATCGCCATTTGTTCCCTGCTGGCTTCCCACAAGCAAAGTCAATGGGAAAGCCAGCAAGTAAGGTTGTGATTCACTAGGGTAAGTCTCCCCCCAGCTTTCTTCACTTGCACAAACCACACCCTCCTTCCCCTCTTCACTTGTATACACCCCGTGCCCTCTTTCTCCATCTTCCCTGCAATTACATGTACCCCGCACCCCCTTTCCTCAGTCTCCCTGCTCTTGCACACACACACACACCACACGCGCTTTCCCCGGCCTCCCTACAATCGCACCCTGATTGCCCACTGCACTTAGCACCCTCTCCCCTGTCTCGCTCACGGCTTGTGCCAGGCCTCCCAGGGCCTCCCCCACACCCCAAGGCACTCCCATGCTCCTTACCTGGGACTCCCTCTGCTTCCCGCTTAATGACCTGCGTGTCTTGGGTTATGACAACCGGGACTGCCTGGATTGCTGTTGCTAAGCAATGTGGTCACGTGATGTCGCTCTTTATGACTACATCACTTAGCGATGGCAATCCCAATCCCAATTGCAATCCTAACTTGAGGACTAGCTATAGACCTTGCTTAGCGACTGCCTTGGGCAGCGACCATTTGAAGTTACAACAGTGATGAAAAAGTAACTTTGCAACCAATGCCTGCATTTATGACCTTTGCAGTGACTCTGTTTGTTTGTTTGTTTATTTCTACCCTGCCTTTGTTACTTTTATAAATAACTCAAGGCAGTGAACATACCTAATATTCCTTCCTCCTATTTTCCCCACAACAACCCTGTGAAGTGGGTTGGGCTGAGAGAGAGTGACCGGCCCAAGGTCACCCAGCCGGCTTTCATGCCTAAGGCGGGACTAGAACTCAGTCTCCTGGATTCTAGCCCTGTTGCCTTAACCACTAAACCAAACTGGCTTTCTATCACGTTTGCCATTAAAATCAGTTAGTACATGTTGTCCTATGCCTGACCTGTTTTTTTCTCCCCCCACACAGTGCAGAGATTTCCTAAAAAAGCTATCTCTTCCTGAGCTGCTTTTCTCCACAACACAGCGCCTCCCTAAAAAGTGCTAACAGCAAGTTAACAAGCTCAGCTCTGTGAGCTTAATTAGCTGGCTCACAACTGCTGCCTATGACTGGCATGACTTTAATCAATTTCACACCTTCTGCTTTTGTTTGCCTCCTAAGCAGCTCAGGGCTCAGAGCTGGGACCATGCTAGGCAAACAGCTGGTGTTAGTGCATTCCTTTAAATGTGTACTCCCCATTGTGTGCCTGCTTACTCTCTTGTAATCCCTTCCTCTCCAATGAATGTAAATACAAACATCAATTCTCCTCTTGCTAATTATCCCAGCACTGGGGTGAGCATTCCAAAGGGCGGGGGAGTGAGGAAAAAGGGCTATAATATTTGCCCTTTTACCCAGCTTCCTTGTGAGTTGAGTACCGGAAACCTTCCCCACCATTTAGGCCCACCTGGCTGTTTGGGGCTGTATCCTTCTGACGCTGCAAAGCAAAGAAAAGCTGAAATTGTAAGCACAGTTGCGGTCACATGATTTTCCACTTAGCAACCGCTTTGCTTAACAACCAATTTGCTTGTCTCAGTTGTGGCTGCTAAATGAGGACTACTTGTAACACAAATAGTTTGACCACTTGTAACAATTAATATACTGTTTAAAGGTTACTAAATTAAAATGAAATATAATTAAGAACTTTTAAAACTCTGGGAGATGGTAATTTTCTAACATGTAATCAAGAAATGTATTATCCACCAAATATTCTTAGTTGTATTGATTCTTTTTAATTACTGAATTGAATATTTGGGGGGGGGGGTTGTACTTACCCAAGCTCTTTAAAAATTCTTGGGATTTCTTCCTCAAATTTAGAACCTGGAAGCTCATATGAAGGGCAAAAGAACTCATAAATAAAACTGAAAATTTTCACAAAGTCCTTAACAGATGGAGTTTGGAGTGATTTCACAGAGACTGTAGGACCATATCCATATGTTGTAAGAAACTAGGAAAAGAAATTAAAAAGTATTGTATGTGTTGGGCTTTATGCCAGTTTACAGAGCAGTCCAAATCTTTGTATGATCCAAATTATTGTTCAATTAGAGAAAACTCAGCAGATTAATCATATATTTTAAGAAAAGTTTACATATATTTTGTCATAATTTAAATACATTGCTGAAGGTTTTAAGATGCATTCTGTTTTTGTGAAAAGAAGTGCGGTAGTTCTTGGCATTTGTGATTTTTAATGTAAGTATGAAGGTAATTCATACCTTTTTAAAAAGTTGGATGAACCATTATTTCTTTAGGCTATTTTTACCTTGCTTTTGCCAAATTTCATTGATCAGGAGGCACAATTTATACTGATAAAAGAGAGATTTAACCAGTTAAACTAAACAAGTCCCGCATACCTCACAAAGCTGACGGATACATTGCTGAATGAATGTTTTGTCATGAAGTGGTCGAGGATCCTTGATTTTCTCCATACTTCCAAATGTACCATATTGGCTGTTCCGTAAGCTCCCAGGGCCACTAGTCCTAGAACTCAAACCACACAATGTGCATCCAAGTTAACTATGGCATTATTAATTTTATCTATGCAAAATTATGTAGACATGGAAAATGCCGTTTATAATAATGAATGAGACTTAAAGAGTGGCTTAATGGCTATTAAGTCTGTCATACCAAAGTCTTCCAGCTCAGTAACAGAATATTGGGAATATAAGACCGGGCAGTACAAATTTCACCAATTTGAGGACTATAGCAGACTTTGCATATGTTAAGGGCCCACTCCAAAAACGGCCAGGGCATATTTTTGGAGGGTCCCACCAATTCTCCAAAGCTTTGGAGGCTACAAAAGGGTTACTGGCAGGTTCTACACAATCCCTACAGTTTTTTTCACTCCTGGTATAAGGCTTTCCTGCACTTAAGAACTATCCAAGTCCTTGATGCTCTTTCTAATCCTTTATTCTATTGGAATAAAGCATTCATCTACACTGAAAGTGATACTGAAAGAATTTAGTGTTCAAGTTAATCCTACTAAGTGAAAGCCTCACTAACAATGCTAATTACCTTTTGCCAAAAAAACTGGTTTTCCTTTCTGATGTCCCTGGTGCATGCTTTCCCACACTCTGCTTTCCAAAAGTTGTCCTTCTCTCTTGCCTTGAAAAGAAAAAATTGTAGAATTGTGCAAATTACTAAAAAAAAACCCACACAAAACTGAAGCCTTCTTCTTATGCCATCCAATAAGGTCATCTGCTGTTTAATTTTTCCCACATAATCCCATTTTTACTGTGGTCTACTCCTTAATGTGTATATACCTTTTCTACTATAGTTTACTGCATGTGTACATGCACACACAAAGAACAGATCATACTTCAATGCTAGTCTAAACAAAATAGTGAATTTGTCTAATTACTCATTTTTGCATATAAAATACATATGTATGTGCCTTTAAGAGTAACAGGCAAAGTAAAGTGGCACTAGTATTTTCAACAGGCATACTTTGGAAATGTAAAAAGTCAGGTAAAGGAATGCCACCTCAATTAAAGGAATCTGAGTGTCTTACGGTTGGGGTGTATGAAGTCCTGTCTTGTTAGTATCCTGCACCCTGAGCGGCTGGATGGATTGCCGGCAACTGATACGACTGGTACTTGAGCTACGCCTCATTGTTGTAGGGAAAACTGTAATACAGAAGAACACTGTGATCTTTAGGTAAGCTCGTAGGAGAAGGGAGAGTAGATAAGGCTATGTCCAGGGCAGCAAAGGATTGGAGTGGATGGGTGGCAAAGCCTCTGCTGATAAGCTACTGGAAAGAGATGAGAGGAGAAAAGCCCTCTGCTACAAAGCAAGCTCTTTCCCGCTCCTGCCCCGCCCCCCCACAAAAAGGTGATTTCTGAAAATTAGGAAGAGAAAAAGGTTTGAAAAGGCTTTAAGCCTTTTGCTCTCTGGAAGAAAAGAAATGGAGTGCCTTTGCTGAACCTTTCTTTTTTTTTTTTTCCTGGATGGAATAAAGCTCAAAAAGGGGGGGGGGGGCTTCTGGCTTGCTCTTCAGAGGGAAAGAGGAGGGCTGCAACCATGAACGCATTTATCTGGTGGTGCACTGAGGAAACACACTCAGACTTACTTCGAAGTAAAAATGAACCAGCATATGTGATTTAAAATTAACTTTTTCTTTAGGAACAGAAAAGAGCTGGGGATTCTCCTCTCATGAAGGGAAAGGAAAAGAAATGTGTGACGGCGGCTTTAATTGATGCCCTCTGAACAGTCACTCATGCCCTTGTCATCCCCCATATAGACTATTGCAATGCATTCTACATGGGGCTGCTCTTGAAGAGTATTTGGAAGCTTCAGCCGGTCCAGAATGCAGCTGCGCGGACAGTCATCGGTGCTGCAAAATCAGCCCATGTGACACCACTGTTATGCGAGCTGCATTGGGTACCAGTTTGCTTCCAGGTCCAATTCAAGGTGTTGGTTATTACCTTTAAAGCCCTACATGGCAGGGGACAAGGGTACCTGAGGGACCGTCTCATCCCCATAACATTGACCCGCCCCATTCGGTCAGGCAGGGAGGGCATCAGCAAAGAAATTTCATCTGGCAGGGTCCAGGAGGCGAGCCTTTTCTGCAGTGGCACCCGCCCTTTGGAATATCTTGCCCTGGGAGTTGAGACGGGTCTCCTCACTCCTGGACTTCTGGAAGAAATTGAAGACCTGGTTCTGCAGCCTTGCTTGGGGTGGGGAGAGCGATAGTTCCACCTGGGGGTGGCTGGCGCCATAGCACCCCTTACCGATTATGGTTCCACCTCCGCTTGGATTTTATATTTATTTTCCTATTTATATTTTTAACTATAACTTAGGTGGATATGTTTTTACCTTTATTTTATTGTAAACCACCCAGAGTCCCCCGCTGGGGGAAAATGGGCGGTGATATAAATTTAAATAAAGAAATAAGATAATTTGTCCTCCGAGAAAAAGCAGAGGAGCACTACTACCTGGTAAAATTCAAACTAGCTCACAGACCGCGCCTTGGTTCCGCAAGAAGAGCATTTATATATTCAACCGTCGTCATCTCTCCGAAACCGACCAAGCTGGAAAAAAAGTGCAGCGGCCGACCTCCGTCAGATAGTAGTAACATATTCACCTGTAATGGCAGTACTTCCCTAGAAGCTTTCCCCGCTGCGTCGCCACTCGCCACCCTTTCTCACTCTGTCGCGGCCCCGCTTTTCCCTTGTTTTCAAAATCACCCGCCAGTCGCAACGTCATGACGATTTCCGGCTAACTGAAAAGAGCGGAAGAAGCCGACGGGAATATAAGAACGTCACTTCCTTCAGAAACAAGAAGTTGCTTTCAGGAGAAAATGTCTGGAGGGGTACAGTCGCGTTCAGTCTCTATGATTATCTCTGGGTTTCCACCGATTGTGAATTCCGGAGCCGCTCGCTGGCTGTGCATTACAGACGGCAAGGTGGCTTCTCTCTTGTGAGCGAGGTTTCTTCTTCTTCCCTGTCGGAGTAAGGAGAATAGGTCCAGCTGGCATGTTACAGGCTGATGTCTGTCCTTCGCGGGCTCTCTGAGCGCGGCCACTCGAGTCCGCGACGGGGCAGAAATCGTGGCTCAGGCTACGCGATCCACTCAGCGCGATCGAAAATGCACCGTTCACTCAGAAACTCTTTTGAATTCAGCAAGATTTACTTATAACTATTACTTAGGGTAAGACTGCAAGAAAGAACCCAGCTCCAATTTCATCTCCAGGGCTTCCCTGGATAGTTGTAGGAGGCTGCTGTAGTGCAAGAGGGGACTGATAACTTGACTGATAGATCTGCTATGGCTATTCCAGAATTATAACAAGATAGTGTACCTAAAGCACTGAGCTCTCTCAGATATATTAATCTAAATGTTGTTATAATAATTGTCCAAATTCTATAAGCAAAATTAACTTCTGTTTGCTCACTCCATGGTTTGATATGTTCAGGACTATTGTCTACTTATGGGCAATTATTTTTATATTTTTAATTTGAATCTTATCCTATGATAGAAACCAAATTCTACTGTTATATCTACTAATATGGATTTTAAACTTGCATCTTGGCTGTGTGCATTTAAAATCCTTACTTAAAAGAATTGGTAGCTACAGGAACAGTGAATGATGTGTGTCACAGTATAGAATCTCATATATCAACAATTTTTCACTGTTAAAAGTATCTGGAGTATCTATTCTTTATATAATATTTTTTTTCTTTTTGTCATGCAAAATACCTTACAAACCTTATCATCCATATATATTGGATACATGCCTCATCAGAATACAGGAAAGTATGTTCTCATAGGCTTTAGGAATAGCCTGAACTTTATTGAGTGAATTTCTTAAAGTATAAACTGCCATTTCTTAAAGTGGCATCTTTTTTTCAGGCTCACACAGATGCCTGAAAATGGTCAGGCTCTTGAACAGAAGAGAGGTGCTGTGCTCACAGGAATGTCTAGTAAACGTTCACAGAATTGAATTAAAATACTTGACATTTGAGTAAACTAATGGTAAATGCAGCAAATTTACTTCTTTGGGTTTTTTTTACACCAGGGAATACAATTTTTAATACATCATTTGGAAGAATTGTGCCTTGGAAACAATGTCAATTGTATGTTATCTGCCAGCTGGCTGGATGCTAGATCATCTCTCCTTCATAAATAAATCTGGATACTATTTTTGCCACTCCCTTGAGCATTTGGCCCAGGATTCTTTTGACAATACTGTTATCCCTGCTTCCTCAGGTACAGTTCTGCTTCCCATAAAATCATGTACAAAAGGTTTTGTTCCTGAATTTAGAAACTCAGGAGAAAAATCTGATCAGATGGTAAAGCGATACATATTTCGGGAAGAATTTTTTAACATACTTAAGCCCCATATTGCTGCAAGCTTCCAAATGGAAAGGCATGGCAGGACTAATCTAGAAACTAGTGAATCAGAACAGCAGAAGAGTGCCAAGGACAACAAGCCTGTTATTACAGTTAAAGCTAAAAAGGTAGAGTATAAAGATAAGTTTCTTATATATTTACATACATTTGTGTGCTGCAAAATTGGCCTGAAATGAAATTGCTGATTCATTATAAAATAGTTAGATTGCTACTTTTGCAGCCCAGCAGTGTGCTCTGTAGACTATTGGTAATAAGCAATGTACAAATCTTACATGCTTTCAGCATTTAATAAACCTTTGGTAAAAGAAATCAAGTAAATCTAATTTTAGCATGTGCTAATAAAGTTGTATTATTTTAGTGAATTTATAGATAACAATGGTCCTGTTCTAAAAGGACCATACTAGTAGTTCACTGGGTAACATAGCATTAATACGTGTCTTATGCTCATACTATCATACGTGTTTGCGATCCCTGAGTTGTAATCTTAGAAGAAATTTAACTTTTAATGCTGGTTTCCTTATGTGGCAATTTCTCTTTCAAGAAGCTACATTACCTGACTTTCTTTCTCTGTTGAGACATGAATGGTGACACATCTGATAATAGAAGTGAGATATTCTTTCCCATCAGTCCTTTGAAAATCCTATATTTCCACTATAGCCAATGGTTTAGAATAAAAAGGGTGCTGAAAAAACTGTAGTTTCCCTTCACACACCTTGTTGTTGTTTATTCATTCAGTCGCTTCCGACTCTTCGTGATTTCATGGACCAGCCCACGCCAGAGCTTCCTGTCGGTCGTCAACACCCCCAGCTCCCCCAGGGACGAGTCCGTCACCTCTAGAATATCATCCATCCATCTTGCCCTTGGTCGGCCCCTCTTCCTTTTGCCCTCCACTCTTCCTAGCATCAGCATCTTCACACACCTATCACTCATTTATTCTGGATCACCCTCCCACCATCTGGTTCTCTCTGGATATACAGTATTAATACTACCGGGTCTAGGAAAATGTAGCATCAACATTTCTGGAAGGGATCAGGGTAAGAAACACTAGTCAGATAATATCACTTCCCCTAGAGTCATAATTTTCATTATCTCCAGCCAGCATTGGCTGTGGATTATGCGAGTTGTGTGTGAGCTCATCTGGAGGGTACTGCATACTAGAGAAAGATATCTTAGGTAATCAGCATTACAGGTAGTCCTTGGTTAACTATGGTAATTGGGACTGGAATTTCCATTGCTAAGTGATGTGGTTGTAAAGTGCGATGTCATGTGACTGCATCTCTTACTGATGGCAATCCTGGCAGTCCCCATTGCTGTCGTTAGATGAGGACTCCCCCTGATCTAAGCCATTCCCGGCTTGGTCTCTCCCAGCCCGAAGCCTCGGTAAGGAACTGTCTCCTCTGCCTTCTCTTCAACTCCTGCCTATCTCCCCCTATTTGGCTGCCCAGCTACCCACTGCGCCTGCTGCCCCCATTGCATGCCACACCACACACCACTACTGTACTGGCCAGGGTTTTCTTTTGTGCTGCCTTTTGTGCCAGTACAGCTGGGGCTTCTCTTGTGCCTCACCCAGGGCCTTCTTTTGTGAAAGAAGCCCAGCATGTGAAAGAAGGTACCTGCAAACCAAAAGCAAGAAGAAAATTCCCTAAAATTAACATTTCCCAAAGAACAGGAAGAGTAGGAGATAAAGAAAGATCACAGAGGAAATTCCTAACTATCTACATCCCACTGCAACTTAGGGCCAGTAGATTCTGAGATTCTGAGAAGCACTGCCACCATCACATGGCCAACCGCATTAGGTTGCAGGTTGTGCACCTATGAGGTCTATTTGCTGTTTACTGAAATATATATTTAGTTGTCTTTTATTTTATTTATTTGTTTTCTATCCCGCCTTTATTATTTTTATAAATAACTTAAGGCGGCAAACATACCAAATATTCCCTCCTCCCCCTATTTTCCTCACAACAGCAACCCTGTGAGGTGAGTTGGGCTGAGAGAGAGTGACTGGCCCAAGGTCACCCAGCCGGCTTTCATGTCTAAGGCGGGACCAGAACTCACAGACTCCTGGTTTCTAGCCCAGCAACTTGACTGCTAGACCAAAGTGGCTCTCTAGATAGTCTGTCAAATTGAAGGAATGCAAGCTCGTCACAAAATCCACCTTTTTACCATATACAGAATGTAGCAACTTTTAATGCTTTTGAGTGGTAATCTCGCTAACATGTATGCTCATTTTCAACTTTAGAAACGAAAAATCAATGAACTTAATCATGGTGAAAGTGATATCTTAGAGTATCATTTAAAGGTAAGTTAGAAGAGTAATAATGTGAAGGTAACCATTTGTTTTTGTGACATATGCTTATTTTATGAAATGTTCAGTGTTAGAGAGACTTACTTTGTATGTTGAAATAAAAGCTGAATTCACACTTTGTGTTAAGTTAGAATGTGGATTGTTAATTATGGCTTAATACATTGTATGAACCCAGCGTTGCTTAGTGCAAACCATGTTAAAATCATAAATACTGAAATCTTTTTCTTGGAAAATCCTGATAAAGATGTTTTAGCTGCAGTTTCTACTATAAAGTGCACTCTTTTGCTGTTCTAAAAATAATGAGTATATATTGGTAAACGTTAGGCGATTCTAATCTCCTGGGAGAGAAATCAATACAGGGTAATGAAATAGTTTTTCAAGGGGAAATAGTTAATTAATCACCCAGCTGTGATCATTAGGAAGTAATATGCAAAGAGGATATGTTTCATTTAAAGCCTTACTAATGCTTTGCCTACAGTGGGCAGATTGGTGTTTCAGCCATATTTTAGTATGGAAAAGTCACTATAAATGATATTTCAAAAAGTAGAACAGAGATACTGCAAGTCAATTATTTTGAAATGTCAGTAAAGATTGCAGTGACAGGTCTAGATAAAATATTAAAGTGGCAAGATATCACACTACCAACAAAGGTATGTATTATCAGGGCCACGGTTTCCCCAGTTGTAACATGGCTGTGAAAGCTGGACCAGCAGAAAAATTGAAGAAGGAAAAATGGGTGCCTTTAAGTTGTGCTGCTAGAAAAAAATGTTGAGAATACTCTGGGTTATAGGGAGAACAAATATTTAGTATTAGATGAAGTGAATCCAGACTTTACTGCAAGCATTAATAATGAAACTAAACTTTAAATATTTGGGGCACAAAATATGAAAGTGAGAGTTATTGGAGAAGACCCAGGTGCTTGGAAAAATGGAAGGCAATTGAAAAAGAAGCCAACATAAACCAAGGTAGCTAGATACTCTCACTGGTGACACAAGTATACAAACTCAAAGAAGCAAGTACTGACAGTCATGTTGAAATGATATCCATTGGATGCAAAGCCTCAGAAGTTACTGAATGATTAAAAAACAATAGCAAACCCAGTAAAAAAGAGGTAGTGTGAAACTTCCTTAAATAAAAATTCCTTAAATTCTTCTTTTGTAAGTGGTAGTGCAGACATACTCTATTTACTGTGACTAAAGCCATTTCCCCATTACTGACTTTTAATATCTTGATAGCATCGTCCAGTCGTCGCTGAAGTGATATAAAGCCTATCCTAATCACTATTTTGGCATAACAGTGGTTAGATGACTCTAGAATATACTTTAAGTTACTAGTTTCTCTCTGACTTAAGAGATTATGCATGGGCCAGAGTATGCTGTACTTTTAACCACAATTAGTCATGTGAGCAGTGGCTGATTTCAAATGCTAGAAAAACCAGAACTCTTGTTAACTTTAATTGTGTTTCACATCAGTGGCAGATGCAGCTTTAGACAGTAGGGAATTATTTGCTTCTGTGAGGGTACATGAAGTCATGATTTGTTAATCACAGCCGAAAGAATATATTCTGAATAATATATGTGCTGAGCCATAATGTAATTTGTTTGGTTTTTGCTTAGCATTATGATAAAGCCACTTCTTATGGCTTAGTATTATGATACTTAGTATGATTTTGTTTTTTCACTATTCTTATTTATAAACCATGAGTTTATTACATAGGTTGATGGGTAAATATCTTACTTAACAAACTGTGTAGCTAAGCCATGGCTAAGTGCGATGTATGAATGCAGTTTGGCTTGTTCTACAGAGGAAAATGCTCTTGTTATGTGTAAATTAAGCCTTTTAATGGTGCTGGTTGTTAATTGGCTTTGTTTCTTGATCTTGTGCATTCCTAAATACCGTGAATATTTTGTTGTTTTATTTCCTTTTCAAATTGTAAATTAAGCAGTAATGATTCCGTAAGGGACTCAAGGTGAGTGGAAGATTGCTAATATAATGAAATTTATTGTAATGTGAAAACATCCATCTGAAGGATTCATAACATTCTCCTTTGAAATAATTTATAAGGTGAACAAACCTGAAAGCATTGTATGCTTAATGCTTAGATTGTGCAGTCGTTAATTCACACAAACTTACAAATAAATTGTGAAATCTATATGTTTCAAGCAATTTCCTTTTATCTTTTATTGCTGTACAGATCAGTGGCATAATTTTGGATGGGGCCAGATGTTTAATCCAGGAAGCACGCAGGAGTGGTTTCCTTCAGCCTAGTTCTACAGAACAGTTTTGTGCCAAGACCTCTGACAGAGGGCACAGTGATTGCAGTTTGGCTGAGCTGTGTGAGATGGCCAAGAGTTTCGTTCCTTTGAATGAAAGAGAGCAAAAATGTGCAAGAGACAAGGAAACCTCTGTCCCAGAACAAGTTCAGTTAACCTGTGTTACTGAAAATAATACAAACAATGCAAAGATGTTAACACTAATGGGACAGGAGTACTTGTTTCCCCCCAGAAGTGCATTTCTTTTATCAGATATTTCATGTATGCAGCCACTTTTGAATTGTAAGTACGTATCTTAGTAAAATTATCTACTTGTTCAACAATCCCTAAATACTTTTCTATAGTGGTTTTATGTATATTTTAATAAGGAATTGAAAGATACCTGTCTATCTGCTTGAACAATTTGATTTGAGCAGCAGTATTTTGCCTTGATATAAGCAAAATATTGTATTTATCTCTGTATAATGAATAACCAACTTTCATGGTCCATTTCCTTAGGTATAATTTATGCTTGGAAAATAACTGTCTAATATATAAGTTCTAGAACAAAGTCTGCCTTGATATGGTACATGTGAAGCTGTCAATTTCATTTCACAGGCAATCATTATATGGAATTGAGCCATCAGCTAAGTACAGCTTTACACCTAAAGCAATGGGGTTGATATAAACTTAAAAGAGCAGATTTCTTTCTATATATTTATTGTTTTAAAATGCAGGGAAAGATCACACTTTCACTTCTTTTGAAAGATGTAAGTATTAGGTGCTTAAAATATTGGAAGCACTTTCATAATTTCAAAGAATTGTTATTGCAATTAATGAAGAATATTTCTTTTTTCTAGCTAAAAAAAAGTATGGCATAATTGTTATAGATCCACCTTGGGAGAACAAGTCTGTTAAAAGAAGCAATAGGTATGATTTCCCATGAATGTGTATTTTTATATAAATTATGTCATCTGGCATGTTACGGCTTTATCGGTATAATAAGAGAGGAATTTGCAACAGGGTTTCTGAACGTATCACAAAGTTTGTTGTGTATCAGCTAAGGGCATCCTAACAAGTTTTTTTATGGTTGGAATTCTCAAATGTCAGAGGTTATAATGGTTAGCATTTATTAAATGGAATTATTCTGTTAAAATGCATAAAACTAATAAACCAGTAGATTGCCATAATTTGGGATTATTATTTTTATGGGAATATTTCATAAACAAAAATATTAATTTAAGAGTATTGTAATATAATTCTGGGCTGATTTGATTGGAAACATGCAGGTTATAAATACCATAAATAAAACTTTAAAAATAAGTAACTTGCTCTGCTCTTTTAATATCTTTTTATTGGACCTAAGGTGTTTTTTTTATAACTAATAACTTACTCAGGTGTGTTTCTAATTAATTCATATATTAGAAAAGATAGTGAACAAAATTAAAAGTGAATTGGAAAATGGGCAAGATATTTTAATTCCTTAAAATTAGTTATTTATTCAGACAATGCAATATCATTCAAACATCCATTTAAAGGAATACAGGTAATCCTTGCTTATGGACTACCTTGTTTAGCAACTGTTCAAAGTTATGATGGTGTTAAAAAAAAAAGCATTGCAACCAGTCCTTGCATTTATGACCATCACAGCATCCCTGCAGTCACGTAATCGCCATTTGGGTGCTTCTCAATTGGCTTGCGATAAGTAGAGTTAATAGAGAAGATGGAAATAAAATTGTAAGTTTGGGTCATGTGATGTTTCTCTTAACTGAAGAGGAAGTGAGATCATAAGCCTGTCACAGTCATGTGATTTTTCACTTAGCAATGTGGCACTTAGTGACCAAGTTGCCAGTCCCAATTGTAGCTAAGTGAGGACTACCTGTATGTGGATGTTTTAGAAGTATCATACAAACAGTCCTTAAAGCCAGTTTGGTCTAGTGGTTAAGGCAACGGGCTAGAAATAGCAGACTGAGAGTTCTAGTCCCACCTTAGGCATGAAAGCCAGCTGGGTGACCTTGGGTCAGTCACGCCCTCTCAGCCTAACTCACCTCACAGGGTTGTTGTTGTGGGGAAAGGAGGAGGAAGAAGGAGTATTAGGTGTGTTCCCCGCCTTGAGTTATTTATAAAAAAAATAATTATGGTGGGATAAGAGTAAAATAAATAAAGGGTTGATTTGTAAGTTAAGAGGAAAAATGGCTTTACATGAAATGAGAAGCACATTGAAGGAGTTTTTCCCAGAAAACTGAGAGCTTGGTTTGTTTTTAAAGCTGAATGTACACAGAATTTTCTCTCCAAAGTATACTTGATAACTGATGCAGCTTTAAAGAGAAATGTTTGTTTTGCCATTTTTAAAATAGCGTCTGTGTAGCCCACCATTCTATATCCATGATAATTAACCGCAGGCTTTTGGGAATCCTGCAAGCAAAACATACACATAAGTCTCTTGTTTCTTATCCATAGTAACTGTCATTCAGAAGCCTATAGCCTCATATGGCAGGAAGTAAATAATCATAATGATTGTCAGCCATTGATAGTTTTTTTCCTATCAGAATTTTCATAATCCCACTTTAAAATTCTGTACCCTGGTGGCCAATAGCCAGTCTTTAGTAGTGGATTTCATACTTGAACAAGAGGCTGCTTCCAAAATAACGAATGAATAGAATAAATTACAGTCAAATTGCACCTCCAACGATTCATCTAATATTTAGAATTGCAGAGAAATATTTCTTTAAAAGCTCATTTTGCTTCAGAAGTTTTTTTAAATACATATCTGTTTTTGGAAATGAAAAAAATACTGTAATTTGATTGCTGTATTCAGTAGATCTGAATGTAAAGAGAAAGGCTTTCACCACTGGATGTCACTCTTGACTTAAATTTAATTGAGTTGGATGTTGTTAAATTAGACAAAGTTTGTAAAAAATTGTCAATTTCAGACATCCGTTTTTCTTTCTTGTTTTGAATGAGCGCTAAACTTTCTCCATATATCCACACGTAGGTATGGTTTCTTGTCTCACTGGCAAATCAAAGGAATTCCTGTGCCAGCACTGGCAGCTCCGAATTGTCTTGTGGTCACATGGGTGACCAATAGACAGAAGCACTTACGATTTGTAAAGAATGAGCTTTATCCTCACTGGTCTATACATGGTGCAGTCGAGTGGTTCTGGGTGAAAGTAAGTTTGCTGGATTTTTTTCTCTGTTCAATATTTGTTTATAGTAATCCCAATACTAATTTTAGTGATCCGTTTTAAATGCATTTTTCCTTATGTATGCATGTATGTATTTTT
Organism: Candoia aspera; assembly: GCF_035149785.1. NCBI lineage: Eukaryota > Metazoa > Chordata > Lepidosauria > Squamata > Candoiidae > Candoia > Candoia aspera. The sequence goes on from NC_086155.1 coordinate 160,040,576, forward strand.
TTCTTAATTTGTAAGTGATGAGTTAGGATATTCAAGAACACACACAGCTCAGTTCTGATCATTAGGCCTGCATACTATATTTCTATTATTATTGCAATTAAGGTTAAGAATTAAAGAACAAATGCCTCTGAGAACATGTTCAGCCCAGAAATTTGTGATCAATACCAGAGCAAAGCTCATACTGTTTTTTGTTTTTCTACTAGGAGTTTTAGGATGGGAGGACAGGTTTATTTATCTATTTGATTCCTACCCCATCCTTCTCCTGTGGTGATCACTAAATGCGGCTATATAAAAAGTAAACATTAAAATTAATAATAAACACACAAAACAAATTCAACTCCCGAGGGAGTGTATTCCACAGCTGGAGAGCAGAGATGTTGCTTCTCATGTATCAGAATGAGAGTTTCTGATAGTGGTGGCATCTTAAAAAGGGGCTCTCCTACCAGTGTTAAACATTGGACAAGGTCTAAATGGGACAGGATGTTTTGCAGATAGTCAATCCCTTTAGGGTTTTATAGGCCAACATTGATACTTAAATTATGACTGTTAAGCCATTAGCAAGCAGTGCAGACTTTTCTGTATGGAATCATATATTCCCTGTACCTTGCACTGGTTAGCAGCTTAGCTGCTACATTTTACACCAACCACAACTTCTTGACACTTTTCAAGGGTAGCCTCATATAGAGCACAGTGGATAACCATTGCCAAACCTGTCAGGCTCAGGAAGTCATGCAGTTGGTGGCTAGGCATAAATGTACAGAGGTGTAACTTTCACATCCAATGATAGCTGAGGATTGAGGAGTTCTTAAACTTTCAGAGGGAGTGCACCTCTGCCCAAAACAAGCTGAATTTCAATTTCCAAATCCATTTTCCTGTTTACTAGCAGCACTGCTGTCTTGTCTGGAGTAATTTTAGCCCATTATTAAATTTAGACAATGTTCAAGTATATCAATTGCTTCCTTGGTGTAGTATGGTAAGGAGCTGATGATACTCGTTCGAAAATTCTGGATGACCTTCTCCAGCAGTTTTGCGTAGATACCAAACAGCATAGGGACAGGACTGAACCCTACAGGACACCAGATAGTAGATAATTAGGTGACAGACCATTGTCCCCAGCACCACCACCTGGTTATGGCAAAACTCCCTCTTCCAGGCTGAGTGGCTTTGCAAATGCTTTAGGTAATCCTGCAGTATGCAGAGCAGCTGTCTTTGATGAGCACTGAAAATGTGCTGTTTGCCAGTCACCTTTTCCTTTGAAGAGCACTGCAGAAGAGGTGCTCTTCGGACAGGTCACCACCTCCAGCTTTCTGGGCAGTCCCTCAACATGCACCCAGCTGTCCAGCCTAGAACCCCTCAACCTATGCGAAATATGCTGTCATGAAAATGTCTAGCCTGGAACCGCATTGGCCAAAACGGGGGTAGGAGCTGAGGGGACCCTTGGCCAAAACTGGGGTAGGAGCTGAGGGGACCCTTGTCCTGCAGTATTTATGTAGGCTGTATGCATTTGAGGCCACTCAAATTCTTTGTTGAGACCAACTGGCTCACATTTTTCCTTTGGTGAAGTGAATTACGTTGTTTCCAAGGTGGAAAGCAAATCTAAGCTGTTTCACACAGGCCTGTTCCCTCCACTGTCCTGGCCACCCAAATGCAAAAGATTATGCTCAGAATTGGCAGACTGTGGAATGGAGCATTGGATTAGTGAGATGAAATTTCTGTAGCCCATGTCCTTTCTACCTTCTGCCTTCCAATCTTAGCCTTCTGTACAATGAAGTAGACTAGTGAACAAAGATGGGAAGGATAACTTGCTTCCTTTTCTGTCAACCAGTTGTCTATGATTCACATGTTGTCATCCTGGATTAAATCCTGGATAATAGATGCTTTTTCCAGCAATTGATCTAACATTAAGCAGTAGGGCTTTTAGATTGGAGGGGCTATTATCACTATATTGTTGATTTCCCTAGTTAAGTTGTAAATGGAAAGCAAAGGGAGGGATGCCATTCCCCCTTGGTGACCAGATTGCAACCTTTCAGCATAAATCTCCCTGTCAGTGACTGTATCAGTGTTCATTTCCAGGCCATATTCCATTCCCCACTCTCTCCCGTTTTCCTGATCTGTTAAACCAGGCCATGAAAAAAACAGCAGTCCAAATTCTGGCCTTCCTCCACCTTCTGTATAAGGACATAGTTATATGGTGAGGCACCATTGCAAATGGCAACCATGATGGGTGTAGCTAGTCACAAAATTCCTACGAAGCAGTTGCCTGCCACCCAGCTCTCTAGCTCTTCAGAGTGGTTTTTGCCACCTTAGTTTATTTTTGTTTTGGGGACATAGGAACACATTTCTAAAGAAGCACTGGAAAGCTGCCCCTTAGGATGTTCTTTTCAAAAATTGCCTTTGGGGTTTATAGAAAACCCAGAGACAATTTTGGAAATGCAGATTATACATTATACAGCTAATGCTTTGTTTTCTAACATGCTAGCTAGATTTTAAAAACAACAACTTAAAAGGTGGGACAGGGTATCTGGCAGACACAGATGAGGTTTCTATTGGTAGAGTGGCACCCTTAGGTTGGGACCTGGAATGAGTAGATGGTGCTGCAGTTTCTGTACATGTTTGTCCAACTGTACATTTCATTTGGTTTGGTGGAGGTGACTTCTAGGATAAGGGTCTGTAAAATTGCAGACTACTGTTATGTATTTTCATATCTATAAAATAAGAAAGCAGTCTTGATTTTAGTTGATGCAAAATAATTAACATAACATTTAGGTAAAGGTAAAAGTTTCCCTTGACGTTAAGTCCAGTCGTGTCCGTCTCTAGGGGGCGGTGCTCATCTCCGTTTCAAAGCCAAAGAGCCGGTGTTTGTCCATAGACACTTCCGTGGTCATGTGGCCGGCATGACTAAACGGAACGCCGTTACCTGCCCGAAGCAGTACCTATTAATCTACTCACATAGGCATGTTTTCGAACTGCTAGGTTGGCAGGAGCTGGGACTAGCAACGGGAGCTCACCCCGTCACATGGATTTGAACCACTGACCTTCTGATCGGCAAGCTCAGCAGCTCAGTGGTTTAACCCGCACCGCCACCGTGTCCCTAACATAACATTTAACAACAAACAAATAAAAGTTAGAATATTTTTCCAACCCCTGTTCCCTCTATCCCAGTAATTGTGAAATGTGGTATTCATGGCAATAAATAGTAATTGTTAATGAGTCTTATGCTAGTTCCATTAGTTTTACTTACATTTGATACTGAAATTGTATCCACAGTTAAAACTGAATCTTGCTTGTAAAAAAGATTTGTTTTCAAAGCACTAGCTTCAAATTTGCTTTTACATTTGGAGCAATTCCTTATTCAGTAGCTTCTCTGATATCTGTGAATCTCAATATTACTCAGCTTTAACAATTATTTTGTATTTACCAAAGCTGATACATTAGCAGAAGCTTAAACTTAATTTTTATGGAAGTTTAAAATGGGTAATTTTTAGCATTTAGCCTCAGAGAGTGATACATAAAGCATTAGAATTGATTTTGTTTGACCAGATTTGGGCAGCTGTTGAACCCTGATCTGGAGAAATTGATATATTGATTTGTACTTTCATTTGTAGTCACGTCAGAAGTAATTAAATATGGTTACAGTGCTCTACTAATGTAGAAAACAGCCACTGTTTTCTGTATTAATAACGAAGTTGTGTAAATCACACCAAAAATAACGTGTTGTGCTGCTTGTTTATACTTGCTACATTTGTTCAAGTTTCTCTGTCTCAGATTACAAAGTCTGGAGAATTTGTGATTCCATTAGATTCTCTTCACAAAAAGCCTTATGAAATTCTTGTACTGGGCAGAGTGCAGGGAAATACAGATGTACCGTTAAGGTATGGACACTGATTTTGTTATATTATTAATGTGCAGTATTATTGCATAGCATTTAGTCAGAAATGCTTAGCTGAGTTTTGCAAACACGTTTCAAGGAATGAGAGTGGAGTTTCTTAATATAAGACTGAGGATTGTTAGCTTTAAGCAAGTTGCAAACTGCAGTTTTTATTTTTTTCAGTTCACTTTAGATCTCTGATTGCTTGCCTTTTTCCCATGATGCTGCAAAATTATTTTTTTCAAGAAATGTTTTTAAGTGCCTTTAATGAATATTCAGTTATTACTCAATGAGTGGATAGGATATCATTGTAGGGCCATCTGCAGGGAGGTTCCACAGGAAGTTGATGGGGGTTCATGGGAAACTAAGGGCAAAGGGAAAAAAAAGTTCCCTCAAACACAACCGATTTTCTGTTGCTGGGGCTTTGCCTTTTGATCAGGAGTTCTGGGATTGTTTTTTTTTTAACCTGCAAGTTTCATGACCTGAAAAAGTTTGAAATCCTCTTGCTTGCAGAATGGTTTCCACCAAGCGGGTACCCTCTAGATGAGTCAGACTTCTATTCCCATAATGTCCAGCCAGCTGGTTGGAAATTATTGGAACTGAAATCCATCCAGGTTGGGAACAGGGCTAGTAGACTGCTCCTTCTTTCTCTGAAAAGGTAATTCCACCTGCTTTGAAAGCTCCACTCAGTTTCTTGTTAGCATGTGGCAGGTGGGGAAAGGGAAAGCGGCTGTTAACAATAACTACAAATCACACTTTCTTTACTACCAGTCAAAGTTTTGTCTTCTGAAGAGTTGGGAATTGACAGCTGAAGTATAAGAGTGGGTAAGTTAGTTAGTTAGTTAGGGCTGATCCTGTTGCAGCAAGAAAAGGACCAGGTGGCTGACATTCCATAAGCTAGGTGTTTTCTATGCTATCTACCTCGGAAAAAGCTGCAATTAAGTCTTTCTTGTGCCATCTTGTGTTAGCCCTAGAAAGAGTATTGGTTGCTGCTGCCAAATGGATCCTTTGTGCCCTGGAATTATTGATCTGTTTTTTAAAGGCAGGCAATATTCTGCATTTGAAACGTGTATTGGTTATGCTGTATTTGTCTTCCTGTAGTCTGATTTCTTTACTGGCTTTCCTTTTGCAGAAGTTTTCATGAGCTGCCCTTTATCTTTCAGAAAGAGAAATACTCTCAACTTTTATATATTAGCTTCCCTACAGCTAATATGGGAGTATGAGAGTGGTCTCTGCTTTTTGTTCTATCATTGTCATTATTCTGTTTAGGAAGAGAAGAACCAATGAATTTAAGGATCTTTCTCAGATATCTGTATATCTCATTTAAGGATTTCCTTTTATATTTTGTTGTGATATATAAAACAGGCTTTCAGAAGATGAAGAGCTTCCTGCAATTCCTGATCAGAAATTAATTGTTAGTGTACCTTGTACTCTTCATTCACATAAGCCTCCTCTTTCAGGTAAGTTCCTGAAACAGATTCTTATAACAGAATATTTTTAGGGTTTTATATTTTCAGGTGTTGATATTTGTCTGGCCAGTTAATGGCTTAAGTGCTCTTATCCATTTGTATTGGTAGTTTTGGACCGTCATTAATATGACATGGAAGTTTGCAAGAAATTACTGTACGTTTGGGCATTTTCATTAGACAGTTAACTGTGAATGTCAGTCTGTCTATCAGGCTGTTCATTTTTGACCAGAAATGCTAATATATAATTTTATCGCCTTAGGCTTAACAATCATTACTGCAACTGTTAAAATGAGCTGATCTTTAAAAGAAGGTAGCCTAGCAGATTTTATTCAGAACATTTCCTGGGAATTGATTTTGGGCTAATTGTTCTGTTCACAGATATAGCTTTGACACGTTGCAAATAAAATATGGGGAAGTAAAACAAAATGATGGCAGAGAAATATTTTTTTGTTTGTTCCCCCCCTTTCACTCCATTTGTGGCTACTAATTAAGCCATCCTGATGATGACGTTTATTAAAATATACGGTCACAGACCAAACACGACTAAGTCATATAATACCATCAACAATAATACAGATCAGTTATCTTGACTCTTACATGAAACAGGGTGTAAATGTAACGATCAGCTTAATGGGGATACTTACTCTTGAATTCTTCTGAGCCACACTGTGAAGGCATGAGCAGATTTTGTCCATTCTGGCCATTCAGTAGCCACGGACCTACACAATACAGTATGACTTGCTCAGTACTCCTTTTTGGTAGGGGAATTGAGACCCATTCTTACTTGGTTGCTAATCTTTAAATGTATCTTCCTTTGAAGCACCATGCCAAGATTTGATTCAAAAGTTGGGTTCTTAGGCTTTTCCTCACTCCCACTAGTTTTGAGGACCTAACTTCAAAATTTAGCTGAACAAACAAGCAGCTTGCTTTAATGAATCCCCATGGAAAATAATGTAACTGTGTAACCATATCTATTTTGGAGCTTTTCACAGATTCATTTGCTTTAATTACATCAGAGGCTTACAGTATTCTTTGGGTATGGCAGTGTATAAAGACAGAAGGCAATATTTACTGTTGCTATATGCAAACTGTTCAGATTGAAAAAAATAGCCACAATTATGTTTTTCTCATTACTCAAATGAATAATTACAAGATGACAGAATCTGTGTGGCTGGTGCTTGAAATCAACAGGTTTTTTATCTGTACTGGTAGAAAATATCCACAGATAATAAACAAAAATGTTCTTATATAAGTAATTGTATATTCATAATACAACAGATGGAAGGAAAGTTATAGACACAACAAAACTGTTGCATTTTGAGAGAAGGATTACCTTTAGTATTTTAAAGGAAGAAGGTTCCAGTCTTAGAACTGAGGCTTTCTGAATGAACATTACTACTTTGCAGCTCAGTATTCCCCAATCTAGTACCTTCCAGAAATATTGTGACAATGAGATCTGTAACCTGAGGATAGCAAAAATGCATTTGTGAACATTAGGTGGACCCCACTTAGCTTCAGAGTTTAAAAGTTGAAGCCAAATCATGAGATTTTGAGCATTTTAAATGTATTTTTTTAAAATATATTTTTAGTTCAGTTATATCGGGGGGTCTCATATGATGGAATCATTGCTGATCTCTCTTATAGATCAACATATCTGGGCCACTAAGTGGGGAAGGGCCATCCTCCTGTTTATAACAGGACACATATCTTGTAGTTACAAAACTGAAGGAACAATTTATTTCAACCAAAATTAAGCACAGTCAATGAAGGAAGCAGGAAGGCTACAATTAAGAATTAGTTTATTTGTTTATGTATGTGTATGTTTTTTTAATCTGACCACATAGAACAGCAGCTATGTTCTTTGCTAGCTAATTGCTTCTTCAAATAAAACAGTACTGCATTTTATTTGTACACTTCACATTTCATTTTACACACACACAGCTAATTTCTCAGGTTGAGTAAAAGAGAACTATTTCCGAATGATTATGCAGAACAGCGTAAAACCTCAGACAACTGAACTGCAAATTTAAGGGCTTGGATATATGACAAGATATTCAAGTCTGGTCAGTAGGAGAAGAAGAAAAAATGTTTTGCAGTGGTGAAAAACAATTATCTAGAATTGCCAGTAGAGGGAAGTTTTTCCAAAGTCTTTTAATAATATGAACATGAAGAAAAAGTTGGAATGAGAGAAGTCATACCAATTACCTGTATACATTGTTTTGTTTTAAAAAGCAACCAGTGCAATTAACAATAATATTTTACTATACTATAGCATTTTATTTTAATGAAAACCTCCTGGCTGATTATAACATTTTTTCTGAAAAAAATTACTTTGTATATTAAAGTAAATAATCAAAAACATATTTTGTTTCCTGATGTGTATTTAACTATGAAATTACGATACTAGGAGGTTCTAATGTTATTTGTTTAATGCTCACACATTAAAGTGAGCTTTTACTTTATGTAATTATGGCAAATAAAATTTAACTTAGATTACAGAAGTTTATATTTGTGTTCTAATTGTTCATGGAGAAAGAAAATATATATCCCAGACACACATAAAAGAAGCTTCCATTTTAGTTATTGTTGTATACTTATATAGTATTTCAAAATATAGCTTCAGAGTAGATTTTCAGTATCTGGCATGGTTCTTTAAGAACGTCTTTTTAAGAGATCTTTTGGAATAATGGCATCAGCTCATTTGAGCCAGCTTTTGCTTCTGCCTTTCTTTAAAGCCAGGCTGAACTGGTAAACTAGCTTTAGGTAGCAATGAAGAAATTTAGGGTAGGAATTTAGGAGAAGATTGGGCTATCATGTTGGTAACCCACAATACTTAATTCCAGATTAGATTTCTACCCTCAGTTTAGGGAATGAACAAGGCAGAGCTCAAATTCTTCAAATTTTGAATTTTACTCTATAGATTACAGTGGTGTCTTTGGCAGCCTGTTCCTAATAGCAATGTTCAAGTTTTAATTAATTTTTTATTTTTATTTATAGGCTAAGAGAGAGAAAATCTATAAAATTCCTTTTTCTTAATAATGTATAATTGTTTCAAATGTTTTGAAACAATTAGTTTTATGACACTTTCAAGACTAATGAATTCATTATGTCATATACTTCATGGTGCAGAGTCTGTATCATCAGTTTGCATGAGTTTCAGGCATAGACTGTCTGTACTTTCTGCATTTCATTTCTGTCTGATTTTACAGCTTGTAAGCCCTCATTCCCCCATCATTCACAATTACAAGATTCAGTTTAGGATCACAGACTGAATCAAAAGCTGTCCACTTTGATTCAGATGTTGAAAACTGATGCAAAGGACCTTCTGCTGAGTAGCCTCATAAACTCATAAAGGTCAAGAATGAATAGAATAATATAAGTCCTGTTTTATTGCCCTGGTTAGAAAAGACGATTCTTCTATTTTACTATTGGGCTTTTACAAATCTGCATCTGATTTTGTTCGTAGCGTTCCTTAATTTATAAAGTTTCTGTTATGTAAAAATAAATAACTTACATTAGCGAGTTTTCCATCTAAAAATGTGGATTGAAAAAATATGTAATGTATAAAATCAAGGTAATTTTCTATTTCTTAAGAAATTCATATTAACATAAAATGAGAGAAAAGAATATCCATGAGAAGTTATAGGACCTAAGAATCCTTACTTGCATGAATGGGCTTTATTAGTATCAATGCATGCTACCCGTTACAGCTGAGTGAATCATGGGTGGTGGCATGTCATCCTGAAAGTCTGAAGCAGTTATTTTGAGGTATTCCCAGATCATTTGCACATACTTACGCATGTACAAAAGTCACTTCCACCAGTATCACTGCCAAGATATTGCCATGATCAAAGCGTCCTTTTAAACAATCATACAAGCAAACTTTATATGTGTTACTCATAAAGTACAAATGGATTCAGAAAGAAACTTGGCTTAAGAAATAAAAATGAAATTTACTGCTGTATTATTTTAAATAATAGTTCTTAAATTTGCTTTCCTGTGATTTAAAAACCAATAATAGGCATGGAAAAGCTTAACCTTGCACTTTCTATACTATTATTTTATTCTCTGCTACCAATTTATTCTCTCTATACTATCATTTTAGAATTTTTTATTTATTTACTATATGTATGCCTGCCACAATTACAAGATCAGTGGGTATGTAAAATTATATTTTATTTATTTTTAGATTTACATCTTCCCTTTATTTTGTACAACTCAAGGCAGTATACACAATGCTCCTGCCTCCTAATTTTTCCATGCCAACCCTTCAAGGTGGGCTGGGTTGAGAAAATGGGTGGCCCAAAGTTACTTAGTTGGCTTTCATTCCTAAGAGAGGACTGGAACTCATGATCTCCTGGTTTTTAGTCCAGCACCTTAACCACTACACCAAACTGGCTCTCATATAATCATATTTCCTTTATTTGCAGTGATATGCAATGCCAAGTTTGAGAATGATGTCCCTTGTAGTAGGCATATATATAAAACAATAGCTTCTGGGAGCAATTGAGTCGATCAGGACCTAAAATTATGATAACTTCAGGCAGGATAACAGACTAGTATTGTGGCGCATGGACTAGAAGGACTATCATCCCAGTCCATAGGCCTGTTCCTTTGTACTCAGAGAATAATCCATTTCAGTGGTGAAATAATATTTCTTGATAATTACAGTTGCAGGCTAATGCTTATTTATCAGGGGTAAGCCCCACAGAATTATAAAAAGGAAGTGGCAATAAATAAAAATGAATAAATACTAAATCCCCTGAAAGAGGATATGGTAAATATGTATCAGGTGACAATTAATCTGCATTGTGTTTGTGCTTATTGATTTATTCTATTTCTGTTTTGCCAACACCCAGAGCAAACATCAGAATAGAAAATTCCATTGTTTTTGGTACCTGTTTTTGTTGTAAAGAAAGAATCTGACTAATGTGTACAGCTGGCAGTTCAATGATGCCCTGTGTGAAAAAGATCCTTCCAGATATTCCTCCACAAAATAAACTATGAATATTAATACTGCCCCCAAAACATAATGTACTGTCAGTGTAGTGTCTCTCCCCCTCTATTCAGAATGCTTAGCCTTTTGCTGGAAAATGAACCTTGAAATGTAGCCAAAAGAGAAAGTATGGTAGTAATGAGTGAGTTTCAGTTCTCTGTCACAACAAACAAGTAATTTTTTAAAACATCCTAAACTGTTGTATCCTGGAACAGATACTGTATTCATGAAACCAAAAGGAAGCTCTAATTTTAACTGTTGCTTGAAGCTTTGTATAAGAGAAAGTAGAATTTGAAAGGTGTTTGGAACCAATGACCATACTGCTTCTAAAAGGGGAAATTGTTCTCCAATTATGGTCCAGGATACTATATTAAATATAATACTGGAATACAGTATTAAATTGGGGGAATGGATTACTTCAAATACAAATAGTGGAAGCTCATATAATATATAGTTTGTAAATCAGGAAAAGTACCACCAAGCCCAAAAAGATCAAACTGGATTAATGATCAGTTAATGATCTATGTCAGGGAAACTGTTGGAGAAAATAAGGTTTCCTTGAAAAAAGGAACTTATTATCTAAACAGGAAAAATGATTTGAACTAGATGGCACTAAGGAGTGCCATCTAATGTTTTGGGATGCTTTGCTTCCCACTGGCATCTGTTTGCATGCTTTCGGAACAGAATAGAATGTTGGGCCTTTGGCCTGTTTCAGTATGACTCATACTTTTACAACCAAACAGTTTGTGAGTCAAGCAAACTCTTTTTGCCTGAAATGGTTGCCAGTCCTCTAGAGTTAGAAAGAAAAGAGTAAAATTGCTGTGCAAAGTTATGGCTGGCAAGGGAAAGGGGAGCAGTAGCAAGAATACAAAGCGGAGAGTGGCCAATCACCTTTTCAGTTACATGCAAGCTATTTCTAAGCCTGTTAAGACAATAGAGATGTTACAGTTTATTAAATAATCTAATGTTCCTGGTTTAAACATGTTCAGCAAAAGATAAAATAGCCATAGTGGCATTTTCAGTGAGAAGGAAAGTTTAGGCATTAATCATTTCATAGTTTAAGTGTCAGAACAGCAACCATAGCAGAGAAGACTTAAATGCTATTTTTAATATAAAAGCAGAGATTGCTAGAGGCAAGATATGAAGAACCAACATTTAGTAAAAATACCTTATGACGAGAAAATATTGTAGGATATTTAGGTAGGATGACAATAAAATTAACACCAAGTAAAGCCTTTCATGGAAACTATTTCAGTGGAAAATGCACTTTCAAGTACAGGACTGAACACAAGGGATTTGTTCCCATTTCCTGTTTTCCATAGGATTTTAATTCTCTAAGTAGGTAGCCTGGTATTAATAGCAGTGTATGATTATTACATCTTTCCTGGCCAAGTAATGCAACAGAAAACAGGCAAAGGTGTTCAGAAGAGAATTTCACTTTACTAGCACCTTTAGGATAACTGGTTTGGAAGGAGGAAAAAACAATGCGCAAAAGTAAAAATGCATGAAGAGTAAGGTGGTTAAAGGAGATACCTTCCTAAAGCATGCAGTTTCCTCTAAGTCACCAGAAAACAGCAGTGCAAATAGAAGGATCCAGGTCCATGGAGAGAAAGCTGAACAAGTTGTTCCCTAATTTATGGTCACATTTAATCACAGACAGACCTTGATTACTAGATGTGGGGTGTAAAAATATGGACGACCATATATGGTAGCAAAGAGCAAGTTTTGCAATCCTTTTGCCACCATTTAGTGGTGGTCTGGATTTTTGTAGGCCACCTTTGGTAGCCCTACCTAGGGGGATGTTGTCATCTTTTTTCTGATTACTTGCACCATATGCTGCAATTCAACAGGTTATCATTTTTTTTACATGCTGGGCAGTCTTCTCCAATATAGTGCTTCCCAAATGTGTCCAGCACTTATAGTCTTCTAGTCACTGGCCATGGTGGCTGATGATTATGGAAGATGAAGTCTAATCCTTATTTGGAGAAATGTAATGTGTAGGTCCAGTGATAAAAATGTATGCACCAGTTGCAAATCCTAAGTAAGCATAGGGTTATATGGATATATAATTTTTAATTGAACTATAACAACAAAGACTTTGTCCCAGTAAATTGGGACTACCAGATTTATGCTGCAAAAATCAAGATGATCAGTAGATGGCAGCAGAGAGACATAGAGATCCCTAACTTTTTGCTGCCTTCTAGAGGTACAGATTTACAAAGCCTGGAACTGGTAGCCCAAATTACATGCTGGGCACTGTAGCTATGATCTATGAATATTATTGAAATATTTTGTGTCATAGTTTGTGAAACTGGTGCCAAAATACTTCCAAGCTTAAATGTAATTGCCGTGTGGTTATAGTGAGAACATCCTTAAGACGTACTAAGAACAATATGTGATTATACATATTCAAATTGCTGTATAAAGGATTAATGGGATATTTAAACACAGAAGAGCATGACTGATTTATCTGGTATCTTCAACTTAAAAAAAAAAGTATTGTAAGGAATTAACAATCTTCTGCATATTTAGCAAATTACAGTCCTCAGGGATCATCAGTAGGAAATCACAACAGTTTAATTGGCTTAAGGTTAGATTTGCTTCTTCTCCAAAAGGGCCACCTGAAGCCAGTGAAGGCTGTATTGGGAGTAAGTCTTACTGAAATGGAATAATTACCTCTTAAATGTAAAATGCTGTTACTGAAAGTATATAATCAGTTAAACCAAATGATACCTGACATGGATTGTTTTGTACTTATTTCTGTTTTTAATCTTAACTGCAAAATTTGAGGGAAGAAATGATAAAAGATACAAATATTTACCTATCTCAGTCAAGAGTTCCATTGGCAACCATCATAAATGACCTTTTGGATTCTTATGATGTTACTACAATCCTCATTTCCTATCTCTTAATAAATGTCCATAAATGCGAGTGACTGAAAATTTTGGTAGTATTGTTCATTCTTCCTAGGATGGGTATTTCATATTCCTTTCTGACAATATGTAATAAAATTGGCTAAAAAAATCCTTAAAGTTAATTGCTCCATCTTTATTCCCCAACTTCCAACAGCTTAGAGGAAATTCATCATCCTCACCCTATTTTTTTTTCCACTTCCCAGAGATTCTGAAAGAATATACCAAGCCAGATGTAGAATGTTTGGAGCTGTTTGCTCGGAATTTGCAGCCTGGATGGACCAGTTGGGGCAATGAAGTCCTCAAATTCCAGCACTTGGACTACTTCACTGCTTTACAGGATAATAGTGACTAGTAATACTTAATTAGTTTTGAAGGATTTTGTTTCTGTGTTCTGAATTTCATCTTTGCTAACCCTAATCTACATTTTGAGAAGTAGTGTGAAAAACCTAGAGTGGTTTTCAAGGGCAGCTCCATATAAAGCAAATCATTATAATCCAATCAAAAGATAACAAGGATGGAGCTTGGTCCTCCATGCTGAGGTTGTGGAGGACCAAGATCTTACTACAGACTGACCTGGCATTTGATAACAGTAATCTGAGGCCAAGGCAGCCAGTAATTTGATATTTAGGACCCTTGCTGGAACAGCCCACCCAACGTCTCACATCTCCTGTCAGTCACAGTGGTATTTTGCCTCTTGCTCCCATAGTCCTCCCTGCAGTCCCTAATTCTGGATCATCCCTGCATATCCAGCCTCTGGCTCTTTGAAAAATTGGCCAATCCCTGGCTGCCATCATTGAAAAATTATTTATGTCATTTAAATGTTACATATTGCCTCTTTGTAACTTCTAGTTCTGTTATTAGAAGTGTTTTACATTTTATGTTTTGATACTGTACATTCCTTTCTACTTTGAAAAAAAGAGTTAAAAATGAATGTAAAATTTACCTTGGTAATTTTTAGCGTTATCTGACTTAGAAATAATGGCTTTAAAAAGGCAATTAAAGCCTCTCATAATATCCCATTGAAAACAATATTTTGAGCAGTTTTGTTTATTGGTTCCTCAGAGTTTTGGTCAGGATTAATTTCAGTTGGATTGAATCCTATGTCTATGCTTTAATTATTTCTTTCTCTCTTATGTACCAGAATTGAATTTTACTCAACATATATTTTTCTGATATTAGATCTTCTTAAAAATATGTTTCTTACAGTGGTTATTTCAATAATTAAATTATGTTTTACAGCAATAAATGTAGGAGTTCTTTTCTCGCCTTAGGCTTCAGCCTGAAAAAAAATTCCTATGTTTATATATGCAAGACTGAAGAAAAAATAACCATTATTTAAAAGAAAGGAAAACAAATTTCGTGTACGACAAAGTAGATAACCTTTAGAATGCTACTGTGTGTTCACAAGGGTTTGTGAGAAGGGTTTGTTTGTATTTTAATAAAAAAAATCCAGAAACATTTTTCCTTGATACATTATGTACCAGCCTCAATTTTTTTAAGTTATGTGATTTAAAGTGTGTTCTTTGTTGTCTTGAGACCAACAAGGCTAAGGCTAAAACAATAATTGGTGTGTGTGTGTGTGCCTGTTTTAAAAAAATGGTAGGATGTAAATCCCAAACAGAAGGAAATAATATGTATATCAGTGCTACTTTTACAACACAATCTTCTACATAACTCCACTGAAGTATTACTGTAGCTATTTAGTTCAAAGGGCTTGCTTTCCTATCAAGGGATAAAATATTGCACCTTTAATCTTCATATATACAGCCATTTTCTTTGGTTGTACAGTAGCCACAGACACACACTCAACTGGTTTTCCAGTCTTTATTTATCTCTTCTCAGGTCTTGGGAAGTTCTTGGATCAACATATAGTAGAAAAGGTGTTGTCTTTCCAGGAGTGTGTGCTGAAAGAAGTCTTTGGGTTGTGTTGGGGCACAGAATGGGTTTTGATATTGAGGCTCGTAACTACCTAATGCTTTAGAAAATATCTACTTTAAAAATAGGGTAAAATGTTCAGTTGGAAAGTATGGGCAGAAGCCAGGCTAGTTACTTTAAATCAATTAATATGCAATGATTATTTCAGGAATTTTTCTTGACTTCATACTGGATTTGGTCTTCTTGCAGTTCACAACAGTGGCGGTATCTTCAACTTAAGCATGCTTTGATAGTTCAGTATGGGCCAGATGCTTGGGGTACTTGAGGTATTTTCTTATTTCATGGAATCCATGATGGAATTTAAACCTACAACATGTCTTCAACAAAAGTTAAGGAACATTGTAAAATAGATACCACCAGGGTTTATGGACTGGAGAATTGGATATCTGATATTCTTGTTCTTTGTTACATATGTCCCAGGATGCAACTAAGAGTAAAAAATAAGTACCAGCACTTTAAAGCGAACAATTTAAGACAGCAAGAGGTGTTGCAGTTGTCTGATATTAGACAAGAGAAATCCTTTTTTAAATATATTCTAAATTCTTGTTTAGATTATCTCAGTGAATGTTACCAGATTTTTTTCTTTTAATGAAAGTGAAGGATTGAATTTGATTTGAAAATGTCAAATTAGCATTTGACCTTTTCTTATTTTTATAGCCTTATAAGCAAAAGCATGGTTGGTAATGCTTTCTGAGATTTTTTTTTAAATAGATAAACTCACAGAGACAAATGATTAAATTAAACTTGCACAGAAATCTTTTGGCAAGCTCTAGAGGGACCCCAGTATGAGAAGGTTAAATTGGATGTAGACAAAAATATCTGTGCATGATCAGTTGTTTTCATTCAGATACCTCACCTACAGTCTAACTCAATATTGATGATAAAGATCAAAATTCAATTGGAAGGGAAAGACTTCCTTAGAACACTGCTGTAGCTAGTTAGGAGACAATGAAAGTACTGACTTTTTAATGTTGATCATCATGTAAAATACAGTTAGAATTTCTATATATAAAACACTGTTACATATTCTGGAAGATGAGACAGATGCATGCTGCAGAGAATGCCTTATGTACAAGATTTGTGTAGCCTTAATTTAGGGGACCCTCTACAGGTTTCCCCTCAATCTGACATTACTAGCTCACGCATTTTTATGGAGAAATGAAATGTCTCCCAAGATATAGAGTAACACTAGTGAGTCTTGTGAGTCATTCCCTTTCCCTCCCCATAATTTCTCTCAGCAAAAGGTGAAACTATTATTATTTGAAGATATTACACATGCTTAGTTAGCCCCAGTGATATTTGCTAGTTGTTGATGCAGGATTTTACTTTGGGAGATAGTTATTTGTTGGCTGTGCACTCAAAAAGAAGTATAAGTGAAATTAATTGGAAATTAGGAACTTCGTAAAATCTGAGGAAGTGAAAATGTAAGTGAGAGCTTTGTGGCTGGACTTGAAAATTAATGAAGTCATTGGTCTAAGAGTGAAATGCTGTGCTGTTAGAAAGAGGTTCTGGATTACTGAAATTAGAAAATATACTGAAATTAGTGCTGGATACACTGAAGGGCTGTTGCAGAAGAGATCATTTACCTCAGAGAGGTAATGGTAACAGGAGGCGAGTTTACAATGCTTGATACAGAAGAAAGTGAGAGTACTGCAGCCACTATTACCACCAGAGCCATAGAATGATGGCCACTATAGAGAGCAGGATTTTGAAGTGTGTTAACTTGTTTCAGGTACTTTGATGAAGATAGCAGCCAGTGAGAGGAACAGTACCAGAAAAGTGAAAAGTGGAGAGTGGCTTGCAAAGTAGAAAGTTCTTAGCAGCCAGCAGAAAGGGGAAAGAAGGTGAATCTGAATAGTCACTGTGGGACTGTTCAGTTATTAGCATAAGGTACTGTACAGGTCTTCAACTGGTGCCAGAGGGCTGTAAGGATTTCTATGGGGTGAAAAGAAGCTCAGACTGAATCTTAAGATGGAACTGCTAGTAATCAGTAAACGTCTGGCAATCTGAAAACTTTTGTCCTAGTAGTTATTCTGGATAGGGTTATATTGTGCCTGATGCACCCTTCATGATCTGAAGATCCACCTGGACACATGGCTCCTGCCTAAGCAGTGGGTGGCAGCCATGTATAGGAGGACCTTCACTCACCTTTTTCTGGTATGCCAGTTACAATCCTCAGTAACTCAAGCTCCGATCACCACCCAACTAGACTACTGCAATGGTGGCCAGATTGCTGGTTGGGCAACTCCACCAGTGTAAGATAACCCCAGTTTAGAAGTTACTGCACTGGTTACCATTAGGCTTCCAGACTCAATTCAAAGTGCTGGTCATTTCCATTAAAATCCTTTATGGCACAGCACTGGAATACATCAGTCACTGCCTTGTCAGTTGAATTTGCCCATCCAGTCTGGTCATCCAGTGAAGGCCTGCTGAGATTCTACCCCCAGTATAAGATGATGGGCATCCTCTATGGTAACCCCCACTCTGTGGAGCACTCTTTCCCCAGTCATACCTATGGCTCCCATTCTTACATTTTGTAAACAACTACAATCTCTTCTACTTCAATGAGCTTTTGGCCTAGCTGATCTGATTAAGGCATCCAGTGTGATTATTTAGCTTGGAATTTGTCTATGATTTGAGTTAATTTTGCTTTAATGTGTTGTATGCTGCCGATATTCTTAGAATTGGGACAAGTTACAGATATTTACTTATCCATCCCTCCTGAAGCTAATTCTTGTCCATCCAGGTATTTGTAGGAGGACTCTAAACTTCCAGTAACATGTTGGTAAAGATTGTGCAGACAAGCAAAATCAATTCAATTGACATTTTTTTTCTCCTCAAAAATCTCATTGGCAGAGCAATTTGTAGCAACAAGTACACCATTTGGAAAGGTTATATTAGTAACAGATGTTGAGGGTTCTGTTAATATGGAAAACCTGCCTGTTTCTTATTCCTGAAATGTCATCTTGAGGTCTTTACAGACAACCTAATTATGTGTCTGATTCTTAAGGAGCTCTTCATTGCAAAGAACCCTCTCTGAATCAAAATGGAAAAGAGGGATGATGGTAAATAACTCCAGAGGCAATGCAGATGTTCAGGCTCCCTATGCAAGCATGATAAGTTATCTCTTGGTTAGATCATTTTTATTGTCCAGTCATTTATAAAAAAATTCCCAATGAAGATATAATTGTTTCATTTAAAAATAATGGTACAAGACATTGAGTCTGAGACCAGCTGTGACACTTAAGTATTTCCTACTCTGATGAACCAGACAATCAAATAATCTAATTAGTCTCCCCATGAGAAGCAGTCAGAAGTCTGATAGCTTCACTATTTAACAATCAATAAAATGGCAACATAGTAAAATATATCCAGGCAAGGCATCTGTACTGTAAATGCATTAGTATGAAAAAAAGGAGCACCATAAAAGCCTGATTACTTAAATCTTAATTTGCAATGGTTAGTAATTAGCAAACTGTGTTTAGCATTTTTCATAACATTAATGTCTGAAAAGTGAAAGCAAGCAGTAGTCACATTAGCATCTCTGTGGAAAGACTGCATTACTGGATTACTGGGGCTACTTGTTAGTTGATGTAAAATGTCAAAAGCTATAATGATAGCACTGAAACTCTGCCAGTTTACTAGAATTGATGTTGGAGCCAAGAACTGGTAAGTTATAAGAATTTTTCTCTCCATCAGTTGTTCTTTACAGAGAAATGATGTCCCTCCAGCCCAAATAAGATATCTGCAGCTGGAAATGAATGTAATAGAAAACATTGGATATTTTTTTCTCAATATCCATTCATTATTTTCCTTTCTCCTTTTTTCTGTTTCAGTCTCTAGTTTCTTCCCAGCAACATGGGAGGGCTACAGATTCTCATTGGATACAGCAACTGTAGGGCTGCAGATTCTCCACAAGAGATAAAAAGAATATTTAAACTGAGCAATCCCACTGTTCTTTTTGGCAGGATCCTCCTTAACTCTGGATGCACAGATTATTTCCATGATAAAAAGTGCTCCCCCTTCTCTCCCAATACTTTCTACTCTTCCATCTACAATAAATTATTAGATAGTATAGTCTTAGTATGCTGGATTCTATAATTTGAATTAATAATTTAAAAGATCACCATAATTAAAGAAGCCTCATTCAATCACTGCTGTACCTCAGAACTAACAGTAGGCCCCTCCTGCAGATTTCCTCCCCAATTTCCCCTATGGTTCTATATAGAAAGTAAAGTCTTTTTATTTATTTATTTATTTGATTTCTATAGCCACCCATCTCAGCAAGTGACTCTGGGCGGCTTTTAAAATCTGCAAGAAAAAGGGAAAACTCTCTTGGGAAGTTTGACCTATTAATGAAAGACAGTATATTTTAAGGGAAAAAATGGTGCATTTGGAAAGTCAAGCAAATATAACTACCTATGTGAAACCAAGGGGATTTGAGCTAAGTAAAAACATTCAACCTGAATAAAATTTATTTGTACAAAAAAATAGAACCAGACACACACCATTCATTTAGCATAAAAACAAAGACCAATAATTTATTAGCATGTATTTGCTAATAAAGGTTCAAAGTATTGTTGTGGCCAAAACCTGGCTCATCTAAAGCAACCAAATCACCTTGATGATACAACATAATTTTATTAGGGATGCAAACGATACAATGTATTCTGGGCTCCCAGCAAAGCCTTGGCAGCTTGCTGGGCAGCCCTGAGCAAAAGCAGAATCACAGCTTGGCCTACTACCTTGCAAAGACAAGACAAAGGAAAAGACAGACACAGTGTAAATTACAGCATGATGTTGGAATGTTTTTGATAAACCCAACTGGGTGACCTTTTTATTATTTCTCCGTTCGGACTAGATTGGCATGTCAGCCATAATATTTTTGAGATATGGCCAGTGAATATAAACAATTTAGTTTACTGGGCCACTGGATCCCGACTGATTCTTCCCCCGTCACCACTCAAAGTCAATTCAGCTTGCTGTGAATGTTTTATTACAAGGGAACTTAAGCAATTCACATGTATGGGGGGCTGTCTCATGGGTTTGATAGTGAATGCAGCTCACATGTATATGGGGGGTTACCTTTTACTACCAGTATTATATTACAAATTAAGCTTTCTCAAATACCTTATCTGGGCAACATCTGGTCCCACTCAGCATGGAGTAACCAGCATCTACTTGGGGATACTATGTTTCTACTGAGGCCTCTGGAAAGTATTTGACTCCATTATAAACTCAGGAGGTGAAACCTCTAACATATCTTGCCCCATCTCATTTTCCCTTGTAAATACAATACATGAGTGGTAGACACTGAGATTTGTACTCCTCTGAAAGTACTATCCCATTTTGAAATCAATATTCACTTTATTTATGCTGTCCACCTGCATTTAAGCATACCTGTGGAAAAGTAGCCTACTGTCCTATTTCAGGATTCAAACTCACATAGACAGCTGCTAGGTGAGGACAGCAATTTACTCAAGGCTGAGTAGATAACCAGCAGACAAGGAAAGGAATGTAAATCAATACAGAGTCTCTGGGAGAGAAAGCTTGCCTAGGTAGTTTCACTTTCAACAGGAACATGTAGAAAAGAACTCAGAATCCAACCTGAAGTTCAGAGAGCCAAGTCAGGTTTGTCAGCCAGTCCGAAGATCAGAGTTTCAGGGTTCGTGAGCAGAATTCACAGGCATAACACACCAGACCAGACAGTTGTTTCCAAGAGAGAAACATAGGTCAGGATTGCCTTTTAAATCAGGCTGCAGCCAGCTATCTTCAATTAAGAGAGTTATTCCCTTGCTCATCAAGGAGCCTCGGGGTCTTTGCTCTGCTCTCCGCTTCACTTGCCAAGTCTGAGGGCTTGGAGGCTGTACCTCCTTATCTGACTGCTCCAGCTGTTCTTTACTTAAAAGACAGTTAAAGGATAATATTAGAAATGTGTTGGATATTTTGAAATACTTGGAGCATCATAATAAAAAAAACAAGCTGCATTGATTTTCTTAGACGCAGAGAAGGCCTTTGACAATTTGAACTGGACTTTGACAATTTGAACTGGATATAACTTGGAAGATATGAATTTTGGACAGAATTTTATTAAATTGGTAAGATCAATTTGCACTTCACAGAAAGCACAAATAATTGTCAATGGAGATCTAACAAAACCCTGTGAGATACAAAAAAGGACAAGACAGGGATACCCGTTGTCTCCTCTCCTGTTTGTTTTAGTTCTTGAATTCTTGAACAGAGGTATAAGGAAAGATGAGAGAATTGTGGGAATAAAGATTAAAAAAGAGACTTAAAAGTTTTTTTTAAATTTATTTATTAAATTTATATGCTACCCATCTCACTATATAAGTGACTCTAGGTGGCTTACAAGTAAAGGAGCATAAAAGTCTTACAAAGAAATATATAAAGTTAAAAAGATGGAGAGAGCATACTCAACCAACCAACCACCCCCAGGGCTGCCTACCACTTTTGGATCACCACGCTAGCTGGCAGAGCCAGGTCTTAACACTCTTCCAGAAGGCTTGAAGAGTGGGGGCCAACCTCATCTCAGGGGGCAAGATGTTCCAAAGGGCAGGGGCAACCGCAGAAAAGGCTCTCCTTCCAGACCCCATTTGCTGATGACTTGGTTTTGGTTTTGGAGGATCCACTAAAGGCAATAGAAACATTAATGGGATAATTAAGAGAATTTGGTACATTAGCAGGTTTTTAAGGTTAATAATCAGGAGATGAAGTTGTTAACAAAAAACATGAAAATAGAGGATCAAACAGAATTGATGAATAAAATGGGTTTTAAAATAGAGAAAAAAGTAAAATATTTGGGTATCAGTATGACAAATATGAATTTTATGTTATTTCAAAATAATTATTGTAAGACATGGAATGAAGGTTTAAAGGACATTTTAAGAAGGGAAAAACTACAACTGTCATTGTTGGGGAGAATTTCTGTGATAAAGATAAATGTTTTGCCTAGAATGATTTTTTTTTTCAGACAATACCTGTTTTGGCAACTGATGAACCATTTAAACAGTGGCAAAAGGATATATCTAAGTTTGTATGGCAAGGGGAAAAGCCACATGTTAAATATAAGATGTTACAAGATGCAAAGGAAAGTGGAGGATTGGGTTTACCTGATTTGAAACTGTATTTCACAGCTTGTTGTTGGTTTGGATGAAAGAGTGGGTGTTGCTGAGAAATAGAAGGCTTTTGGAATTAGAAGGCCATGACCTGAGATTTGGGTGGCATGAATATTTGTGGTACTATAAAGTCAAGGTTAATGTGGATTTCAAAAATCATTATGTTAGACGTGCCATAATGAGAATATGAAATAGATACAAATCCAGGCTGTGCCTGAAATTTTGTGGCTCTCAGCACAAGAAGCATTCTATAGATGAGAAATAATAGGCAAACACAAATCGTTAACATTTATTTATTTATTTTCTATCCCACCTTTATTATTTTTTTATAAATAACCCAAGGCTGCGGAACATATCTAATACTCCTTCCTCCTCCTATTTTCCCCACAACAACAACCCTGTGAGGTGAGTTGGGCTGAGAGAGAGTGACTGGCCCAAGGTCACCCCTCTGGCTTTCCTGCCTAAGGCGGGACTAGAACTCACAGTCTCCTGAATATAAAATAAAATCAAGAGAACAACTGATAGCAGGGGGACATAGTTTTCAATGCTTTCCTTATTTACAGTTATCAAAAGGTTTAAAGTAGATAAAAGAATTTATGGTATTGAACATTGTAAGACCAATTTTGAAACAGAATTGTGTACAGATGATGAACATGTGATTGTTAAAATGTATACACTTTTATTGAAATTTGAAACAAGAAGAGCAAGTTAAAGAATGTATAATAAAGTGGGCTAAAAATTTTGGTTACAATATACAGATGGAACAATGGGGAAATATGTGATTGAAAGGACTGAAATTTACACTATGTTATAATCTTAAAAAGAATGTTTACAAAATGATGACATATGACACCAAAAAAATTATCTAGAATGTATAAAGGTGCTTCAAATTTATGTTAGAAATGTGAACAACAAGAAGAGTCATTTTATCATGCTTGGTGGATGTGCAAAAAGCTAGAAAATTTTGGGTTCAAATACATACAGTGATTCAGAGGATTTTATAGATTAACATTCAACTGAAACCAGAACTTTTCCTCTTGGGACTGATGGATGAACAGTTGGAAAAAAGTCATGGAACATTGTTTTTATATATGATAACTGCAATAAGATTATTTTACACCGGAAGATGGAAAGATTTGGCAATATCTGTGACAGAAGAATGGTTGGTGAAGATGACAGAACTTGCTGAAATGGCCAAACTGACTTGTTTGATTAAAGAGAAGACAATACCTACGTTTATTGCTGACTAGAAATCCCTTATGGACTTTTTGCATAAAAAAGAAAAAAATGAACTTGTGATTCATGGCTTTGATGATACAATACAGTATAGAAAGAAGAGAGTCACAATATAACTAGAAAGAGAGGTCAATTTATAATTGTACTTATAACTGCTGTAAAGAAGGTTGGAAGCCACTTCTTTATAACTTCTTTTCTTTCTTTTCTATTTTTCTGATACTTTTTCTTTTTGCCCTTTTTCTTTTTTCTTTTTTACTCTATTTTAGTTTGTATTAGTCTTATTCTTATGTTTAAAATCTTCAATACAATTATATGAGAGACCTGAAAGAACAGGTTAGGGATAGATTGTCATGCAGAAAATCTATCTACGTGGTCGCTAGGAGTCAAAAATGACTTGATGGCACATAATCAA
This sequence comes from Candoia aspera, assembly GCF_035149785.1. Lineage (NCBI taxonomy): Eukaryota > Metazoa > Chordata > Lepidosauria > Squamata > Candoiidae > Candoia > Candoia aspera. Next base: position 160,064,543 of record NC_086155.1, read on the forward strand.
AAATTCATCCATAATAATTAAATTAATGTTAATGATTAATCTCTATTAATTAAATTAATATTAATGATGCCAGAGATTGGGCCACTGATCTCATTTCATATTAGTGAAAAAACAGCTATGTACTTTTAAATTTTAACTCCAGGTAGCTGCTCTTGTCTCTTTGTGCTATTTACCAATAAGCATTTATTCTTGAAACCATTACTCAAAGAGAGAAGTGACCTCAACATGTTCTAGCAGGTTTCTGCTGGTCTTTTTATGACCCTCAGCCTTAGAAACTGAAAGCATGTTCCAGTTTTAAGAATGAGACTGTACAAAATGAGTAAGTTGTTAACTTTGTGCTTCTATAGCAGGACTCTTGTCATTGCACAATTGCCAGAACTGAGTATAACATCAGACTGAAAGGAAGAGATGGCAACCAGCAGATTAGGAAAAGAAAAATATTGAGAAACAGGACAAGCATATGGAGCAAAAATAGCTGCTAACAGGGCGGCAACTAGGGTCTGTGTCACCTGGGGCAAACATGGATTCTGAGCCCATTTTGGCGCCCCCCCAGCACTCATTTTGGTGCCCCCCCAGAGCTCATTTTGGCGCCCCCCCAGCACGGCACCCGGGGCACATGCCTCGGTTGCCCCCCACCAGTTGCAGCCCTGGCTGCTAACCCCCAAATGCACATTTTTTAATGATTATATTTGGTATGTGTGTGTGTTTTTCCATTTTTTAACTTTGTTCTTTTTTTTAGTTTGATGTTAGTTATTTTTAAGTATTTTTATGACTGATATTGGTATATGATTCCCTTCCTCTTATAATTCTTACCTTCCTATGATAATACATTTGCAATGATAAAAGAGGGTTTTTAAAAAAATTTATTATTTTGCATAGACTTCAGTTTTAAGCAACCTGAAAGTTTGTCCCTAGATATTAGAGCAGCTTATCTCTTATTTGCCTAGCTCCATTGATATATAAAGAAATCAGTAATCCAAAGGGAAAGCAAGAATGGCTGTGTGGATTGGAAAAAAAACTTGTATCCAATTCTGTTCAGATATATTTATGCCTAATCCTATTGATTTGAATAGGCCTTGATGTCGAGAAAACTGGTAAAGAATCAGGCAGTTTGTTGAAGAATTACTCATCAGGATAAACATGATAAAGCAAATAAGATCTATATTTACTTTTGATATCATTGCAATGACTTGTGGCCTAGACAAATAGAAATATATTTGTGATAACAAATGTTTTACTGCTCTACATACAATTTCAGACAAGTCACTTTGCAAATATTCTTTCCCTGCACTGAAAGTCATATAAATAGCTTTGCAAGTTTGCAAAAGTGCACAAATAATATAATGAAGAAACAATTAGTGTAGGTTATTTCTGAAAACATACCACATGGGCATCTTATTTCTTTAAAAGATTATATGACAAAATATGATAAATTAGAAACTCTTCTGTATGCAAAGGTCCAATTTATCACAAAAATAGTGAGCATAAGCCATTTCCTGTGTCTGAGGCAAAGTATATTGTTTTGCACTGTTTTTTTAGAATCTTGTGGAGCTGTCAACTTACACTGTACTTCATTTCAGCTTTACTGTATTGTTGATATTATATATCAAGATTGGGGAAATGGATGTGGCCAAGGGCTGCATCCATTTAGCCACCTGCCCTATCAGTCCATGTGATATCAGAGGATGGAATTAATAGTTATGTAAGTTATCTCACTTAGTTGCACTCTGCTCTTGGAAACCAGAATGCAACTAAGCAAACTGGGAGCTGCCACCCTATGCAAAGCAAGGAGTCATAACTCCCTTGCTCACTCTGTACAAAGCATCTTAGACCAAGCTAAATCCAAAAACGCTAGGGAATTCCTGGAAGCTTGGCATTCAGACAAATCAACCATCAATAGACACACAGAGATAAACCACATTTATACACCATTCAAAAGAGACGAGAAAAAAAGCTAAGAAGCAAAAAAAAAAAAAGACCAGAACACATCCGCTCCAGCAACCAACATCCAGATAAGCAGGGATTAATACCAGACAAACAATCAAGCAGAAAACAATACCCTAATCAAGAAACTACCACGGAGAAAACCACACCCCCACCAATACTGGCAGGGCAACCTACTGTATATAAACAGGGAGCAAACCCCACACTCACTCTCACTGATGATGTTACCTAGTTTGGTAATGAAGCATCTGCAAGCAAAGAACCAAGTTCAGAGAGCACCAAAGACTCCAGCTTGAATTGTGTCTGGAAATGAAGTAGCAGCTGGTGCATTTAAGTTGACAAATGAAATAGGCACAGATCCATATAACATGCATCTGCTGTTCCTTTAAAGAGTTACAAATGGCATGGACAAAACATTTCCTGGTGGGAGATTAGACTGAGTGAACTATCCATGTCATCCATTGAGTTTTACAACTAGATGTCCAACATAGTTTCTCAGGTCCAGGCATTTGCAAGAGAAAAACTACAAGCCAACATTCCTCAACAACCCAGCTACTTTTTCGATTTCATACACACTGACCACAAAGATCTGAAGATGACTTCTGCCTTATTATAGTTCCCCATGCATGCTGAGACATCTAAGTTAATCCAGTTGAATGTATTTGGAAACCCTCTTTAGACCTTCATTCAAGAAGAAGTAGAGACTCTGAGGGCAGAGTCTGTGTTATGCTTCCACACCTGTAGCTCTAATAAGATTACCACAAAAGTCAATGTGTTCTTGGCTGAGTATGCATACGGCAGTAGCCCTAGTTTCCTCATCATTTTTGTTTTGGTTAAACTCAATCAATATATTGAATAACATTTTTAATTAAACATTTGGCTCTAGCATCTTTTTGTGACAGTAACAATGCTGAAGCTATCAGAAGTTGCCATGGAAACCAAATTCTGCAAGGGGAATGTCAAATCTGTAGTAACCTAAATACTCCTTATGCAATTTACTGTCCAAAAAATTCCATGAACAAGACAGCTCAAACAGAAATAACTGTTCTAGAGGGAAAACAGGTTGATAGATTTCTTTTGAAAGGCACTGAGAGATGCTTATATTCCACATGTTGTTTTCTCTGCAGTGTAGTCCATAGTCTTTTCCTCAATGACTTCACATTTTTATTTTAAAATATGTACTTAAGGGTGGTAATACTGAGTCCATCTTCATGAGTTACATTTGTTAAAGTCACATTCCCAACTTGACTGGTCCCTTGTGTCTAGCAGGAAGATTTACCCAATAAGTTTTATTGTTATTATTTGGTAACATTTTGCTGTAGCAATACCTTTAAATCCTTACAGCAAAACACATAAATCATTTACTGTTACCACCCTTCTTACGTCATTACACTTTAACTCTGTATGTTATATTTTATCACCTTAATCTCTCCTTGTAGCTTTATGGTGCATTTCAATAGGGACAATTTATCTATCACTTTTATTTTTGCTATTATGAATATTTGTGAGATCCTTAATATTGTATCTGTGATGGTTGCCCTGCTCCCAAAGAGACACGGACTCACTTAGATAGGGCTAATGATTTCCGGTTTAATGGGAACAGAATGCATACACGGAAAGACAGGAGTGGACACATGGCGTGCGGGATATCCTGTAAATACCCGCGGTGCGGACCTGGCCCTTCTCCACCCCCCATTGTCCCACAGTCCGGATCTGGATTCTTGATGGGCGATCAGGGTGCGATACCGGGGTCTCGATGGGCGATCGGGGGGATTATCACTGATCGCCTCTGTCTCCTTCCCGTGTCCGGCGCAGGTGCATCCCCCAGGGTAATGCAGAGATGCCCGGGAGATATGATGATGGCTTCTTTGGTCAGGGCAAAGGTATGCTTCCTTTGTCCTTTAATTGCATTTGTACCTGAGTGTTTAAAGGATTAGTATGATTCCTTCCTCCTTCCTTCCCTTATCCAGAAAGGCATGTTCCCCGTTGTGATGCATGACTGTATTGCAACGGGGGACATGACATACTGCCTCCCCAAGAAAAACTTCAAGGTGCTGGTTTGTCAGGATACGCTTCATGGAAGCGTTTGACAAGCCGCTGCGCTGAGACATCCCGAGCCTGCACCCACTCCAGTTGGGGGAAATGTCTCCAGCGGACCAGGTACTGGAGGGTGCCCCATAGCCTTCGGGAGTCTAGTACCTCCTTGATTTCAAAATGCTGTTGTCCATCGATCATGATGGGCGGAGGCGGGGGGGGGGGTTGTCGTTGTGCCACTTTGAAGGGGTAACCGGTTTCAGTAAGGTACATGGAACACCGGGTGTATGCGTTTCAAGTTGTGTGGCAATTCTAACTTGAAAGTTACCGGGTTGATTATTTCCACTAGTGGAAACGGGCCAATGAACTTGGGGGCCAATTTCTTGGAGGGCTGCGGAGACTTAATTAACTTAGTGGAGAGGTAGACCTTATCTCCCACTTTGAAGTCTGGCTGCGCAGCTCTGTGGTTGTCCGCATACCGCTTGTAGGTTGCTTGAGCTTCGGAGAGAGCCTGCTTAATGACTGGCCACACGTTGGCTAGCTGTGCCGCCCAGTCATCTGGGGAACAAGGCGGGGTCTCTGGCTGTGGCAACTCTGGGATCGGGACAAAGTCTCGACCATAGACCACCCGGAAGGGGGTGTGACCCGTGCTCTGGTGCACTGCATTGTAATATGCCACCTCAGCAAAGGGGAGTAAGTCTACCGAGTCATCTTGCTGGTAACTTATAAAGGAGCACAAAAATTGCTCCAGGGTGGAGTTAAGGATCTCCGTAGAGCCATCCGTGTGGGGGTGCCAAGCAGTGGACAGTGCTTGCTTAGTTCCAATTAGCTTCAAAAATGCCTTCCAGAATTTAGAAGTAAATTGTGTACCCCTATATGTCACCAAGCGGGAGGGGGTACCGTGCAATTTATAGATGTGATTTAAAAAGAGGCGTGCCAGCTGTTGAGTGGAGGGAATGGAGGTGCATGGGACAAAATGTGCTTGTTTAGAAAAGATCCCCTGTAGGTGCTTGGTAGAAGCCGTCTGTGAAGGTGATTGTCCTGGTTTCCCAATTTATGTATGGGTTCCTTCGGACCAACCACAGGATGCCCAGGATGATTAAGGGTTGGCCCACCGGTGCTACGACAAATTGCAGTCTCCCCCTGTGGCTGCCGAGTTGCAGCGCCACTTTGTCAGTGAATTGGGTGACCGGGCCCCCTCCCGCCACTGAACCATCCAATTGGGTAAACACTATGTGGTGCTGAAGTGGATAGTAGCGGAGCTTTAAATCGGCCACTAGGTCCGGGCGCATTAGGCACCTGGAACAGCCGGAATCGATTAGGGCCCAAACTTCGATAGACTTCACCTTGGACTTTAGTTTCACCTTGACATAGAGGGTGGGACAGTTGGCACTCACCCAGGTGTCGCTGCGCCCATTCTCCTCCTCCACCTGCCCTCTGGTGCTTCTTAGGGCAGGTGGCTGGCGTTTCCCACCGGTTCTTCTTCGTCGCTCTCCTCTTCTTCAATGGAGTAAGGTAGATCTTTTGCTCTGATCTCTCCACTGGCCGCTGGCATCTTTTTGGGTGCTGCAGGTGGTTTGCCCGGCAGTTTTCTTGGTCTGTCAATGGCCTTTGTTTTCAGGCAGGCTGCTGCTTTGTGGTCCTCTTTCCCACATCGAAGGCATGCCCCTTGGCGAACCATCGCTCCCTGTCCTCTCTCCAGGTTTGGGGTGCTGTTCTCACCGGTCCTGCAGCGGTTCGGGGTCCTTTTGCCATTGCTGCTTGTTGCGCTGTCCTTTTGGCTTGCAGGAAAGTTTCCTGGGCATTTTCCGCCTTACCGGCCAGCTGTATCCACTCAATTAGAGTGTTTGGGTCATCTCTGCATAATGCCCACCTCAGAACGTTCAAGTTCAGACCCTCTTTGAAGCGTTCAATTAGGGTAGTCTGCGACCAGTCCTGCACCTTTCCCGCCAGTGCTTGGAATTCCATGGCATAATCTGCCACAGATCTTTGCCCTTGGCTGATTCCCCTTAGGGATCTTTTTGCTCTCTCCTTCTCCAAGGGATCTCTGAAGTGTAGATCCAGCACCCAGAAAAACTCGTCGATGTAATCGAGTTCTGGGGCATCTGCCTGGCATAGCTGGACATACCAGTCAGCCGCCCTTCCTTTGAGTTTGTTTGCTATGGCATTGATTTTGCCCTTTTTCAAATGGAAATATGGTCCATATTCCTCCATGTAATTTTTTGCATTTGTGAGGAAGAATGATAGTGTGGCTGGGTCCCCGTCGAACTTGACCCCGAGGTCTTTCACTCCCACTCCCGGTGGGCTCCAAACCACGTCTGGTCGTCTGGGTGTACCTCGGGCTGCTGGGGTTCTCCGGTCATGGTGTGGGGATTCCCTCAGCCAGGCTCCGGGTGGCGTTGCCTCCGTCTCGTGCCGGCTCCAGCCTCTTCCCAGTTGTCGCATCTCCAGGGTGGGAGGGGGGGAAGATGACCTCCTGGCTGGTTCTGCGTGGTGACCTCTGCCCGATGCTGCCTCAGCTTCCTGCCATCTCCGTCCTCGCCCCAGTTGTCGCATCTCAGGGATGGGAGGGGGGGGGTGATGAGCTTCTGGTGCCTGGCTCCGGCTCACCCCGACCTCGGGATTTCCACTCGATCGAGAGTCTCAGGAGCAGCTGTTCGATTGACTGCAGCCTCGATTCCACTGTGCTTAGCCGCTCATCTGTCTGGAAGCCGTCCTCGGTCCGACCGCTCCGGCACCTTCCCTCAGCTCCTGCGGTTGTTGGGGACAGCTGGTCCCGCGGCTTCTTAGATGCCCCAAACGTTCTGGGCAGGGATTCCACCATCTCGTCCAGGGTGACCCACTCGCCCTGCGACTCTCTGGCAGCTTCGAGGGTCCTGCTCCTCCTGGTCTCCTCCTCCTCCGAGCTTGATCCCGAACCCTCCTGGACTTTGTGCCATCTGGGAGTAGGGTTCTTGCCGATCGCTCATGCTGCGGAGTCCAGTGACCCGTCACTGGTCCTCGGGTAGCCGCCTATTCGTGGGTTGAGTTTGTCCATCGCCAACTTGGGTCCCTCACAGATGAGATCTGGATTGGTGCTGGTGGAAAAAAAAAATTTTTTTTTTTACTCCTGTCTTTATGTGATGGTTGCCCTGCTCCCAAAGAGACATGGACTCACTTAGTTAGGGCTAAGGATTTCCGGTTTAATGGGAACAGAATGCATACACGGAAAGACAGGGGTGGGCACATGGCGTGCGGGGTATCCTGTAAATACCCGCGGTGTGGACCTGGCCCTTCTCCACCCCCCATTGTCCCACAGTCCGAATCCGGATTCTTGATGGGCGATCAGGGTGCAATACCGGGGTCTCGATGGGCAATCGGGGGGATTATCGCTGATCGCCTCTGTCTCCTTCCCATGTCTGGCACAGGTGCGTCCCCCGGGGTAATGCAGAGATGCCTGGGAGATATGATGATGGCTTCTTTGGTCAGGGCAAAGGTATGCTTCCTTTGTCCTTTAATTGCATTTGTACCTGAGTGTTTAAAGGATTAGTATGATTCCTTCCTCCTTCCTTCCCTTATCCAGAAAGGCATGTTCCCCGTTGTGATGCATGATTGCATTGCAACGGGGGACATGACAGTATCACTTGAATTTTGAAGTGACAAAAGATCTATAGAATAATACAAATACTCCTTATTTTAGCTCATGTTGTTGTTTATTTGTTCAGTCTCCTCCGACTCGTGACTTCATGGACCAGCCCACGCCAGAGCTTCCTGTCGGTCGTCAACACCCCCAGCTCCCCCAGGGATGAGTCCGTCACCTCTAGAATATCATCCATCCACCTTGCCCTTGGTCGGCCCCTCTTCCTTTTGCCTTCCACTTTCCCTAGCATCAGCATCTTCTCCAGGATGTCCTGTCTTCTCATGATGTGGCCAAAGTACTTCAGTTTTGCCTTTAATATCATTCCCTCAAGTGAGCAGTCTGGCTTTATTTCCTGGAGGATGGACTGGTTTGATCTTCTTGCAGTCCAAGGCACTCTCAGAATTTTCCTCCAACACCAGAGTTCGAAAGCATCGATCTTCCTTCTCTCAGCCTTCCTTATGGTCCAGCTCTCGCAGCCATATGTTACTACTGGGAATACCATTGCTTTAACTATGCGGACCTTTGTTGTCAGTGTGATGTCTCTGCTCTTAACCATTTTATCGAGATTTGTCATTGCTCTTCTCCCAAGGATTAAGCGTCTTCTGATTTCCCGACTGCAGTCAGCATCTGCAGTAATCTTCGCACCTAGAAATACAAAGTCTTTCACTGCCTCTACGTTTTCTCCCTCTATTTTCCAGTTATCAATCAAGCTGGTTGCCATAATCTTGGTTTTTTTGAGGTTTAGCTGCAAGCCAGCTTTTGCACTTTCTTCTTTCACCTTCATCATAAGGCTAGATTAAAATAATTATGATCAGGAAACAGGGGTTATGTATGGAATAATAATAATAATAATAATAATAATAATAATAATAATACCCATCTGTCAATTACAAAAGGCCACACTGCTTGGATCCACACATATACTACACTGATACATTACAACATCCTAGGTTCTTGGGGAATAACTCGATGTGAATGAAGGCCAACACCAGCTAAAGAATTGGCAGCTGTGATTTCATGTTGTTGTGCATAATAACAATAATAATGTATTAAATGTATATGCTGCCGAACTCCCAGTGACTCTGGGTCATTTTGTTGTTTATTTGTTCAGTCACTTCCGACTCTTCGTGACTTCATGGACCAGCCCACACCAGAGCTTCCTGTCGGTCAACACCCCCAGCTCCCCCAGGGACGAGTCCGTCACCTCTAGAATATCATCCATCCATCTTGCCCTTGGTTGGCCCCTCTTCCTTTTGCCCTCCACTCTCATACTTAAATCAATTTATTTCTTTAGCAAATACATTTTGTGTTTCTAAGACATAGGTAATATTCTGTTTCTATCGGAGGGAGGAAAAAATGCACCCTTTTTAAAAATAAAGCTTTATTAAGTTTTTCAACAAATACATAAAACTACAAGAAATGAAATGAAGTATACTACAAGAGAAAAAAAGGAACTAAAAAGCGTGAAAATACAAAAAAAAAGATTGCTACATAATATATAATACAGTACATACTAACTTCTCACTTTCTACAACAAAGATATAAATAAGTCAATATCAGTCTCTTACTCTAGTTCAGACTGGAATGAGCATTACTTCTATAAAACATTTCCATTCTCAGTATAACAGTTCCTCTAAAACACTATTTTTTGCTTGAAATGGATTTATATATATATATATATATATATATTATAATATATAAAAATATTCCCCTCTTAACAGACAGGTAAACAAGTATTATCCTTCCTCATTACAATTTTACTCCTAACCAAAACATTTATATAGTTAAACATTATATCTCCACCATTACATATTTAAACAATAACCTTATTAATATCCTTTTACCCAAGGTAAACTCATTATCCCAAAAGCAAAAACATCTGTCTACACCTTTAAAAGACCATCCTAATAAACACAATGAAACAGTTAACCCACTTCAGAGTAAACTAAGGGATTTATATATCCCACTGTTATACACAAGACTTTCTCCTTGTGATCCTCAACTTGCCTTGTAAAGTCCAACTCATCTTCAAGGAACTTCCATCCCTTGAGGCTTAAATCTTGTCTTTGATCTTGATATTCCAAGAATGCAGCCATTTCTCTTCCTTTTACACCCAAAGCTTTTCCTTCTTCAAAATTAACATTCCAGAGGTGAATCTTCTTCCCTTGACCTTTTGGCTTTGGGACATTACTTCTCATTTTTTTCTTTGAGACCAGACCTTATTTTCCAAGTAACTTTCTAAGAGATGCTCCAAAGCATAGGTAACCTTGAGGTACAGCTCCTTAAAAATACCTTTAAAATCTTCCATTATCCCTCCATGGAATGTTATGGCGCCCTCTGGTGCCTCAGGATATTAGACATAAGCCTGTCTTTCAGAAAGAAAGTGTTAATCAGAGGGGATGGAAAAATAAAGGTAAACAAAGCCCTTTGTAACGATTGCCCTACCCAAATAAAATGCTCAGACTCCAAATCTGTTTAAGGTCTGATTTTATTTAGAATAAGGTGCAAACAGAGAGAAAGCTGAGAATGAGAAAAGTGCGCCTAAACTCAAACTAAATAGCTCCGTTTCCAACAACGACCCCCCCCCCTTTGCATACAGAACAATTCCACATTCCCAGGTGCTCCTAATGAGCTCTGATCGACGGGCAAAAAGACCTTGACATTTAAGAGATAACCCAAACACATTCCTTCCTGGCACAGCCCCACACATCTCCCCGTACAAGGTTTATCAGCAGCACCCTCCCAGCCAGGAACACGCATCAACACTCCGGCATGCGAACCGTTACGATGGAGCAAACATTGCAATGGTGATCATGACATACCGCCCCCCTGACAAAAATCAGGCAGAAGGTTTAGAAGGGTAGGCAACATGAAAAGCGTGGATCAAATCAGGTGTGAGGACATCGCGCGCAGCGACCCATTCAGGATGGGGAAAATGCTTCCAGCGAACTAAATATTGAAGAGACCCCCGAAGCCTGCAAGAGTCGAGAATCTCCTTGACCTCGAAGTGCTGCTGGCCATCAATCATGACAGGCGGAGGGGGAGGAGGCTGTGGATGCCAACGAGAGGAGTCATGGGCAGGCTTGAGCAAGCTGCAGTGAAAAACAGGGTGCAAACGCTTCAAATTATGAGGCAGATCCAAACGGACAGTGACAGGATTCACAACAGCAGTAACAGGAAAGGGACCAATGAACTTAGGGGCCAGTTTCTTGGAAGGCTGAGGAGACTTGATAAATCTGGTAGAGAGATAGACCAAGTCCCCCACACAGAAAGACGGCTGTTGGCGCTGTCAGCATTGAGCTTATAGGAAGTCTGAGCATCCTTGAGAGTGATCTTGATGACAGGCCATGAATCAGCGAGCTTAGAACCCCAATCACAGGCAGCCACAGCCGGGGTAGGAGGTTGGGGAAACTCAGGGATGGGAACAAAATCCTGACCTGAAACAACCCGAAAGGGGGTTTGACCAGTGCTCTGGTGTACAGCATTATTGTAAGTGACCTCAGCAAAAGGGAGCAAATCAACCCAGTCATCCTGGTGATAATTGATGTAAGATCGAAGAAATTGTTCGAGGGTGGCATTAAGGACCTCAGTAGATCTGTCAGTCTGGGGATGCCAAGAGGTTGACAATGCCTGTTCGGTGCCAATGAGCTTCAAAAAAGCCCGCCAAAAGCGTGAGGTAAATTGTGTGCCCCTATCGGTCACCAAACGAGAGGGGCAGCCATGGGGGCGGTACACGTGTACCAAAAAGAGTTTTGCCAGCTGCTGCGCTGATGGAATGGCCGCACAGGGAACAAAATGGGCCTGCTTAGAAAAATAGTCCTTGACCACCCAAATGACAGTTTTCTTTTGACTAGGAGGCAAGTCAACAATAAAATCCATGGAGATTTCTTCCCAAGGGCAAGAAGGGTCAGCCACAGGCTGCAAAAGGCCCTGGGGTTTACCTGACAGTCGCTTAGACATAGCGCAGACAGGGCAGGAAGCGATGTAAGCCTTGACATCCTTTCTCAAGGAGGGCCACCAAAACTGTCGCCGAACCAAATGGAGGGATTTGAGAAACCCAAAATGACCAGCTTGCTTGCTGTCATGAGAACGGGCAAGTATTGTAGCTCATTGAGAGTCAGGCACGTATAAACGCCCCCCACCTGAGCCAGGTCATGCTCAAGCGAAACCTTGTCAGGGTTAGCCAGAAACCAGGGATCAGATTTCAAAGCAGAGACAAAATTTGCCCGCAACCCACCAGGCATCTGTGGTTGCCTGCAGGCATGAGAGCACTGCACCGGAGCCGTTTGTGAGGGGAGAGGAGGCTGCCCCCGAGTGTGGCTCCGGGTGACAGCAACCAAACCTAATTGTGGGTCTGTTAGCACAGTTCCAATAACATCGGAGATAGGCTCTGCATCCTGTGGCAATCGGGAGAGTGCGTCAGCCAAAAAATTCTTTTTCCCCGGGAAAAACTTAAGTTGGAAATTAAAACGGCTAAAAAACAGCCCAGCGTATCTGCTTTGGGCTGAGATGCCTGGGTGTGCGGAGTGCCTCTAGGTTGTGGTGATCCATCCAAACCTCAAAAGGGCGAGTAGCCCCTTCCAAAAGGTGACGCCAAGCCTCCAACACAGCTTTAACCGCAAAAGCCTCCTTTTTCCACACATGCCAGCGCCTCTCCATTTCAGAAAACTTACGGGAGAGATAGGCACAAGGCTTTAAAAGTCCAGCAGAATCTCTTTGTAATAAAATAGCCCCGATAGAAAAATCAGAAGCATCAACCTGAACAACAAAAGGCCGCTCAGGGTCAGGGTGGGATAAAATGGGCTCCGCTGTAAAAAGGGTTTTTAACTGATCAAAGGCAGCCTGACAGGCAGGAGTCCAATTGAGCATGGCACCCGGGTTTTTAACTTTCCAGGTCTCTCCGACCCCTTTGGTGTGCAACAAATCAGTCAGGAGCAGAGCAATCTCCGTGAACCCCTGGACAAAGGATCTGTAAAAATTAGCAAACCCCAAAAACTTTGAAGTTGGCGATGGGTGCGCGGGCGCTCCCAGTTGAGAACCGCCTGCACCTTGACAGGATCCATTTCAATGCCTTGGTCAGAAACCCTGTAGCCCAAGTAATCTAAGCGAGACTTATGGAATTCACACTTAGAAAGTTTAGCGTAAAGCTTAGCTTTCCTGAGCTTGGCGAGAACCTGTGTAAGGAGCTTTTCGTGCTCCTTCTCAGTTTTGGTATAGATAAGAACATCATCCAAATAAACCAAACCCCCCTTAAACAAATGTTCATGTAACACCTCATTGATCAGCTGCATGAAAACCCCTGGGGCACCTGCTAGGCCAAAAGGAAGAACCTTATATTGAAATGAACCCAAGGGGCAATTAAAAGCCGTTTTCCATTCATCCCCCTCCCGGATGCGAATGCGATAGTATGCCTCGCAAAGGTCAAGCTTGGAAAAAATCCAACCAGTGGACAAATGAGCTAACATGTCTTTTACGAGAGGCAGAGGGTATTTGTTGGACAGTGAGGTGGAATTTAACCCACGATAGTCCGTGCACAGTCTTAGGGTGCCATCCTTTTTCTCACGGAATAAAACGGGAGCCCCAACCAGGGAGTTTGCCGGGTCAATGAAACCTCTGGCCAGGTTTTTATCAATGAACTCCCGTAATGCCTCTAGTTCCTTCTTGGTCATAGGATAAATCTTCGGCTTGGGCAAGAGAACGTCTGGAAGAAGCTCAATGGCACAGTCAGTCTTGCGATGGGGGGGTAACTGGTCAGCCTCTTCCTCCCCGAAGACATCAGCAAAGTCAGAGTACCTTGCTGGCAGTCCCTCCATGGGGAGAGTGGGAGCTCGAGTGTCGACAATTTCAGCCCTCCCCACAGCCAAAGTGAGGGATCTCCCCACAACAGGAGCCTGGTAGAACCCATCCTCAAATGTTAGAATACGGGTTTTCCAATTAATGTATGGGTTGTGCCCGGTTAGCCAGGGAATCCCCAAAACAACCAAAGGATTGCCCACTGGGGTAACTATGAACTGGATTAGTTCAATGTGCATGCCCATACGCAACGTAATCTCCCCAGTAAACTGGTGGCCAGACCCCCTCCCACCGTGGAACCATCGAGCTGCTGAAAAACCAGCGGTTTTGGGAGAGGGAAGCAGGGCAAGTCCAAAGCAGCAACCAGGTCGGGATGGATTAAACATCTGGAACACCCTGAATTGACCAAAGCCCAGATGTCGACGGTCTTAGATCGCCAGGCCAACTGGATCTTTACAGCTAGGATGGGGCAATCAGCACTCACCATGTTGGTATCGCACCCATTCTCCACCACCTGCCCAGTGGCGCTGTTTAAGGCAGGTGGAAGGCATTTCCCGCTGGCTGCTCCAGTGAGGCCAAAGCGTCTCCTCTAAAATATACATCATCCTCTTCATCCGTGGTTGCCAACACTCCCGCCAGCTGGTGAGGAGGGTTAGGTGACTTTTGTGGTATCTTTTGGGTTGCTTTAGAGAGGTGATCTGCTCTCTTAGCTTTTTGACATTCCGCTGCGCGGTGACCCGGTTTGCCACACTTGATGCACTGGCCCCGGGCGAAACAGCATTGCCTTTCCTCAGCCCAGCTGGAGTCAGACTGCATCCTCGGCCCCTTCCCACTGGAAGGCTGCTTGTCTCCCTTCGTAGCTTGCATAAAGGTGCACTGGGCATGCTCAGCCTTCCTGGCCAGACAGGTCCAATCATGCAGTGAGTCTGGATCGTCTCTGCACAGCGCCCACCACAACACCTCCCGATTGAGGCCATCCTTAAATCTGTCGATCAAGGTAGCCTCCGACCATTCGGGAACTTTCCCTGCTAAAACTTTGAATTCTAGGGCATAATCAGCTACCAACTTTTGTCCCTGAACCAGTTCCTTTAGGGCATCCTTAGCCCTTTCCTTAGCAAGGGGATCCTCAAAGTACCGTTTCAAAGCGGCTAGAAAGGTATTGAAGGCAGCCAGCGCTGGGGCTCTGGATTTGGATAACTGTACATACCAGTCAGCAGCTCTGCCCTTCAGTTTCGTGGCAATGGCCATGATTTTAGCCCCTTCTGAGGTAAAACAATGTCCATATTGTTGCATATAATTTGTCGCATTGGTAAGGAAGAATGACAAGTTTGTGGGGTCGCCATCAAACTTCACTGAAAAGTCCTTAGCTACCCCACCACTCGGAAGCACCCCAACTGGTGGACGAGCCAGGGTAACTACCACCGGAGTGGAACCATGGAGAGCCAGGGAAAAGTCCCATGGCCGGCCCCTTCCCCTCGGAGCCGGCGATGGAGTAGGTGGGATGCTGGGACCCCCTGCTGCCCCCGGACCAGTAACGACCTTTACCAGGTCACTCACTGCAGTTGAGAGGGAGCGTAGCATGTACTCCATGGATTCGATTTTGGACTCAAGGACTCTGATCCTATCCGGCGTGGTGGAGTCCTCCAGCCCCAGCACTTCAGGTTGCTGACTCCCCGACACTTTTGTGGACTCTCTTTCTGGAGTCTGTGGGCATCGTAGTTTCCATGTGGTGCGAGACGTCCCCGGCCGGGAGTCTGCCAGGGCATCCCACAGGAACTGTTGGTGTTCAGCGAGCCCATCATCCGTCGGTTCCCTCTCCTCCGGGCTGGAGCTTGGATCTCTAGAATGGGGTGCGGGGTGGGATGGGAGGGGGCTCGAGTCCCTGCTCGGGAACGCCGTCTCCAAGAGCTGTCTGCTCGCCTCGCCAAACCCCGTTGACTCCTTCCCCAATTCTGCCATCGCTAACTTCTTCTCTCTCAAGAAAATTTCTTGGTAGAGACTAGTGAGGTTTGTTTGTGAAATGATTCTCAGCTTTATGTAATGATTGCCCTACCCAAATAAAATGCTCAGACTCCAAATCTAAGTTTAAGGTCTGATTTTATTTAGAATAAGGTGCAAACAGAGAGAAAGCTGAGAATGAGAAAAGCGCGCCTAAACTCAAACTAAATAGCTCCGTTTCCAACAACGACCCCCCCCCCTTTGCATACAGAACAATTCCACATTCCCAGGTGCTCCTAACGAGCTCTGCTGATCGACGGGCAAAAAGACCTTGACATTTAAGAGATAACCCAAACACATTCCTTCCTGGCACAGCCCCACACATCTCCCCGTACAAGGTTTATCAGCAGCACCCTCCCAGCCAGGAACACGCATCAACACTCTGGCATGCGAACCGTTACGATGGAGCGAACATCACAACGGTGATCATGAGACCCTTTCTTATGGGAAAGCAGATAGATCAAAGCTCAGCTCCGCAGATTCAATGAAGTGGGTAGTTCTTTTGTAATCCTTCAGATTTTGAAAAAAGTAACAGTAAACAGGTGAAAGTCTTTAAATCCAACAATACAATTTAAAAAGAAAAAAGAGATAAAAAATAAATATTTAGAAAAAAAGTCAAATTAACGAATTAATAACTTCCAAAAATAATGAAAACTACCAAGAGATTCTGCATTTCTTTGTTGCAAAGAGTCGTCATGCTGGCCACAGGAAGTGTCTATGACAACGCCGGCTCCAAGGCTTAGAAACGGAGATGAGCACCGCCCCCTAGAGTCGGATTCGACTGGACTTTACGTCAAGGGAAACCTTTACCTTTACCTTGTTGCAAAGAGCCTCTCCTTAATAACAATTAAAAAAGAAAAAAAGTTGGTGTTTTAGAAATGGGGTAGGCAGCTTTTGAGTCTGTTTAAGGCTTCAACATGGCTTAGGAAATGATGGCAATCCTTGCCTCCCAGCTGCTAGCTTACCAGTCATTCACAAAATGCTGTTTTGCAGTTTTCTGGCTGCTTCCAGATGTCTAGAGGACAAATAGGGTAATTCCTGGGGTTCTCCTTAATCCGGAGAACACTTCTGGGCTCTAGGAAATCCTGCCTGAGCCAAAAAATGTCTGTATTGCCGGGTCATCCGTGGAGCAGGCGGAGACACATCTCAGGTTGCCAACCCCCACTGGAAGTGTCCGAAATGCAACATTTTTTGATGGACATACTTTTCTATTCCCTCAAATCTTGCTTTTAAACTGTAACTATCACAGACTCTCCATGAGTGGAGCAAAACTCAGCAATGTATTACTAATAAGGGTAAAATTGTATAAACAACACAAATAAATCAAGAATTAAATCTGCTGGATACTATAAAATATAAAACAACATAATAGTTTATTGTGTTATTTTTCTGGATGTTTTTCCATTTATCTACATTTACTGCCATCTGAAAGATTTGCTGTTTGCAGAGGGTTAAGGAGGGCAGAGAGCCCCATTGATAGAAAACCTGCTTTCATCAATCGACCTTCCTCTGTCCCTGACTCTGAGCTTAGCTGGGTGATCTGCTCTCCTGTACATCAAGATAAGAGACTGAAATCCAGGTGAAAGAGAACAAAGTACAGCAAAGTTGCTGAGAAAAAAATTAAAATCATTTAAAAAATGGAGCAGGAGCCAATATGTTGATTCAGTTCTCTATTTCTAGACATTGAGTTGCATATTTACGAACAGATGACGTAAATCAAAGGCATTGTGAATAATTTTTCTCTAACTTCCAGTAGACATGGGACAGAAGACCAAGTTGTAAATTTGTAGCATAACCAGGTGACCTTGGATGAGGCACAGAACATCTCTCCTTTTACAATGTGACAAGAACACAGCAATTTCTATGAGCATGAGGTGATGTGTCAGTGTCATCTTTTCTTTTCATATTATGGGAGGAAAGCCTGACACATTATTACTGTTATGCTGCATTTTTGCATAACTGTATAATAAATGCACAGCTTTTACTTAAACATAATAGAATAACCTTGAATGTGTCAGTACAGTCAATTACCTATATATGTGAAAATACTTGCCTCTCTGTACTCTTTTGTGTCTTAATTGTGTTTTTCACTTCTCTTGTACTTTGCATTCAGTAAATTTGAGCCAGAAGGTTTACACTGTTGCTTAGAATTAAGGTTCTTTAATAGAAGGACATTCATTTCCTGTGCCTCAGTACTAACAAACTGTACCCACAAATATCCTGGAATCTCATTGTTTAAAGGTAACAGTGAAATCCCTTTATATACATCTGAATAATGAAAATAGGGAGAAAGTTTATCAACTGAGTATTTTACTCTATTGGACCCAGGCAGTTATATGAGGATGTGATATCTATGGTCAAGTTCAGTTTCTGATCTGCTTGGAAGGAACCAGCAGCGTAGCTAGCAAAATGTCAGCACACATTCATTGTCTCATGCAGCATTACCCCAAAGTCATTTTACCAATTTTTAAAGAAGTTTTTAAAATTGCATATTATATCTGTTTCAGTTATGATAGCTCACTGAACATTCCACAAATTTAGGATTGAGTCTGTCTCTCATCCTGAGTTATATATCTTATCAAGGCTATTTTAGGTTTTAAAAAATGGAAGATGGGACAAGGAAGAATTCAGTGTTTGAACAAATCTCACATCCTGGTCATTTTCCAGTATCCCTACACAAGTTTTTCTTACACATTATAACATCAGTCATTATAACATCATAAGGAGAACCTGAACCATATTCTACTTGAAAAGAGTAAGTGGCATATTATTGTACCATCCTGTCATGTTCACCATTCAGGTGTTATTACATCATTAACGGTTCGCTTGCCATGGTGCTGATACATGTACTGGCTGGGTGCTAGGTGCTGCTGGGAACCTTGTACAGGAAACGGGCTGGGTTGTGCCAGGGAGGAATGTGTTTCGGCTATCTCTTAAATGTCAAGGTCTTTTAGCCCGTTGATCAGCGGAGCTCGTTAGGAGCACCTGGGAATGTGGGGAGGGCTGTCTGTGAGGGAGGGGGTGGAGTGATGTTGGCAAAGACGCTATTTAGTTTGAGTTTGGGCGCGCTTTCCTCATTCTCAGCTTTTTACCTGTTTGCACTCTTTTCTAAATAAACCAAGAACCTGAATCAAGATTCTGAGTCTGGGAGTTTTATTTAGAGTAAGGCAATCGTCACAATCCCTTGAAAAAGTGTACTTGAGAAACAGGAGCAGCTATCCACTCCTTTAACCTAAAAGTAGTTATGCTCCCTCTTTTGGGTATATTGATCTATGTGGAAAGATGGCATTGTATTGTTTGAATTTTGCAAAGGACAACTCTTTAATCACTTTTTTTTTTGAGAGGAGATAAACTACAACAATGCTGTAGCTCCTTTTCTGAGGTTTACTCAAAAGAAGACATGACAATGTATAACCTAATGAATGCAGGAGGGCTGAATTTTGCTTTTTCATCTTCTTTTACAGAAGAAGCGGTTCCCACTTGCAGGTGGCACAGTGTTTTTGTTTTTTCTTGGGTACAAGAGCCATGACAAGAATTCTCTTGCTGTACTTGTGCTGCTGAGTTATTGTTAGCTGCTGCATGCTTTAAGCCTAGGCTGCAAAGGCAACAATATATGCTCTGCCAAAGGTAAGGCATTGTTAAGTTTGTACCTGGAGGGTGCATCGAGGCAGCCAGTCCAATACTCTATTCTTTCAGTTGCAGTCAGAACACTGGCAGAAATCAAGGGATGTCCTAGGGACAAATACAAGAGATACTTTGCAGTTTTAGAGCATCAAGCCACTTACCTAATATGAGTGTAAATGATAGAAACCTGACACAGCTATTGGCAATGTATGGTGGGAATTAAGCAGAGATTACTGGTGCTGATGCAGTTGTGCTTCTTGTGGCTAAAAGTATGAAGAACAAGAGACTGTTGAAAGTATTATCCAAGACTGATTGTTACCTGAGTGAGGATAAATAATCGAAAATATTGTAATTCATGTGAAAGCATAGAATTAACTTTGCTTAAGATTTTTATCCCAAATTAGAGAGCTTATTAACAGGAGGTTAGTTTAATAGATGATGATGACAATGATGATGGAGCAAGTTGTGTGTCTGTATCCTAAATGTTTCTTGAATGAATTTGGAACATGAGCAGTGAGGAGAAATAATTTACCTTTCAAGATTTGGACTACAAACTTGAACATACAAAAGGCCGCAGAGAAATCTTGGAATTACCCTTAATCCATTTTACTCTCTGTTGATCACTCAGCTGGGCTTGTCAACAGAAGTAAGATTTCAGACAGAGCTTTACACACAGGCTACATTTATCTAACGATAGCAAATGAAGGTGCTTCCCTTTTTATTATAGTAGATTCATTAGGGAACGTGCATAAGGATTTTGGTCAGATGAATTAAGCTCAGTGAAGGTTTTTATATCTGGATGTAAAGCCCTTTAGATAAACACTAATCAAGTTGGTTGTAAAAATCTCAGGGAGTAACTGTAATGAGAACTCTGAAGGATTCCTGCAGAGTTTTAACGCAAGCCTTACAGACAGCATAGTAAGCCCTTACCAGAAAACATCTTCTCAGATAAAGCCAAAATAACCAAAACAAAAAAACAAACATACAAAAAAACAGAAGCAGCAGCAGCAACACAGAAAGGGAAAAATGAGTACAAACAATCAAAATGTAGGTACTTGTAAAATATGAGCAAAGATAAGCTTTAATACATTATTTATTTGTAAAATAATATATTAGATTATAAGCAGATACCAAGGGTGAGAAAAGTGGGTAGAGAAGATACCTTTCTGAAGCATGTAACTTCCTTAACTGCCACAAAAAAGCAAAGTAGTTAGAAGGAACTAAGATCCATAGCCAGCTGCAGAAAATTAAGATCTCTCTAACTAATTCCTTAAATGTTCACATTTAATCCCAGACAAAACTTGATCTAAGGTTACCAGATGTGGCTTGCAAAACTCTGGGTGACAACTAGATGGCAGCAAAGACTAAGAATTTGTTTGTACCCCATTTAGTAACCATCTGGATTTAGGCAGCAGAGATAGCACTATCTTGGTGCACGCAATTAATTCAGCAAAAGTTAGAAGCGTTCCTAAGCTAAGGGAAATGATAGAATGCAAAAGGCATTTCTTGCAACTATTTAAATTTCTTAATAGTTTAAATGACCTTATGGAAGTAGAATATCTCCTCTATAATTTGGCTTCTGCAAATGTTGCAGAAAAACTTCATTGTGTTAAGGGAATCTTACAAAAATAATCAGAACCTATCTCTAGCTGCTTTTGGCATCCCACAAAGATTACATAGTGGCAGCAAAATTGGGCGCAAAATTGACAGGAGGACACTTGGAATTTAAATGAGCAGAAGGGACTCTGCTTCTTAGTATGGAACATTATAGCATGTTTTGTACTTTCCCAGAATATATATTTTTTAAAAATATAATTTAAATTTTAAAATAAAAATTTACAACTGTTGATGTGATATGTCTACAGGAGACATGGATACAGAAACCTAGATATTTATCAATAGCCTTTAATTTTTTAGGGAACACAACAATGGAAGGTCTTGTATCATCATAGAGGGTGATGGGCATGAAGCATATGAAATTTCTTTATAAGAGAAACTATGCAATTGTATAGGACATTAAATTTATTTGTCCATTAGGAGGCAACATGTTATTGACTATATGTGCACCCCTCTTTATCAAGCTAGTTAATTTTTAAAATTTTGAGTTCAACCCTATAGATTACAGTGACTATCAGCCCATGAATTTCTAGGTCTGGAACATGGCAAATACTGTGAATATTATACTTTTCTAAGAAAACATGACACACTTATGAGATTCTTCATTACAAAAAGACAAACATGCCAGATGTTTTGAAACTATATCAAAGTATTATTGAATGCCTGAAGCCTTTAATGATTGAAAATAATTGTAGCATCTCACAGTTTCAGCATTTACTCTTGGTTTAACTGGAGTACAGGAAAACAAGTTTAGGGTTAGGAAATAAGCCAGGAAGGTAAGTTCTTAATTAAGAAAGAGAATCTAACGATGTAATTGAAGAAAAAAAGAAGACATTTCAAAGGTAGCACTGGAACAGTGTAGGAAATAGAGTGACTTTTTAGAAAACAGTGAATAGCGGGTTATGCTGTGAGGAAAAGATGGCAATCTTGCAAATATCAAGATGAGTGGGTGAGGTATTTTAAATAAATATTTATTAGTACCTCTGTATCTTTGATTAATATAAATGATGTAGTGTGAATTGGGGAATGTCCATAACAATTTTATAGAAAATCTGTCTGATTGGTAGAATACTAGTAATGGGGTTCCAGTTTGTAAGAAAGAAAATCAGAAACTTCCAACAAATTATACAGGTTGTCCTCATTTAGTGACCATAATTGGGACCAGCAACTTGGACATTAAGTGAAGCAGCCAGTAAGAGACACCGCAACTGTGTTTATAATCATCTTACTTCAGTTTTCCTTTACTTACAGACCTGCGAAGGTTGTAAATGTGAGGATTGGTTGTAAAGTTATTTTTTCAACATTGACTTAACTGCAAAAAGTTGCTAAATGAGGCAGTCACTAAATGAGGATTACCTGTACACAAATCAGTTTATTAAATATTGTTGCTATGTTACATGTTAAATATATGTTAGACAAATTAAAAGAATGAGTTATGACAAATAAGTTTCTGAAGAACAAGCTAGTCTTTGCAAAGGTTATTCAAATGCATCAAATGTTGGCTCACTTAGTTAAAATGTTAATCAACAGGAAATAACCTTATTCAGATTTTATGATTGTCCAGGTTGTATTCAATTCAATATGTAGATATAGAGTGTGACATAAATTGGCAAATGCCCAAATGGATCCAAATATGTTGTTTCTGATACAAAATTGGTTTTATCATCTACCACGGGGCTGCTATCAAATAACATCCCTGTGTCTTATGGAATGAGGCAAGGATGTGTCTTCACTCTACTGCTTTCCAATTTATTTGTTAATGATGAGCACAGAACAAAGAGGCCTCCAGTTTTTCCCAGGGAAGATTGCTGAGAGGAGTTAATCTGTTCTAATGTAAGATGATGATTAGACTCGTATCACAAAGATTGGGATACACAGATTGATAATAGCACTAAGCAGATCATCAGTACTGCCATCAATTGTGTTAAAATCCTCTTTGAAATTAATTAAGAGAAAGCCAAGGTCTTCATATCTGGGCAAAACTCCAAAGTCTAAGTGGCAAACAGGCCAACTTTAAGTTCAGCTACTTTCTTCTTACTATTATTTGAGTTAACATTTTCTTCTACTGGCAGCTGGACTCAACATTACATTACTGAAAAGCATAATATTAAACAAATGATTTTCTGAGATTCTGGTGTTCTACTAGTGACCATTAAATTCAGCCAGTTCTGCATTTATTAAAAACAGTATCTTTACTCTCTTTTATGGAACTGAGATCAGATATGTTAGTATGAACATTTTTCAAACCAGGATTTTGAGATTAATATTAGGTTCCCTAGTTATGAGACATAGTGGAAAGTGACCAATTCACTCACTGTTATTAGAACGTTTTAATTATGGGTTAAAAATTCTGTCCCTTTCAAATGACAGAAACCCTAAACTATGCTGGAGCAAATAAAGGAAAAATTTTCTGCTGGATATACAGTTGATTCTAAAGATTGGTATTCCTTATCCAGCAATATGGATTCTCCCTGAAATGCTTTTCTTCCTTGTAGATTAACATTTTTTTCTGCCGTTAAACAAATATTTAAATTCAGAATTTTCATTATCTAGATAGAACTGAATGCAGCTGCAAGTAATAAGCATGCACCTTGGTATGAATGGACTAACTATAATATTGAATGTGATTGTTATTTCAAGCTTATTTTACATTTCCCTCTGTGAACACTGACAAAGCTAAGAATGCAGCAGTTGCAAACCATACTTTTTGAAAGATGTTTTAAGAAAACAACTCATAATTTTAGGCATTGCCCATGTAACAATAATCAGGTGGTCTTTTCCATTATATTTTACTGCCCTGTTTTAAGCTTAGACTGCAAAATTTTTATACTGTACCTAATGTTGGGGGGAAGGAGGGTTATCCAGAGTCACAAAAAAAGTAATTTTTTTAATGACCTAGAAGACTAGAACAACACTGGTCACAGTAGCTAGGTCCATTGCTGTTGTTTCCCTTTGGATTGTTATGACCCATTGTCAGAACAATATTTTCTTTCTTTCTTTCTTTCTTTCTTTCTTTCTTTCTTTCTTTCTTTCTTTCTTTCTTTCTTCACTAATGCAGATACATTATTAGAGAGACAACTAAGAAAAGAACATGATCCCATTGCTTATTTTAAAATTGCTTTCCATTTCATCATGGAGAGACATGTCGCTTTGGATGCTAAATTTGTAAAATTTATTTAAGTAAAATTATCTAAATATTGCTGTTACTATAGCAAGCATATTATTAATCCATTAGTGCTGTTGTATTTTGAGTATGAGTATCTTTAACTGATGCAAAGAGATAATATAAAAAATCATAGATGTAATAATTATCTGGCTGCATGCATCTACAGTATGTTATAAATGATGCATTCTGTTGGGTGGATCCAGTATAAAAATTCCATCAATCTTTGCACAGATTCTTTGATGTTTCCTAAAAGCATTTAATCTTATTCACCAAAAAGCATCTTATGTATTTGGTATAAGGCAGTACAAACAACTCAGTCCTACACACAAGCTTATAATTAACTAAGTAACAGAGAGAAGGAAAAAGGGTGGAAGGATGAGGGAAGCAAATTAGGCTTAGGAAAATTCAAAAAGAAGAGAAGTTTGATGGAAATGATATTTCAAAAGAGTGGCCCTGCTTGCCATATCTTCCAAAGCTTTTACATGTCAAAACAATCTCATTACTTTGATGAACTGAAGTTAAAACAGCACTGATTTTTAAAGGTTATAGTGAAAAACAGATAAAAATCCAGATAAAGACCTGGATGACTTTTTAATTTCACAAAAATTATTCACAGAAGATGTATATTTTCCAAAACAGTTGTTTATTTTTGGTCATTCCCATTGCATTCTTAGTGCCCAGACTTTCATCACTATTCCCTCTTTGAAACAGGAAACAAAAAATGTTATCATTGTTTATATCATTTTTAAAAACATAGTTCCCTAATAATTAAGACCTATTGTGAATATATATATACACACACACACACATACACATTTAACAGTAAATCTACTTGTGTTGGTGGAACACAAAGGTGCAACATTATTGTTCTGGTTCCAAACTGTATTGACTGTGTATGTGTTGGTAAAGCTGTATCATCAGTGTGGCCCATGTCCACACAAAATCAATGGAACTGAAATGAGACAGGAAACCAAAAAGACTTAGTTGAAACTGTATGCATATTCCAAGTCAGTCACAACCATAGAAAGCATTTTATTCCTATGATATATGAGTACAAAACTGCCCCCACACCTCTTCTTTCCACAGTGTCACAATTACAATGGAGGACATTAATTAATCATGGTAGAGATGCAGCAATAAATAAACTTGAGCAAGAAATGCCCATTTCATGTATCAAGACATATGGCATGCATCAATTGTTCTATGTTCATGTCTACAGAATAGTGAGCATATAAAGGAGTCTTTGGTGATGGGAACTATAGAGAAAATCAGTTAATAATAAAAAAGGAACACTGACACAACACCCAAGGCTGACAGCAGAGTATGATGTGACTAGTGTTAGCAACCTATTTTCAAAAAACTTATCAATATATTTTCTCAATATGCTACTAATCTATGCAGTATCTAACATCTAGAAACTAGGTATTCCAGGTGAAGACATCCATACAGGAAGCAGAGCAACTAGGAATCACTAGGAAATCAAGAATACTCAAAGCATAAGTCTTGCATCCTAGTTGCCCCATCCCTTGCAAAAATATTAACTGACAAAACGTCCCTACCTTGCTCAACAGGTACTTGAATCATTTCTAAGACAGAATAAATATGCACTATGATGGAAGGGGTAATTTGATGGTGAGGTAGCCCCAAACAAAGCAAACTCTGTCATGTTCACTGTTTCAATGTAGTTTATACATCGTAACGTTTCACATGCCATGGCGCTGACGCGCGTTTCTGTTTGGGAGGGAGCTGCTGTGAAACCTTGTACCAAGCTCTGTATGTGAAATCACTACAATGGAATGTGTTTGGGTTATGTTATCTGTTCAAGGCCTTTTCCCGCAGACCATCAGAAACCGTTAGGAGCACCTGGGATTGTGAACTTGAGAAGATTCTACGGGGGGAGGGATTTCATTTGCACCGAGGGTTTTTAGTTTGAATTTGGTGCGCTTTCATCATTCTCAGCTTTCTTTGTGATCCTGCTTACTGTTCTTTAATAAATCAGATATCCTTGAATCTTGCCTGTGAGTCTGATACTGTTTTAGAATAGGCAATCATTACAAACTCTCACCAAAAGCAGTTGAGCTCCTTTTTGACTTACAAAATCGAAGCTAAGCAAAATCAAACAAAATAGGCCTTAGAGAAACTGGAGATAAAACAATGCAACTCTTGACATAGCCAAGATGAGTGCTGTGCTGTTTTAATGGGTACATTCTTTATTGCCAAGTAAATCACCAAATGTGGTCATTAAGGGCAACAACAACAACAGCAGATGCTGAGGCATGAGGACTCTTAAATGTTGGCTCTCAGGAAATCACACTAATCCCTACCAGGCACTAGGAAGGAAACAATCTATTATTGTTTCTATTACTCAGTACTCTCCTACTGTAGGTCTCCAGTGCCAATCAGCAAACTTGTCAAGAAGTCAAAAGTAATGTTACTTTACCTTACTTGAACACAACGCTGACTGGCATACTGTGTATGAGATATATTAACCTGACCAAATTCTGGTGTTAGTAGCAGGGCCAGCTGAAGATGTTGGGAACCTTCCAGCATGAAGATCTCCTCTTAGCAGCTGCTCAGCTTTGGCCTCCTTTCCCCACCTATTTTTTTCTGCTGGTAGAAAACTAGAAAAAGAAGAGGGCTTCTGCAAGGCTTTTCTGATATGCCCCACAGCCACCTTCATCATCATCCATAATGCTCCTGGATCGTGTTGGTGCCTCATTTTTAAAAAAAATTGTTATTAGAACATTTATGTATCATTTTTCATTTTGTTAAAAATCCCACTGTTGTGCACCATGTGCAGCTACAGAAGACATTGCCTATGCTCCTTTGAATGCTGGAAATGGAGACACTGGGCAACAGGAACAGCGGGTATCTGGCAATTGCCTGATGTCACCACTTCAGAGAAGGCCCCATGTTCATTTTTTCTAATACTATGGTAAAGACATTAAGGATAAAAATCAACATAGCAATTTATTTACATAGTACATGGCCAAGCTGATTATAACAATGGGTCTCCTTGAGCTACTGAGTTGAATCCAAACTATGGTAGTCACACTTTTATTGTATTCCTATCAAAGGAAATTGAGTTATTCATGACTAATTCGTCACACTGATTGTTGGATTGACCCCTCTCTCAATCACCTTCGTATAAATCTCTTAACTGCAATTGTTTAAATTGTGAATGCCTAAATTATTGGGTATTCTTGTTCCTTTAAGAAATAAAATCTGCTTCCCAGTTCTCAAATGTATTTAGTAACATTTTGTACATGTATTGCATTGCCCATTAAACAAAATGCACATTAATTGGGTTTGTAATGGATTTCTTAAGTTGTTGTTCAAGGTTCTCTTGCCTTGTGTTCTCTTGTGTCCTTGCTGCATAATAAAATATTCATGAAACACTTATATTTTGTAGCAGAAGCTAGCTCTGAAAATGCTCTTTTTCATTTTCTACAAATACCAGAAAATAAACACATACACATAAACATACATACCTGGATTCAAATCCCAGCAGAAGAGTGGACTAAAAAGTAACCGTCTTTGTTTCTCCTCTGTAAAATGGGAATAGATGTCATGAGTACTGATGGTGAGCAGGAGGGGGCCCCTATCCAAGGGGGAAAACGCATGCGTAGTACTGAGGAGTTAAGCAGCCATTCAAAGAGACACAGATCAGACCCACCTTAACCTATGGGGTTTATCTGTCTGGGTTTTTCCCACGCTTCTTCAGTTTGTTAGGATTTTCTGTCTAATCCTATTCCTTGTCTCAGCATGGTTCCTGACTGTTAGGACAATAATAACTTTCCACCCAACAAGATTTCAGGTGACCTTTGGCTACTGAAGCTACAGGAAGGATTCAGGGGGGATGGCGTCATTTTTTCTAGTAAATCTTCTTTCCTTGGCTAAAACTCTACCACAACTATCAGTTGTACTGTGTTCAAGAAGTATAAATGGACCTTAACTTTTGTTAGCTAAGGACAAGTTCCCAAACACATTCTTGTCTTTCAACAACAGTCCCCTCTAGACAAATGGCAACAGCTGGTAATTTGAGTTGTTGCCTTTACCCAGGGCCCCAACTGGGGGGGGGGCAACCGGGTCATGTGCCCCAGGCGCCGCACTGGTGGGGTGCCAAAATGAACACTTGGGGGGGGGGGCGCCAAAATGGGTGTGAAATCCATGTTTGCCCCGGGTGACACAGACCCTAGTTGCAGCCCTGCCTTTACCTTCCTTTTTTGTGACTATAAAATTTAGATTTGTTACCGTTTTTTTTCTTCCTAATCATCTGAAACAGTCTCATGTTTGAGACTATAGCATTAGCATCAAGTCTGGCAAACAAAATAAAATTTCTTCAGTTTTCTGAAATTTAGATCTGAAAATACTACTGGTACTAGGGAATGACAGTCTATAATTACAGCAAATCTATCTCAGTAGGATCCAGAGAATGATCTTGCTAAACCGATGTCACATGCAGCTGGGACTGCTCCATAGAGATGAATTTCTAGAGTGGCAAAAGAGGAGAATGTGGTAAAATGCTTCTTAAGATTATTATCTTCCTCCCTTCACTGTGAACAGTATAGACAGAAAAAAAAATACTGTACAAATGAAGCTTCAGGCAAGCTCAGGCAACAAGAGAGACAATTACTTTCTGTTTGTATAAAGAATTTTCCAGTATTTCTAGATCCAATACTTTAATTTGTGCATCTATATGTATACAGTTCTCACAGAACCATCTGCAAGAAGGTTGCATGTAGTGTTGAAATTGTTGCACACTCTGATGGTGCCTGATTGTTGTTTTGTAAACACAGCTCAAATTACTGTATGTGCATGTGCACAGATGCCTGTGTGTCTTCCAATATAAGCATTAAAACCACAGACAGAAAACTGAGACAATGAATGTGTTTCTTACCTATTATTTACCTTCTTGTTCTCTCTTCTCTGATGTGTAACATGGATGAAGTGATAAAAGCTTGACTGAAGGACTGATAGCAGTAAATGAATGCTAGAAGTAAACACTTTGGTCAAATACGCATGGGCATTCAAGAAATGGTGTCTGATAAAGCCAACATCGTATGATGAAAACATGAAGGGAGTAAATTCACAGACAAAATTTCTGTCCTAGTTCTTTATTTCTTAAAAGCATAGGATTGTAATGAGCTTATATTTAATCCTTTTTTCCAGACTGAGGACAGATCCTTTCTAAGCAAAGCCTCTATCCACCAAGATTGTTGTCTGCAAGGGAGAAGTATACAGTCTCTGTCTGTCTCTACAGCAAAGGACTATTATGTTTAAAAGCACCCACCCAGACTTTGAAATAACATCCGCAGGCACATTTTTCATATGTCTTAGACTACCATCTTTTAGGCGCCAAATACCGTCTCTTTAATTTTTCCAAGCTTTTGGATGCGCATAATGCTTATTTTATGATTTATTTATATGAAAAGTCTGCTGCTCTGTTTGACTGTTTTTTATTTTGATGAGAAGCGTCTGTAATTATCCACTGTAACTCCTCAGGAGCCATTACTGATGAAAAGACCAGATCTAAAAGCTTTAAAGAAGTGTAAAAATATGCCTCTTCTGTTCAAGTGAGGGAACCATGTTACATTTAAGATTTAACAAAAGGGAAAGTAAAAAAACAAACAAACAAACCCCAAGCTCCAAAACAAATTACTGAGATAATCAAAGTCCTTAGAATGGATTGGAGCCTATTTAAAAATAGTTTATATCAAAATAGTTGGATGTAGGGCATCTGCATGTCAAAAGTCAAGATAGCCATTGTGTCTGCACAATTGAAGCCTCACCTCTTTTTCATATGTTTTCCATGTGTGACGTACAAAAAAGGAGTGGGACTTTGATTGTGAGGTGTCAACTGAGATCTTGGCCTTTCTGCATCCCTCCCATGGATACCTTTAGTGGATGGCAGGGTTTATAACTGCTGAATGCCCACACAGTTCACTCATGGGCTGAAATTAAGTTGCAGTTGCCTCACTAATAATAAAATGGGGAAGAACAATGGTCTACAAGGAAAAGAATTTAACTGTTTAATTCTTGTCAAGCTCCATGCAGCTGGGCAAGGTTAAAGAAGCAAGAAAACTACCCCAATTTCAGTAAGGTATCTTTAATGCTACTTGGGGATAAATACAGAATCTTGGAAACTTAATAGAAATTTCCCAGCCTCATGCTTCATTTATTGTGAGCTAATTAAGGTGGAGTCTCTTAACCATATTTATTCTATGATGATGGTTGTGTCTTGAAGTCATTCTTGACTCCTGGTGACTGCCTAGACAGTCCACACAGTTTGCTTGACAAGATTTTCAGAAGTGGTTTGCCATTGCCTTCTTCCTAGGGCTTAGAGACAGGAATTGGCCCAAAGTCACCCAAGTGGTTTTATACTTAATGCAGTATTAGATCACATAGTCTCCCAGTTTCTAGCCTGGTGTCTTTAACCGCTGCACCAAACTGTCTTGCATTCTGTGAATTACTAATATTTATTTATTTATTAAATTAAAGCATTTATACCTTCTCCCTCAGTTCATTCATGCTATTGCTGAAGAAACCAGAAGTCAGTCAAACTTGCATTCATTTGAATTTTAGGTATTGCTAGACAATCTCAGTTTTTGCCCAGCTGAGGGGAAAAAAATCAGCTGTTTTTCATCCTTGAGTAAGTGATCCATAGAAGCACTTCACTTGTCTTATCAAATGAGTTGCACAGGATTACAGATAATAACAGGAACCAGTGCTGGCTGTTTCCCATCTTTGCTTGTCCCTGATTACCTCAGATCAATCCATCCTTCACTTTCCAGTTTCTTCCTGGGAAAATCTTATTGAAGTTCTTGAGATATCCTTTATTTATGTTCAGTGTCCCTTGTCTGCTATGAAACAAACAATGTTTTATATAACAAGCATTGCTTTAATGGCAGATGTTTTTGATTTCCTGTTGTAGGCCCTATTTGTAAGTGTCAAAGACTTCAATGTTTTTATTTTAATACTCCCCCCCCCCACTTCTTGTGCCAAAGAAAGCGCACAATGAAGACCAAATCCCTGTATTTTAAAAATAACCTACTGTACATGAATGGGAAGCCAAAGTGTTTGGTATGTAAGTAGAGTTTGTTGTTTTTGTTGTTCAGTAATTCAATTGCTTCTGACTCTTTGTGACCCAATGGACAATAGTTGGTCAGGATTGTCTGTCTAGCTCATCCTCATAATATCAGTGACAGTACAGTTGATATGTGCACATCCAGGGCAAAAGAAAACACTATTGATTTACAATTTCACCTGGACTCAGAAAAGTAAAAACAGTTGAGGAGAATGAAAGAGCTCATTGGGAAACTGACAGATTATTTTGTAAAACTAGACAATAAATTAAAGTTTGTTTCTTTTGCAGCAGACAGTGCTTTGCATTTCACAATTAAACATCACAGTGATTTCAAGTCAATAGATTGCTCCTCAGTCTTTTTCATGAAGATATTTCTTGAGTTCTGAAGTAGCCCGAGAATTGTTATGTACTTGAAAGGATTGTTAACTCGACACTTGCACCACATTCTGTTGATGTTGTTCTAAAAGCATTTGAAGAGCATACAGCATACTGAAGAGTTGCTGCAGAAACAATCATGGTATAGTAATAGTATTTCCAATAATCATTCAGTATTCCAATTGAAAGAATAGTGGTTTCCAATAAAAATAATTGAAGTTCAGAATATACCTAATGATACTGCTAATAACAACTGTTGAGTATGTAATGGAAACTCTTATAAAAATGATTTGTTTGAAAAGTGCCTTGTATTTGCAGTACAAAGTTGCTAGGATTCTGGTATGATAAAGGAGGAAATAAAGAACTGTGCCAAACAATTAACGGTGTAGGTTGCCCAGCTCATTGTATGGCAGGGAATTTGGCACTCAGACGATTACTTTAAAAATGTATCAGTATTTTCATATGCACATTGTCCAAACTGAGCTGCTGAAAGAATACTGTGAATTTGTTGAAGTTGAATTCAGAGCATTTGTGATTATTTCTAGGCACTGCAAGGTTGATCCAGATATTTCAGCTTTGAAGTTATTTCTGTTACAGTACAGCACAGAACACTGATTGTGATTTAAAACATTTTTTGAACTTGAGTTCAGAAAAATTTATCTCTGACACACGGGTCCTGTCCTGAGTATAATCTAATCAAACATTCAAGAAATTGAAAAGAATGTAACTTTTGCCCTGGAAATGCTGAAAATATTGATTTTGAATGTGAGACTCACAACGTCATATTTCTGACAGTAAGGAGGTTACTGGCACAGAAGTGCAAGGAGAGCATGATAAAGAATGTGACAAATTCTGTGCTGCAGCGAACTGTCTGTATAGCACATGTTTAGACTAGATGTAAAAGTGGATGAGACCCTCAGAAGTATTCTCTTGCTTAATGTGAATTGCCTTGAGTGAAGTATGAAGTGGAAGGATGGTCAAAGTCTTGACAGAGAAGGAGCTAACATGATATGACAATCAGTTCAGCAATCTGAAAAATACATGGAAGGTTACAACAGAAGTGATGGGTTTAGTAATGTGCTATTGCAGCCCAAGTGGGCCAAATATTTTCAGAACTATCAGTCAAAACTGTTAAAGATTGCATAGTTTTCTTTGCTCATCTATCTCCCAATGCAATAACGTGCTTTTTTTTCCCCATTGATACGAAGCAGCAGACGTAGGAAAGGAGCCGTTTGATTACTGAGTCACTGAGAAGAATTTTACTTTAAAATAATGTCCTGCAAAAACTTCTACACTTTCTTGAAGGCAGAGAAAGGATACGATCTCCCAAAAAGTATGCATGGTTATAACAGGAGTAAGAGTTCTAAAGAAAGGGCAGTGAAAATAAAGGGTTCACTTAATGTTAACAGATACATTAAAATGGAATAATTATTAAAGGATTGATTGTGAACCACTTTTTTAGGCTCACCTATTCGGTTTGGGTTCAAAGGTTAAGTCTCCTTTGAGTCAGCCTCAACTCTGCAAGAACAAGGTCATGATCATATTGTTCTCCTGATAATAATATGTTGGTGGTTTGCTTTCTTTCTTATTTTCCAGTCTAGTCTATAGCATGAGATTTCTGATGATCTCCTATCTAAGTACTAACCAGTTACAATCCTGTTCAGCTTTTCAAGATCAAGCAAATTTGGCTAGCTGTACTTACCTGCTGTAACAAAGTTTCTACCAATTTTCCCCATTACCTTCCACTTCTCTTGCAGTTTAAACAATATATTGTGCCCTTTTTATTTTTATCTTACCTTTTTTTCCATATACAGCTCAAGGTGGCAAACATACCAAATACTCCTTTCTCCTCCTATTTTTCCCACAACAACAACCCTGTGAGGTGAGTTGGGCTGAGAGAGAGTGACTGGCCCAAAGTTACCCAACTGACTTTCAGGCCTAAGGTGGGACTAGAACTCACAACCTCCTGGTTTCTAGCCCATTTCCTTAACCACTAGACCAAACTAGCTCTCTTGACATGAGCTCTTAGAAATGACACAGCACATATTTTCAAAATCATATTTTCCCACAATTATAGCATTGATGTGTGATTATTATATGATAAGCATTCTACATATATCCCAGAAAATGTGAAAGAAATATTTCTCATGTTGATGGAGCCACACAGGTAAAATTATTCAGGTCTGGTTATCTTACTTTGTCGACTTACAGTACATTGATTTAAAGAAGGATCTTCTCTATGTCTGTTCAGAAGTAAGCCTTAGGATGAGATTTATCCCTAATGTTATAAGCACTTGCCTTATTAAGAAAAATCAGAATTTAAACGACCTTAGCCCCCAAAGTCTGGGACCAATTTCTCTGAAACTGAATATATTTCTAGTCAAAGATATCTCTACAACTTCTGCAATGTCCTATTACAACATCTACTCAACAGGGTAGTCTTCACCCCTTCCTAATTGTTTAGGGTTGCTACAAATCTCATCCCATTCTCTCTAGATTACAGCCCAAGAAGTTACAGCCATTTGAATTTCTCTCAGAATAGTTGATTAGATTGGGCCCAACTTAAATGGGGCCTCCAGTTAATTCAGACAGACAGGTCTTTCCAAAGAATCCAGCTAAAGCCCCAAACAAATCTTTTAGGCAGTCTGCATCTTAAACTGGGAGCTCCAACTAGGTTTGTTCTCTTTATCCCTTTTTCCTGGAAAAACACAATATGACACTATTTGTACTTTCTCTGTTCTTTCCCCATCTTCAAGAGTGAAAATATATTGCTTATGTACTGGCTTATGCAGGTTTCTTTGGAAAAAAATCCCACTGAGTTCACTGGAACTTACATATATCTAACTTACCAGTAAAACCCTAAAGAAAGCTAAGTAGCTTAACTGACAAGAATAGGTATTGTAAGTTTTACAAAAATGGATTTGTGAAAATCATATCATGCTACAAGTTTTTCATCCTAATTCAGTATCTCTACTTTCCCCTTTTCTGAGAGTTGCTATGGTGATGCTTGAAAACATGCTGTTTCCATTTCATTTCTGTGCATTCTTGACACAAAGTATGGGGCATGTAGCCTATGTTTTGAGATTTACCTGGAGCAATGACTCAGGTTCTTTAATAAGAAATGGGGTTCATTTCCTTTCAAGAGTCAAGATCTTCTGTGAGAGCAAGAGACAGGAACACACTCAACAGTTGGAATAAATGAATTTTGTTAATGTACCTTACAGAGGGTTTGGTGAGATGCTTTTTCTTTTCTGATGTTTTAAAAATTGGAATTTGCCCTAGCTTCATACTTTTGTTTGATCCGGCATAATTAAGCCTTTCTGATATAGTGCATATATGAATATCTTTATCTATCTATCTATCTATCTCATAATATATATAATTAATATATATTAAATGCCCATGATGAGAGAATCTTGTTAATACATACATTGATACATATGTATACATGTACATTTAAAGCATAATCTATTCCTAAAGGTCTAGGCTACTTACATAAGCTCTACAATTGTACATAAAAAGAACAAATCTAAGGTGCTTTCTTTGTCATAATTGTAAGCTACTTGTTAGCTACTTGTAAGCTTCTGTAACAATTGTAGGATACTTTCAGGTATATACACAGGTTTTATATGCATGTAGGTGTGTGTTTTTCCATTCATTTAAGTGAATGCAAAGATCCTTGAATGCAAAGAATGGACATCTTTCTACTATGAGTAATTGGAATCTAAGAATTGTTTTCTTTTGGATGGAGAAAAGATGCATTTAAAATTAATTTTTAATGAACCTTCCATCCTCAATGAGATCTTGGTTCCAGGGCTGCTAACTGTTATTATTTCTAACTGTATGAAGGTTTCAAAACAATCTAACATTTCTATTGCAGTAAGTTGGAAACATTTTTACATAAAAATATATGTGCCAGCTACCCATAATTTTTATGTTTTTGATCCAAGTGGCTACAGGTACTAAAATTTGCTGGAATTCTACAACTTTCACATTGCCTTAAACTCATCAGTTTTCAGGTACATAGGACAATGAGTTTTATCATCAATTTAAAATATGCACAGAGCCAAACTACAGGTAGTCCTCACTTAATGACCCTGACTGGGACCAGAATTTCCATCTCTAAGTGAAGCAGTTGTTAGGCAAAATATCACATGACCACACTGCTTAGCAACGGCAGTTCCTGTAGTCTTGGTTGCAGTCAGTAGGCAAGGACCTCACACTTCTCTTGCTCTGTTGCACTTGCCTCTGCTTTAAGTCCCCTACCTGCCTATGTCCCCCACATCTCTGCCCTTTTGGCCACCCTGCACTCCATCACCTACCCCTGACACCCCATACTGCTCCAACCTTCACCATCTTCTGCCTCCCACTGCTGATGAAGTGTATCTGGCCAAGGCACTGCTGGCTCTTCACAAGGCCTATGCAATGCTGTGGCCTCATGGAGGCTGTGACTGGCCTTACGTGGTCTTGAAAAGGGCCAGCAGCTGCCTTGGCTGGGTACAACTTGTCAGCAGCAGGAGGAAGAAGATGGCAAAGGTCAGCTGGAAGCGGTGGGGGTGGCAGGGATGGTAGCATGCAAGGCAGCCAAAAGGATAGAAATGGGGAGATAGGCATGTGGGGGGAGTTGAAGCACACGCTGCAGTTGTAAATGCGAGTGGGTTGCCAAGCACACAAATTTTGATCATGTGACCATGGAGGCAATGGATGTAATTTCAAGAATCGGTCATAACTACCATTTGTTCAGCACTGTTGTGACTTCAAACAGTCACTGAATGAATGGTCATTAAGCAAGGACTACCTGTATTATCCAAAAGAGTTTCAGTGTTGTCTGTTTGGCTGATCTCTATCTCTTTTTGTTTTGCAAACTGGAAGATGTCTTTTTCCAATATAAAAAAAAAAAGCATCCAATGCCTTTGTTGTTTATTCGTTTAGTCGCTTCCGACTCTTCATGACTTCATGGACCAGCCCACGCCAGAGCTTCCTGTCGGTCGTCAACACCCCCAGCTCCCCCAGGGACGAATCCATCACCTCTAGAATATCTTCTATCCATCTTGCCCTTGGTCAGCCCCTCTTCCTTTTGCTCTCCACTCTCCCTAGCATCAGCATCTTCCCCAAGGTGTCCTGTCTTCCCATTATGTGGCCAAAGTATTTCAGTTTTGCCTTTAATATCATTCCCTCAAGTGAGCAGTCTGGCTTTATTTCCTGGAGGATGGACTGGTTTGATCTTCTTGCAGTCCAAGGCACTCTCAGAATTTTCCTCCAACACCACAGTTCCAAAGCATCGATCTTCCTTCTCTCAGCCTTCCTTATGGTCCAGCTCTCGCAGCCATATATTACTACGGGGAACACCATTGCTTTAACTGTGTGGACCTTTGTTGTCAGTGTGATGTCTCTGCTCTTAACTATTTGATCGAGATTTGTCATTGTTCTTCTCCCAAGGATTAAGCATCTTCTGATTTCCTGACTGCAGTCAGCATCTGCAGTAATCTTCGCACCTAGAAATACAAAGTCTTTCACTGCTTCTACATTTTCTCCCTCTATTTGCCAGTTATCAATCAAGCTGGTTGCCATAATCTTGGTTTTTTTGAGGTTTAGCTGCAAGCCAGCTTTTGCACTTTCTTCTTTCACCTTCATCATAAGGCTCCTCAGTTCCTCCTCACTTTCAGCCATCAAAGTGGTATCATCTGCATATCTGACATTGTTAATATTTCTTCCAGTGATTTTAACTCCAGCCTTGGATTCCTCAAGCCCAGCATGTCGCATGATGTGTTCTGCGTACAAGTTGAATAGGTAGGGTGAGAGTATACAGCCCTGCCGTACTCCTTTCCCAATCTTAAACCAGTCCGTTGTCCCTTGGTCTGTTCTTACTGTTGCTACTTGGTTGTTATAAAGATTCTTCAGGAGGCATACAAGATGACTTGGTACCGCCATACCACGAAGAACTTGCCACAATTTGTTATGGTCCACACAGTCAAAGGCTTTAGAATAGTCAATAAAACAGAAATAGATGTTTTTCTGAAACTCCCTGGCTTTTTCCATTATCCATCGGATATTGGCAATTTGGTCCCTAGTTCCTCTGCCTTTTCTAAACCCAGCTTGTACATCTGGCAATTCTCGCTCCATGAATTGCTGAAGTCTACCTTGCAGGATCTTGAGCATTACCTTACTGGCATGTGAAATGAGTGCCACTGTTCGATAGTTTGAACATTCTTTAGTGTTTCCCTTTTTTGGTATGGGGATATAAGTTGATTTTTTCCAATCTGATGGCCATTCTTGTGTTTTCCAAATTTGCTGGCATATAGCATGCATTACCTTGACAGCATCATCTTGCAAGATTTTGAACAGTTCAGCTGGGATGCCGTCATCTCCTGCTGCCTTGTTATTAGCAATGCTTCTCAAGGCCCATTCAACCTCACTCTTCAGGATGTCTGGCTCTAGTTCACTGACCACACCATCAAAGCTATCCCCGATATTGTTATCCTTCCTATACAAGTCTTCTGTATATTCTTGCCACCTTTTCTTGATCTCTTCTTCTTCTGTTAGGTCCTTGCCATCTTTGTTTTTTGATCATACCCATTTTTGTCTGGCATTTACTTCCAATGTTTCTAATTTTCTGGAAGAGGTCTCTTGTCCTTCCTATTCTATTGTCTTCTTCCACTTCCGTGCATTGCTTGTTTAAAAATAATTCCTTATCTCTTCTGGCTAACCTCTGGAATTTTGCATTTAATTGGGCATATCTCCCCCTATTACTGTTGCCTTTTGCTTTCCTTCTTTCTTGGGCTACTTCTAGTGTCTCAGCAGACAGCCATTTTGCCTTCTTGGTTTTCTCTTTCTTTGGGATGTATTTTGTTGCTGCCTCCTGAACAATGTTGCAAACTTCTGTCCAGAGTTCTCCCAGGACCCTATCTACTAAGTCGAGTCCCTTAAATCTATTCTTCACCTCCACTACATATTCCTTAGGAATATTAGTGAGCTCATATCTAGCTGATCTGTGGGTCTTCCCTAATCTCTTTAGTCTGATCCTAAATTGTGCAAGAAGAAGTTCGTGATCTGAACTACAGTCAGCTCCAGGTCTTGTTTTTACTGTTTGTATAGTTGTCTGCCATGTTTGGCTGCAAAGGATGTAGTCAATCTGATTTCGGTGTTGTCCATCTGGTGAAGTCCATGTATAAAGCCATCTCTTAGGTTGTTGGAAGAGAGTGTTTGTTATGCAGAGTGAGTTGTCTTGGCAAAATTCTATCAGCCTATGTCCTGCTTCGTTTTGTTCTCCCAGGCCATGCTTACCTGTAATTCCCGGTGTCATTTGACTGCCCACCTTAGCATTCCAGTCTCCCGTGATGAAAATAACATCTCTTTTAGGCCTGTTGTCCAGTAGGTGCTGCAGATCCTCATAGAACTGCTCTACTTCAGCTTCTTCAGCATTTGTGGTTGGGGCGTATATTTGGATCACTGTGATGTTAGATGGCTTGCCCTGAATTCGAATTGAGATCATTCTATCGTTTTTTGGATTGTATCCAAGCACTGCTTTAGCCACTTTACCATTAATTATAAAGGCTACTCCATTTCTTCTGTGGTCCTCTTGTCCACAGTAATAGATCTGGTGGTCATTTGATGTGAAGTGGCCCATTCCAGTCCATTTCAGTTCACAGACGCCCAAAATGTCTATCTTTAATCTTGACATCTCACCAATAACCACATCCAATTTGCCCTGGCTCATAGATCTTACATTCCAGGTTCCAATGGTGTGTTGATCCTTAGAACATCGGATTCGCCGTTCACCACCAGCACCGTCGGCTGCTAGCCGTCCTTTCGGCTTTGAGCTTGCTGCGTCATCACGTCTGGGGCTAGTTGAACTCATCCTCTGTTCCTCCCCAGTAGCATTTTGACCATCTTCCGACCTGGGGGTCTCATCTTCCGATGGTATACCGACATATCTCTGGTTGTACTGATCCATTGAGTTTTCACAGCAAGAATACTGGGGTGGGTTGCCATTACCTTCCCCAGGGATCGCATTTAGTCTGACCTCTCTGTCATGACCTTCCCGTCTTGGGTGGCCCTTCATGGTTTAGCTCATAGCATCATTGAGGTGCTCAAGCTCCAGCACCACGACAAGGTAACGATCCTTTGCTGAAGATCCAATGCCTAGTAATTAAAATTAAATGAATTAACAAACAAAGGGATAATCTTTCATTTCACTCCAGTTGTCCAAATTCACACTGATTGATTGGTCTGGTAAGGATTAAGTAGGTTTCATGTGAACTATGTAGAATTGAAAGCCATAGCAATGTAGCTCCTAAACAGTGTTTAACTAGGAAGTCAACTAGGCATTTTCATCTGTCTAAATCAGGGCATACAAAAGATGTAATTACTTAAGCATTATTTGTGTGAATATAGACAACTGGAAATCCAGAATTATGGCTTAGATTGAGGTGGCTTCCTACATTATTTAATGCTTTGTGAAATATCTGCTTATGAATTTTTGGCTTTCCTAATTATGATATATTTCTGATCATCATAAATATTTTTACATTTGACAATACAGGTAGTCCTCAGTTAATGACAGTAATTGGGACTGGCATTTACATTGCTAAGCGATGCAGTTGTAAAGCCTGTCACGTGACCACATTCCTTAATGACAGCAATCCCGGCAGGCCCTAGAAGAAAGAAAGAAAGAGAAAGAAAGAAAGAAAGATAATTATTTTCCTTATCAGTTATCTCTACTAAATCTTAAATCACTTAAACTTAAAACTTAAATCACTAGATATAAGTCTTGGGAATTATATTACTTTATTTCATATATTTCAGACAAGAGTGCAGTAATTTACCAGGTTTCTCTTCCTGGGAAATTTTTTAAAAAGAAATATTCCACCTTTTATGCATGTATTTTATCCAGTTCCAACTTAATGGATCTAAAAGCATGATATACATCCTGAATTGTAGAGTGGTTTCTATTTCCAGTTCACTTTCTCTTTGTTATGATACACACATTCTTTTCCTGACAGGAGGCATAAGCTATATCTTATTACAAGTATATGCTTTAAATGTTCTCCATCTGTCTCCAATTAGTCACCTCTCTCTATTTTTTTAAATCTATTTTTGTTATTGTTTAACAGACTGAGAGTTTTCCAACAAATAAATTATAACATGATGGGGATTTTGTTCCCCCCAAACCAATGGCATTACTATTGATGCATGATCAGAAATTAAAATTAAACCACTATTACATTTCTCAACTAAATTAACCAGTGATTGCAATATTTAACTGTCTCCATTTGACCACTAAATTAAATTCCTCAGTGTATGCATGAAGAAAGTTCCAAATCAGTAAATAAACAAGGGGTTTACAATTATAATAAAATTTGAAATTCATTATTTCATTGATTAATTAATTAAATGCCTAGAATGAGGTTCATTACATCATAAGAAATAGCTAAAAATCTCTATAAAACTCTGAACATTAATATTAATATTAATATCACCACTATTTGTCATTTTTCCAAAAATAAATTCACATAATCATGGAAAAGAAAAAAAAAGAGATGAAAATTGAAAAAAAGAAAAAGTAAAAGTAAATAAAACATTAAAATAAATATTTTTAAAAGGAGAAAAATCAGTAAAAACAGTATTAAGTACTAAATTCTGACATTAAATTAATTAATTAAATATTAAATTCTAAGTTCTATGTCTTTTTCCATGTCCTTTTTTTCCCTTAGCTATTTATTCTGGTCTTTAAATGTTTTAAACAAATAAATTATTAATTTTTTTTAAAAAGAATGTTTCATATCCGAGGGCTCTTTTTTCCATTAAATCTTATTCCAAACCAAAAATGGACCCAAATTAAACTAAAATTCCCAGCAATGATTAGCTGGTCAACCTTTAACCTGAAAAGATTTGCATAACAATTATGTAAAATATAAGGTTTATTTTTGTGCCATAGAAATGTATCCATCCCATGAAACAAT
Organism: Candoia aspera; assembly: GCF_035149785.1. Lineage (NCBI taxonomy): Eukaryota > Metazoa > Chordata > Lepidosauria > Squamata > Candoiidae > Candoia > Candoia aspera. Next base: position 160,105,762 of record NC_086155.1, read on the forward strand.
CTAATTTTTTAAGCTATTAAAATTATATAAAATCCTCCAGACTTCTAGAAACTCTTGATCAACGATAAAGTTAGACAATGTTTTAACTAAGAGCACTATTCCTTTTGGCAATTTTGAATTTACAAAAATTCACTTACAAAAATCTGATTAATCATTTTCTTTCCAAAAATGTTTCTCTGCTGGAAGAATACCTGTTTTTTTTATTCAAATAATAATAATAACCAAAAAAATTTCTGACTTCATCAACTTCAATTTAAATATACAGTATATAAAAAAATCTGTCTTTGCTTGGCTGTCCCTCTCAGCGCTTTAGCCTTTTAACATTCCATGTCACAAATGTGCTTCTTTGAAAATGAATTAAAATATATTATTTGTCAGGGAAGCTATTGAAGATCCCAGATCCAACCTGCCAAAAATTCAAAAGAAGAGGAAGAGGGAGAGGGAGAGGGAGAAGAAGAAGCCTTGATCTTCAAAATTACACAATTAATTATTAACATTAAAACAATATATACTTATCAATACAGAACTTATACAGACCATGTAAGAATGAAAAAAAGAAAAGAAAAAAAATCAATAACTTTAAGAAAAACAAAGACACTCCCCACACACACCATAAAGAAGGACTTCCAGAAGGAAAATACCAGTGACTAAGCCTCTCTTCCTCCTAAACTGCAAAATCAACAACAGGAGGATAAAAGGAAGAAAATGGAAAAGATAAAAACAAATCTATGTAATCAATACAGCCATCAACCCTCCAAACCAATGCATACTTTCTAAGAGAACTTCTGCAATAATCTGATATCCATCCATTGTTTGAGGCAGCTAACAGACTTTTCTGGATGGTAGAGATTTTTAGAAACTAGTATCCAAAAATAAGCCAAATACTGCAGGATATAAACAAAGTTTTTTATCCCCTATTGTCTGGACATAAGGTGTGTTTAGAACTCTTTATTCTTCTGTTCTACCCTAAAAGGTAGGTCAAGAAATAATGTAAGCCTTTCCCTTTTTCATCCATGGCTACATGGAGGATGTTGCGCCCATCAAAGCTCTAAAGAAATTCAATGGAATCCAGAGACCATGAGGATCAGGAGCTGTATCTAGGAGGCATACATTAAGCTGCTTGAATGGATTCAGAACAATTTATTTATTTATTTAATTTTATTTTTACCCCACCTTTATTATCTTTGTAAATAACTCAAGGCGGGGAACATACCTAATACTCCTTCCTCCTCCTATTTTCCCCACAACAACAACCCTGTGAGGTGAGTTGGGCTGAGAGAGAATGACTGGCCCAAGGTCACCCAGCCGGCTTTCATGCCTAAGGCAGGACTAGAACTCACAGTCTCCTGGTTTCTAGCCCAGCACCTTAACCACTAGGCAAAACTGGGGTTCTCAAAGTATTTTTCTAGCACTTTCTGCTAAAGACTGTTCATGTTCTAGATAAACAAAATTAAGTGATTGCATCTCTCTCTCTCTCTCTCGCTATCTATCTATCTGTCTGTCTGTCTGTCTATTTTGCTTATTTGCTTGACCTTGGATGCAGTCCAAAGCTTCTTGGCAGGCCACCAGCTTTTTATATCTTGCTTTGTTTTGAGAGCAGCTAAAGCTGCAATCAATTTCTCATTTGCCTCTTATCTTAGCTTCTTGCTCTTTTAAATTCTTTTTAATTCTGGTGTACCTTTTTCATCTTATCAACTTAAATCAGGATCTTCTGAAAGACAGACATTTATTTGTTTTCTTATTAAATGTGTAAACCGCCCAGCTCACAGTGACTCTGGGTGGTCATTTGTTGCTTTACATTACAAGAATTTCAAAATTATATCCCAAGTTATAATATCAGATGGTATTTGTGGAGTTAGCTCTCTCTATAGTTCCCATTTAAACTGGAATTTTAGAGCAATTCCACACTTAGCCTCAGATGCTTGTCTTGCATGCTGTTCCTGGCGTGAGTTGTTTTCTTAAGCCAACTTCTGAAATTCCAGTCCAGATTGCAATGGGTTGACCACAAAGCCAGGCTGGTACTCAGCCACTGCATATCTAGTTGGTTGGTCCCCTGCTTCTTGCCCTTCCCATCCATGCAGAGGAACAAGCCTCACTGGCTGGCTGCAGTGTGAAGCATTCTACAGGGGCCTTCCTTTTCCTCTGAAGGTTTGTTGCCTCCTCATTAGTCCCTGTGCATTTCCTTTGCTTTCTCAGAAGGTTGCACACCTGGATGCCTTCATCCCCACTCCCACATGACCTCTTTTGACACTGATTCTTTTTTTCTCTCTTGTGGTACTGTCATTGCTCTCTTGTGGTACTGTCATGGCAATGGAAAACAGGTCGTTCTTTTGTTTTTACCATCCATTGTAGGTCCATGGAAATGTCATGCCCAGGAAGAACTGATAGTTCAGCTTCATAGAAACAAAGTAGTGTGTTTGCAGTGTCCTATGTTGTAACTTAAAGATGTCAAAAATTAATTAATACATAAATAAAGGGAAGCACTGCAGTACTGTGGGGCGGGGGATGGGAAAGCAAAGGGAACCAGCTTGGGCAGAAACGAAAACATGCCCATTGGGGATGAATGGTATTCCTTGACACTCCAAGTTCTAATCAGGTGCAGATCTGCTTAGCTTCCAAACCTGGACAAGGTTGTCTGGAAGAGGGCTATCTTCACTGAGTAGCTAGTATACCAATTCCCTTCTTTTTATTTTGAAGATATTTGAAGAAGCCCCTTGTGTTCTTCCTACATCCTTTGCTAAGCTCAACTTTAGCTTTAGGTTTTTTGACACCAAGTCTACAGTTTGGGACTGGCTACATAGAGTCTTCCTTGATGAACTGTTCCTCTTTCTTCTCTTATGCATGTCCTTTTTTGTTTTCAGTAAGCTTTGTTTTCAGTAAGCTTTTTCTGCAGCCACATTGATTTATTCTTCTGTCTTCCTTATTTTGCTCCCATTGGAATTGTTTCATATTTCTTTTTTGCTGGATCATATATTAAATTATGCTGGGGATAAAACAAGATAAAACGATGAGCTACGTAAAAGAGCTACTCCAGCAGTCTGGACTACCCAACGGCTTGGAAAATTGCAACCGTATCTTCTCATTTTCCCCAGCAACTGGTTTGGAGAGTTCTGCCACCTCTGATACTGGATTTAACAATGCCTTCCCAATTCATATCCTGAGATAGGAAATTCTATATCTTAATCATAAAGATAGACATTTTGGGCGTCAGTGAACTGAAATGGACTGGAATGGGCCACTTCACATCAAATGACCACCGGATCTATTACTGTGGACAAGAGGACCACAGAAGAAATGGAGTAGCCTTCATAATTAATAGTAAAGTGGCTAAAGCAGTGCTTGGATACAATCCAAAACACGATAGAATGATCTCAATTCGAATTCAGGGCAAGCCATCTAACATCACAGTGATCCAAATATACGCCCCAACCACAGATGCTGAAGAAGCTGAAGTAGAGCAGCTTCTATGAGGGTCTGCAGCACCTACTGGACAACACGCCTAAATGGAGATGTTATTTTCATCACAGGAGACTGAAATGCTAAGGTGGGCAGTCAAATGACACCTGGAATTACAGGTAAGCATGGCCTGGGAGAACAAAATGAAGCAGGACATAGGCTGATCGAATTTTGCCAAGACAACTCAGTCTGCATAACAAACACTCTCTTCCAACAGTCTAAGAGACAGCTTTATACATGGACTTCACCAGATGGACAACACCGAAATCAGATTGACTACATCCTTTGCAGCCAAACGTGACAGACAACTATACAATCAGTAAAAACAAGACCTGGAGCTGACTGTAGTTCAGATCACGAACTTCTTATTGCACAATTTAGGATCGGACTAAAGAGATTAGGGAAGACCCACAGATCAGCTAGATATGAGCTCACTAATATTCCTAAGGAATATGCAGTCGAGGTGAAGAATAGATTTAAGGGACTGGACTTCGTAGACAGGGTCCCGGAAGAACTCTGGACAGAAGTTTGCAACATTGTTCAGGAGGCGGCAACAAAACACATCCCAAAGAAAGAGAAAACCAAGAAGGCAAAATGGCTGTCTGCTGAGACACTAGAAGTAGCCCAAGAAAGAAGGAAAGCAAAAGGCAACAGTGATAGGGGGAGATATGCACAATTAAATGCAAAATTCCAGAGGTTAGCCAGAAGAGACAAGGAATTATTTTTAAACAAGCAATGCATGGAAGTGGAAGACGACAATAGAATAGGAAGGACAAGAGACCTCTTCCAGAAAATTAGAAACATCGGAGGAAAATTCCAGGCAAAAATGGGTATGATCAAAAACAAAGATGGCAAGGACATAACGGAAGAAGAACAGATCAGGAAAAGGTGGCAAGAATATACAGAAGACCTGTATAGGAGGGATAACAATATTGGGGATAGCTTTGACGGTGTGGTCAGCGACCTAGAGCCAGACATCCTGAAGAGTGAGGTTGAATGGGCCTTGAGAAGCATTGCTAATAACAAGGCAGCAGGAGACGACAGCATCCCAGCTGAACTGTTCAAAATCTTGCGAGATGATGCTGTCAAGGTAATGCATGCTATATACCAGCAAATTTGGAAAACACAAGAATGGCCATCAGATTGGAAAAAATCAACTTATATCCCCATACCAAAAAAGGGAAACACTAAAGAATGTTCAAACTATCGAACAGTGGCACTCATTTCACATGCCAGTAAGGTAATGCTCAAGATCCTGCAAGGTAGACTTCAGCAATTCATGGAGCGAGAATTGCCAGATGTACAAGCTGGGTTTAGAAAAGGCAGAGGAACTAGGGACCAAATTGCCAATATCCGATGGATAATGGAAAAAGCCAGGGAGTTCCAGAAAAACATCTATTTCTGTTTTAATGACTATTCTAAAGCCTTTGACTGTGTGGACCATAACAAATTGTGGCAAGTTCTTAGTGGTATGGGGATACCAAGTCATCTTGTATGCCACATGAAGAATCTGTATAACAACCAAGTAGCAACAGTAAGAACAGACTACGGAACAACGGACTGGTTTAAGATTGGGAAAGGAGTACGGCAGGGCTGTATACTCTCACCCTACCTATTCAACTTGTACGCAGAACACATCATGCGACATGCTGGGCTTGAGGAATCCAAGGCTGGAGTTAAAATCACTGGAAGAAACATTAACAATGTCAGATATGCAGGTGATACCACTTTGATGGCTGAAAGTGAGGAGGAACTGAGGAGCCTTATGATGAAGGTGAAAGAAGAAAGTGCAAAAGCTGGCTTGCAGCTAAACCTCAAAAAAACCAAGATTATGGCAACCAGCTTGATTGATAACTGGCAAATAGAGGGAGAAAATGTAGAAGCAGTGAAAGACTTTGTATTTCTAGGTGCGAAGATTACTGCAGATGCTGACTGCAGTCAGGAAATCAGAAGACGCTTAATTCCTGGGAGGAGTGCAATGACAAATCTCGATCAAATAGTTAAGAGCAGAGACATCACACTGACAACAAAGGTCCACATAGTTAAAGCAATGGTGTTTCCTGTAGTAACATATGGCTGCGAGAGCTGGACCATAAGGAAGGCTGAGAGAAGGAAGATCGATGCTTTGGAACTGTGGTGTTGGAGGAAAATTCTGAGAGTGCCTTGGACTGCAAGAAGATCAAACCAGCCCATCCTCCTGGAAATAAAGCCAGGCTGCTCACTTGAGGGAATGATATTAAAGGCAAAACTGAAGTACTTTGGCCACATAATGAGAAGACAGGACACCCTGGAGAAGATGCTGATGCTAGGGAGAGTGGAAGGCAAAAGGAAGAGGGGCCGACCAAGGGCAAGGTGGATGGATGATATTCTAGAAGTGACGGACTCATCCCTGGGGGAGCTGGGGGTGTTGATGATTGACAGGAAGCTCTGGCGTGGGCTGGTCCATGAAGTCACAAAGAGTCGGAAGCGAATAAACGAATAAAGAACAACAACAATCATATGCAGTGTGAAGATATATTTCCTTTTATCTGGTCTGAATTCCTCAGCATTTAAATTTCATCATTATTATAAGAGAGGGGCCCTTGATTTGGCCAATCAAACTACTTTCATGTTTAAGCTAGGTAGACTATTTGTTAAAGCTAGCTTGGAAATTGTAACTATAAATGCCTATCTAAAATTAACATTGTGCTTCTATGTTTTTCACATCTTTAAGGCTGTCTGTAATATGACTATTGATTCTACCCAACACTATTCTCTAGGTTATCCAGATGGTCCATACATCTCCTGTAATGAATGGCAGATACCACACATTTATACCCAGCTTGAGTCTAACATGAAATCATGAAAGTCATACTCACTGCAATACAGGGGATAGTCTACATAGTAAGTAAAGTTAGTTACTTTTCTGAGGGTTCTTGGTTATTTTCTAAGTGTTGTAAAGTTATATTTTAGAATACTGTGGCTAGTATTATACACAACTATTCCCTTCAGAGTCTTGTAATAGCCTAAATGTCATCAAAGCAATCTTATCATTTGTCATGATAATGCAATATAACAAACAGTACCTTATGGGGATGAAGATGGAGAAGGCCTTTATATGATTACATAACATGATGATAAATGCCAACAATTCATGTTCATTATGAAAGCAGCATTCCAACAAAATGATTCCTATAAAGGTTTCTTTTTTCCCCACTTGCCAAGAAGTGTGTGTGTGTGTGTCTGTGTATGTGTGTCCAGGTTAGAAATCAACAAGCAAGTTCAAACAATATTCTGTTCGGAGAAAAGTGGAATTTGTGAATAAAAACTCCCATCCTATTTAGGTGAAAGTTTTCCAATTAGAATAAAAAAGATAAAAGAAAAATGTTCAGCACAATTACTGTTCAGAGATGAGAAAAATATCACACAAAGCCTTTTCCCCATTACTTTGGGCGGTTCTTCTGCACCACATAAGAATCCTAGCTGGGAAGATCCAGTCTGGTATGGCAGTGACCTGGAAAAGGTTGCTGGATGCTTTCTGAAGCTGGCAAATTTTGGAGTGTGTGTTTCAATCAGTTCCCAGGTGGTTGGGCAGATTGGAGACTCAATCTCTCCTCTGGTCCTCTCCTGCTTTTTAAAGAAAGGATCCCTATGTGTACTCAGCTGGGTGCCAAACTTCCTAATCCACTCATCCCTATATGGCTGTTAATGCAGCCCACCATTTGTTTCTTTTATCTGGATATTTGTTAACACATGACTGCTTATGTCTCTTTAGCTGTATTTGTCACAATTTCTGCATTGTCATTTGGTGCATTGAATCAAGAATGTAATTGGCTACAACCAGAAAGGAACACACATCTTTCCTGGAGTTACAAGGAGGTGGGCTGGAGATTAATCATCCAGTAGGCAGGCTGGACAAAGAAGCTCTGCCCATTTTAGGTGTGCACACAACACTGTGGTACATGGAGGAAATTGGTGGAGCTTGGGTTGCAATGCTACAACATTGCTGTTGCTATTCTGATACCGCTCCCCCTTGCTTTCCACAGACAGCACTGAAACAAACCCTTTTTTTGATTATTGATGGAACCTGCAGACTATGGGTCACGGGTGGCTATCTGGGCCCTATGGTAATGGCTAGAATCCTGTTCCTGCTTCCTCACTTGTCTGCCTCCTTCCAAGTGACTGATGTTGGAGCTGTCGTCATCACTGCTATTGTATTTACTCACTTTATTCTTATCCTACTTTTCAGGCAGTTATCATCTCCCAAGGAGCTTACAACAGCTTAAAAATAGAGTGAAGCCCTGCTCTTAGTTCACAATCTGAGAAGTCAAGACTGCATAAAGGGTGAGAAATGGAGAGAAAAGAGACATTAAAAAGTGGAATTCCTTAGGGCTCCAAAGAAGTAACAAGAAATTTCCTGCATGAGTATCAATTTGTGGCTCTGATTCCTTTGGTTGATAGATGGGGTTAGAATCATCATGGCCTGAGATTTCTGCAGAAATATTGTGCAATCTTATTCCAACTGTTTATTAATATTCAGATTGTTTATTTTTAAAAAATGCATTGTACCTCTTTAATATCCAAAGGAATAGTTGGGAGAAAGAGGATCCTTTTTTTTTTCCAGCAAACAGTTTGGAAATGACTGTGATCCAAAAGTACAAACAGCCTTTAATTATTCAAGGTAGTTTTTTAAGGTCTTGTCTTGATATAAAAAAGAAAGCAAAAAGAATAGTCAGAAGTGTTCATCACCATGAAATGTTGTGCAAATCAACTGAATAAATTGATATGTTAAAGGATTAGATATATTTATCATGGTTTCTATTTATAGATTTAAAAATCTAATGACTTAATTAAGATGTGTGATTCCCACAAGCTCTTCACCCAGAGAATAAAAATGCAATAACAATAAATTAAAGAGAGAACAATATGCTGCTTTTTCATAATGCTCCAAAAGAGATTTTAAGTTGCCTAAATATAGAAGTGGTCCCTGAAAAACCTTTGATGATTTTGTTATGGGGAAAGAGTTCTAGATAACTAGAGATAATTTGGCTGTATTTTACACCAGGCTTATACAGTATCTCATTGTGGTCCCATTTTCGCTAATAGATTATTATGCCATGAAGTACTTACATGATGTGGACAAAAGATAGCCACATTTGCAAAAGGCTGACACAAAGATAAATTATCCCCATTTGTGATTGTACCTCCTCCTTTTTTCATTTCCCTATCCCCTATCCCCAGTGGCAACATTTTTGGTACACTTATGTTGGATTAGGTACCTTGTAATATCAGAACTAGATTACTAGCTGCAATTGTGAAGTGGATTAATAGTCATTGCTATACTGTGATCCAGGTCTTTATAGTGTCTATGAATCATAGAGGACAGGATGAAAGTTTAACAGCATTCTCTGACTGTGATGCTCTCAGATGGTTTGGACCACAACTCCTATCATCCCTTATTATAAGATATGCAGGCTGGGATAGATGAATACTGAACATTGTTGTCTGAAACAGATAAAGGACACCCGTTTGAGGAATGTTGACTTAAAGTGACCAATTTAGTATGTCATCAAAATTAATGTAACCTTTCCCAACAATGAAAGCAATGCTTGGTTGTTTTTCATGTCCTGAGTAATCAACAGTGTGATCCTCAGACTGAAAGTGTTCATTTCAATTTGCTGATGCCTAAAATCCCAACGTGCAGTGGATTCATTTATCTTTTACTGTGTTGAGTTTTCCTATGTTCATGTTTCTTATTCCATATCCTAATTTTCAGCTTTGGATGTCCTTTTCAGCAACTAGGCATCCTGAAGGCATCATTATAGCTGTGCCATAAATTTCATTAGTACTCTGAAAGATCCCCAGCTCTTCCTCAGTAGCATGTTGAGTGCCATCTAACCTGAGGGGCCCATCATCTTTCTTTATATCATCAATCACTTATATAGTCTATCCATATGGTCTGCTGATAAAATACAGGAGTGTTTACCATTGCCTTCTCCTGCACAGTATGAATTGATGCCTTTGCCATTGTCACTAAAGTGATCATCTGCCTCCGGCATCTTCCTATATCACTGCTGCCCAATATAGGTGCCTACTTGCTTTAGTTGGGCAGCTGGGATGACCTTCATGCCTTGAGTGACCCCGCCTGGAGTATATACTCCTGGCATACACTCCCAACATTCTTTGCTCATCCATCCCAGGAACATCCCTGCCATAACAAGGCAGCAAAGCAGGACTTAAAGGGAGCTGTTCATATAGTAACCCTCCCACCAGCGCTTTTTATGAATAATTAAAATTAGGTTAAACTTAGGGAAGAAAGGAATTTATTTGGAACTATTTATTCTTAAAGTGCTCAAGAAGTGGCTATTTGGACAAAATCTCCATATATGAGAGCATATTCCTGGATACTTTATGCAAGAGGACTCTAGGGGATCAACACTGAATCTGATAATGCTCCCAAGTTTTCCTCTTGTCATGTAGCTCCTCTGTAAGACTTGCAGTAAATATAATCTTGCATAAAACACTTCCCAACTCATTATCATGCAGTGCCAGGAAATTGTATTCCCCATAAATATAAAGTAAGATAAAGATATTTCCATTATTTTGCAGTTCCTCAAAAAGGCTTTTAGTATATGTACATTTGCATAAAAACAGTTTCCAACACATTTCACTTGTTATATTGTACCTGGAAAGCTGATGTTCATCCCTAGAGCAGCCTTCTGGTTATTAAAACAAACAGACAAAGGTAGTTTCCAGTTTTCTTGTTCTTTATATCTATTCTGAAAATATCATAATAAACTAGTATGATCTTCCCTAACATATGAAAAATATTAATGACTTTCTGTGATAAAAACTGAATTTCTAAATTGACAATATTAATTTGACCCAAATACCTCTACTTTTACACTGGATGTTATATTTGTTGTTTATTTGTTCAGTTGCTTCTGACTCTTTGTGACTTCATGGACCAGCCCATGCCAGAGCTTCCTGTCAATCATCAACACCCCCAGCTCACCCAGGGTCGAATCCGTCACCTCTAGAATATCATCTATGCATCTTGTCCTTGGTTGGCCCCTCTTCCTTTTGCCTTCCACTTTTCCTAGCATCAGAATCTTCTCCAAGGTGTCCTGTCTTCTCATTATGTGGCCAAAGTATTTCAGTTTTGCCTTTAATATCATTCCCTCAAGCGAGCAGTCTGGCTTTATTTCCTGGAGGATGGACTGGTTGGATCTTCTTGCAGTCCAAGGCACTCTCAGAATTTTCCTCCAACACCACAGTTCCAAAGCATCGATCTTCCTTCTCTCAGCCTTCCTTATGGTCCAGCTCTCGCAGCCATATGTTACTACAGGGAATACCATTGCTTTAACTATGTGGACCTTTGTTGTCAGTGTGATGTCTCTGCCCTTAACTATTTTATTGAGATTTGTCATTGCTCTTTTCCAAAGGATTAAACGTCTTCTGATTTCCTGACTGCAGTCAGCATCTGCAGTAATTTCTTACTGTATTTCTTTGCACCTAGAAATACCAAGTCTTTCACTGCCTCTACATTTTCTCCCTCTATTTTCCAGTTATCAATCAAGCTGGTTGCCATAATCTTGGTTTTTTTGAGGTTTAGCTGCAAGCCAGCTTTTGCACTTTCTTCTTTCACCTTCATCATAAGGCTCCTCAGTTCCTCCTCGCTTTCAGCCATCAAAGTGGTATCATCTGCATATCTGAGATTGTTAATGTTTCTTCCAGTGATTTTAACTCCAGCCTTGGATTCCTCAAGCCCAGCATGTCACATGATGTGTTCTGCCTACAAGTTGAATAGGTAGGGTGAGAGCATACAACCCTGCCGTACTCCTTTCCCAATCTTAAACCAGTCCGTTGTTCCGCGGTCTGTTCTTACCGTTGCTACTTGGTCGTTATACAGATTTCTCAGGAGGCAGACAAGATGACTTGGTATCCCCATACCATGAAGAACTTGCCACAATTTGTTATGGTCCACACAGTCAAAGGCTTTAGAATAGTCAATAAAACAGAAATAGATGTTTTTCTGGAACTCCCTGGATTTTTCCATTATCTAGCGGATATTGGCAATTTGGTCCCTAGTTCCTCTGCCTTTTCTAAACCCAGTTTGTACATCTGGCAATTCTCGCTCCATGAATTGCTGAAGTCTACCCTGCAGGCTCTTGAGCATTACCTTACTAGCATGTGAAATGAGTGCCACTGTTCGATAGTTTGAACATTCTTTAGTGTTTCCCTTTTTTGGTATGGGGATATAAGTTGATTTTTTCCAATCTGATGGCCATTCTTGTGTTTTCCAGATTTGCTGGCATATAGCATGTATTACCTTGACAGCATCATCTTGCAAGATTTTGAACAATTCAGCTGGGATATCATTGTCTCCTGCTGCCTTGTTATTAGTAATACTTCTCAAGGCCCATTCAACCTCACTCTTCAGGATGTCTGGCTCTAACTCACTGACCACATTGTCAAAGCTATCTCCAATATTGTTATCCTTCCTATACAAGTCTTCTGTATATTCTTGCCACCTTTTCTTGATCTCTACGTCTTCTGTTAGGTCCTTGCCATCTTTTTTTTTTTTGATCATACCAATTTTTGCCTGGAATTTACCTCCGGCGTTTCTAATTTTCTGGAAGAGGTCTCTTGTCCTTCCTATTCTATTGTCTTCTTCCACTTCCATACATTGCTTGTTTAAAAATAGTTCCTTATCTCTTCTGGCTAACCTCTGGAATTTTGCATTTAATTGGACATATCACCCCCTATCACTGTTGCCTTTTGCTTTCCTTCTTTCTTGGGCTACTTCTAGTGTCTCAGCAGACAGCCATTTTGCCTTCTTGGTTTTCTCTTTCTTTGGGATGTATTTTGTTGCTGCCTCCTGAACAATGTTGCGAACTTCTGTCCATAGTTCTTCCGGGACCCTGTCTACGAAGTCCAGTCCCTTCAATCTATTCTTCACCTCCACTGCATATTCCTTAGGAATATTAGTGAGCTCATATCTAGCTGATCTGTGGGTCTTCCCTAATCTCTTTAGTCTGATCCTAAATTGTGCAATAAGAAGTTTGTGATCTGAACTACAGTCAGCTCCAGGTCTTGTTTTTACCAACTGTATAGATGTCCGCCACCTTTGGCTGCAAAGGATGTAGTCAATCTGATTTCGGTGTTGTCCATCTGGTGAAGTCCATGTATAAAACCATCTCTTAGGTTGTTGGAAGAGAGTGTTTGTTATGCAGAGTGAGTTGTCTTGGCAAAATTCTATCAGCCTATGTCCTGCTTCGTTTTGTTCTCCCAGGCCATGCTTACCTGTAATTCCCGGTGTCATTTGACTGCCCACCTTAGCATTCCAGTCTCCCGTGATGAAAATAACATCTCCATTTAGGCGTGTTGTCCAGTAGGTGCTGCAGACCCTCATAGAACTGCTCTACTTCAGCTTCTTCAGCATCTGTGGTTGGGGCATATATTTGGATCACTGTGATGTTAGATGGCTTGCCCTGAATTTGAATTGAGATCATTCTATCATTTTTTGGATTGTATCTAAGCACTGCTTTAGCCATAGTATTAATTATGAAGGCTACTCCATTTCTTCTGTGGTCCTCTTGTCCACAGTAGTAGATCTGGTGGTCATTTGATGAGAAGTGGCCCATTCAGTCCATTTCAGTTCACTGACGCCCAAAATGTCTATCTTTAATCTTGACATCTCACCAATAACCACATCCAATTTGCCCTGGCTCATAGATCTTACATTCCAGGTTCCAATGGTGTGTTGATCCTTAGAACATCGGATTCGCCGTTCACCACCAGCATCGTTGGCTGCTAGCCATCCTTTCGGCTTTGAGCTAGCTGTGTCATCACTTCTGGGGCTAGTTGAACTCATCCTCTGTTCCTCCCCAGTAGCATTTTGACCATCTTCCGACCTGGGGGTCTCATCTTCCGATGGTATACTGACATATCTCTGGTTGTACTGATCCATTGAGTTTTCATGGCAAGAATACTGGGGTGGGTTGCCATTACCTTCCCCAGGGATCGCATTTAGTCTGACCTCTCTGTCATGACCTTCCTGTCTTGGGTGGCCCTTCACGGTTTAGCTCATGGCGTCATTGAGGTGCTCAAGCTCCAGCACCACAACAAGGTAATGATCCTTTGCTGAAGGGATGTTATATTACTTTCTGCAAATATTCCACAGTAGTATGACATCCAGGCCATCCATGAATTCCTCAACAATAAGGAGTCTCCTGACACCCAGAGATCACTGTTTTAATTGTGTTTGTTCTTATTTGTAATTGAAAGATGAAAGGTCCCCTGTGCAAGCACTGAGTCATGTCTGACCCTTTGGGGGGATGCCGCTTTCGTGACATTTATTTATTTATTTGATTTCTATAGCCGCTCATCTCAACAAGTGACTCTGGGACTCTGTTTTCTTGGCAGACTATAGCGGGGTGGTTTGCCAATGCCGTCCCCAGTTGTCACCTTCCCCAGCAAGCTGGGTACTCATTTTACCAACCTCAGAAGGATGGAAGGCTGAGTTCACCTGAGCCAGCTACCCAAGAATCCAGCTTCCTCTGGGATCGAACTCTGGTTGCAGGGAGAGTTTTCGGCTGCAATACTGCCGCCTACCACTCTGCACCACACGAGGCTTTATTTGTAATTACATTACATTTAATGAAGAACTCTAGTTGTAAATTCAAGGTAGGAAACTTTATTGCATTATCATATGCTAATTTATTTATGGAGAGATGATGTAATGTCACCAGTAATAGCAAACCACCAGCTGTAGCATTCCAACCTCCTTTCCTACTACTTGTGAAAGCTATTCTTAAAATGACCTATCAAGATCCAGGAGCATATTACTAAGACTCTAAATACTGTATCACATGCATGTACAGTATCTGAAAACTATGGTCATTTTCAAAAGAAGAATGATGGCCAGAACTTACTATATCTAATAGAACAAACTGGCTATCTCAACATATAATTTACTTAACTGAATATAACCATCCAATTTGTTACATAGAGAATGTGCATAAAACTGTAGGTGATCTCAATACCCATTTCAGAAATCATAACTCAACTATATTAACTCAAAAAGAGGAACAGCCAGTTGTGAAATGTTTTAAGTCTGAGAATCAGTCTCTCTGATGTAAATCTATAGCAACAACATCAGAACCTGACAAACTAGATACAAGGAACATTTTGGATTTATAGATTTAATACATTAATATCGCAGAACTAATGTTTCATTGCTGCTATTTTTATTAGTAGTACCTTTCCCTCTCAGCAACTGAGGAAGTTGGAAGCTCTTTTGCTATTATTTTTCATTGTTTTCAGTTTAATTACATATATGCAAATACATAACATATGCATGTATGTCACAAGGTGTGTGTAGATATATACACATACACACACATAAACACACATATTCTATAAACAGAACAAATACATAAATATTTTCTATAATCAAAATGCTTTTAGTTTTATATGAGCATATGAAGCTTAGTCCAGTTTCCAATTCCATTTACATTTTAACAAGCCAACAAACTGGAAATTAAGTGCTTGATATATGCACAACATGAACAGTAAAGACTTTGCTGAGCCTCATCTGTTGTTATGGATTTAGAAGTCATTGTCCCTTCCTGATCTCTATTGACATAATTCCCATTATTCTCAACAGATTCTGCTATTACCATATTTGTTTTAGGTAGACATTCAGTAAATCTATAATTCAACCACAATCATGTTCCACAATATTCTCCCTAACCTACAGTAATGAGGGTATTGGGAAGAATTTCTCACCCTGATAATACAATATCAAAACTGCTTGCTTGACAAATTACAGATAGAATCCTGACTTCTTTTTCTTTTTTGCAATCCTACAAGAAACTGAAGGTGAACTCTGCAATATCATACACCTAACTGTGAGTAACAACCCTATGGAAAACAATGTAAATTGCTTTGAGTGAATTTCTGTAGATTGTTGGTTGAATAAGATTGCTATTTTTCAGAGGACATTCAGAAAATAATCCATAACCAAAATGAGCAGGGTTTCCTTCTGAAAAAATATGCATAGGAATTATCTACAAAGTTGTTATCCTAAGCATATTTATAAAGCTCTTAAAATACAGCAGGAGTTGTAGGTAAGAGGGCTGAAAATTACATAGATTCCCCATCGAATTCATACATCAAAATTAATGACAACCTCCTCCTGTTAAAGAATGGAAGGAGAATCAAGACAAGGGCATTTGGTATCTAAGCTTCACCAGTTCTTCTATGAACAAGTGGTGTGGGAAAATATTGCTAATTCCCAAGAAAATAATTATTCATTTAAATTTGGCAACACATTTCCTTTAAAATATTTTTTTCCAAACAAAATTTTGTTGACACATTGGTTACAAACTTGAATTCACCATCTCTTCAGAGAACATAGATATTTTCTTAACTGGACTTAAAATTCTGTGGCTAAAATACTTAATGCTTTTTGAATTGATAAATGAACTTACATATATTGAACTTGCATACAAATATATTTTATATTTAGTATTAATATATTAGAAACATTTGCACTTTTATTATGGCTCTGAAACCATGTTTTATTTCTTTGAAGAGTTGTGTTGGCTTTCTTTTCCATTCTAACAGGCCTTGATAGATAAGTGTGCCCATAGAAACAAGATAAGGTGTACATTCCAAAGATAGCCTCTGCAGAGGAAAGATATTGTTTAATAATGGTCAAGGGGCCCTAGCAAGGATGGAAGGAAGTCCCCTACATGGAGTGATGATAAGATGGAGTGAAGGAAGGAAGTTCCTAATATGGAATGAGGTTAAGGTAGAGCATGGGTAACTGAGTAAGGGGTGGTATTCTAAAGGAGGAGTTGAATGGAATGTATATAAGCTGCTGTAAGAAGGGGGTCCTGCGCGGCCACCCACATAACAGTTTGCTGTCATTGCTTTTGCTCTTGGGTGAAGAATAAAGAACTTCATTTCATGCAACTGCCTGTTTCTTTGATCCCAGCTCTGAAATGAACTTGGTAAGGAAATAAAAAATTCTAACAATATATTGAAAGGGATGGGACTTCACTTGTATGGGTGTGCATGTATAAACATGTAAGAGTCTGAAGAGTATGTTTTGTGGGAGGGCATACGAATCTGTATGTGTTTATGTAAATCTTGGTCCGTGGATGCATATGAGTGTATGTTTAGGTCATTCATTCATTGCCCATCTTTCTATTCTGATGAATACTTGAGGCAGTTGACAAAATGAAAAAACAAAAACAATATAAAAAGTTAAAACATACATTCAAATTAACATTAAAATTGATACTAAAATTATTTAATAATTTCAAACCTGGCAAAATAGAGATGTCTTTGCATATTTTCTAAATCCTGAGAACTAAAGCTTGAATGCAGCTTGCAAAGCAGTGCCTTCTATATCTAGGAAGAAATAAATGTAAGGCATGTCCTCCTCCGCCTGTTGGAAGAATAAGCTTCTGACAATGGAGGAAACTTCAAAAGGGGCTCCACTGCAGATCTTCACAGACAGACAAGTTTTTAACTTAGGATCTAAGCTATTCAAAGCTTTAAAGGTCAACACCATCATGTTACATTAAGTTAGAAAGCAAATTTCAATCAGTACAAATCTTTCAGAACAGTCATCTTATGTTCCCTGTACTTCGCACTAGTTAGAAGCCATGCTGCCAAATTTTGCAACATTTGTTTAAATTATTAAATAATTTAAAAATATCACTGAGTTTTATCCCTGAAGGAAGCAAAGACAAAGGTATTTAAAAGAATATGTATTATGATGAAATCAGAAAAGTTGGATAGACTGAAAAAGGGACAGAGAAATGCAACCTAGAGATTATGAAGATGTCAGTGTTATCTTGAATTATATCCCCAAATCATGGAATCTGACTGTTTTTGAAGAATATTGGTAATACTGGGCATGGGGAATAGCCAAAAGAATCATACTGAGAAATGTGTAACTCACCAATTTTTGAAAAGGTTACTTTTACTACTAATCAAAAATGATATAGTATGCTTCCCATTGGCATAGATTTCATATTATCTTAGGAGCATAGATAAATTTTTATGTGCAGTTTAATACATTTCTATTAAATTACTAATATGTGATATATTTAGGCAATTTATATCAATTTAGTATTATCAGTAGATCATGGTCAAAAAGACAATTCATCAACCATGTTGGTGTTACATCAGCCGGCCAGCCCTGCAGGCTAGCTTTCTAGGAAAGGGAAAGGAAGAGGCAGGTTATCTTTGTCCTTGCAGTGGTATACCTTTCATATCTGACACCCAGAGTGGATCAGTTTTTAACACCTCCCTTCTTTGTCCATGAGAACCCATTTGGTATAGTATAGCGGTTAAGGCTGCAGGCTAGAGACCAGAAGGCTGAGTTCTAGACGTGCCTTAGCCTCAACGCCAGTTGGATGACTTTGGCCCAGTCACTTTTCTCTGCCTAAGGAAGAAGGAACTAGCAAGACACTTTTGGTATTAAATGCTGCCAAGCAAACTGCTGAGGATAGCTTCCAGGAGTCAATCGTGACTTGAAGGCACAATTTGTTTCCTTCACCATGTTGCTGACCACCAAACAGCTGATAGGCACGCCAGCAGCAGCAACTGACTGCATACCTGCCACTAACCTCCTCCTTGTCTTTGTCTCCTTATTACTTGCACTTAGGGTGGATCACCCACCCCACCCCAGTACATCACTGTGTCTTTGTGAATTACTTACAAGTTCTGTGCTTGTTGCTGATAACCAACTGTTAATGGCACAACCCTAACAGACGCATGAAACACAGATAGCAAACTCAGGCAGAAGCCCTGGAGGAATCACTCTGGCTCAAGCCAGGAGTTCAAAAAACACTTTGGGCAGATCCCTAATACTGTATATACCGTACTGAGGCAAACACTGAAGATGTTTTTCACAGTTGCATGCAGACATTGTTGCAGAGTGCTGGAAAGCGTTTCGCCCGAGAGATCAGAAAACAGACACCAGGCATTTCTACAAAAATAATTGTATTTAAACAAAGCATAGAACATAAACAGTTTCCTTATCCAGAGGCCTGGATAGGCAAAGTCCTTAATACAATACAAAGAATCATTTTAAAATCTCATACACGCACACACATGTGCTGAGCAAAAAGAGAGGGCTGCTGAGCTGGGCTAAACAGAAACAGAAGCTGAAACCTTCTGGTGGCAAGTCCCCCAGGCAAGCAGCAGCTTTTTCTTCTTTGGTCATCCTTTTCCACACCTCAGCCTGAGGACAATTAAGTCTGACCTTCTCACCCTGCCGATACTTAGTTACCATGGTAACCAGGGCATCTTTGGTCTTACTCCAAGCAGAAACAAAACAAATACCAACAGACATAACTGGTCACACTCTTGCAGGACAGGCCCTAAACACATATAAGCCATGGGTTCACACATGAAAAGCACAATCCCCAAACAGGAAGAGATGACCACAAAAAGAATGTCGTATCTTCTTTGACTTCTCTCTGACCCCTCAGCTGTGCTCTAAAGTGGGCAAGACTATGCATATCCTGGTGTAGGGTTGTACTGAAACTTAAGGCTTAGAGTTCATAAGTTGGCATGTGGTATCAAAGTTTGCTGATCACTATATTGTGGATTGTTTCCTTATTTTACTTTTCTAGACTACTTAATGATTCTTTCTGGTAAATTCTCACTAAAAAAAGAACTAACAGATTCTTTCTGCTCTTCTCTTATGAACTTTGTCTCATGACTTCTTCTCTGTATGGATGGGCATTAACTATCCCATACATTGAAGCTATGTATGTGTTCTGCCAAGTGTCCAAGCAGTGATCAGGTGCTCAGTCAACTGGTTCTTATTTTCCAGAGACAATAAGCACACCAGTGGATGAAGAAACTTTAAGCTTTATTATAAACTTAAGTAAACAGAGCTAAACAGAAACACAGGTTAAACCAGAAACACAGTTTAGGCAGATTAAACAAAAGTATAAAAAGCATAGCATAAAGAAAGAAATCATACATACCAAGCAAGTTGATACCCAGTGCCTTTTATGTTGCCAGGAGCCTCCTGACCAAGGCAACAGAGATGCCCCTAGGGTGGCAAAATTTTCTACAGCACCCAGTGCACTGGATCTGTACAGAAGCTCTCAAACCCCAAAAGCAAGCCCAGTCTGGCCCTCAAACCTCGTGATCATGTTTCCAAGGCTGCAGGCTATGAGACCTGACCTTGACTAGGAAGCTTCCCAAGGCCCAAAAAGACCTGTCTATGACATCATCCAAGAGCCTGGGAAGTCTTACAGATCTTGACAAAACAATCTGGGGTTTTTCTCTTATCTCTCTCCCCACTCCAAACAAAGATATGTTCTGGAGGGATGTTGGAGGAGTGGACTTACAAACTTTCAGTCTTGTGGTTTTATCTTCCCCCTCCTCATGCCAAGCAGAAATAAAAACAAGCCAATTAAACATCAGCATAACTCAACAGAAACTCTAATCTTCTTTGTGTGAGGGAGAAAATCAACATATGTCACTTAACTCCTCGAAATAACAATGGTCTTCCTCATTGCCACTACAGTATGGGATAGTTAATACCCATCAGATCCCACAGGATCAGCTTATACCCTGAAGTCTTGTGTTTGCTGTAGGACTTACCCACATTATCATAGGATTAGCAGGAATTACTCCAAGAGGTAACAGAGAAGAGATATATTCTTACACCTCATTCTTAGACTTTAACCTGAGAGTATATGTTAATTTTTAGAGGCAATTCTATTTGCTGATTTTATTTTTTAATTTTGCTTTTCTTTGTTTATGTAAGCCCTTCAAGGTAGGCTAGGTCAGGAAATATATGCCGCAAAGACTACTGGAACTTGACTTTATTTCAGGGTGCAATAATAGCATCTGGACCCTATTATACCAAAAAGAAACAAGGTGGGGCAATCCTGAGTTTCTTTCCTACCCCTTTCTGCTTTTCAGGGCTGAGCTGAGCTCTTGCCTTCCTTACAATTCTCTCCATATTCCTCTACAGTTTTGTTGTTGTTTATTCATTCAGTTGCTTCTGACTCTTCGTGACTTCATGGACCAGCCCATGCCAGAGCTTCCTGTCAATCATCAACACCCCCAGCTCACCCAGGGTTGAGTCCATCACCTCTAGAATATCATCTATCCAATTTGCCTTGGTCGGCCTCTCTTCCTTTTGCCCTCCACTCTCCCTAGCAACAGCATCTTCTCCAGGGTGTCCTGTCTTCTCATTATGTGGCCAGGGTATTTCAGTTTTGCCTTTAATATCATTCCCTCAAGTGAGCAGTCTGGCTTTATTTCCTGGAGTATGGGCTGGTTTGATCTTCTTGCAGTCCAAGGCACTCTCAGAATTATCCTCCAACACCACAGTTCCAAAGCATCGATCTTCCTTCTCTCAGCCTTCCTTATGGTCCAGCTTTTGCAGCCATATGTTACTACAGGGAACACCATTGCTTTAACTATGTGGACCTTTGTTGTCAGTGTGATGTCTCTGCTCTTTACTGAGATTTGTCATTGCTCTTCTCCCAAGGATTAAGCATCTTCTGATTTCCTGACTGCAGTCAGCATCTGCAGTAATCTTCGCACCTAGAAATACAAAGTCTTTCACTGCCTCTATGTTTTCTCCCTCTATTTGCCAGTTATCAATCAAGCTGGTTGCCATAATCTTGATTTTTTTGAGGTTTAGCTGCAGGCCAGCTTTTGCACTTTCTTCTTTCACCTTCATCATAAGGCTCCTCAGTTCCTCTTCGCTTTCAGCCATCAAAGTAGTATCACCTGCATATCTGAGATTGTTAATGTATCTTCCAGTGATTTTAACCCCAGCCTTGGATTCCTCAAGCCCAGCATGTTGCATGATGTGTTCTGCGTACAAGTTGAATAGGTAGGGTGAGAGTATACAACCCTGCCGTACTCCTTTCCCATCCTCTACAGTTTAGGTATCATAAATTGATAATCAATCATTTGTTTGGTCTGAATATATTATTATTTTTCTTTTAATTTGTTTATCTATATTGTTTGCTCTGTATTTCTTTTTAGAAACAGCAATAACATTATTTTTTAAAAAATCATGATGTTTCCTGATTTGTTCCTCCACTCCCTAAACTGCACTCCATTTTAGATCAGCATTTGGCTTTGGCTGAGTCTCTCATAAAATGAAATTAAAAAGGACCCAAGGATGACCTTTCCCACCACCCAATTTGCATGCTAGTTCTTGAGTTTTAACAAGACAGTGACAGTTTTAGGAGAAAGATATTTGCATAAGAGATGTCTGTGACTGTTCAGGAAGTCAGCAAGTATCCACATTCTCTAACTACCCTTTGTCTTGTCTTCATGCCCAGAGGAAAAGCTATTAACCAATCCAGACACTGAATTTGTACATCCCTGTATCTTCTATAATATAATTTTTTAAAATTTATGCTTCCCTTCATTAATCATTTCTGTACATTTAATTTATACTAGAATAACTTTCTAAACACAGCCTTTCTGTATCCTTCTTCTATTTTTTATTTATGTATCATATTTTTATACCACCAGAATTCCTGGTGATTCACAACAATAAAAATGCAAAATAATACAAATTAAAATAATACAGATTAAATGTAAATAAAAATATTTCAAAAACAAATCTCTTATAACAGTCTAGTGTGATCAGATAGTGCCAATCAGCATCAGATAATTTCAGCTAACAAAATATTTCCTATTTGATGGGTTTACCTTCCATCAATCTACACTTCTAGCTTTCTTTACAGCAAGAAAGGTTTGGTCTGCTGGATCAACAACAAAGAGAATTTGTTGGTCTGGTCTGATATTGGATATATTCAGTGTAAGCACTTACAGGAGAGCCAGTTTGGTGTAGTGGTTAAGGCACTAGGGTAGACTTTTACATAACAACAGCCAAGCTCTCCTATATAAAGGGCTTGTGGGGGAAATACAGGTGTGGCCACCTCCAACCAGCAGACTCTGTACATGCTGTTAGAAAATAAAATTAGCTCTGTTCAAGCAATCGCCTAAGAACTTCCATTTCTGGCTTGGAACAGACCTGGTAAGATTTCCTTCCAACAGTAGCTTGCAGTAGAAGAGAGAGGCTCCATGGCTCCATGGCATTAAAACTCAGGAAACAGGCTCCCAAAAGATACCTGAATTTCTGCAAGCATTCCCAGCACCTGGTGACTTTCTTGATGTTTCTCATCCTCTGATTCATCAATTGTAAAATTGGTTGATGGGCAACAGTCTGAGTAGAAGCTGCCAAGTAAAATAAATGCTGATTTGAACCTTCCTGTTCAAACCCAAAAAGAAAGATTAGTGATATGTTAGTGGGTGATGTGCAGAGCTGTGGGAGGTCCCAATCTGAATTAAAGATGATTGCTTCTCTAAAACTATCTGCAAATGTTTTCTGCTATTACAAAGTCCATTAATCACATACTCTCTTTCTTTTAGAAATGTAATTGTCTTGCTTTTACACATGCATTAAGTATAATTCACCAAGGGCATCCATATAAAGTGATCGGTGTAGCTCTGTCATCAGTATCTGCCTGGACATATCCCTTCCCTGTCTAAGCTTGTCCCAAAATACCAGCACAGATTGTGGCTAGAGAAAGTGTAACTTCTAAATCCATAATGGTAGACAAAACCAGCAGTTTTTGCAGTTTATGCTGTATGGTAATTAAATATGTAATTTGCTGTTTGATGGCTTTTTGAAGTACAAGTGCTGAGAGGCATATTTTGGTACATACTGCATATATGAGCCAGGAAACTCAAGCCAGGCATGTTGTTGTTATTTACAGAGATTGTGAAATTGACTAGAAACTAAGGGGCATGATTAAGATTGGGTTTGCTGATAAGGACATTTACCTAAAGAGGGATTTTGAAGCCTGGGAGGTTCCCCACCCCCCCAAGGATTGTAAAATTGATTAGGAAGTGGATATAAGGATGATAATTTTGTACAGTGTAAGCACTTACATGAGAGTCAGTTATGTGTAGTGGTAAAGGCATCAGGCTAGAAACTGGGAGATCTGCTTTGGGTGCAAAGCCAACTGGGTGACCTTGGGCCAGTCACTCTCTCTCAGCCCTAGGAAGCAGGTAATGGCAGGCCACTTCCAGAAGACCTTCGCACCCTCCTGCCAACCAAGGACTGTGCAAAGCCAATGCCTGGGCAGCAGTTCAGAATAGCAGCTGGCACTGTTAAGCTGATAATATAAGAATGCCAGCCAGCAACAGGGGCCAACTAACTCCAAGGTAGCTAAATAGTGGTTAAAGAATCAGTTATAGCTCCGGCAATCATATCTGTAAGACAAAAATGACACAACTGTACATAGGACTATTTAGGATTTGCATACATAATGCATGTAGGCATAGACACATAGCTATATGGTATGATTTAATGGTAAGAGTTAAGTGGAAGTTAAGAAATAAGTAAGAATCATGAAGTGGGTTTTGTATAATAAAATCTCCCCGGAAACATAGGGAAGACAACAGCTTCAACACATCTATCTCTGTTTCTCATTACAGATAGCTGTGGGAATATGATGGAGGATCCAGCAGGGTATTATGATGTGTGTGTGTCCAAAAAGTCAAGCTGGAAGCCATGCCCATGTGATCAAGCCCTGATCACATTTTCTTCATGTGAGTTGTGTGTGCAATGCATGTGAAATGCTTTTAAAAACAGTCACCCCCACCATGGATGTCCCTGGCATCTAGAAAGAGCACACTGCCTCCACAGAGTATTTTGGTATATTATTTTCCATGAATTTGCTCTGTGAAATTATCTGCCTACCAACTACAATGGTAATGGATTGTACAGCAAAACAGAAAGACACTTTTTCTGAAATAAACTATATTAAAAAGCTGTCCACTGTTGAAAACTTAAAGATGAAATAGAAAATAAAAATGTTCTTATTGACAGAGTCCCCAAGAACTGTGGGACTTAGTGCTAAATGGAGAGCACCTCAGAACCTGATCAGGGTATTTTTATATATGACAACTGCAGCAAGATTATTATATGCTTAAAAGTGGAAAGGTTCAACACTGCCCATAACAGAGGAATGGTTGGTGAAGATAATGGAACTTGCACAGATCATTAAATTGATTTTTTGATTAGAGGGGACTTCCAGTGGGGACATGGAAGACTGAACAGCTGTGCCCGTGGGCTCAGCGGGCAGAACTGACAACACAGCAGTTTTTTTTGGGCTCAGGCAAGTTTTTCCTAAAGCCCAGGACTGTTTTTCCAGAAAAAGGAAAACAACTGGAATCATCCCATCTATACTCCGGACAGCTGCATGCAGCCAGAAGATCTCAAATAGTGTTTGTGCTCGACTGGTAAGAACTAGCCGGGAGGCTGGGACATCAGCATTTCCAAGCTGCGCTGTAGCCTTAAAGGGACCCTAAGACTGGACATCCCATTTCTAAATCACCCAATTTATATTTCTTTTAAGTACACATACCCTAAGAGAGGCTTTCTACAGCAAGGAGAAGTGGGTTCTCTTGGTGCTTATCGTTATTTTTGGGATCAATTTTTTAAAAAAAATTCTTTTTAAGTTTTGGACTTTGTTTTCCATCCAAATATTAAGGAGGATTGAGAGTAAATAATTGTCTTCCTGTTATTATTTTTGTACTAAATTTGAAGATATTAGCATTTTCTGACATGTTGAATTGGCTGTTTTGAACTTTCAGTTTTCTGCTCCTACTTTCCCTGGGGAACTGTCTGCATATCTCACCTTTGCTTATGTAAACACATTTTGGAATTCTTTCATATATTCAACTTTTGCTGGTTAAGCTCCTAGGGGGCACCATAATCTACTGCTTGAGACATGGAGGATTTTAAACAGACTTTATCTGACTTCCAACAAGATTTTAAACAGATTCTTTCTGATTCCTACCAAGTTTTTATGCAAGTCATTCAGGACATTGTGGAAAATATGAGGTCTAAAATGTGTCATTTGGTTGGGGATGTCGTGGATGAAACTGAGGAATTTAACAGCGACAGAAAACGTCTCTTCTAAGAGTGAGATTGGGACTTCTGTTGAAATGCTGGATGAAGATCGGATAGTTGAGTTGAAGAAATTTAAGGGAGAGATCGAGTTGCAAGCCATAAGTGAAATTGATCTTCTGGTGGAACGCCATGGAAAAGAAGGGATTATTATGTATGGGAGATCTCCTGAAGAGAAATTTTTGAGGGAGTCAGTTGGGCTGTTTGATTTTTTTTAAGAAAAAAGCTCTTGCGGATTGTGGGGATATGTAAATGCTCTGGTTTATTTTGAAGTGGGATATGGGTTTAAGAATATTTATCTGGATTGCTTTTAGGGTTTGGCTGATTTCATTTATCTTTAACAATTTGGATTAAGGTATAATTAAAATAATAAATGTCTGGTTTTGCATTATCAAGTACAATGGCAGGCAATTTATGTTTTTTAGTTTGATCTTTATTATAGTAGACAGGAATGTATAGAATAGTAGTAGGAAGGAAATAATTAAATAAATGTTATCTTTGAGGGGCAGTTGATTAGGAGGGGTGTGTGTATACACACACACACACACATACAAACATTCTCTCTCTCTCTCTCTCTCTCTCTCTCTCTCTCTCTCTCTATATATATATATATATATATATATATATCTCCAGTGTGTGTGTGTGTGTATCTTTTAATATAAGGGGAGGGAGCAACTGAATTTAGTGATTTTTATAATGTGCCAATGGAATGATTTATAGAAATAATGTGATTTTGGTTTCATATAGAGTAAGGGATTGATTATGGAAAATTGTTGTATATCCTTGCTGTTAAAAGCCAGAAGTCACCTCTTTTTGTAATTTTGAAAAAAAAATTCTTGTATTTCTACACTTTTTAAGTTTTTCCCTTTTTTTATTGTAGTTTTTTGTATTTCTGTAGCTTTTATCTTTGCTTGAAACTTAATAAAATTCTTATATAAAAATATTTATTTGGTTAGAGAAAAGACAATATCTATGTTTACTGCTGACTGGAAACCCCTTATAAAGTTCTTTCATAAAACAGAAAAACATGAATTTATGATTTGTGGTTTTGATGATTAGAAAAAAAAATAGATAATAGAATAAAGTGAGCTTTTTTTTTGTAACTATAGAGTAAGAAATAACTTTGTAATTATACTTGTATTTGCTGCAGACGAAATTGGAAGCTGCTTCTTTCTATTTCTTTTTATCTTTTTTTCCCTTGCACTTTTGTCTTTGTCTTTTTCTCTCTCTTTTTCTTTCTTTCTTTACTTTATTCTGTATTAGTTTTTATCTTCTCTTTAAAAGCTTTAATAAAATTTATAAAAAAGAACTTGATCAGGGTACCAGGATCAATCACGGGCCTTCTGCTTTCTAATGTCACTAGAGAAGTTCATTTTCATTCCAGTAACAGGAAGGAATTTTATGCGGCCATACATTTTCCATCATCCCAATGAACTGAGTATGATGACATTTATCTGAAATACAGTCATATTGAGAATTGTGCCATGTGGCCACTTAAGCATTTGAATCTCTTATCATTTTAACATTGAGGTAGCTGCAGAAGAATGAGAATTACTTTTTTTTTAAATATCAGGTTACTTTGGAGTCTTTATTTGATGGTTATTACTTTTGCGGTCTGTCTCTCTCAAGAGTTTTGTGGAATAGAGAAGAAAGAATTTTATAGCCCCTGCCATTCAAATGAATATGATAGTAGTCTCTTCACTACAGAGGCTGGAAGTAAATGTCAGTATAAAGATTTCTTCTTTCACAAAGGAGAAAGAATTTTTCTCTGCTCTTGACTGATCCTGATGGTTTGGTCAAAAAAGCCTACGATATAAAAGAAGGGTTGAATGTGAGTCAGAGGATCTCGAAGAACACAACTATACACTGAGCATTACTATTTTCACAGTTTCCTTTAGTATGGGTTTAAACTGGAAACTTTCCTCCCAATCCCAAATCCTTAGATGCTACCCAGTGATTTCTTCTAAATCTATGTAAGGGATCTTTAGCCAGGGGGAAAAAAAAGGCTTCAGAATGGACAAATGAAGCAATTAAATGATTTCATCCAAAGAACAGCTACCTGCAAATCAGTTTTGCAAAACAAAACCTTGGAAATTCCATTAAGTTTGGCATAACCAGAATATCTATTCAACAGAATAAATTAAAATGCAGTCAGTGGAAGTAATGGCAAGCAGCTAAGAAAGAATTCAATCCTGTGCAGACTTACTTTGGAATCAGCAGCAGAGTAGAATTTATATTAAGTGGGCATAAGTCTAACTCAATGATAAAAACTCCACTGAAAATAGGAACAGGAGAAAACAGCACAATCCTCATAAAGCTTGTAAAAACTTGGCCATTCCAGAAAGCCTTTGGGACGTGAGAGTTGGGGAGTACCCAGCCGCAGGGATATCTGATTTCTACTGTGATGCCTATTCATTGTAATCTTATGTTCTATTAGTCTTTATTGTATAATATTGTATTTGACTGTTCAGCTGTTGTTCTTGTATAATGCTTAGAGTTCATTGATTGGTCTATAAATTCATGGGCAAAATAAATAAAATCCTATAGGTCTACACAGAAGAAAGTCCCATTGTATAGAAGTGGATATTATATCAAATTATAAGTAAGTAAGTATGGAATTACACCTTAGCTTCATGGTTATAAAATCATCACCACCACCACCACCACCACCACCACCACCACTGTATTAGTAGTAGTATTGCCCAAGCTGAGTATAAGCAATGCCATGATAGAATTGCAAAACACGTGGATTGTAATTTATGTAAAGATTTGGCTTTAGTGTTACCAAAACTACTGGGGCCACATAGCTGAAAAAGACTTGGAAAATAAGGAGGTCAAGATCTTGATGGATTTTGAAACATAGGCTTAGCAGAACCTGAAACACAACAAAACTATGATTTTACTATGATTGAAAAGAAAAAAAAGTGGGGTTCACAGATGTGGCAATAGCAGGAGATAAGCAACTTGACAAAAAACAAAAGGAAAAAGTAACAAAATATCAGAATTTGCAAGTTGAAGTTGAAAGGCTTTGGAAGAAAATGTCAACTATAATAACAATAGTAATTGGAAATCTTGGAGCAGTACAAAAGGGATTCACCAATTATTTGGAAGTTTTAAATTTACTGGACTTGATACCATTGAAACTGCAAAAAAATATTGTATGGAACTTTCTACATAACATGACAATACTTCCATGATTCCTAGGCTCTTCTTTAGAACTAGAACAAGCATAAAGTACTTAGTCTAAAGACTGTGAAATGTGTTGAATGTATAGGCAATAATAACGACCACATTACTGAGAAAGTAATTGGTGCTGTTCCAATTCATCTATATACTACTCAGGCTCGCATTGTATTTATCTGTGTGTCTGTTTGTACCCTCAGGTTAGCTCAAATGATGCATTATACCACAACAATTTTTGAATCAAGGTACCTAAAATCTGCTAACTTAAAGAATGCCTAAAAAATCTGGGACCCATTATTCCTGCGGAATTGAAATTTCTATGATGTTCAGACCAGTTTTATTTGCAAAGTTATGGCCATTTCAGTGTCCCCATGGTCATGTGATCATGATTTCTGATGCTCCCTGCCAGCTTCCCACAAGCAAAGTCATGGGGATGCTAGAAGTCGGAAGCTGCTCCTGCTCCCACTGCTGTTTTGCCCTCCCATGGTCATTCTATTTAGATGTTTAGGTAAGTAAATATTGACTTATTATTGCAGCTCTTTTGATACTACAATAATTTTTAAATTTATGATATATACTCTTCTTAGATGATCACAGGACCATCCAGCATTGGGGTGAGAAAAAATATGGTCAGACTAAAATTTAATGTTCATTCTGGTCACATCAGACTGTACTACCTTGGTCTCAAAGGATGACCTAATGTGTCACAGGGTTGCCTAGTCTAATATTAAATTGAATAGCATGATTTGTCAGACTGAATGGATGACATTCGTCAGCACTGAAAAGGTAATGGCTGTTTTTTATGTTTGCAATGGATTGTTGCCGAGAAAAATGTTTGTGACCAGCGGTTCCCAATGAGCGGATTACTGAGTGCCCAGAACTGCCACCAAAGAAATAAATCTGCACAGTGCAGCTATTTCCCTGTTTCTCATTTGTTGGCCTTCAACATAGCCATTGGCTTGGGCTAGTTAATAGATTGCATTTTAAGTCACTTCTTTATCTCCTTTTCCCAATAAACCATGAATGCTGGGTCATTCATTGTAACAAAGTCTATCTAATACTTTTATTTTTTTTATCCATGGTCACTGAGATGTACTTTTTAAATTGAGGCTTTAGAAAAGGACTGTCAGCTCTTTTTGTCCATGTTACTTTGCAGTCAGCCTGACTCTTCGTACTGTTGGATGTGTTACTACATAGCATAGGTGAGTCTTTGAATCTGAGGAAAAATATTTCTTGCCTATTGCTTAAATGGTATGTCCTAAACTTGTTCCTTTAAAAAGGAGAACAGGAGTAATTTAAAAAATGGCAATGCTTGCTTCTTCAGAGTGTGATTTGTTTTTTTCCAACTTTGATTTGGTCCCTGCAGAACTGAGAGTTTTTTCAAAATGATGGCAGCAGCATCATGCTATGACAACACCAGGTCCATCCCTTTGATATGAGAGTGCAACATCATGACACATGTACAAGAAGGCTGGGTCTTGTGTCGCCGTAGCACAATGCTGCTTTCATAATTTGCCCTCCCTTGTTCCCTTACAGATGCCCTCTGAGCAAGCACACCAGAGGCTTAATTAATTAATTAATTAATTAATTAACTAGATTTATAAGGCCACCCAGCTGGAACTGTATGATTATGGGCAGTGTACATGGCAGCAGTTTGCAGAATAACTTTCCTAGCATATAGCCCCTGACTTCTTCATTCATGTACACATAATCTTTGCAAATATTTGCATGCATGCATACCTGCACACACACTCATATCATTCATACGCACACTTATAAGAGGCAGTGTTAGACAAATACCTAATTTCCCTGAATCACCCATGACAATAATCTGGGAATGATTTTCCTTTACTCAGGTGGATAAGGCCAGCAATGCAAAAGAAGGAAGGGTAGAAAAGGGTAGATACCTGGATCCTTTTCCAAGCATCTGTATATCAATCTCTGTTAGACTATCATCAATGCCTAATGGCAGAACATAAAGCAAATATTATTTTTCAGCCTCATTTCTATTTTCCCTTGTATGTATTGTATTGAACAGTTTTGGGGACATGACATTTTTTTTAAAAAAATGAATTACGTTTAATTATTTCACGGAACTGCTAAATTGCTGTTTCTTCTATTCACTGGAGGCATGCTGTGAACAATTTCTCACTTTAGCAAATCTGTTTTTGCTCCTACAGTTAGAGCTTTTGCTTCTACTTATTTAACTTTCCTACCAGTGCATTTCTAACTTTAAACAATTACTCTTCCCTGAGCTTGGGAGCCTTACCCATTGTTTTCCAGCTTGTTGTTTCCATTTTTCTCTTTCTTCAGCAGAAGTGGATGGATGCTTTTGTCCATGATTCCAATTCCTCTAAACAAGAAGAATATTTATAACCAAAAGTCAGTAAAAGAGCCAACCTAACAGCAATATGTATTTATTTATTATTCAAATTTTGCTACTGCCCATCTCTCCCAAAAGAGGGACTCTGGGCAGTTAGATATGTATCTAAGATTCCTCCTGTTCAGAGTTCCTGCTCTAAAATAATCATCTTTGTAAGAATTTCCTTCAGTCAAGGAAAAACTCTCCTTAGATGGAGTTTTCAGTTCACTAGTTTTTTTCCTCAGTTCTCCAAGTTCAACTGCCAACCATTTTTCTGCTTGCAACTTTTCCTCCCTTTCCTCTTACTCAGGAGAAGAAAATAAACTTCTCAGCCCCTCTTATTCCTCATTATAATACTGAAATCATAAAGGGTCTTCCTATATAAAAATGTATTATTCTAAAATTTTCCCCATTTTATCTCCACACATATGGAAGATGGCACCAATTCGATTAAAAAAAAAACAGGCACCTTCTTCAGCTGTAAAAATTAATGAGTGAAAATGAAAATGAAAGCAATACAATATTTTCTATAGTGCCATGTCCTGGCTATATAGTATTGAGGAATATGACCGTCAATCAACCCTTCCATCCAATCTCACAGGGCAGAGATAAAATTAAATTTCATTAAAAAGAAAGATATAATTGTAAAGAAACACAGTTATCCACATTAGAATGTAGGTACACAATGTTAGAAAAGAAGAATTACAATACTATATACTAAACTGGAGATCAAGCAATTGCAAATTAATGGAACAAGAAAAGTGTCTAATAGAATATATAAATATAAGAATATGGCAGACCACAAGAGGGTGCTGCTCTGCTACCAATAAAGAGAAACTGATTTTTAAGAGATAAATCGCACAGATTCCCTGAAGGTTTGGTTTAAACTGACATAAAATATAATGCCCTTAAATTATACAGAGAAAATAAAAATCATTGCAACACACATAAAACAAACTTTAACTTAGTGTAATTCTAACTAGTCATTTATCTTCTAAATCTTGGAATAATCTATCTCTGTCCTTCAGTGCAAGATGAGAAGACAAGCAATACATTGCGACATCAGGAGTGAGGCAGGCTCTACACTCTAAAAAGTGTAACAAGGTGGAAGCACAAAAAGGATGTTTTTTCTTGTATAGGTAAGTCATGGAAACCTACGGAAACTTTTTCTAGAGATACTGCTAATGTAGATTAGATTAGCTGAATAGGAAATATAAGGGTTTTATTGACTAGCAGTATAGGTTAGAAACATGTTCAAACAGAATTATAGAAATTTAAATCCTAAGACAGCTGTGTGCACTTATTTGCTCACTCCCTTTGGGAGAGTACCTATTGCAGATCACCATCTTCTGATTCCCAAACAATGTCACTTAGGATGTTTCATAAGATCCCAAAATTTGGTCTAGAATCTTTAAGCACATTCATATCCTCTTCTGGTATCTAATCAGAAGGGCAGAGGTAAGCTCATTCAGCTAATTATAAACCAAAAAGACTACTCCCAATTTGCTGACAGACTGGGCATGTCAGAAACATAATAATTGTTAAGCTTCTTAATGGCTTTTCAGCCATTTAATAATTCATTTTGCATATACTTTGAATTCTATGTTGTTGGAGGTCCTGGCAAATCCTGCATGCCTTATTAGCATGTAAAATGAGTTTGTCCCACGATGCAACTCTTTGTGCTTTTGAGGAAGCTGTTTGTTGCCACTCCCACTTCCTCTCTTTTCACTTCCTCCTTCACCATCCTGGAAGGGAGCAGGCAGCATGCAAGCTGCTCTCCCTCCATTTTTGGGCCATGTGGTCAGCCTAGAATTCAGGAGATTTTTCCCCTTTCTCCACACAAGCTCTTAGCAGCTATAGGGCTAAGAGTTCATTAAGTTTAGGGACAAAAGAAGAACAAGAAGTCATTCTTTCTGAATGAAAATATAACTGGACTGAATAAAATGAGTAAGATATTCTTTTACTTACCTTTAAACCCACTTTGTCTAAGTGTGTGATTCTTTATGCTTGGGAGGGCTAAGTGTGTAAGATCAATAACCTATTTTTCTCTAAAATGCTCATTAAAGCTATTATAGATAATATTCTTTTTTCTGTGTGCAGCTTCTCTGCTGTGTTAAGCTCTGCTCCATTCAGTCCTAGCTGTCCACTAATGGCTTCATCGGGTTATGGGCCCAGATTTTTACAGAAAGAGATTTTTTTTTCTTTTTGGCTTGTTTAGTTTTTTCATGAGCATTGTTGTTTTTGAGATAATATTAAGTGTAAATTGCTGAGGTTATCTTGCATAAGGAAAAAGTCTTAAGCATAAAGTGAAGAATTGTTTTCTTTTTGAAGTGATTTTTAAATCTTTTGCTTAGACAAAAATGGCCAATGTACTCCTGCCTTACAATCTGGTGATTTTTAAACTCAAGCCAGGAGAGTTTTACTGGAAAAATTGGGTGGAGAGGCAGGCAAAGATTCTGAATCTGTATAATATTTTGAAGGAAGATCCTCCTAGTCCAGATTCAGGAGGCTATGCAAACTGGGTAGCCAATGATCTGAAACTCCAAGGACTAATTATGAATTCCTTAGATGGATCAATGTTGGTACAGATCCAGCACAGAGAAACTGCAAAAGGAATGATGGAGGAATTGTTCAAACTCTTTGGGGAGGGAGGAGATTCCCAAGTTGTTAATTTGGTTAGAGAGTTATCCAACGTAAAGCTGCAGCCAGATGCAAACATTGATGAACATATTTCCAAAGTTCAATAATTATTGCACAAGCTTGCTTGTAATGATGTGATTTTGGATAATAGAATTCAAGTTGGATTTTTATTTGGATCTCTCCCTCAGAGTTATTCAAGCTATAATGAATCAAGACAACCCCTCTCAGACCTAATTCAACAATTAAAGTCTGAGCATAGCAGGCAGGCCTCCTATACAAATTCAAAGCAGGCCCATCATGAGGCAAGCTATTTTACAAAGCCTTAGGGCAAAGATACTGGTCAGAAGCAGAAAAGTGATTCAAAGACAAAGAAACCCATCAAGTGCCATTTTTGTGGAAAGAGTGGGCACTTAAAGAAAAATTGTTGGGCCAGGAAGGCAGATCAGAAAACCAACAAAGAAAAGGCTCCAGAAACAACTCTTGTTGCATTTTCAACAATTATTAAAAGTTGCTCTTCTTTTATAATAGACAGTGGTTGCAGTATGCATGTGATCAAGGATCGAAATTTCTTTATTGAATTGAACCCAGGTTCAAAGGAAAAAATTGGTTTGGCTGATGGAAGAACAATCCCAGTGAAAGGGGAGGGGCGCACCCTCCTAAGATGTGGAAATGGAACCACCCAGAGAAATATGATTGCAACTAACATTTTGTATGTTCCAGTTTTGAGCATGAACATGATTAGCACATCTGCCCTCATGAAGAAGGGGCATACTCTTTGATTTAAAGGTAACAAATGTGAAATAATGGATCAAAGAGGTGTTTTTTTTAACAGGATTCCTAGATCAAGGTTTGATTTTTCTCAATTTTGAGAGGCCAGACATGGCATGCATGGCTAGTCACTGAGGAAAGGGGGATGACAGCACCACCCTGTGGCACAGACAATTTGAACAAAGAGATTCAAATGCAATTCTTCAAATGAAGAATAGATTGACAAGTGATTTGGAAGTCAAGGACTGTGGTAAGACTGATGCAAAGCACAAAACCTGCATACAAGGAAAGGCCACTAGGCCTGCTGCAAACAGTCCTTGGAGCTAATACACACTGAGCTGTGTGGGCCAATTCAAGCGTCTGTTGGGGGTAACAGATGGGCGGAAGTAGAAATCACAGTTACCTACCTACAAAATAGATTACCAACAAAAGCAACAGATGAAACAGAGCCAAATAAAAATCCTCTAACCAATAGCACTGCAGAAGGGGGAAGTGATGAAGTACCTTACCCAGTGTTTCTAGATGCAGTGAGCAGGCAATCCCAGAGAGAGATCAAGCCAGAGACTCCGCCTGACTCAGATGATGAGGAACCAGGAGGAACAGAGATCCAGTATGATCCAGACCATTTAGAAGAGTATATATCATAAATGGAAAAATAATCGTAGTGGCAAATGAACTTCAACAATAACTCAATATTTACTTAACTAAATTGATAAACAGAATGACCGCAGGTGGGCAAAAAAGCAGTGGGAGTGGGAGTGACTTCTGACTTCCTGCTGGCTTCCCCATTGACTTTGCTTGTGGGAAGCTGGCAGGGAGCATCAGAAATCATGATCACGTGACCATGGGGATGCTGCAATGGCCACAACTTTGCAAATAAAACTGGTGAACATCATGGAAATTTCAATTCCACAGGAGTAAGGGGTCCTGGATTTTTAATGCATTCTTTAAGTTGGCAGATTTTAGGTACCTTGATTCAAAATCTGTTTTGGTATAATGCACAATTTGAGCTAACCTAAGGGTACAAACAGATAAACACAATGAGAATTTTAATAGTATATAGATAAATAAATAAATTTGCTCTATTAAACCTATATCATTATTATCTTGAACTTTCCGAGATGTAAAATTTCCTTTGATTTTTCTGAGTTTCTTAAAAAAAATCTTCATTTTGTTATTGCATTCCTTTTAACATTCTTTTTTTATTATTTTACTAATTTTATTAGATAAAAAGTTTAAACATAAACTTACATATAAACACAATTACACATTACAATACTAGTACTTATAGAGAGAAGAAACGAAAGAAATAGAAAAGAGAAAGAAAAAAAAAGGTTAAAAAAAAACAGGATTTCCAACTATCTAAACGGTGGATCTTATCTCTTAACATATTATCTTCTTTTCTTAATCCCATAATATAACATCTCTATTTCTATTTAAATTATATAATTAATATAATATTTACATTTTATATATCCATTAATACCTTTTGCATCGATTCAATATATTTGAAAAAGGGTTTCCAATCATTTTTAAAATCGTCTATGTTTTTGTCATCTGTGCTAAGTCCAAAGATTTGATTGTCCATTCTTTGATGGAACATATTCTTCTTTCCATTTTGGAGCATAGATGATTCGGGCCGCAGTGATCAAATATAATAAGTGTTTTCCGTGGGTTTTTTTTCTAATTCTTTGTCCATAAAGCCCAATAAATATAACTCCGGTGCTTTGACAATATCTACTGCCAACATTTTGCAAATAATATTAGGTATAGATATCCAGAATTTCTTGGCTTTTACACAAGTCCACCACATGTGATATAGAGTTCCTATTTCCTTTTTGCATTTCCAGCAAATATTTGATATATTTTTGAACATTTTGAATAATTTATCTGGGGTTATATACCACCTAAACATCATTTTGTAAAAAAATTCTTTCAAATTATAATTAAGTGTAAATTTTAACCCCTTAATCCACATCTTTTCCCAATAATCATATTCAATATCATATCCAAATTTTTTCTCCCATTTAGTCATACAATCTCTAATTTGTATATTTGTCATTCTCATTTGTAATAATATTTTATAGGTTCTAGAGATCATATGGTCATTATTGGCATAAACTTGATTATCCCACCAAGATGGTTCTTTTGTAAATTTATAATTCTTCATATCTAATTTAAATTGCTCTTTTAATTGAATATACATAAAACAATGACATAGATGTCCAACTTTTTCCAATTCTTCTCTAGTTTTAATTGTATACTTAGTCCTCTCAAACTTTAATAAATCTGAATATTTTAACCATTTACGATTTTCTATCTTTTCTTGCCTTGCAAAGGCTTCTTGGGGGGAAATCCATAGTGGTAGACTCGATGTTAATACAGGCTTGTATTTTTCCCAGATTCTAAAAATAGACCGTCTGATGCAATGGTTGTTAAACGCTTTATTTGCTTTAAGTTTATTATACCATAAAAACCCATGCCATCTGAATTTTAGATCATATATTTCTAAATTTAACAGCTTATAATTTTTTTAAGTAATCCATTCTTTTAGCCATAATAAACCACATACCTCATAATATAACCTAAGATCAGGTAGGTCGAAACCTCCTCTTTCTTTAGCATCCTGTAGTAATTTAAGTTTTATTCTTGGTTTTCTTCCTTGCCAGATAAACTTTGAAAAATCTTTTTGCCATATTTTGAGGGTTTTATCTGTTAGTAATATTGGAATGGTTTGAAATAAAAATAGTATCCTAGGCAAAATATTCATTTTGACTGTGGAAATTTGTCCCATAAGTGATAGACTTAAATTTTCCCATCTCGATAGATCTTATTTAATTTCCTTCCATATTTTCACATAGTTATTTTGAAACAAGTCACTAGTCTTTGCTGTAATTTCTATCCCTAAGTATCTAACTTTTTAAACATTATTAAATCCTGATTTATTTTCTAACATAATCTGATTGTTTTGTGACATGTTTAAATTTACCATTTTCGTTTTCTGTTTATTTATTTTAAAACTGGCTAATTCTTCATATTCTTGTAGTTTCTTTAATAAATAATCAATTGATGTTTGCGGATTTTGCAAAATAATAACTAGGTCATCTACAAATGCTCTTAGTTTGTATGTTTCTTGTTTTATCTTTATTCCTTCTATTTGATTGTCTTTTCTAATATCTTCTGTTAATACTTCGAGTACTAATATGAATAATAGGGGGGATAATGGACAGCCTTATCTAGTTCCTTTTTCTATTAAGCATTCTTGTGTTGTATCTTAATTTACTACGATTCTAGCTTTTTGGAAAAAAAAAAGGTTCTGCAGTACCAGCCAGCTGGTTAAGACTTAGCTGTGCCTGCACACTTTTAAACTCTAAATTCTTTCTTTCATCATTCCAATGGCCTCATTTGTTTTGGCATGCTCTCAAGAAAGCAGTGCATTGATTCAGCCTATGCTGCCTTCAGAAATAGGATGATGACTTCATGAAGGCATTCATGTACTTTTCTTGGCAACAGTATGGAAGAATTTGCTATTGTCTTCTTCCAGGATGCTTTTTCAGCTTCCCAGTCCAGTCTACAAACCTGGGATTTCCTGATGGATTCCCATTCAAGCATTGGCATCTGCAGGATTGGGTCATAAAGGCAAGATGGCTGAAGCAGCAATGCAAGCTCCATACCTTTTGCACATGTGTGTGACATCAATGAACATACTATAGCAGTTGGTCTTGCATCCCAACAGTGCCTTTGCTATTTTGCCTTTTTTGACCTTTCCCTGTGGATGCTGCTGTTTCCAAGTACTAATCAGGTCAGAACCTGTAATGGGCAGAAGGAATAACCTTGAGAAACAAGAGGAAGAGCCACAAACAAGACAATGATCAGATAAAAGAAATATGAGTCTGGGCCAGAACTGCAACCTGAGTAAGTGTCTAAGACAAGACCCTCCCTAATTCTCACGAAGATAAAGGGAGGGAATGGCGAACTGCATTTAGATTTACAAGATGGATGCCAGCCCTTCAAGGTAGACCAGACTAGGAAACCAAAGCCATGCATGCTAATACTACATTTATTATAAGGTTATAGTAACAGAATTTTGTTATTAGGTCTTGCTGGACCACCTGCTGGGACTAGCAAAATAACCTGTATTTTAAAATAAAGTGTGTATGGTTGCAGCCATAACTAGTGAATACAACTTTTACTTACTGGATGTTTGTTGATATGGCAATATGGCTGCTAGCAGACTTCATCCCCTGCTTCTGATCTATTAAGTGTCCATAACTGCTGAACGTATTCAGTTTTCACTAGGCTATTTGTGGGGGCTGTGTGTATGTGTATGCTTTTGCCCAATTCTGTTTTTCAAATATTTGTGTAGTTCTGTAACTTCAGGATTCTCCTAAGTGCACCCCTCATCTTCCTTGTATTTTTCAATGGCTGTTCACTATGCAATTGTTCTATTTGTGAATTCCAGAAATGCTGAGAATGCCATTTAAATGATAGATACAGATTTTATAATGGAGGGAAAACTCTTTAGGTTTCAGGTTCCATTAACATCATGAAAATTTGGGGCCAGGTATTGAGAAAACTTAAGTCCTCCATGTGAAACAAAGCAATGCTGGGATTACTTTGTTACATTCTTCTAGTGTTCATGTAGAATTATCTCTGGGGAAAGGCTTCCTATTGGTTTGGAAGTATGCTAAAATCCTGAATTAAATAGGCTGGAAGTTGCTTTAAAAGGTCCCTGTGTTGCCAATGAATTAGTTCACAGTGACATGAACTTTCTCGGGAACATATTATTTCTAGTAATGGTAGCATATACAAGGGTAATTGGATTCTTTTCCCCTCTTGTTCTAACATCTACTCATTTGAAAGTCTTCTCTTAGGTGAGTGTTTTAATGGAGGAATTTTCCATGTATTTTCTGTGGCAGGTACTCTATTACTCATTGCTTTGATCTAATTCTGGGTATGAAAATACTGAACTTTACCTGAATTTTAGAAAGTAGTTAGGAAAATTTAGGCTATTTTATACATAATGGCTGCTCAGATTTGATCCAAAATTAGGATTTATTTTTTATTCATAACTTCTTTAAGCTATCAAATGTATGATGATAAACAGCACAGTGATGACAAGATTATGTGAATCAAGGTGGATTTCGGTCTAAAAATGGCTGACATATCAAGTAATGAAACTCATCAGAGAAATGAGTGTGTCAGTGGCTGGTGGATTAGTCACCATGCATTGTGAAACTTAATGTCTTCTGAGTCTTCTGAGTAATGCAAGTAGACATAGTAGGATGCAGCTTGGGAAATTAAGTTATTTGTTTTGAGGAAAACACATTCTCTGCTTAACAGTTTCCCCAATAATTAGTATAGTAGGAATAAGAACCATCCATTTTACCAGAAATTTTCTTGTTGCAGAGATAATGAAATACATGACATAAGTTCCTCAGATCTGAATGAATTTGAAAATTAAAGCTTGGTAGAATGCTATTTTTTAAAATATGGCAGGATATAGTTAAGTAAATAGATAATTTTATCAGTATTACGTGCCAAACCAAATATGACTGGATCTCTTAGTTTTAAACATCCATGAAAATTGATTTCATTATGGATTTCCCACACCATTCCCTTTTTATTCTAGTAACAGAAAACCGAGGAGATATGCAATATGTACTTAACATAACCCCACCCCACTGATAAGATTTCCCTTTGCTGTCTGTTTGCTTTGCAGTGATATAAAGATGTGTGAATTATGTGGATGATCATATTAATTTGCTTTCTCTACTGTATTATGAGTATTTTTTTCATGTTAAGAAAAAAGAAAATAATAAGAAAAAGAAGCTAGGATGGAAAGATGCATAAGACAGGTACTAACTGTATGATTAATAAAGGTGGATGAGATATGGAAACCTTAATGGCCTATTACCTTTTACAGTACAGGACTTTGTGGATATTAAGATAAAGGTAAAGTCTCCTTTAAGTCAAATTTGACTCCTGGTGATTTCATGATATGTCCAGGTAATTTTCCTGGCACCCAAATTGAAATAGTTTGTTTTAACTTTCTTCCATTACGTAGGTTAAGGCAGCTTAAATGTGCGTAACTATTAGTTCATTGGTTTTTGTGGCATGTGGGTTCTAGTGGCCTGGCCTGGCTGCTGTTGTGCTGGTGTGAGTCAGCAGAAGGAGAGATAAAAAAGGGGGAGGAGAAGCTCAGGTATGGCCTTGGAGGGCAGCTGTGCTGTCACAAGGTCAGAGGAGTTGACCTGGCTGCTAGCCAGGGCCGTTGTGAAGCAGATGGAGGTAGCATGCCCATTAGTCAAGCCTTGAATGTAGGTGCTGGGGACAAAAGCCCTGGATAAACCCCTTACTTCAGTTGCTGCGGGACATGCTGCTGCTCTGACTTTTTGAAGGAGAATGGGAGAGAGAAAGAGGAGAGAAATGGAGATATAGGTAGCTACCATATAGCAAGCAGTGCAGAACATGCACCGCTTTGGAAAGATGCTTGGAAGCTTTTGCCTGCTTGTTGGCCCACTTTGCCATTTAATTGTTTTGGATGTTTGCTGATGTTTAATGGGTAAATAAGTATGGAAACTTATAGGTGTAGGTCATCCATCTCTGAGATTTTGCTTCTTTTCTGCCAGGGTAAACTTCCACTGCCCTCTTCACCCTCTTTTCCTTCCAGGGGCCAGGAAACTAAAGGGAAAGGAAGGAGGAGAAACAGGGGGAGCTGATAGCTTGCTTGTTTATTTTTAAGATGAATAACAATGTGACTCTGTGTCAGAGGCTTGTCCCAGAAACCATAAAATGTTTCTGGTTCTTCTCCTCTGTCATGAAATGTACAGGAGGGAGTGGGGTAGAATGATTGCTGCTTGGGAACAGAGACATCGCCAGCAGACACAGCAGGGATGGAACTGAACTGTTTGGCAATTGCCTTATCTACAATCAACACCAACCTGAAAAATGCAGCCTGGGAACTGAGTTGTAAAACCGAAAGCAGTTGCAAAAATTCAATTTCAAAAGAAAGGCAGGAAGACGTGATGAGTTTAAGGGAGGGATCCAGGGAATCTCATTCACTTGTGTCTTTGAATGGCAAGGGACTGTATCTTAATACACTTTCCTTCCTAAAACCTAAATGGCTTATAGTGAGGATTATTGCTATTGAGATATCTGACCCTACGTGCCTCACACTCTGGGTGACATACAGCATAAAAAACAAACAATTAAAAAAAACCCAGACGAAAACCCACCATGTACATTTTACAATGTATAAACGCAAAATACAAAATATCAAACAAGCAAAAAGGGACTCTCACTCAACTGGCTCATAATGCCGGGAAGTTAGCTTAGCTGTTGTTAGTGAATAGCCTTGAGATAGAGCTGAGAGAAGGGGGCTGTTGTAAACAGACATTCCTAATTGCTGTAAATAGTTGTACACAGTAGAAGAATCATAAAACCTCCACCATCTCTTGTTGTGTAGCAATTGTCTTCCTTAATGATAAAAGCACATCCAGCTGTCAAATAACCCACGGTCATATTGGAACATTTTTCAGAGTTCTTGGGAGGGGAAGGTCTAGATCAGTGTGGGGAATTCTGGGAGTTGAAGTCGACACATTTTAAAGTTCTCAAGGTTGAGAAACACTGACCCAGAACCTTTAGAAACTGGCTGAACTTTTCACCTCACTATATAAGATTTAGTAACAATTGTGGCATAAAAATTCCTTCATTCCCGAGGTGTCCAAACAGAGTGAATTTCAAATAGAGTTAAAACAAATGACTGAATTTATTAGACTGAGCTAGTGCATCATTTGTGTATCCATATGGATAATAGGCATATTATGTTGGGGTCCAGTTATTGCAACTGGAATTCATTTTGAGAAGAATCTATTCTGATCTGAATCAGGTGGTGCATAGGTGCTTTTGAACTGATGGTAAAGAGGCTTTCACTTCCCAAAACAGTCTAAGCATCATTCAGAGAACAAACTGGAGAAAGGAAAGCACCCCCCGCCCCACAATTTATGGAGATCTACTTCTAATTTGCCCAAAACCTGCCTTGTATCCATGGAAAAATTTTATCAGATACCACTAGGTCAGAACACTTCACTTTAAATTATATTTTTGGATTGTTCTCTAAAAGGGGAGATTTATAGATTCTGTTACTATGATCTTAGTTTCAATATGAAGACTACTGGTAAAAGTTTTGGATCAAGGGCATTTCTTTTATAAAAAAAATACAGAGATAGCCTTTATGGCACATCAGTGAAGCAAATGACTGTTGAAAGGAAATTTATATATAGTGATTTTGACTCAATGAATCTTGCAACTGCATGAACAGTAAAATGGCTGGCCATTTATTTATCTATATGATTACATGGCTACTTAGGACAAACCTGGGTAGGCTCTTTATAACCATATAGTTCATAGGAGAAGAATCATATAATTTACTGAGGATATGGTGTAGAATTGGTGAAGGTACTGGGGGACAATTATTTTAAGTTTTGGTAGAGGTGGACCAAGCTAGAAGCCAGGGATTGGTAACTCTGGGGAATGTGGCTTGATCCCTGACTGGAGGGGGAGCTGGAAAGTTGCATCTGATGTCACCTGAATGGGGTGATGTGGCAGGAAGGGACAGAGCCAATTTTGGGGCTGGGGGAGGGAAGATTTAATTGTTTAAGGGTAAGAAGAATAAGGAAACTTTTCCCATTTTCTGTCCAACCTTCCCTTAGAAGAGTCTGATTTACTACCACCAACATTTGGTGGAAAATTAGCTGAATTTTGGTAGCATGATTTTGGGCAATTTGGGGAAGTATTCAAGGGTGGAAAATAGACTAGTTTACTCCCCAGAAGCCTTCTGCTCTATTTCTACTCTTGTTTTGGAGACCCCACCACCACCACCATCACCAAACTCATAGTGCCCCAAATTAGTCATTTTGCCTCTAAAATTCTGTAACTTGCTCTCAAAGTTCAGGAAA
Organism: Candoia aspera; assembly: GCF_035149785.1. Classification (NCBI taxonomy): domain Eukaryota; kingdom Metazoa; phylum Chordata; class Lepidosauria; order Squamata; family Candoiidae; genus Candoia; species Candoia aspera. Next base: position 160,149,110 of record NC_086155.1, read on the forward strand.
GCACAAATGGAGTGAATGGTGGTGGTGGAGGAGGAGTTGCATGCACACCACAAGGCACAGGTTGCCATCTTTGCCACAGTATGGATTGGACCAAGCTATAAGCAATCCCTCACATTTTCAGATTTTATATTTCTTCTGATTTCTTATTCCTCTTGAAAATGGCCTCTGCACCATGATAGTTATGTCAGCATAATGTTATGCTGATGCATACAGTAACTCTGGCATATTTTCAGTCATTGTAGCTGGAATGAGCTTTAATTAATACCCTATAGTCCTCCAGCTAACGTTGGATTATGCTGTTATCGGCTCCTATCATCATCCATCAAGATGGGATGAGATTATTAATTACTTTTGAATAGTTTTGATAGATTTGCATAATACATTGACTTCATAAATGAAGCACAGAATATAGCATTTTGACATGTAACTAAATGATGAAAGGGGGTCAAGAGACTGGCGATGGGGAAGGATAGTGAATTGTTCATGTTGCCCAAAACCTGCCTTGTATCCATGGGAAACTGCCTCCAGTCCTTAATCAAGCTTTGTCTTAAAAAGCTCAGTTTGCACTTTATTAATTTTTGGTGTCTCTCAGGAGGTAATCGTGGGCAAGAGGTGAGGGCATATCTGGTGTAACCCTGCAGAGATTTGTGCCTGTCATAATTTTTCCACTGCAGCTATCTAGAAGTGCTTGCATTTGACAAAGATATGAATTTAATGAGCACTATTTAAAGCACTCTACCTTGTTAACAATTCCATTCTCTTTGCAAAATCTTCCTCATAGTTCTTCGCTGAGGGCATAGTGTCTGAAGCTTCTGCTTCAAATGCTCTCAGGAGCATTTTAATTCCAATATCTTTTCAACAGGTTAAAAAGGAAAAGAAGAAAAGAACACATACACCTTCTTGGAAGAAGCAGAAATACAAGTCAAAGATAACCAAATACAGGATGCTAATAAATATTTATTGGAGGACTGTCTTCAGTATTTACAAATGACCACTTTCACTGTTGAAAATGTCTGTTTTTCTGAGAATGGTGAAGTTTTGACACAGATTTAGCTTTATAGCAAAGTCACTTGAGAGGAAATACATTAATTCAGAGTAAGAGCAAAAGTATGCTAAGTCCACAGTGTGGCTATGATTACTGACTTTATTTAAAAAAGAGAGAAATAAGGTTGCCCTGGTATGGTGTTTAGATGAACCCAACCTAGTTCTTAATAATCATGGCATTTCCCCCGAAATGTTCATAATCTATTCTAGAATATTCCATCAAATTAATGAAAGGTCAACTGACTTGTCATTTCCTGTATCCGTCTTGTCCCACGGTTTAATTGATTGTCATTAATCAATTTCCAATTTTCTGCCATTTCTGCTACTCTGCTAACAGAATGACCATTGTCACCCATTTAGTTCCCAAAATGGGCAAAACTGTTGCCCATCCGGATGAATCCAGGAAAGTACAAATCCCACAACCTATCATTAATACCAGACAATATTTTAGTATATATTACAACAATTTGTTTATTAACTAGTTAAATACATAGTCCATCTTTCCTGCAGGTGCTTAAGGCAGCGTATGTCACACTTCCTCCTACAGAACAGATATCCTGCAATTTTGAGAGTTAATGGCTAGCTTCAATTCATGCGATAAACTTCCGTAATGGAGAGCAAATGAAGAAGCGATGTCCTGATTGCCACTTCATCTTGAGCTTATTATGACTGTATTATGCCAGATTAACATTATCCTTCTCCTTTGAGATCCATTTAAGCAGATGTAGGGAAACTGTGGACTGTGCTTCCTCCCATACCAGTTCTTTCTTGTACAGAGTAAGTAAGATGACCTTGACGAAGATATGCAAGCTCCGTTGCCAAGGCAACAAGGGGTAAAACATTTTTTAAAGTCTAGAACATTCAGGTAACATTCTGAAGTGATTCAGAGAGACACCTCCCTAATTCAATTAACTATAAGGGGGAGAAGGTGTAGGTACAGCACAATCAAATTTGTAAGGTTTCTTTTATTATAGCCTATAAAAAAAGTAGTTTTAGCCTTCCTGTGGAGTTGTTTTCCTGGTCTGGTCTACCTGGTGGGGCTGACATTTCTGCACTGTGTTGTTAGAAGAGAATATTTATTCCTTATTTAATGGAACTATTATTCCTGCCAGGAGTCACTTTTTCTGTACTAAAGCAACTTGCAAATGAAACAGGAAAGAAACATTTATACCTACAGATTCAAGTTACAGCCTTGAGTCTTTATGAGCTTTCAATCAAAGTGTACACACATATTCCTTGAAAGAGCAAATTGTTCTTGAAAAACACTCATACAATGAAAAGATAAGGAATGGAATACATCACACAAAAACACTCACAAGGTAGTGTTTATATGAATACACGTTACAACTAAAACTGCATCAAAATCTTTGAGAGCTCCTGGAGCACAGGGGAACTGCCAGAGTGTCATGTCCCCCGTTGCGATGCATACATGCATCGCAACGGGGAACATGCCTTTCCGGAGAAGGGAAGGAAAGAGGAAGGAATTAGTGATAATCCTTTAAGCACTAAAAACCCGACACCAATAAAAGACAAAGGAGCTATACCTTTGCCCTGACCCAAGAAGCCATCACCCTATCTCCCTGACACCTCTGCATTACCCCAGGGGACACACCTGCGCTGGACACGGGAAGAGGACAGAGGCGACCAGCGCTAATCCTCCTGATCGCCCATCAAGACTCCGGAATCGCACCCTGATCGCCCATCAAGACTCCGGATCAGGACTTTGAGACAATGGGGGGTGGAGAAGGGCCAGGTCCGCACCGCGGGTATTTACCGGCTACCTCGCACGCCACGTACCCATTCCTGTCTTTTTCAGTGTATGCATTCTGTCCCCAATAAACCGGAAATCCTTAGACCTAACTAAGTGAGTCCGTGTCTCTTTGGGGATAAGGCAACCATCACACAGAGGACTGGAAAAGAGCTGATGTGGTTCCAATATTTAAAAAGGGGACAAAAGTGGATTCAAGAAACTACAGACCAATCAGGTTGACATCATTACCTGGGGAAATCCTGGAAAAGGTAATCAAGCAGTGTTTGTGAGCACCTAGAAATGAACAAGGTGATTACTAGAAGCCAGCATGGATTTGTTAAGAACAGGTCATGCCAAACAAATCTTATTGCCTTATTTGATAAAGTAACTAAATTAGTGGACCAAGGAAATGCCATGGATATAGTATACTTGGATTTCAGTAAGGCATTTGATAAAGACCACGACTACTACTACTTCTTGGTAAGACAGAACAATGTGGGATAGACAGTATCACTACCAGATGGATTCATACTTGGCTGACACAGTGTGTGGTCCTTAATGGAACTACATCTATGTGGAGGGGAGTATACAGTGGCCTACCTCAAGGTTCTGTCTTGGGCCCAGTGCTCTTCAACTTCTTCATAAATGACCTAGATGAGAGGATTGAAGGGGTGCTCATCAAATTTGCAGATGACACAAAGTTGAGGGGAATTGCTAACACTCCAGAAGATAGACTCAAGATTCAGAAGGATCTTGACAGACTTGAGCATTAGGCCCTACCCAAAAAGATGAAATTCAGTGGTGAAAAATGTAAGGTCTTAGGCAGGAAAAACCCAATGCAAAAGTACAAGATAGACAGGACCTGGCTCAACAATAGTACCTATGAGAGGGATCTAGGTGTCCCAGTAGACCACCATTTAAGAATGAGTCAGCAGTGTGCTGCAGCTGCCAAAAAAGCCAACACAGTCCTAGGCTGCATCAACAAAGGGATAATATCAAGATCACAGGAAGTGATAGTACTGCTCTATACCGTACTGGTGAGGCCACAATTGGAATACTGCATCCAGTTCTGGTCTCCACAATACAAAAAAGATGCTGAGAGCCTAGAAAGTGTTCAGAGAAGAACAACAAAGACAATAAGGGATCTGGAGGCTAAATCCTATGAAGAACAGCTAAAGGAACTACAGTAGGTATGTTTAGTTTAACAAAGAGGGGTCTGAGGGGAGACATGATAGCAGTCTTCCAATACCTGAAGGGCTGCCACAGGGTGTCGATTTATTCTCCATAGCACCTGAGGGTAGGACAAGAAGTAATGGGTGGAAGCTTGTCAGAGGGAGATCCAACCTGGAAATAAGAAGGAATTTCCTGACAGTGAGACCTATTAAGCAGTGGAACAGTTTGCCTCCTGGAGTTGTGGGTGCTCCATCACTGGAGGTTTTCAAGAAAAGATTGGACAACCATTTGTCTGAGATGGTTTGATGATTCCTGCCTTGGGCAGGGGGTTGGACTAGAAGACCTCCAAGGTCCCTTCCAACCCTTTGATTTTATGATTCTATGAAAATGTTGCAGTATTTCTGGCTTGCACATAATATTGAACCTGTTATTAATGTAATATTTTTGTCAAGCTCTATGCAAGTAACATTTGTTAAATTTCTCACTAACACTAGCCAATGATCCATTATGTAGAAGAAATAATTATGAAAGAACTATATGCAATTATGCTTCATTCCGTTTTTTAAAAATAGTAATGCTAATTGACTCCGTGAAGATGTCTAAGAAAGGGGTTTATTATTTATTTATTAATTCATCATATTTATATAGCCACCCATCTCACAATCAAGTGACTCTGGGTGGCATACAAGAAGTTAAAAACAAAATATACAAATTAATATTAATATTATTAATATTAAAAACTTTAAAATTATAAAAAGCACAAAACTAGTCTTTAAACTAGTTTTTATTAGTCTTATTGGCATTTTTATTAAATGCCAATAAGACTAATCAAAGACTCTCAAACAACTTTTCTTTTATATGTTAAACTTTGCTGCTGTTCAAGATGATTGATAGCTGTGAGGTTTTGGTAGCTTTTCTGAGAACAGAGGATTTTCATAAAGACCCAACTAGGTTAAAGAACTTTAAATAATCAGTATCAATGTAATTAGTAGTGGGTTTTATTTGTGCTGGGATTACATTGTGATCCAATGAGAGAGATTATTTTTCCATCCTATTAAAAAAATTCATGGCAATATAATGAATCCTGGAATAACCAAACTTAGTTTTGAATTTTCTTATCACAGCTTGTAGTGCAAGAATATTAAAGCCAAGGAATGAAAATCTTAATTTATTATTATTTATTAAATCATATTTCTATAGCCGCCCATCTCACAGAGAGTGACTTTGGGCAGCGTACAACACTCAGTTAAAAAGAAAATCAGTAAATACTTATAAAACAATCACCATAAAAATCTACGAAAAACTATTTTAAAAAGGCACACAAACAAAAGAGGATGACGTTAATTGCAGTAAGGGAGACATCACAAAATCTCCCCCAGTGCCCTGGGACCCCCAGGCCTGAATGCATAACCAGGTCTTGAGGGACTTGCAAAATGTTAAGAGGGATGAGGCTAACCTCATTTCCAGCGGGAGAAGATTCCACAGGGTGGGCACCACAGCAGGGAAGGCCCACCTCCTGAGACCCGCCAAATGTAATTCCCTGACAAGCAGGACCTGCATCATGCCTTCTGGCCAGACCTGATGAGATATTAATAATCTTTGTATGACTTCAACTGTAGCTCAGAGCACACTATCACAATCAATAGCTATTACTAAAATGTACTCAGGGCTTGCCATCTGATACCTTGTTTGTGTTGAGGAAAGATTGATATAGTGGGCATGATGATACCTAAGCAGTACTATGTTAAAAGGGATTTACATACTGTTTTAAATTCACATCAGTGTTGAAACCTAACTCACCCTGGAAATGTGTAAGAGCATACAATTTGTCATACACATGTGGAACTTTTCAAATTTTCATGTTTCACTGTGGTGACATAGTTATGATTTGATTTATCATTTATATATAATTGACAGTTTTGAGGGAAAAACATGGACTTAACTCCTCCTCATACAAATAGGGCTTTGATGCTTCAATCTATTTCTATTTTATGTTGAGAGATGAGTTAAAATTCTATTCTGATTAAATATTAATACATCTAAAATGATATGCTTGCATATTAGAAGTCCAAATGAATAGAGACAGATCAAAATTTCAATATTTTAGAATTGAATTGAATTCTACTGAATTGAATTGAAGTTATGTGAGCATAAACTTTTCTCTCTTTTCAAATCAACATTTTAGGTAAATCCCAGTTCGAAATCATATAGGTCTCTTGATTCACAATTGAAATATCCTGCCTACCAAAAACCTAATTTGGCATATAACAAAAATTGCAGAAGACAAGTAAGTTAACAGTGGTTGATCTAGATGTTGAAGGTTTGCTTTAATGCACTTTAATGCACTTTAACTCACTCAATGAAAAATCAAAGAGGACATTGGTTTATAAAGTTCAGTATCTTCACTGTGAGTACATCAATGGCTACTATATAGAAGACAAATGAGATGGGCTTGAACTTCTACTATAATTTAATTTAGTAGGTATAATATATATATATATATATATATATATATATATATATATATATAAAATATAATTTAGTAGGTATTGGTATATAATAACTGAATGATACAATCTGGAACAGAAGCAATAGAAAGAGAGAAGGAGTTATATTGAATGTCAAAAATATCTGCACCTACTTAGAAATCCAAGTGAAGGAATTTGTGATATAGTAGAATATAGTAGAGGAATGGATACAAGCAATACTGTTGTTGCTGTCTAATATCACACACCAAACCAAGGAGATAATGTACATGATGCTTTCAAAAACCAAACTGCAGATCTTTCAAACAGATCATTTTAACATTTTTTGGGAGACAAATTCTGTCATGACTGTTCCAGGAAATTCCTCACTTTTGTTGGCAACTTTCTCTTTCAAACAGTAGAGGATCAGCTATCTCTGACTTGATCTTAACTAATACGGAATTACTTGAGGAAATAGCAGGAATATTGAAGGGAATGGAAGCATGCTGGGGTTCTTGATTTAAGTGAAATTGAAGTTAAGTGCAGTTAAAACCATATGTTGGGCTTAAAAATACCAGACTTTAATAAATGCAGAATAATGAATGATAAGTTGGATTCCATGGTTGTAGAACCTAATGGCAAAAGAAGATTGAGATGAATGGCTCCCTGAAAAGCTAATTAGTTAAGTGCCATTTGTTTTCTTAGGCTCAAGAATAAGTTTGTTCACTATACAGGAGAAGTAATGGGGTGACAGACTTAGACTAGATAAGAAAGAGAGTCATTTCAATGAGAACAAAAATTAAATCAGGTAAAGCAGCAGTAAAAGCTGGTACTAAGAAAGAGTAAGAGAAAGAAGACAGCTTCAAAATGTGGATTTGAAGATGGTTACTAAGAGTAATATGAACTGCAAGATCAGTCATTCAAACCTGGACCAAATAAGGCTGTTCCTTTAAAAAATGATTTGGATGTGACTCTGCCTATGGATGATGGATTAGAAAACATAGTCATGCTTGACTAGGTAGAGAGAAGCAGAATAAGTGGCAAATGGATAAGGTAGGTGGATGGGATCATAAAGAGTTTGCTGGAATATCAAGATGGTGACTATTTGGCTGTGAGTCACCAGGGTCCAAACCCATTTCATTGGTATCTAAATTACTAACAATGAACTTTTGAACTGTGGCGTTGGAGGAAAATTCTGAGAGTGCCTTGGACTGCAAGAAGATCAAACCAGTCCATCCTCCAAGAAATAAAGCCAGACTGCTTACTTGAGGGAATGATATTAAAGGCAAAACTGAAATACCCTGGCCACATAATGAGAAGACAGGACACCCTGGAGAAGATGCTGATGCTAGGGAGAGTGGAGGGCAAAAGGAAGAGGTGCCGACCAAGGGCCAGGTGGATGGATGATATTCTAGAGGTGACGGACTCATCCCTGGGGGAGCTGGGGGTGGTGACGACTGACAGGAACCTCTGGCCTGGGCTGGTCCATGAAGTCACGAAGAGTCGGAAGCAACTGAACGAATAAACAACAACAAACAATGAAAAAGCAGAGCTCTGAAACTCCTATTTTGTCTTCTCCAGCAAGAGGGTATGTATTTCGCCAGAAGTTGCAAAGAGCAGAATGAACCTTGGAACTGAGAGAAACATGGTCAGGATATGTCTGTTCTCAATATTTATATCTCCACCAGGGCCAAATGAATTGCTTCTTGGAGAATGAAGAATGTGGCATCTGATACTGATATCAGCCCAACTGCTGCCTCTCCTTTCCTATCGGAACTATTTTCATGAGAATCTAAACTAACACCTACTCTTGGCTCTCTAACAGTGAAATGAATACATACTATTTCGTTTGTTTGACTCTTCTTTAATACTTCCATGAATGAACTGTTCTAAGGCAACTTCTTTATCACTGGTGCACATGACAAAAGGCTATACCTCAGTGACACAGTACCTACTTTGCCTGTAAAGGGACCCAGCTTTAATCCTTGGCACTCTGAGTAAGAGGAAGGAGGAGGAGTAGTCCTGTTTCAAATACTGGAATACAGTATTTTGTATTCCCAAGTTTGAGACTCGGTATTTTAAAGATATTGCTGGCTGAAATTAAGACTTGATTGCTTCTATATGTTAGAATTATCAGGTGTCTGAATTTTGTATACAAAAGCAGTGGTGCCCAGAAATAACTGAAAATGTATTTAACTTTGCACAGCTTTGTGTTGTGCACTAGTGGTGCCCCTTCCTAGAACATGAGGCTGTACTCACAGCCACTCACACCCTGATCACCTCTAGAATGGATTACTGTAACATGCTGTACATGGGGCTGCCCTTGAAGAGCATCTGGAAGCTTCAACTGGTGTAGAATGTGGTTACACAGACAGTTACTGTATGTGTGTCCCTAGGAGGTTATACATTACACCTTGGTTCTGTGAGCTGTACTGGTTGCCAGTTTGTTTTTGGGTGCAATTCAAGGTGCTGGTTTTGACCTTTAAAGCCCTACATGGCATGGGACCAGGTTATTTGAGGGACCACCTCTTCCCAATTGCACCTACCTGTCCTACCAGGTCAGGCAAGAGGGGCATGCTGTGGGTCCCGTCCCCAAAGGAGCTCGATCTGGCAGGACTTAGGCAGGACTTAGGCGGCGTGCCTTTTTTGCTGTGGCCCCCACCCTCTGGAACATCATTCCCCCCAAGGTGAGGTTAGCCCTATCTCTGTTAGCTTCTGGAAGGCCCTTAAAACATATTTTTTTCATCTGCTTTGGGGATCTCATGGAGACCCTGCAAGGTGGCTGTATGAGTTTAAGTGATAGTTGTTCTCCCACATTCTTGGGTTTTATATGTTTATTCTGTTGGCTGTTTTTAGAATGTTATGTAGTTGTTTAACTGTTGTTATGTTGTATGTCACCCAGAGTCATGTTTTTGTGAGATGGGCAGGCTATAAATATGCTAAATAAACAAACAAACTTGGTTATATAATCAGTTGGGTTCTCATAATTTTCAAAGCTGTCCTTATGAATTGACATGAATCAGTAGTATACTCTATTAATACCATACTTTTATTGTTTGCAGATCTGTTTTCGTACTTGCTTATTCAATAATCTGCTCAAAGGCTGCTATTTATAAATTTTCATTATTTGTAAATGCAATAATTTGTATACAAAGAGGTTTTCTCATTTTCAGGGGTTTGAAAATGCTGGCTGGGGAATTCTGGGAGTTGAAGCCCATGCACCTTAAAGTTTCTGAGGTTGAGAAACAGTGTGCTAGAGTAATGCATGCTTGGGAATCCTAATCCCTTTCAGGTTGAAACAGCACTTGAGAAAGTCATTGGCATTTTTAAAAATGTTGCAATATTTCATATGATATATACAGTGTATGTATGTATGTGTGTGTATGTGTATACACACACACACACACATACTCTGTGTGTGTGTGTGTATATATATATATGTATGTGTGTGTGTGTGTGTGTATTTAAGATAATGAATTCTACCTTGCTTTTTCCATGAGTTCTTGTTGAGGTTGCCCTATTTTATTTTATTTTGCAGTCTCTGTTAATTCACTCAACGGTCACACTCAACCCATTTTTATATATATATAACCTAGCTCTCTTAGTGCTAGGAACAAATCTGAGATGCAGATGTTTTTGGTATTGCAGCATATATTACATTTTGGCATGGGCTCTAAGCAACCTTTGGTCCAGTGGTTAAGGTTGCTAGAAACCAGGAGACTGTGAGTTCTAGTCCTACCTTAGGCATGAAAGCCAGCCGGGTGACCTTGGACCAGTTGCTCTCTCTCAGCCCAATTCACCTCACAGGCTTGTTGTTGTGGGGAAAAGAGGAGGAAGAAGGAGTATTAGGTATGTTCACCACCTTGAGTTATTTATAAAAATAATAAAGGCGGGACAGAAAATAAACAAACAAACAAATAAATAAATAAATCTGAAAATCAAGTGTGAGTAGGAATGTGCATTTCAATTTATTACTTATTGACTTACTTTTCCAGATATGGCTAAATATTACCTTTTACAACATGTATTATTAATTAAGCATATATTGCAAAGCAATCCTATGCATGTCTATTTAGCAGTGAGTTTCACTGAGTGCAGTAGGACTTCATCTCAGGTATGTGTATATAACTGCACCCAATTTGTCCATTGTGGACCTCTCACCAACTTCTTTTTATGGTCCCCCATGTAGGGAGGTAAAGGGGTCTGGGACACATAGGCAAGCTTTTTCTATGTAGCCTCTATGTTGTAAAACACAATCCCCCCGTGATTAGTCTGAGCTGCTAGAAACTGTTAAAGAGAGAGTTGTTCCAGAGGGTCTTTGGGAAATGAATGGTCACCATTATACATACTGGGTTTTTTGCTCTTGTTTTTATTGGCTTTTATGTTTTTATTCTGTTTTTTTATGTTGTAAAAAGTTAGTTTTTAAGTCAGTTTTTAAAAATCTAAATAAAGCACAATAAACACACAATTGCTATTTTAAGCTGTGCACGCTTAAAGTTAGCGTGTCATGCGCTGCCTACCTCTGAATAACATTCAGACACTGGTTTGCGAATCAGGCTCTGGTTTATTGCAGGGCAGGTACAGCGTTGGTAGAAAAAAGCTGAGAGTGACAGGAGCGCGCCGATGCGGGGTTTAAATACCCCGCGCCGGTCAGCGCCCCCTCGCTCACGGTCACGTCACCCCCCTTTGTCCCATGCGTTGCCCTGCCGGTGGGTGAGGGTTTCCGGGATCGCCCATCATCAGGTTTCCATTCTTCTGCTGATTGCTTTCAGCTGGGCGATCCCCGTTGTATTGCCGCTGATGGCTTGGGTGGCTCCGTGATCCGTTTAGCTATTGTTTGTTAGCCGTTAGTCGTTGTGGGTTGATGGCTACTTAACTTGTACCCCTTCACCTATTTCCTTGTCATTGTCATGTGTGCCATTGCGCTGATGACTTTAGCTCAACGGCACTCATGACATACTGCCCCCTTTTCGAATAGTGTTCTCCCCCGGTTTTCTGGGTTTTCCCCGTGGAGCTGTCAAAACGCCACATGTTTTTTTTTTTTTTTTTTCAAAGTTCCCGCCGGAGTAGTTGTCGCCCCTCCCTTTGCTCCTCCCTCTACCACGTGCCTTCCCAGGGTGTGTCCATGGTGCGCATGCTCGGGTCCTGACCTGGTGTGCGCATGCTCCAGCCACACCCTGTTTGTTTGGCTCAGTTCGGCGAGGCGAGAGGCGTGGCTGGTCGGGTGCTTCTCAGCTCCAGGTAGGGCCCTTCTTTTCTTATTTAGAGTGCGTCACCTTTGTTGTGTCTCCTGGGCGTTGCCCCCAGGTTGCCCTGTTGACTTGCTTGCCACTCCCCCGCGGCCGGGGGGCGGGGGGAGGGTGCTGGCGATCGTTTGTCACCACCCCGTGGGCCCGGGGCGGGGGGAGTGAGTCCCGGGGGGGGGAAGGTCCACCCAAGTCGCGGGCTTGGGGGGGGGCCTTTCCCTTGGGGCACGGGAGGCGGGGGGGGCCCGCGGGGGGGGGTTTGGTTTTGCTGACCTTGGTTGCGGTTTGTCGGGGTATGCCCGGTGAAATGCTCTGGTCAGGTCAGGCGCGTTAACGTTGTGCGCCGCCACCCATTCCGGGTGGGGGAAGTGTTTCCACCTGACCAGATAGTGTAGAGTTCCTCGTTGCTTGCGGGAGTCGAGAATGTCCCTTATCTCGAAGTGGTGTTGCCCGTCGATCATTAGCGGTGCGGGCTGTGGCGTGCTTGGGTGCCATCGGGAGGTGGTTGCCGGTTTTAGGAGGCTGGTGTGGAACACCGGGTGGAGTCTCCGGAGGTTGTGTGGCAGGTCCAGGCGTATTGCTACCGGGTTCACTATTTGCGTGACTCGGAACGGCCCGATGTACTTAGGCCCCAGTTTTTTCGAGGGTTGGGTTGACTTTAGGAACTTGGTGGATAGATAGGCCATATCCCCCGCCTGGAACGTCGGTTGTTGGCGCCGGTGCTTGTCGGCCTGCTCTTTGTAGGCAGCCTGTGCCTCCTTCAGCGCCGCCGTGATTACTGGCCATGCTTCCGCGATCTTCCGTCCCCAGTCGCTAGCGTCCACCTGGGGTTCCGGGGGTTGAGGTAGCTCCGGTATGGGGACGAAGTCGCGCCCCGAGACTACTTCGAACGGAGTTTTCCCCGTGCTCGTGTGGACGGCGTTGTTGTATGCGACTTCGGCGAACGGGAGCAGTTCAGCCCAGTCGTCTTGGTGGTAGTTAGTATATGATCGTATAAATTGCTCTAAGGTGGCATTAAGAACCTCAGTGGCTCCGTCCGTCTGAGGGTGCCAAGCCGTAGATAGGGCCTGTTAGGTCCCCGTCAGCTTCAGGAAGGCCCGCCAGAATTTGGAGGTGAACTGTGTGCCCCTGTCGGTCACCACACGTGCGGGACATCCGTGTAGCCTGTACACGTGGATGAGGAAGAGTTTGGCTAGCTGTTGTGAGGATGGGACCGACGTGCAGGGGATGAAGTGGGCCTGCTTTGAGAAGTAGTCCTTCACCACCCAAATGGCCATTTTCTTCTGGCTGGGTGGGAGGTCCACTATAAAATCCATAGAGATTTCCTCCCATGGGCGGGAGGGTTCTGCCACCCGTTGCAATAGCCCCGCGGGTTTGCCTGGTGCCTGTTTGGCCCTAGCGCACGTTGGGCAGGACGCCACGTAGGTTTTTACGTCTCGCCTGAGCGCGGGCCACCAGAATTGACGCCGTGTTAGGTGTAGGGTCTTGAGGAACCCAAAGTGTCCCGCTTGCTTGGCGTCGTGTGACCTATGCAAGATCGCCTGGCGTTGCGAGTCCGGGACGTAGATTCTGCCTTCCCCCCATGCCAGGTCTTGCGCCATCGTTACCTTGTCGGGGTTTGCCAGGAACCAGGGGTCGGTTTTGAGGGCGGCGGCGAGGTCCGTGCGCATTCCCCCTGGTAGTTGCGGTTGGCTTCTTTCCGTCGCCGGTTGTCCCGCCGTCGGCTGCGCCTTAGAGTCGAGCTGCCTCCGTGCGCCGCTTCGGGTGGTCACGGCCATCCCCAGTTGCGAGGCGGATAGGACCGTCCCAATGGTGTCTGGAGCGGGCTCTTCGTCTTGGGGCAGTCGGGAGAGGGCGTCGGCCAGGAAGTTCTTCTTGCCCGGCATGAACTTCAGCTGGAAATCAAAGCGGCTGAAGAATTGGGCCCATCGGACCTGTTTTGGGCTAAGGCGTCTAGGCGTTCGTAGGGCCTCGAGGTTCCGGTGGTCCGTCCAGACCTCGAATGGTTGGGTGGCTCCCTCGAGTAGGTGTCGCCATGTCTCTAGTGCCGATTTCACCGCGAAGGCTTCTTTCTCCCAGACGTGCCATCGCCTCTCTGTCTCGGAGAACTTCCTTGACAGGTAGGCGCATGGTTTCAGGAGTCCCGTGGGGTCTTTCTGTAGCAGGATGGCTCCCAGGGAGAAGTCTGAGGCGTCGGCTTGGACCACGAACGGCCGTTCTGGGTCCGGGTGCGCGAGGATTGGCTCCGTAGTGAACAGCGCTTTCAGCTTGTCGAATGCGGTCTGGCACGCGGGAGTCCAATTCAGCACTGTGCCTGGGTTCTTGGCGCGTCGGGTGTCCCCCACCCCTTTGGTTTTGAGGAGGTCCGTTAAGGGGAGGGCTATCTCAGCGAACCCCCGGGCGAATGACCTGTAGAAATTCGCGAATCCCAGGAAGCTCTGTAGTTGCCGTCTGTTGCGGGGCCGCTCCCAGTTTAGCACCGCTTCGACTTTTGCGGGGTCCATTTCGATGCCGTCCCCGGAGATTCGATACCCCAGATAGTCTAGGCGCTCTTTGTGAAACTCGCACTTTGTAGGCTTTGCATAGACCTGCGCCCTTCTGAGCTTGTCGAGGACTTGCCTGACTAGGGTTACATGTTCCTCGTGCGTTTTTGTGTAAATAAGGACGTCGTCGATGTAGACCAGGACCCCTTTAAACAGATGTTCATGCAGTACCTCATTGATGAGCTGCATGAACACCCCAGGGGCCCCCGCGAGTCCGAAGGGCAGTACCTTGTACTGGAAAGCGCCTAGGGGGCAGTTAAACGCCGTCTTCCATTCGTCCCCCTCCCTGATTCGGATGCGATAGTACGCCTCGCGAAGGTCCAATTTGGAAAAGACTTTGCCCGTGGACAGGTGGGCGAGCATGTCCTTCACCAGGGGTAAGGGGTATTTGTTGGACAGGGAAGCCGCGTTTAGGCCCCGGTAGTCGGTGCAGAGCCGTAGGGTCCCGTCTTTCTTCTCCCGGAATAAGACGGGGGCTCCGACCGGTGAGCATGCTGGCTCTATGAATCCCCTGTCTAGGTTTTTATCGATGAACTCCCGGAGGGTTGCCATCTCCTTCGGGGTCATCGAATAGATCTTTGGTCGAGGTAAGGGGACGTCGGGCAGTAGGTCGATCCGGCAATCCGTCTTGCGGTGGGGGGGTAGTTGGTCAGCCTCTGCCTCTCCGAAGACCTCGGAGAAGTCGGCGTATTGTTCTGGTAGGTCTGCTGTGGTAGCGGCGTTGTCTTGTGTGGTCGCCTCCGCTCGTCCTACCGTGGGGTTGCTTTTGCCAGCTGGTACTGGTGCTCGATACTCGCCGTCGCCGAATGTGAAGGTGCGGGTCGCCCAGTTGATCCGCGGGTTGTTTGTCGCGAGCCATGGCATCCCCAGGACTGCAATGGGCCGTCCGATGTGCGTGACTACGAACGATGTGCGCTCGGTGTGAGTGCCCATTTGCAGGGTGACCGGCTCGGTTTGTAGCGTGGCTGGTTTCCCTCCCGCTGTAGAGCCGTCCAGCTGGTGGAATGCCAGCGGCGTGGGGAGGGGGAAGCAGCGGAGGTCGAGTTTGGCGACTAGGTCGGGGTGGATGAGGTTTTTTGAGCACCCCGAGTCCACTAGTGCCGCGGCCGTGGTGGCTCCGTTGCCGGCAGAGAGTTGAATTGCTGCCAATATTACGGAGCTTTTGTCGTTTCGTTGAGGTGGTCCGCGTTGCTGTCCCACCGCCTGCCTCGCCACGCGTCTCAGGGCAGGCGGGGAGCATTTCCCGCCGGCTGGTCGGGGTCGGTATTGTCCTCTTCCCCCCAGTAAGCGTCCCAGCCCTCTTCCGGTGTCGCTGTGGCCATGGTCATTCGGCGGTGAGGAGGCGGCCCCGGGTTGGGTGGTTTGGGGCTAATTTTCGGGGTGGGCTTGGGCGCGCTGGTCGGCGGTCGGTTGGCGAAGCAATCCGCCGTCTTGTGCCCTAATTTGCCACACCTCCCGCAGGGCTCCCGGTTGAACTTCTTTTTTGGGTATATGGGGCCGGCCATCCCCCCGTGTGGTGCGGGTACCTTTTTCCCGGCATAGTTTGTGTCTTCCGTGGTTGTCATGAGGAAGGTGCGGTGCGCGAGTTCGGCTTTCCCCGCGAGGTGGATCCACCCGTGTAACGTTTCTGGGTCGTCGCGGTAGAGGGCCCATTGGAGAACGTCGCGGTTGAGCCCCCTTTTGAAGATTTCCAGCAGGGTGGTCTCGGACCAGTCGCTGACCTTCCCCGCGAGGGCTTTGAACTCCAGGGCGTAGTCAGGGACCATGCGTGTGCCCTGTTTAAGTCTTTGGAGTGCGCTTTTCGCCCGTACTTTGGCTAGGGGGTCTTCGAAGTAGTTTTTCATCTCTTTGATGAAAGCAGGGAAGGTGGCGAGGGCGGGGGAGCTGGACTCGTACAGTTGGACGTACCAGTCCGCCGCCCTGTCTTGGAGTTTGATCGCCACGGCGGCGATCTTGTCGGCCTCGGAGTCATAGGAGTGTCCGTGCCTCCCCATGAACTCCCTAGCGTTGGTCACGAAAAACGAGAGTTTTGTGGGGGTCCCATCGAAGAAGATGGGGAAGTCCTTTGGGGCCCGGGCGTTTTGTGCGGCCCCGCCTCTCGCTTCCCGGGGTGTGGTGTCGGCCGCCTGTGCCGTCTGCTGGCTCTCCGCTGGCCCGTGTGGGTTCGGTGCTTCGCTCGGGGTGTGGGCTTGTGCGGGGACGTCGTTGGGTGGCGCGGGGGGCATAAGCGCCTGGAGCATGGTCCGGAGTTCCGTCAGTTGAGCCCGCATGGCCGCGAGTTCAGCTCGTGCCTCCTCGTCCACAGCCCGCGCCGCCGCTGGGGCCGGTTCCGTTGGCGCGTCCTCGGGGGTGGGTTGCCGGCGGGGTTCATCGTCCCTCTGCCGCGGGTCCACTTCCTCCGCCGTCTGATGGGTGTCTCCGTCATCCTCCTCCGTGTTGAGCGCCGTGGGGCTGTCGCTCCACGCCCGTTGCTGGGGTGCGATGTGGAGCGCGGGGTCCTCCGCTGGTTTCGGAAGTCGTGCTGCTCCCTCCCGCGGTCGGGTTGCCTCCGTCGCCATCTCCCCTTGGGGTTGGAGCTGAGGCTCGGGTCGGGTGGGGTGGGCGTCCATGGCTCCGGGAGTCCGCGGTGCCTCTGGCCTTGGTCGGTCCTCCTCTGTCTCTTGCCGCGTGGCTCGCCCTCCTTGCCCGCGCCGTTCCGGCCTCATCTTGCTGGTCTTCTCGCCGTCTACTCCTCCCGCGGCTCGTTGTCGTCCGGTGGGGCTCGGCGAGGCTGAGTTTATGACTCTCAGCTTTATGTCATGCGCTGCCTACCTCTGAATAACATTCAGACACTGGTTTGCGAATCAGGCTCTGGTTTATTGCAGGGCAGGTACAGCGTTGGTAGAAAAAAGCTGAGAGTGACAGGAGCGCGCCGGTGCGGGGTTTAAATACCCCGCGCCGGTCAGCGCCCCCTCGCTCACGGTCACGTCACCCCCCTTTGTCCCATGCGTTGCCCTGCCGGTGGGTGAGGGTTTCCGGGATCGCCCATCATCAGGTTTCCATTCTTCTGCTGATTGCTTTCAGCTGGGCGATCCCCGTTGTATTGCCGCTGATGGCTTGGGTGGCTCCGTGATCCGTTTAGCTATTGTTTGTTAGCCGTTAGTCGTTGTGGGTTGATGGCTACTTAACTTGTACCCCTTCACCTATTTCCTTGTCATTGTCATGTGTGCCATTGCGCTGATGACTTTAGCTCAACGGCACTCATGACATAGCGCCTCTAAGCCAAGATCTACTTCTGAGTAGATATGGTTAGACTTTAATTGTTACAGCAGTCAAAGATAACTTTAGATAATACTTGCAATTCAGAATGGAAGGTTAGCCTGGTATTACTACTCTTTGCAGATTGCCCTGAGAACACAAAATGTTTACAGCAAAGTCACAGGAATTTCTTTTAATACCCTTGACATTCACATTCTGAACATGAAATTCTCAGTTGTCATAACAGGAACATTCAGGTAACAAATTGTTGACCTTGGTTACTGGCAAACCTAATATATGAACTTTGCAGAGTTTTGCAGTCATTCATTATTCAGTTGCTATGTTGGAATTCAGGTGCTTCATGCCGAGAAAGAATAGAGAAAAGAAACATTCAACAATTGCACACTCCAGGATAAAAGCATGACCTTCAACAAGATTAGATTCATTCAGCTGTAGCTAAATAGACCCTCCTCTTCCCTTGCAAAAGAGTTTTACAAAACATGTCTTCCTTCTCAACTCAATCAGAAGAATTGCTCTTACAAATATATGTGGAAGAAGGAAATGGAAAGAAATATCTTACACACCATTTTTTGAGTCTGAAAAAGTGACTACATGTAGGTAACTTATGGCCCACCAAGGATTGATGATCTATAACTCCCAACATATCTCACCCTAGGCCATGCTGGCTGTTGGAATCGTACTTGAGCAACATCAGGAATGCCACAGGTTGCCCACCTTTCTTATGGTTCGTTCTTCTGCATTGATATCCATTCTCCATCTTGATAATCCTCAGCTCCCTTTTTAAAACCTTATTTATAAGTTCCTCCAACTTTCCAAGACAATTTTGTTTAATTTCTCACCTCCTTCCATATTTCTGATCTGAATAAGCAATTCAAACACATTTCTTTTCTGCTGCCCTGAAAAGCCTTCGTCATGATAGCATTTTATGTACGTGCCACCCAACTCTATGTTCTTCCTCTCAAAACCTTATAATTTTTGCTTTCTTACCCTGTCCAAATTTCCATTTTAAAAGAAAAGAGAAGCACTCTTTTTATAAATATTTAACCACTGTAATTCTCTTGTATCCATCCTTTATATTTAATTGAAATTCCTAGCTTTTAAAACAGCTCCATTGCCCAGTCCAAAATGAAAGTAAATTAGTAAAGAGCAGCATATTTTTCCACATAATCCTAGAAACTTTTGTTGGATGGCTCTGCTATCCGGTTTGCTCTATTCAAACCATTGTATTTTATGTTTAAAAACCTATCGTATTTCTCCTTCCTTCCCTTCTTTTGTCATGGATGTACAATATTTTCAACTACAGTTATTTCTCATATAAATCTGGTGTGTGATATACAGGAAGAGGGTATTACAAAAGAGCAGATCTGTCAGATTGGGGGAGCTCTGACACAGAATCTTAAAAAGTTGCATGTTATTGAGGCTACATATCCCATGAAGAAATCAGTAAGATGACCTTCAGAACTCTTAAAATGATGGCAGTAGATTATAAAATTAATTATAGAATTTATAGAATTTATAACTCTATAGAATTCTACAAATTCTATAGAATTTATAATTCTAATTTATAGAATTATAAAATAATCCTAATATCAAAATAATTAATTTGTTTAAAAGTAATTATATTTCACTATTGTGTGCATTTATATCTATGAGCATATACAAGTATTGGGGGTAGTTTTGCTTTGGTGTTTGTGTTTTGCAAATCCTCTTTTATTCTTTCTTATGGTGATATAATGGTACAGGTTGCATGTGTCAGCTGCTAGACTCCTTGGTTTGTAATAGATGTTGGATCCTGAAACACAAAACTGTTTTCTGAAAATGTCATTCTTAACATACTTACTTGGTCCATGAAAGGGGAAAGTGCCACTTTCTAGAATGTTAGTTATTTTGCTGTGGGTCTGATTAATCATATAATTATGTTTTCAATCAATACTACGTCAAAATTTAATATCTACTGTAATTGTTACATTTACAAATTGAATGCATATGGCACCAGTAATTTTTGTTCAGTGATTATGTATATCGTTGCATGTAGTGAGTAACAACTACAGTAGTTATGGCCTATATATGATTTTATCTCAAGATCATAAACGTTATCTTTCCCATTTCTATTCCTTGTGCTTCCAGTATGCTGAAGAAAGTGGAATCTGTGGAGGCAGGATGTAGAAAAGCCAAGATGGTGCCATGGTCAAATGACTGAACCATCACCTCTTTTTTATATGTGTTGCATATAAAACCTGTGTGATTGTGGCCACCATCTTAACCATTTTTGCCTCCCAAGACACTCCCATTTTTTTAAAAATACAAGTAGTCTGGGACTGAATGAAACTGCATGTCTATACAATTTGAGACTCATCGGGTCAAATATAGACCAAAAGCAATGTGTTAAGGCCTTTCTAGAGTTTGATTGTTTAGCAATCCCTCACAATGAACAAAATTTGGAGGGATTTTAAAGCCCTAGGTGACTTGTCATATATGTTGTTGTTGAAGAGGGTTAGTAAAGTGGACCACAATTATTTGGGTCTATTCTATTGATTTTTTAAGCAATCAGCTTTACTAGACCATCACTTTGAGAACATCCTTTCCACTTAGAAATAAACTTAGCTCAATTTTAAACGTCTGTTATGATGAACCTGCTTCTTTTTTAGCCTTCTTGTTTTGACTGTTGAGCTGTTTCATTCAGAGATTGTGGAATCATTTTTGTCTTCATAACAAACCAATAATTAATAACTAGTTTTTACTATTGGTGCCTTCACTTTGTTCTTTTCCTAAAATGCAAACACTGGGTAAACACTAGAGTTAAACCTGTAAATTGGAAGTATCACAAGTCTGGCTAAATCAAACTATATTAATTTTGGTCATGATTCCATTATTAAGCCTCATAAAAATCTTTTTCTCAAGATCTCTGGTGATAAGCAAAAGAGGTTACGGGAAGAGTCAAGTATTGAACAATTATTTGATTTTCTGCTCTTATTTTCAATGTTACTGTTGATGTTAAATCTATTACTCAGAACAGTAGCATTCAATATTGTGCGAATATTATATGTTGCAGATTTAAAAGTCAAGAAGATGGACATATTGGTCCTTCCTTGAATGCAAAATCCCAACATTTGCACTGATGTGTGAACATGAATAAAATCAGATCTCCAATTATGTCTTTTAAATTTCTTTAGATTCAATGACACATGCACTATATTTAAATGAATGCCTATTTACTCAATTCTCCTTAAAAAGGATCTGTTCTATGTGGGTGATGTTGCTCCTTATTTTGATTCTAAATATATTATTTGGAAATTATGTCTCTTTAGGATCTTGCAAGCTGTGGGCAGTGGACATACTGTATGTTTAATGTATAATGGAGCAAGTGGTTGCCAGCTCTGCCTACACTGCTTCTTGTACTGCACACAGTTCTTTATTAGAGATGGCAGATCATACTTCTTCAGGTCCCAACATCACACATGCAGTACCAGTAGAGCTCTAAAATTATAATGCAAATGCCTCTGCCTAAGTGTAGCCAAGATTACCACACATATTAATTTAGCTATGTTAAGTATTTGTTGACTAACCTGCAAAGGATTGTGTCTCTTGACATTCATTATGATAAGATTCCTAAAAAGCTTTCTCTCTCTCTTTAGATTATTAATCGTGTCAACTGTATCAGGCCCTTCAGATCTGGCCTTTTGCAGTAGATAATCAGCAAAGCAACTTGTGTTGTCCTGTATCACTTGGTGTGCTTATGTTTTATTGCTACACAGGGTCATGTTATGTTAGTATTGTAAGTTATACATCAACCAGATTGCAGTGAGTATGTTTGTGTAAGCCTCATTTGTCCTGAGGGCTAGAATCTAAGAAACATCTTGGTGTGCACACAAAGGAAATAGGAAACTAGGCATAGTTTACCTTCCCATTTTTTGAAACTGTTGCCTTGTTCAACTTTGCTCATCTGGCAGGAATAGTGATATAGAAAGAATAAGAAAAAGTAGTGCCTGATCAGAGGGTTGGGTGGGTGCTTCATGGTAAAGCAGGACATGAAAAGAGAGCTCACCATGCAAATCAGCATGTCCAATCGTTTTCTGAAGACTGCTGGTGGCATGTACAAAATGATCACCCCTTGCTACCAGTTGGACACGTCTTTTTAATGTGCAGTCTTCTATTTAAAAAAAAGTTTGGTGCATCCTCAGTGTTCAGGAACAAGAGAGATTGTGACAAATGAGAAGTGGAAGATTCTCAGACTGATAAAAATCCCAGGTTCACCATTGTTTCAAAAGCCAAATCTGACTATTTTAAGCTTTTCAGTTTAAATATTGAATTTTAAGCTCTTGTTCAAAGTTTCCCACTACAGAAACAGTTGATCAGTTGCTTTTACTGTCATTATTTGTTTAACCTAGGATGGCTCTGATGCAAACTGGACACATGTATTTTGGTGCCCATTTGATATCACCCAGAGTCTGAATTTCTCTTGGTCAGTGTAATTGTCTAATTCCCGATAAGGCCCTTGCTCCACCTTTCTTGTCATAGTTTGAAAATGCTGCTGTCTTCCTCTTTGCTGTCTTAGGTTAGATTACAGGTATTGTGTGCAATGTAAGCAATGTACTGTAATTTTCTTTGTAGTTTGACGATTGCATCATCATGCTTCTACTGCTTACTTTCATGTATAAAATAAACCTGTTGATCAGTCTAAGCTAATGCTTTCCCTCTTGCTTATGAATCTCAGTGTGCTCATTGACCAGTTCTATTCCCTGTTATTTCCAAATATTAAATATGCATTTCAGTGTAAAAATGACCCTGCAATTCTTGAGCTAGAAATAATTGTTTCCCAAAATAGTTGACTAAAGTAGCATCTCCTGTTATATGGCTATAGGCAAGATGGCTAGATACTATCAGTGACATCATGAGCATGAGTTGTCAAGAACTCAAGGAAGCTGTTATTGACAGAAAAACAGCAGGCAAGCTGTTTGTCTACTGGGTTACAATCAGTTAGAAGCAAATGAATGACTGCACAACTACAAAAGCCCAGCACACAAAACCTTCTGGCCATCTGCTGGTCATACAAGTGTATATAAACAAATTCATGTACATGTGAAATTATACATAAATTTGCCTGTAGGAGAGGAGAGAACATGACTGCTAGTAACCCTGATGAATATCAGGAGGGGAGTAGGGGTGGCTGGGGGTGTCTCAGTAGGTTGCAGAATTAGGTATAGCTCTGTTTCTGATAAGACAATATGCTCTTTCAGTGCAGTTAACAAGTTGCTTCTGAAGAAGCTCAGTAAGTCCATCAGAGTCCCAGTATGTATGAAAATATAGTTCCCTGGATGAGGCTGTTTCTGAACAAATTTCAGTCCTTATTTCAACTGATACAGAACATGAGATCTTAGCTCATTAGAGGTATAGATGTTCACCTCAACAATAACAAGCACACTTTCCCAGGCTCTGTTTTCTTGGTCGATTAAAAAGGAAAGTAAAACTATTAATTAAACACAACTGTAATGATAAAAAGATCTGCATTCTGGAATATCACTTTATTTCTTAATCATGATTTTAACACTTTTAGTGGCTCTATTTAGGTATGTTTGTTTTGCATATGAAACAGTGAAGCAGCAGCTTAGTTCAGTCTTGTATTTAAGAATTCAGCTGGTAGCCCTGGGCAACAGGAATCTCTGCATCCAAAAGAAAAGCTGGTAGAGAAGTCACATCTCTGTTCTGCTTATACCAGTCTACTTGATTTCTGTGCTGATCATGGATAAAGCAGTGGCCAATATAGTGACAGAAAGTAAATCCTTCTTCCCGTCCTTCTTCCAGCTGGCTTGTAGATTTCCCCTTAGCATTCTGCACTACAGTACTTGTCCCAGAGAAGGACGCTTGCCTTCTATTGCAACCAATAAGGAAACATAGGCTATTAACCTCATAGAAGGCTAGGGGGGGAAATGGAGGTTTCAGTTTTGATCTCCTTTGTGTAAAATTGCTGCATGATTTACTTTGGAGCCTCTCACTCTGATGAGTGAAAAAAAGGTCATAACTCTCTCTTTTTTTTCACAGAAAGCAATGAAATTTGCCCCTTCTAAGAAGGGGCAGACAACTGAATTCAGGAACATACAGGAGCTAATATCCTTTTAATTCTGAGTTTTAAGGAAAATCTATATAACTTTGACCTTGGATGGAGTGATGTAACATTTGCAAGCCTAAGAGTCTCATGCCTTTCCACTGCACTTAAAAGAATTGGACATGAAGCTCCTTATGGCCAGGATTCAACTCACTTTTGGGGGGTTTTGCTTCATCTTTGAAGACCCAGAATCAATCAGAAATACACCTGTTCAACCTGCAATTTGCTGTAGTTTATTAGCAAGTCTAGCTTAGCTGCAAAAATAGCAGTAATGTTAGTTTTCTGTTGTTTTACCTATGAAAGGTAATGCCTAAATATGTTTCCTTGAACATTTGCTTCAGTAAAAATGTCTCTCATGGCTCCTAGAATGTGGTTTTGTTTGTTACGTGAGGGGTTCATTGTTCATGTCTGAACTTACCTTGTGTAAGAAAAAATAAGTAGATGTACCATTTCTTTAAGATGTTTTTAACATCAAGAAACTTTCTTGTGACATTTGTTAAAGAAGGAATTGATTATTAAGCAGCAAATCTCCTTTGGCTACTTTCATTACAATTGTTCATCTTTCCCTCTAGAAAGGTTCAGAATTAGTTTCTACCTGAAGGTAATAACAAACTCATTAATCCTTTGCAAGATCATCCAGACTTTCTCTTCACCACTAGCATTAATTATCTGAGAAAAACTTCAGCATGTCTGACAGTCAGAGGAATGTATTTCATAAGGCTTCCTTGGGACTGTATGATGAATTAATATCTTCCTATGGAACAAAGGAGAACAACTCTCATCAGGCAGTGTTTGTTACTGTTCAGCAATTCATGATGACATACGTAACTGTTCTCTTTGAATAATAAAGACTATTGCCTTTTGCACAGGACACCTATCTTTGTCCTTTTCAGATGCTCAAAACCATTTACTCTGACATGCACAGAATGCTTAGGATAACTTTCCTGTTTCTGATCTTATTTTAGGATATCTATTGGAACAGAACCATGCACATATCCCTCTTTCTATCTAAAATAGGAACCTTGAAAAATAAGGGTGTCTTCTTGTATATCTGGAGAGTATCCACCTGGAGATTATCAATATATAGATAAGGCTTTGTTTAGACAACCCTATGAATGATGGCCAGGGACAAAGATGTACATTTTAATTTTCCTTTCTAAACAGGTTGAGTCTTTGTGGTTTAATGAACTGGGCACTTATTTTCAAGTGAGAACCCCATTTGTTATATTTTGAGCATAACAAAACTCCTAAATGTCAGGGCTATCTTACTGAAGAAGGCAGTTGTACATACATTCAAATATTGAAATCTGCATCTGCATCTTATATTTTGGCTCATCATTCTTGCCATGTAGTGAATGTGGTTCTAATCAATGTATAGGAGGCGAAGAGGCAATGCCATCTATGGCAAGGAAGAACCCAGAAAGAACAGAAGCAGGTATTGGGTGGAGAATGAGCCATTTAGCAGAAAGCCAGATGAAGGGCTCATACATGGCAAAAGTAGTATTGTTAACCAGTGCAGGAGTGGGATAAAAGGAGGCCGACTGCACTTTTAATCCCTATTCTTCCCCAGCACTTTCCCCCCTTCATTCACAGCTCTTTTTCTTCCTAATTCTACCAAGAATCCTTTTTCATACTTTCCACTGACATCTCTTTGCACATTTGTCTGGCACTTCGTAACACTCTTTGCCATTCTTCAAAGCAGTTCCCACATTATCTTTCCTTATGCCTGTTTCCATTTATGTTGTTGGGAGGTTAATTTCTAATAATTTTTTCCATACAGGATTCATACTTTCCTGCCATTGTTTTACTTTCATTTTATTTCTTTCACTTCTTTCCTTTCTTCCATATCCTTTTTATTTCAGGATCCATTGTCACTACCAAAAGCAAGTCTCTTATTTTCAACACTTTTCTTCATCCTTGTATACTCCACAAAACAATCAAAATCATAAATAATTAAATCAATCATGCTTCTAGATCTTTATCCATTCCTTTGCAACATGTAATTTGAATAGAGTTATTTTTAAAACTTACATGTGGAACAAATGGGCCTTTTTCTAAGTTAATACTTGTACCATTCTCATTCATTCTTGGCTCTCCAAATGGCTGTCATGTTCACCGTTCCAATGTTACTGTTACATCGTAACGTTTCGCATGTCATTTGGCTGATGCGTGTTTCGTCTGGGAGGGGAGGAGGATTCCATCTCGTGGGATTGTTATATGTTAGCAGCTGGATTGGAATGTGTTTGGGTTATCTCGTGTGTTCAAGGTTCCTTTCCCAGGACATCAGCAGAAACGGTTACCAGCACCGGGGGGGGGGGGGGAGTTTGCAATGGCAGGGCGAGGGGAGGGATTACGTTTGAGGCGAGGGTTTTTAGTTTGTATTTGGCACGCTTTTACTCATTCTCAGCTTTCTCTGTATTTGCATACTATTCTTTAATAAATCAGATATCATTAAGTTCCTGCTTGTGAGTCTGAGTCTGTTAGGGTAGGCAATCCTTACAATGGCTCAATCAGTTTTTAGTACTCTCTCCTCCCCTTTCTATTCATGTGATTTAGCTGAATACATTTTCCTCTGCATCACATTCATTTGGAATGTTGCATAATTTTTCCTCAAACTCATCTCTGAATAAAACCATTTATTGGAATGTAACATGCAACTACCACCAACCTATGGATTCTTATTTTCATAAGCACCCATTAAAAACCTTTTGTTATAGCAACCCATAAGAGCCCTTTCATCATAATTAAACTTACCCCTTCATTTCCCTGCATGTGTTCATAAACCACATTCCACAAGATCATTTTCATTCAGATCTATTATATCCTTCCCCTTTCTCTTATAAGCACACATTTAATTTGTCAATTCATATTCTTTACTTTTTACTTTTACCTTTTTCACATTTCAAGTTGCGATCTTCTAT
Source organism: Candoia aspera (assembly GCF_035149785.1). NCBI lineage: Eukaryota > Metazoa > Chordata > Lepidosauria > Squamata > Candoiidae > Candoia > Candoia aspera. The sequence continues at coordinate 160,175,613 of NC_086155.1, forward strand.
ATCACCAGATGGGCTCATAAATATTGAACTCTGCCACTCATCATGGCTTTGCTTAATTGCTTAAAGCCAGTTTGGTCTAGTGGTTAAGGGGCTGTGAGTTCTACTCCTGCCTTAGGCATGAAAGCTGGCTGGGTAACTTTGGTCACTCTCTGTCAGCCCAACTAACCTCACAGGGTTGTTGTTGTGGGGAAAATAGGAGGATGAAGGAGTATTAGATATGTTCGCTGCCTTGAGTTATTTATAAAAATAATAAAGGTGGGATAAAAATAATAAATAAATAAATAAATAAATGGTTTTCACATAGTGCTTTTTAGTAAGATAGATATGGTGTAGACTAGATTAAATGACTTAGTTGTACCTCTGCTGTATACATAGTAATGGAACCTGCTAATAGTACCAGTCAGTTTTGGCAAATTTGGCCTGTATGTCACAAGCACAATGTAAAGACTACTTTGAAAACCAACATACAGTTGCCTGAATTCCACCAACTAGGAGATAAATGCAGTGTACTGAACACATTCAAGATGAATATAGTCTGTCTGTGTACTGACACTCATATCAAAGTAACATCTAGATTAAATGATGATGACTGAATCCATTCTTTATCTGCAAAACAAATGGAACTCTATTGATATTAACTTGGTTTTAAATTTATGAAATAATTAGAGGCTACAAAGGACTGAATCTGAGAGGATACGATTAGAACACTGCTTGAATTATTGTAACTGGCCCAGATTGTACAAATAGTTTCACCTTTTAATGGAAAATGGATGGAATCAAATTAACCTCTCCCTAATATGTCTTGTATCTCTGACAGCCATTTGTAATGCCTTTCCCTGTCAAATGGACAGAGGTGCCATTTCCTAGCAACTAGGAAATGTTAATTCACTACTTAGATTACATTGTCTTGCTTAGCTAAGATAGGCTCAAAACTGCCTTTTAAATCCTTAAATTTATTTCTCTAGTAAGATGTCTATGAAAAACTTGTCCTTGCCATTCAAGCAATCCACAAACTGATTAATGATTAACTGATAAAATCTAATTTAAGAAGAAATAAGTGCCTGTAATTTTGCACATATGCAAAGTGGTCGGTTGCTGCATAGAAGGAAAAGTATGCTTATTCATCTACCTAAGTATTCCCTGCTGAAAAATAATCAGCAGAAGCTACCTAGCAAACTTTTGCTTTGCATTAGGCATTGGATTCTAAAGTCGGCTATTTTTCCAATTGCTCATCTCAAGGGAAGTTTCACAACAGATATAAATCACTTTTATACGTTATTTGCACTGGTTCTACTGGGTCATGAAAAAATGTCCTCTGGGAAATAAACAAGATCTAGGTTAGAAAATAGCTTCTCTGCTATTGATTAAAAATAGGACTGAGGAAGAATCTTACCTCACCTCAAAGCTACCTATCTCTGTGCCTGGGAGCTATCCATGTTTCTCTTATGTTTTCTGATCAGGGTAACTGTGGTCACCTGCAGTTAAATAATTTGTCCCCATAACATCAGGAAGAAACCAGTAAATGAGCAAGAACAAATGGAAGCCAGAACACCTACAAAGGGAAGGTCAAAAAGTGCATGATGGCAGACATGACAATGAAATTGAAGCCCCACTTCCTTTTTTCTGGATAGGTAGGTACAGAGTACAGGTCTGGCCACAGTTTCCTATAGTTTTATTTTCTAAAGATTGCTTATGAGACAAACATGTTACCCAAGGGACTTCTTAAGCATAATGATGATTCTGGAAACTGATGTTTTGCTTTGCAGCATACTCACTCCATTTTTAATTTTTTTTAAAAAATTCAGATAATTTTTCTTTAGAGTAAAAAGAGTGGGGTAAGAGGTCCAAGAGTGTAACAACTTTGCTTGGTAAATTTTGATCCTTTCAGAAGAAGCAACAGCAAACACAGACATAACCACCTTAGGATAACTGGATGAGAATGAAAAACCATGCTTGCTGAGTTTATAAATAGAATATTTGCCCTCTGTTTTGAGAAAGGAAATATAGTAATTAATAGAAGATCAAGTAGTTAATGTCAAAATATTGGGTGACTGGGCAGCCTATCTTATAATCTAGTTAAGACATTATAACTATACTAGTATAGTTAAGACATTCTTTTTTCCCCCATATAACACCACAAATAAGTTGTATCATATGTATGACAGTATGTAAAATGTTGCACTGGGAGGAAGGGGAGGAAGAATTAACAGAACAAAAATTACAGATAGCAAAAATGAGAGCCAGTTTGGGATAATGGTTAAGACATCAGGCCAGAAACTGGGAGACTATAAGTTCTAGTCCCACTTTAGGCCCCAAACCAGCTAGGTGATCTTGGGCCAGTCACTGTCTTTCAGCCCTAGGAAGGAGGCAATGGCAAACCACTTCTGAAAGACCTTGCCAAGAAAACTGCAGGGACTTGTCCAGGCAGTCTCTGAGAATCAGACATGATTGAACAGATAAAAAAAAAAGATGTTACAAATGAAATCCCCATCCCCCAAGCATGGGATGTTATGAAACAAAATGCAGTGCATCCTTTCCCTACACCATGGATAGGTGTACTGCACTAGGTAAAAGTAAGTCTCCTGACAGCTCCTCCTTCAAATGTCCCATGGCCCAGTGGACACCAGGTTTCTTTACATATGTCCTGATTTGTAAGGAAGACCATGCAGTGTTAATATTCCACAGAGGAAATAACCATAACCTACACAACAGCTAACTACATGGACATGAGAAAGCTGGAACTCAGTGGAAAGCAGCACCATCACCTTCTTGGGGGTTCAGTGAGAAAGAACGAAATACGGTAATGACAAAGCTGAAGATTGGATTTGTGTTTCTGGAGACGGAGCTCAGACTGAACTTCCACAAGCATGAGCTCAGCTTTAAAATCTCTTTGCAGTACAAAGGTGCTTGGGTTGAGTGGAAACTTTTTTCTTGAAATCTAAGCTATATGGGGGTACCTTCAAGGGAATTTTTAAAGAATAAATGTTTAGGTGGGGATACACAACTGGAAGAGCAGGATTGTCTTTTTCCTGCTACAAGTGGTGGAAGATATGAAAAAGCTTTCTATATTTGCAATGTGTATAAGAGAAAATACAACAAGCCTGAACAATCAAGAACCTGATCAGATGATGTAGCCGTCAATTTTGTGGAACAGAGCTGAAGAAGCAGTTTTACAATTCTATTTCACAGCCTTCAGGACATAGTAATCTAAGTGACAGGTCAGCAAAGCCACATCTTAATGTATGTGTTCCTCACATAGAATTGATGCTGAATTAGAGGCAGCTTTCTGTGTCAATGACACCCTCCCAAAACTTGATCAGTTAAATGAAAGATAGCACAATACCACTGGATACCTTGACATAGTTCTGGCATTGCTATCTGCCCCAAATACATATTCCCTAGGAATACTGCCCTTGCTTGCCCACTTAAAAAAAATTCTATTCCTCCCTATATGGCATCTGTGCAAGACAAAGCCCCACAAAATTGCAGAAGTATTATTTGGGAAGGCTGGGAATACCCATCATTTTTAAGGGCAACTATTAAGTTTGGCATATAGTGTGGAGTCTTCTGGCCCCATTCTTGCATTCAGCTACAATTATGTAGGTTCTGAATAGAAGCTTATTTGGTTGGCAATGTATCTTTCCAAAGGATTCCACAATTCTCCGATCTCACTATTTTGTCACAAGAAAAACAAGTAAATATTTACAGTATAATCAGAAGGCTGTATACATTTATTAAAGCAAAATGAAAATGTTAGTATAGTTGCTAACAAATGTGTGTATGAGTGCAGGTCACAAGATTTTGGTTTAATTAAAATGGAGAATAAGAATCTGATTTGGTCTATATAATCTTTCATTCAATAGTTGTATACAGAAAAATCCGAAATGAAATATAGTTCTTTGCTACTCTACTTTTGTCTGAGTGTTTAAATTACAGAACTTGTTCTGAAATAAAATCTTCTAGAGAGCATTACAAGATACTAATGAACCAAATTTTGTTAGCTCTCTGGTCCACCACCTGCTTTGCTAGTTAATTGGAATGTATCTAGGGTGTGTGTGTTTTAGCTGTTTAAAATCTGGAAGTATTTTGTCATTTCAAGAATGACTCCAATTAAATCATTACCTGGCAAACAATTAGTTTAGCTCTTCATGTATAATTAGGTGGATGGCAGCTCTTTAATAAGGGTATTGTCAACAGCCGCAAGACACTGATGGGTGACTTTTTCCCATTGACCTAACCTTGAATTAGCTGAACAGATTTCAGTGTTATACATACTGGTTTATTCTGGGATATTCTGCAGTATGTTGATAGAGTGGGAAAGAAATATCCCATAGAACACTCAAGGCAACTATTACTAATGATCTTTGTGTTAGCATCCATGCTTATTGTTGCTGTGGACCTCAAGATTTGTGTTCACAGAACACTTAGGGCAGTGGCTGGGAATTTCAGTGACAGTGTTCTGTACATTCAGTACAATACAGAAAATCTGTTTGTGAAGATTCAGGTCAAGCCACCTGAACTTGTGGAAAAACAGGCACATGTGTTTGCCCCTCTCTCCAATACATGGGATGCATGTTTGTTGATATCTCTCCTTGCAGCTATATTTTGCTTCCACACACAACAAGGGTGGGCAGAACTTCATTTCCTCTTCCACTGCACCCCTAAATTATACCATAGAAACTTGCCTTCAAAATGTCAGCAGTATAATTTTTGTACTAAAATTATATGTGTTCATTCTCCCCATTACGCCCTCACAAAGCTTTAAAAAAGATTTAAAAGACCCAGTTGTGAATCCTGCCCCAGGAAAAAATTGGCCACCCCTGCCACACACCATTGTTCATCCTAGATAGATTGGGGAAGAACTTTTCATCTATATCCACAGGCCAGAATTTAGCTACAGTGAAGTGTTTTCAAATCCGTAGGAATTAAGTATATGAAATCCTTAAAATATAAAAGAGCTTAAATTTTGCTTGTTGTGTCCATAATTTATTAGAGGACTAAATCTCTTGAGCATATATTTAATTACTCTGATAAATTTCTAGTTAAGTATTCACAAGCCCTTTAATTAATGCTTAAATTAAAATGTTTTCATTTTATTTCCAGAAAAAAGTACAGCACAAATATAATACAGGACAGGACAATATCTGCCTCTGTTGGTGTGTATCTCTCCCTTTTCCATTTAGTTTCTCCAATGAAGAGGGGAGTCTAACATTACTGCATTACAGAGCACTATATGTGGTCTGCATGCTTAGCTTTTCTATTTTCATTCCTCTCACTTTTCTCCCTCAGTACTAATGCATTTTTTTTCCTGCCAGAATGAAGGGAATGAGGACAGCAACACTGTAAGCTTTTGATTCTAAGGCTACTGTCACTGAGGCAAGTTTAGGACTGAGATAGTGCCCTAAAATAATTAAATAATATAGGCCCCTTCCATTATAGCACCAATGTCCTGAGTTAAGATATTTCATAAAATTAACATTTAAACCACAATTCTACAACAGCGCAGTGATTTCTTGAGGTACAACAATAGTAGAAAAATTGAATATTATTAATACATTAATAGTGGGAAAAATTCATCAATAGTAGTAAAAATACTCATCAGTTATGAGTCACAAGATCAATCCTGCAGTTCATATATACCAGCACACTCACTGATTTCAATAGGAGACTTGCTTTTGTAACAACTGAAAGATCAAGACCATTAGGAACAACAAGGCATCATATGATTTTAATAAAAACAAACAATATAAAAAAGCAAAAGGCTATTTATTTATTTTACCTGGATGTTTTTAATAAGATGACTATTGGACATTAGTTGGCATGAAATAACTCATGGACAAAATGAACAGTTTGGATTAACTCAGAAGTTATCTATATCTCCTTGTGGGGGTGGGGGATAAAGAAAAAATAAATTAAAGACACAGCAAGAACTAACCTGGGGAAGGCCGGAACATACCATGGCTGATATACCTTCAAATTGCTAGAAGAATAAAATCTGACCTCAAAAATCAGGGGGAGACATTAAGAAAAGTGACAGAATTTGAAATGCTTATGCAGAATCAAGACCATTTATTAGGTGGTATATATAAACTTCTACTTAGATGTAATAGAGACAGAACAAATAAAAACATACTGTACATATTTGAGCAGAATCTGTGAGATTCTATTGGGGTTGATTATTGTTATTTATTATGATTCATTGTGGGATAGGGTAATTGAGAAACAAAGAGGTTGCCTCTAGAATTATAACTGCCACCATTCTAATACTATCACTATTACTAACTGCAGGTTCAAATCCATTCAGAGGATGAATTGAGCTTCTTGCCATTCAGCTAATGGTGCTCTTGACTACTTGGCCATCACATCTGAAAAAAGTCAAGACCTGACATGGTGGAAGGCACACAGAGATGTGGTTGTCTGATCAGTGGGGGAGCTCAATTCACTTCTCATAGGAATCTGAGGCCATGTCTGGTAATACCTTGTATGTCTAGCTTTTTTCCAGATGATGAAGCCATAGGATCTGGCTCTCTCCCCTTTCCCAGCCCTTTGTTTCATGCTTATGGATAGGGGATAGAATTGACTGATGTGTGCACGTGTTTGTATATGTGATTTGGATCTTCCATGGGCTGAGTGCATTAGAGAAGGAAGAGTATGCTTCCCCTAGTGGCTGCTGCTTAGCTACTGGCAGTGCAGGTTCTATGGACACTGAGGCATGGCTAATTTCCCACCTTTATTGGCTTGCATTGATTTTCTTCCCAGAGATTTCCCCTCTTGTCCAAAGCCACAAGTAGTTTGTATATACTGGAGTATTTTCCATTCATTCAGAGCACAGCTGTCTCCTAGCAGACTTCTAATTTTGGATGGTTTTGCCTGACATCTAGCTTCTCATATTGATTTAAATCAGGTGTACGGTAGTGTCATAGTCTTAAACGGTCAATAGCATTCATTCTTGCACCTCCCAAAATAACTGAAGTAACTGATTGCAAATCAGTAATTCTTTGAATGAAGGTCAAAGTAATCTTGGTTTAAAATCAAGCTTTTAACATAGCAAGAATTCTAAGAACAGGAATAAGTTATGCCACTGAAACAGGATATTTGAAGTGCCACTTTAATAAAGCAGCATCCCAGAATCAATGCCAGTCTAAGTTATGGCTGACTGAAGCATCTTTCTCTAGCCCTAGTTATTTTGTCAGGGAGTATTTGAGGGAACCAGATTGGCAAAGCATGTTGCAAGCAAAAAGAATTAGTATGCCATCACTCTTTCGTTCTTGCTCTTGTCCTGTTACTAGTTACCAGTTTGTGCTCCTGATTCTGGAAATGAGGCTAAGTTCAATAGAAATGGTAAGGAACAAAAGAATAAGGAGAGCTAAAAAAAAAAGACTTCACACTTCGACTTTGGCACCAAAATAGTACATCTGAATGTATATGTCCAAGGTTCACTGTATCTAGATAAATGTACTATGTTATTGTTTTTTGACATCTTGACTAAGATCAAATACAGTAAATTACTGAACTGAGAGCATCTGAGCCTAGCTGGATGTGGCTGAAGCCTAGCATGTCATTCAGGCATGAGGGAAATGACAATATGCTAGGCCTCTCTTGAAAGATGTCCTGATTTTTATGATGAAAAGTGGAGTATGAATATTTTAAATAAAGATAGATGTATTCCTCTCTATCAGTGGCAAAAAAGGTGAATTTTGCTAGACTTATGTACACCAACAGCTTGATAATATCATTGTCTCAGATTTTGGAAATGGGAAGTTATTAACTCCTGCTATTGACACATTCATATTACTTTATTTTAGCAATATGTGAGACATTATTACATTAAAAAGTGACTTTTCTGGAAATGCATTGTTTGATTAGTAACCCCTTACCCCCTTTCTTCTTTTAATTCTTTTAAAATATTAATTTAATTCTTAAAGCATATTCCTGAACCTAAATAAGATAAAAAATGCAGGCTCATTTACATTTTATAATTACATTAATATTAATGGTTATATTTCTTATATATGGCTTTTGATATTCCTCATAATTGTACAATGCTTAAGGAATCAAGGAATTAGTACTTGTGGCTTTATTAAATTTTGTTATATATTAATAGAGGACTGTATCATGTACTATTGTCAATACTGGCAATAGTATATGAAAACATTGAGCCAGTCTTTTATTAAATAAATTAAGCATTTGGATAAATAATTCTGCTATTTAGAGATAACTAGATTTACATACATGTGTGGATTCAGAAAATGGATTACCTAGATTACTCACAGGCAGAATTAAAAATAAAGTCAAGAGAAGATTTGACATCAGAAGTATATATGTGCCAATGGTTTTTACATGTACAATTTACAGAAAGATTTAAAGTTGGTAAAAGGTTATTTTGGTTTTTAATGTGAAAAAACTGAATTGGAAATTGAGTTATGTACTAGTGAAGAACATCTCATTGCTAAAATGTATAAGCTTTTGTTGAGATTTGAAACTGAGGATGAACAAGTTAAAGACTGTATGATAAGATAGACTAAAAAGATTTGGGTATAATATACAAATGGAACAATGGGAAAACATGTGGATGAAAGGGCTGAGATTTACATTATGCTATAACCTTAAAGAGAATTTTTATAAAATAATGTATTGATGGAATTTATCACTGGAAAGATTGTCAAGAATGTATAATGGGACTTCAAATATTTGTTGGAAATGTGAACAAGAAGGGACTTTTTTATCATTTTGGTGGACATATAAAAGAGCTAAAAAAAATTGGATTCAAATATGTATATTAATCCAGAAGATTTTAAAGATTAATCTACAATCAAGATCAGAGACATTTCTTTTGGGACTGATGGATTAGCAATTGGAAAATCATATGGAATTTTGTTTTTATACATGATAACTGCAGCACAACTTTTATATGCACAAAGGTGGAAAGACTTGATATTACTACAATGGAAGAATGGATGGTAAAGTTGATGGAGTTAGCTGAGATGATGAAATTGACAGCTTTGATTAGAGAAAAGGCATTGACTAATTTTATAGTGAATTGAAAGCCCCCTTTGGACTTTTTGTGTGGAACAGAAAAGAATGAAATTATGATATATGGATTTGATGATTAATAATATTAGTTGACAATAGAAAAAAATGGATATTATGTGGTAACCTGACAGTTTACTGTAAGTTTTACCTATAAGAAGTCGGGAATTATTCCTATTCCTATTCCTATTTCTGTTCTGTTCTTTTTCTTTTTTTTCTGTACTTCTGTTCTCTTTCTTTATTAGTTTCTTTTAGATTTTATCTCTTTGTTTTAAAATCTAATAAAGTTACTATTAAAAAAAGAAAATGGATTACCTATACTCGAGAATAATATACATTCAGCTAGGAAGTATATACTGGGCAAGGTTGCATACAGACACACACACACACAGAGAAAGCTTAAATGTTAATATGAAAATTTCTGTTACCACCTACCAAAATATATAGTATGTCAAGCACTCAGGAGTTTATACACTCTTAAAATGATATATACTAAATCAAATCAAATCAAAGCATATTTATTTGGTCAATGACCAGCAAAATTTAAAAGGAGAAAAGCAAAGTAAAACAAAGAAATACAATAATGTACTACAGACTAATAAGATATATCACATAATAATAGAGTGTTCACTCTGCTATTACTATATTAATACATTTGTTACCTTAGTGGTGTGAGCCTAGAACATTAGGAATTATAAAATAAATGTAAAAATATATATCCACTGACAATTTATTCATTAAGATATTTCAAATTTAAAAGTTCTTTTTAAAGTAGGGAGTTATTTCTTTGTCTGGTTTTGTCTTATTTTCATTGCAGCAACACAGAATTTGGCAACTGTACATGTAATGTATGGTTTTAGATCCTGAAGTAGATAGTTCACATAAAAATTATCGGGATATCCAGGGAATTTATCTATTAGGGGCAAAATGTAGATTGATCTGATATCCCTGTAAAATTTACAGTGTAGCAGTACATGTGAGATGGTTTCTACTTCCTCTTCACCACATAGGCAGATACGCTCAGCTACAGGGACTTTGTTATACCTGCCTTGGAGTAGTGCAGATGGGAGAATATTGAATCTAGCTTTGAAAAATGCGATTCTCAACTTAGGGAAGGTTAGGTTTAGCAAATATCTTGCTGGTTCCCATATGCCCCTGTTTATCCAAATTCTGTTATGTTGTGGGAGCCTATTAAGTTCATTCTGGAACTCCATGTCCCTTATTCTTTGGATGACTAGTTGTTTGGCTTGGTCATAGCCTAACGATATTAAGAATAGTGGAGAGAGTCCATACAAAGCCAGCTTATATTCTACTGCCTGCTTTCAGGGTGAAGAGAAGTTATCTATTAGAATTAGAAGGGTTAAACCAACTGGGAAAAATTGGATTTTTAGCCAATAATTTATCATCAACTTCCAGGCCCTCACTTGAATTGATGCCATTCCTGTCTTGAGCCTTAACTGGACATTTGATGTACCGTTGGGTATGGCTAAAATTATTTGCAGGAATTCTGTTTGCACTGTTTCCTGAGGCACCATCTTTATATAAATTCCTATTTGTGCCCCGTAAAGAATTTGAGCCAATGTTTTGGCCTCAAAAAGTTTTAAAGCTACAGGTACTAATTGTCCTCCACCAGTGTAAAAAAAACCATTTAATGGCATTCATTGATCTAAGAGCTGATTGCATTACATAGTTCTGGTGTGCATTCCAAGTACCTTTCCAGTGGAAGACCACTCCAAGGTATTTAAATACATCAACATGTTCTAATTTATGCCCTTCTACTTTCCAGGAATGCTGCCTAGCTCTTTTAGCAAAAACCAGAATTTTTGATTTATCAAAGTTGAGAACCAAATGGTTTTGTCTGCAGTACCTTAGTGTTGCTGCAATTGCTCTTTTCAGTCCAATGAGGGTTTGTGAAATTAAAGCAGCATTGTCAGCATATAGGACAATTGGAATTTTGCACTGTGCTAGGTTGGGTGTGTGAATATCCATGCTATGTAAGAGGTCCATGAGTGAATTAATATAGAGATTAAAAAGGGTGGGGGCAAGGATACATCCTTATCGCATGTTTACTATGCCAGAGAGGGTCCCATGGGGGTTAGACCTCACTCTTAAGGTGGAATTGGAATATAATTTCTATACTAAAAGAAAGTGAAGTTTTAAGTTCTCTGAAATGAAAAGACAATTATTATGTTGACCTTAATGGAACTAGGATTTTTTCTTGGGCTTTTCTTATAGGTTTATTACATTATGTTATATTTCTTGATGCATTGTTTTATATCGTTCTGAATATCCCACTGTTATTGGGATTTCTTTTGTTTCTTGGGTCAGTTACTGACATTCTTTCCAGCAGCTAAACAAGTAGCAGCATTTTTAAAAAAATCATTACTGTAGTCTATTCATAGGTGAGGTATCTGGGAAATAATCTATAATTAAAACAAAACAATGAAATGAATTGGCCAAAACCTAACTTAAAGAGAAACACATGCTTACGCTCTCCTTTTGACACAGAAACTTTAAAGCAGTCTTAAAACATGTGTAGATTAATTCAAATATATTCTTACAACAAACAGGTCTGTATTTATATATATCCAGCTTAAGTAAAAATGTGATGCTTTTAGGATAGGATTGGAAGCTTTAGCTGATGTAAAAGGCAGAACATAAATAGTCCAGTTGCTTGCTGGGACTAGATAATCATAACACAGAGTACTGATTCTGTAGTAGGAGCTCTAGTTGCAAAGGTATTTCAGACCTAATTTAAAGTTAAGGTGCTGAGCTAGAAGCCAGGAGACTGAGAGTTCTAGTCCCGCCTTAGGCATGAAAGCCAGCTGGGTGACCTTGGGCCAGTCCCGCTCTCTCAGCCCAACCCACCTCACAGGGACTGTTGTTGTGGGGAAAAGAGGAGGAGGAAGGAGTATTAGATATGTTCACCGCCTTGGGTTGTATATGAAAAAAAAAGGCAGGATAAAAATCTAAAAGAAAAATAACCCTGACATTTCTCAACTTTAAATTCCTAAATGGTTTATGGTCAGGTTATGTGAAAAAACACATGTTCCTGCATAAATCTGACCAAGCACTAAAATGTAGGCTGTGTTCAAACATCTGTGGATAAACTTTGTTAGTTCGGGTTGCAGTAAAGAGATGGAATACAGAATGTAGTACCTCCTTATGGAATCCAGTACTAAGACAGTCTCTGTGACTGTTTTTCAACAGTGGTAACAGTCTGGATGTTCTATCTGCTTTCAAATGGATGCCAGTCTTTGTTTTGTGCTCTGAAGATTTTACAGTGCATTAAAGTTATATGCTGTTCTTTACTGTAGTTGCATTTTATATTTTTTTGTTCCAACACTATTTTATAGAACTCTGGAAAGGGAGAGTGAAATAGTTTAATATTTAATATGGTTTTTTGACATCCTATTGTTGAAATACAAGTGGTAGCTAAGCTTTGCAGAGGTATTTTTTCATTCCTCTGGTTCTTAAAAATCACTTTTTCAATATATTTTGTACCCCAAAACTCAGTATCCATTGGAAATTAAGTGGTAGTTAAATGATTTTAATCCCTAGAATTACTAGTTTAAATTTTGTCTCTTTAGGATAAAACATTCTGTTTTGTCTGCTCATCCTGTTGTGTAATCCTGGCCTTCTTCCTTATTCAACACAGCCACATCTTTGTTTCAGTGAGGTGCTCTAGAAAGAGAATATCAAAATCAAAATAAAATCCTAGAGTGGAACCCATAGTACCATCAATTTCAGTACTAAATATATTGGAGAAACAATCAGGGCACAGCTGTGCAATTGAAGCCCACCACCATTTTATGAGCATCGCATGTACAATGCGTATATAAAAAGTGGTATGTCAGATCCCCCCGATCGAAGGTTTTACAAAACCCCTTATCGGAGCATCTACCATAATTTCCTTCTTCAAAGAATGGACCCCGTGTCACCAGATGGGAGGGGGTGTGAAGTTGGAGTGTGGTTTATTATGGCTATGGCAGACATCAAGGACACGGGGTTGAGATATGCCAGGAATACCATCTGGATGGGAAGGGGGATGACATGGTTTCATGGGAAAGGGGACTAACTAAGGGAATGTAGTTTTTAAAGTTAGGTTTGAGCGGGAAAACTTTATTCACAGCTTGCCTTCTGTACCGCTCATTATGCTTCATTAAACAGTTAAAGGAATCCCAGCCTCCTGACTGTGATTGTGTGAATGCTCGAATGATCGGGTGGGACTTCAGTTGCCTGACATGGTGGGACTTCAGTTGCCCAGTTGCAATTGCCATATTGACTTTTCTTACCTCCACACATGCACCTGGAGGCAATCTCATCAGTCATTGATGGAAGAACAGTAAGCAGGAGAAGATAAATTCTTACTGAAAGGAAATATTAGCCTCTCGTGAATGGCGTGCAAAGTGCCTTTTTCTCCTTTTTCTTGTAGCAGTACCTTCTACCTCTCCTAATCAGAACTTTATAGCTTTGTAAGAGGAATATCAGCATTTACCTCCCTCCTTACTCAAGTTTCCTTTCCCACTCTGCTTGAGCTGGTGGGCATATCTGGAATTTTGAGAAGACATCATGAACAGTCTTACAAAATGCTTCCATGATAGGCATGTCAAGTAATAAAATGTACATTTATCAGAAGCAAATGGTGCGATTTCTCTCATTGTCATCTCTAGTTTCCAGGGGGTAAAAAAAAATGCCAGAAGCTGATACGTTGTTCTGCAGTTTATTAGCTTCTCATGTTTATCTTTTAATAAAAATCTTAAAATAATATTTAAAGGGAACAAAGTAAGGTGGGCATAGAACTTAATAAGCATTAAAGGAGACATTGCAGGCTATATTGGTGCCTCTAGGTGTCCCTGGGATAGGGGAATTATAGTCATGTGATGGAGACAGCTTATAGTTTTGCATTAGGCCACTGTACAAAGACCACTTGGCTGTCCTAGAAGGAAGATTTTTTAAAAATGTCGGATTGACCACAGTCCTTTATCAGGCCTGTCAGGAAAAGGCCGCATTAGCTACTTGTCTCTGACCATTTTCTCAACTGAACAACAGGAGAGATATGTAATTTATGATGACTTATAGTTTATTTAGCTGCCAACAATTCTAGTCCAAAAGCAAACAATATGCTGATTACAAATAATTCCTCAAGAGTTATTCATGATGCGGATATAGTGCCTCAGTGCTCATAGAACCACCATGTTGAAATATCCCAATGGTGAATCCTCAAAATAATATTTTTTCCATTCCTGCAGGTTTTATCTGGTAGAAATAATATCACTTTTTCTTATGGCTTTCTTGAACATGTATATGTAATAGAAAGAAAGTGGCAACATGGAAAATATGAAAGTATTTTGAGAAAGCAATGGGATAAAGATGTTACTTTGGGATCCTAAATTGTGTATTGCTACACAGGTCCTGTTGGCTTCAGTTCCATTGCATCAGTATTTTTCTTAGACTATTTTCAAAAGATTTTAAAAAAATAAACATAAGAAGTACCCTTAGGCCATGTATATCATCGTAAGCCATAATGTGCTTTACTTAGAAATTCAGTTTCTAAAATGTGGAATATGATCACTTACTCTTACAGAAGGTTACTGGTTTTTATACAACTCCTATTATTTTTTGTTCTTCAGCTTCTCTAGCATTCAATTTAATACCTCTCTTTATTATTTTATCCAGTAGCCCAGCCTACATTCAGATATCGGTTTCAGTAGTACTAACCTATCTAATAGGATTCATTTCTCATTCTCTTTCTTATTTTTCAGGGAGAAGTTTCAGTTGTCTGATTATGATTTCTTCCTTGGTTTCTACTGCTGTTGGAATAACTGACTTTAACTGGATCTTCAGAGGGAAACTGGCCTCTGCTTGCAACTTTAAAAAGTTCCATCAGATGACCACTGAAAAAGAAAAGATGGTTGTCTTTTATACAGGACAATTCAGTGGGGAAGAGCTGATGAAGTGGAACTGTGAGGTAGGCTACATTACCTGAGACAGTAGGTGGGGGAAAAAAATCACATGTTTTACTGCTTTGTATTCTTAAAAGAAAAAGAAAAACCCTAACTGCACAGAAATTGTTTCTGGCCAAGACTGCAGTTAGTAGGGGAGTTAATAGGAAAATAAACTGCTTAAATTAACTCATAGGAATGAATGTTAGAGCTCAACTTGAAAACTAGCAATAGTGTTATCCATA
The DNA here is from genome assembly GCF_035149785.1 of Candoia aspera. NCBI lineage: Eukaryota > Metazoa > Chordata > Lepidosauria > Squamata > Candoiidae > Candoia > Candoia aspera. Next base: position 160,190,833 of record NC_086155.1, read on the forward strand.
TTCAACACAGATTTCAATAAAAATTTCAGTTAAAGAAAAATCCAAATAAGCAATCCCTCCAACCAAGGAATCAAGATCCTAGCAATAGAAAAATTAAACTCTGTTTATATATTCAGCGATAGCCCATAGAATATATACTGATAAAGTCATATCTGAACTGCAACTTCTGTCACACATATTCATGCTGTAGCCATGCTTGTGATCAATTTAAAAATAATAATGGTCATGACTAACATTGAACATACACAAAAAAGTGATTCTACCTTCCGGTGAACAAAACCTATTGACCAAAAAGGATGTTAGAAGGTTCTGCTTTTGCATCTAGATAACTGCCAGCATCTTAAAAAATTAGAAAGAGAAGTACTGTATAGTATAGGTATATTCTAAAAATGCAAGTATTTACACTTAACAGGATAAAATATAACATAGCTTATAACATATATGTTATTATAAAAATTAAAAAAAACCTAATGGACAAATGAAAACTGAAGAGAGATTGCATTGTCAAAGCTAATATCCCAATATAACCAGATATACTTGGGGTGTAAGGCTTCATCACAAAAACATGTGGTTATTGATCATGAGGACTATCTCCCTTACCAACAGGCACATGGACTGCCAACCATAATTTACACAGGGAAACAAAATGTTTACAGATCTGCACATCAACATCTAAAGAACAAAAGGCAACAACTGAATTGGTGTATGGATGTGGTGGGAGCAAAGGTGGTTTGCCTTGATAGAAAGGTATGGAGAAGTACTGAATGGTGTTGGGATAGACTAGATTTGGGGTTCTCTTATCATTTGCCTCTAATTCGTTTTGCTTACTATTTCTTATTGTTTTTCTGGGCTTGGATAATTTATTTATTTATTATTCAAATTTAGTTACTGCCCATCTCCCCCAAAAGAGGGAACTTACCCTGAAAGAGTATAGCATGATGAATAGGTATGCATGCTGAATCTCTATCAAAATAACACAAGAAAAGCAGAGAAAAGTTCATCAGGACAATCATAAAGAACAAGAAGTCAGAATTTTTAACTGGAGAGCAAAAGGAGACAATGAGATAGTGATGACCATGAAGAAAAAGAGGCGCAGAAGACAGAAATGGCAAGAGCAGACAACAGCACGGCAGAATCATAGAAAGATACTATTTTAACCTGCAAAGGGGTCACCAGGAGATTCATAAGGAAAGCCAGAATTTGACACAATCAAATGAATATAGTCATGCTCATCAGTGGCAATTACTCATAATCCTCTGCATGGCAACTGGGAGAGGTATTTATTTAATATTGTGTGAATATGATTTGAAAATGTTGGTAGGAAATGGTGATCCATGGATACTTCTCAATGTGTGTATGTCTCTGTGCATTTGTCAATATTCATATGTGACCAGGCCAGTTTTTCTTTTTTAAACCTTCTTTTCTTTGTACAAAAAACTGATAGTGAGAACTGGAAATGTTGCTTTCTTGAAGAGCAGTGAAAACCTTTACTGTCAGTAGTCTCTCTGCTTTGCCCACTGATACTTCTGTGATATAATCTACATTTTGGATGGTGCAGCAGTTTAAAAAACTCTGGAGTTAGAGGTTCACTCATGCCATGCAAAGTATTATCTCTTAGATGAGTAAGGAAGAATTCAAAAGGATCTGCTATTCCTTCTCCTCTCCTGTAGAATAGCATGCCAGACATAATTCTCAGTGAACACTGACAGGGTCATTTCCTACCTGCTGAAAGAAACTGGAGCAAACAAGCTGTGACTTTTTCCTGCCCACTGAGGTGATAATAGGTGCCAGGAGGAAAACTACTGAGGAGACAGCAGGAAGTGTGATCAGTTATTGAAAGATGGCATAGTCTCATTCTAGGGATATATGCAACAAGAAAGATGTGCTTAATTCATTCCATGATCTCATATAGCCCAATCCAAAATATTATGAATGTGGGCAAGAAGGCTTTACCTAAACTCTAAACCTGCATTTAACCAATGAGAAACACTTAACTTTAATGTCAAAGTGGGGAGCCTGCAGCCTTCCTGGGTAAATGCTCAACCCAGTGAACAGATAGGAGACATTACAGCATGTTTTGATCAAAGGGGTAACCACCAGTCTTGTTGGAATCCCAGTGACCAAACATGGCTAGAAGCCTATCACTTGCTACTTTCCCACCCAAACTAATAATAAAAGAAAATAATTCAGATGGATTAATTGATATTGGACTACCACATACAAAGGTAAGAAAAGCTTATCCACCCTACCCAGTCTACCTCTTATTCTTCCCATATGGATAGGTAAAGGTAAAGGTTTCCCTTGACATTAAGTCCAGTCGTGTCCGGCTCTAGGGGGCGGTGCTCATCTCCGTTTCAAAGCCAAAGAACCGGCGTTTGTCCGTAGACACTTCCGTGGTCATATGGCCAGCATGACTACATGGAACGCTGTTACCTGCCCGCCAAAGCGGTACCTATTCATCTACTCACATTTGCATGTTTTCGAACTGCTAGGTTGGCAGGAGCTGGGACTAGCAACGGGAGCTCACCCCGTCATGTGGATTTGAACCGCCGACCTTCCGATTGGCAAGCTCAGCAGCCGCAGCGCCACCACATCCCTTCCCATATGGATACAGGAGTGAAAAGTAAAATTACCAGACAGGAAGTTCCTAGAGAAGCTTCATTTTTACAAGGCTGTGCTAGGCACTTTTTTCTGTCAGCAGCAGAAAGAATGGGTTAATTCTCTGATAGCTTTCTGTTCCATGTTCACACAGCATGGCTGTTAATTTACTCCTCAACAATCTTGGTGTTTTTTGCATTATGTTGTTTTTGCATTAGTTGTTAATCCTCCCTTAACCCCATAAATGTGAGATGTGAACATAACAAGTTTGCATTACTAAAGATTTAGAAAGATAGGATTCTCCATTACATATAATTATATTACATATAGCTCTATATTGTGTACATCAGGGTTTCTCAACCAGGGTTCTGTAGGACCCTAGGGTTCCATGAGAGGTCACTAGGGGCTCCCTGGGAGATCACAATTTATTTTAAAAAATTATTTCAAATTCGGGCAACTCTGCATTCAAGAGGTAAGTTTCATTCTTTATTTTTAGTTTAAGAACATTGTTAGTGCATATAGTGTACATGAAAGGAATATAATAATTTTGTAACCTGTGGCCTATATTTGAGCCTGAATGTGCAGGGTTCCCCAAGGCCTGAAAAATATTTCAAGGGCTCTCCCAGGGTCAAAAAGTTGAGAAAGGCTGGTCTATGTGTATTGGCAGTTGCTTTTTAGGCGTTCAAGCAGACTTCTTTAACCATATCTACAGTTCAAGAGTTTGAACTTTGTGTTTTTTTCATAGGAAAAACCTTATACTATGTCACTGAATTATACTCCTTCCTCAGCTTGATAAGTATCATTAAAAAAATAAATAAAAACTTATGTTTAGGATACCTCTCTATCTTACTAGACAAATGTTCTATATGTATTCCATAGAGCAGATATTAGAGTAGTTGTACCTTAGAAAGACTACATTCCTCTTATTACACTGCATTGCAAGTAGGGCAATAAAGATGAGTCTGGAAGTGTTTTTGCCAATAGTAATTATTTTGTTCAACAGCCTTTTGTAGATCTTTTCGAAGTAAGGATTGAGTGACATTTATTTAAATGAATAGGAGCAAGTGCATTTCTGGGGTGAATGAAGTATTGATTAGGGGAATTAACAGGTCTTCATCCAATCGAAACTGATATTTACAAGCTGCAGTTGAAAAGGGCAGTTGGAGACAGCAACTAACCTTCTGTGGTTAGAAAACAACCAGCACAAATTAAGGAGAGAAGAACTGTCCTAATAATGCAGTTGTATAAATCAATGTAGAACCACAGTCCTAAAATGAACATGAATTTCTATTATTTTCAGGTGAACCTTTAAAATTTGCAGGAAGTTTTTTATTTGTATAGAAATGCTAAAACCTTTTATTTTGCAGATGTCGATCTTGTTTTTATATGTAAATCTAGTCTGAGTAATTTGGGAGCTTGGAATGTACAGAGGACCATGTGCATGTTGGAGATAAACCAGGGGTACATCTCTCTGGCTGTGATATACCTGGCAAATCATCATCATCATCACCATCATCATCATCATCTTCAACAGCATTATAATCTGTTTGCAACCTGACAAACCAAGAAACACACATAGAAAATTGAGTTTATTTCTGTGGTTTTAAAGCTAAACAAATACACAAGCATTTTGTAGAAGAAACAGATAATTTATTTTTATAGCAAAACTAACAGCATCTGAAAGGTTGTATGTGCCATGCTGTTTGGTCCCTAATTATAACATGTTGCTAAAGATGCTGTGATGGGCGAAGTGTTGATGCTGAATCCATTTCCCACTAAGATCACTACCTGATCCTCTTGGGAAGACATGGGGATGTGGCTACAGGATCTTGGAATTCAACCTTGATGTTCCAGCCCTAGTTGCCACTTTCTCATTTACTGTTAAAATATAAAGGTAATTTATCACATTGACAGTGGGAGTATCTATAGTGAAAAGAGGAAGGAAAATTCTAGCAGGGCTACATACATGCTAATTCTTTGGATTTTGGCAGGATTTGCAAGATTAGATTAATATATTCAATAGTTGATAGTTGATAACTAAATAAACTTGATAGTTTATTTAGAAATAAGCTTTGTCAAAATCAATATACTTAGAAGTCAACCTTGACACCAAATTAATAAAAGCAAATCTTGTGGTAAGTGGCAAATAATTGTTGTCAGGGTGAAAAGTTATCTTAAAATCAATAATGCTAGGGGACAATGTTGGAAATATTATCCTAGAATTTGTGCTGGTGCTTACACTTCCCAAAGAGATAAGATGGATCATAAGAACCAAGACATTTAGTGAGGAAGAAGAAACTAAGTTTAGGCATCCCAAACTTAGTTTGGTCTGTTGGAGAAGACTCCTGAGGATATCATGGAAAGCCAAGAAAACAAACCAATGGATCATCAAACAAATCAACCCGGAGTTTTTGCTTGAGGCAGAAATGACCAGGATCAAATTATTCAACTTTGGACATATTATGTGAAGACCCAGCTCTCTGGAAAAGGCTGTAATATTGGAAAAGGTGGAAGGAAAAAGAAGAGGAGGACAATCAGCAACAAGGTGGATGAACTTAATTACGGTGGTGATGAGTGCACCGTTGGGAGACTGGAAAGAGCAGGTTAGGGATACATTGTCATGTAGAAAATCTATCTATGTGGTCACTAGGAGTCAAAAGCAACTTGATGGCTCATAATCAATCAATCAAAATTAAATGGTCTACAGAAGCTTGCAACTGTTGCATTCCAGTTAACTCTTCAGATGTAGCTGAATTCAAACAAACTTCGCTGGTATGAAAGACAGTTGTGTAGCCTTAACCTTATAACAGTGAATGGCAAATATGTAAGGTCTAATGCTTTATTTGTACAGAACTCTAATCCTATACTTTTCAGATTCTGGTTTAATAAAGAGTATGTTGCAGCTAAAACTAACTTTATAGATGGATATAGGGATTTAGGCAAACTAGTGAACCTCTCTACAGAGTGTGGATGTATCCTGAAAAAAGGATATAAGACCCTATTGAAAAGAAGTTGGAGGGGAGGCACAAAAAAACCTATTGAGAGAGGCTGGTAGAAGTTGTCAAAGAAAAAAAAAACTCTACTTCTTTTTGGCATCTTGTTGGCAACTCAGAAGTGTTTTGGAATGGGGTTTTTAATTTTGCTCAAGACATGGTATGAACACCTTTATTTAGTATCATCCCTAGTGACCTGGATCTTCTGCCCATATTTTCAGATCATCTCCCTGATTAGTTAGCTGTTACACCACTATCTCAGAGGTCTCCAAGTGCATAGCACAGTTGAAAAGTGGTAAAGCAGTTGGTGGGGATCCAGTTCTAGAGGAACTTTTGAAATCCAATTTAGACTGGTACACCCCTGACTTAGCCTTCTAATTTACCCATATTGATCAATCTTTGCAGCTATCTAGAGTTGTGCCAATCAGTAATAGTTCCAATTTTTAATTTTAAAGTAACAAGATTAGCTGGGCCAATTACCACCCACTTTACTAAGCATGACTATTAAACTGTATGTCAGTATTTTTTATTGTTAAAATAGCAGAGTACAAAAGGAAATAAGAGAAGGAGTAAGATGGATCAAAAGAATAACTATTAAATACACACACACACAGTATATACAGTATATATGTATGTATATTAAAAAGCATAGTGAGAACACTTTCTAGTAACACATCTTCCCCCTCCCTTCCATTTGTGCCCCAGCCACTAACCACAGTTTAAATCTTATTGCTTTACATTGTGCATTAATGATTCTTGTTGGTTTTTGTTTAAGTCCTAGAAATATATTCCAAATGTCTAAATCTGCTTTGCTGTGTAATATATTGTGTATAAGGGAGCCATTCCTACTTGAATTTGGTTAAGCTTCTATTATGGATATTTACTGTCAATTTTGCCTCTGCAGCATATTTTTCAATTTTGGCCTCTCAGTCTGATATTGTTGGCAAAGTTTCTCATTTCCAATGTTGTGCCAGGTTTGTTCTTGCTGTGGTAAACAAATATCTTAATAAATATCTTTATGATATTTTATTTATATTTTCTGAAATTATATCTAATAAAAATATCTGTCATTTCAGTTCAAATTTTATTTTTAGGATTTTTTAAATATTGTGAAGTACAGGGCCCAGAGTCTACTGGAGCTGTATGGCCAACACATTTTAATAATAATAATAATAACAATAATAATAATTCTTTCCAATACTTTTGAGGGTTTTTCATAACAACCACATGTAGTAAAATGTTCCTCCTTTGTTTTGGGATTTCCAACATTTGTTGCTGTGTGTTTTGTTTATATTGGCAATCACTGACAGTGCTATGAACTATCTGTAGAATATTTGTATCAATTGTCCCTTAAATTGTAGCTTGGAGTAAATTTTATTGATTTTTTCCATAACTCTTTCCATTGATCCACTATGATTACTTCCCTCAAAATTTGCATCAGTTTTATCATACAGTTTTTAATTTGTCCAGTCTCATATCATATTTTAATAGCAATATATGAAACATATTGATTGGCTAATGAAAATGAAGATGAAAATGATGCTGTTTAGGTGCTGGGTCAGTACCTGGAGGCTATAAGGGCTTGGATGGGGAGAAACAGGCTGCAACATAACCTAAGCAAGATGGAGTATTTGTGGTTTTTTGGATCCCCAGGTCAGGAGAGTTGACATCTTTAACTCTGGATGTGGTAACACTGCCCTGCACAGATCTGGTGCACAATTTGGGGGTCCTCTTGGACTCACAGCTCCTGCTGGAAGAGCAGGTGGCAGTCATGGCCAGGGGGACCTTTGCACAAATCCATCTTGTGCGCCAATTGCACCCATTCCTGGATGGGTCACCCATGCCTTACTTACCTCCCATTTGGATTACTGCAACATACTCAACATTGGGCTGCCCTTGAAGACCATCTGGAAGCTACAACTGGTCCAGAATGCAGCAGCATGCACAGTTTTGGGTGCCCTGTGGTTCACCCAAATAACAGCAGTCCAGCATGAGCTGTACTGGCTTCGTTGCTTTCCAGGTTCAATTCAAGATGCTGGTTATCACCTTTAAATCCCTACATGGTATAGGGCAAGGTTACTTGCAGGACCACCTCTCCCTGAGGGTATCTGCCCATCTTACTAGGTTAGACAGGTGGTTGTGCTCCAGGTCCCCTCCCTTAAATGCTGTCATCTGATGGGACCTCAGAGGTGCACCTTCTTGGTGGCCTCCCCAGCGCTTTGGAGCAGCCTCCCACCTGAGATCCAAGGGACCCCTACTCTTTTAGCCTTCCAGGTGGCTGTGAAGACCTGGCTCTTTCCCCTGGCTCTACTGGGCTAGGATGGGGGTTGAGCTGTGAGGATGATTGGTCTGGTGCCTGGGGAGAAGGATACTTTTGTTTTTAACTATATATTTTTATCGATTGTTGTGAGCTGCCTAGAATCATCATATGAGATAGGAAGCCATATAAGTCCTGTAAATAAAATAAATAAAATAAAGATGCTGGCCAAGGAATAAGCTGGCTTCCAAGCTGGATAGTCAACACTTGAGCAATGCATCATATTGCACCGTAGTACCATTTGGTGAAAGAATATTCCAACAGCCCAGGAGGAACACTTGATGCCATTTTATTGGTTTAAAAATGGCTTTTGATTCAGTCTCTGTCAGCCCATCAAGGTAGATCAGACTAGAAATCCAATGTCATGTAGATCAGTACTACTTTTATTGTAAAGCTATAGTAACAGAATCTTGCAAATTTGAATGTGCTCTCCCCACTCCCCTTTATCTTTGTGAGAACTATGGAAGGTCTTGTCTGAGATGTTTACTCAGATTACTTTCCTACCCCAGACTCAGTTCTTTTTTATCTGACTGTTGTCTTGGTAGTAGCATTTTCTCCTGTCCCCCAAGGCTGTTCCCTCTATCCTCTGAGGATCAGGTCACTAATATCACCACAAAAAGTAGCTAAATTCTGTTCTATTACAAGTGCATAGGAAGTATTAGCCTTAGGGTCATTTTTATGTTATTTAATATTATTTTATTTCTCTCTCTGTGTGTGTGTGTGTGTGTGTAAAACAAATACTTGTTAACTGTATTACACAACCACAGATGCATTTGATTCTCTTAATAAATAAATAATAAGGTACCTGAGTTTTGGGCTTTTGTGTAAATTGTTATAGGAGCAAATAGCCTGATCGTATGGAGATCAGGAATCAAGTCAGCAAAGTCTCATTTGAGCTTCTCTAGAGGTAGGGCTAGATTGCAAACATAGAGGAGAATTTGACATAAATTGAGGGACGTATAACAAAACTCATGAATTTGAAGTGGGTTGCTTCTAAGGTTTTTATATCATTGTATTCATAGTACTGTGCTTAGCCCTGAATAATTTTACAGCAATTGGGCAAAATTATTGCCACTATAGCTAGTGAACAAAAGTATTGTCTTTGGGGTTCAGATTAGACAAAGATGACTGGGAGAAAACTCTTAGATATTGAAGTCCTCGCTTTGTTTGGTATTAATTCAATTTATTTTCCAATTGTGAAAGCAGTTAATGTACTTCTTAATGAATACAGCAACTTTTGTTCTGGAATAATTGAGGACCATCTTTTCTGTCCTGTAGAAACCTGCAAGGACTTGCAAGCTCTGCCTGAGCCCCACCTGTGTCAAGAATAAGATAAATGCATCTATGGCATAGAGGAGGAAGAATATTTGCAGGCACCAGTGGGTGAAACTTGCTTTTAGCCTGAGCTTGAGCTATGAAATTAATATAAAAGTTAAAGAGGAGAACAAATATGCTTCCTTGTTTAATTCCTTTTAAAATAGGTACTGAAGCAGAAGGGCCTCTTAAAGATCCAAACCACTGTCCTGCATATGCATGTTTTTATGCAGTATCAAAATTAATTCATGGAAATGGCAATCTGTAGGAGTAGTGTCATTCTGTAATAGTTCTCATCTTCAGACAGGATAATAAAACTGATCTCTCCAATTTTCAGCAAATTAGTATGACATCACACCTTCAGCAACTGAAAGGAGTGGTAAATATAAGTAAATAAGGAGATCAGCACCAGAGCTCAACAGTCAAAATTCAGTTTTAAAAGTTCTATGGAGAACAACTCTCCTCCCTCCCTCATAGCGTATCTATTCCTTAAATAAGCAGTAAATATGGAGGTCTCACATATGGAACAGAAGACCAATTAGGTAGGAAGTTTACAGCTAGGTGCAAAGGACCGGCCTCACCAGAAGCTGTGCTAAATATAGAGTAAAATACTCAATCTCTGTCTAAGGAGGAATTAGCTTTCCAGCTTCTGAATGTATTTTTGGAGATGAGTGGGCTGGAAGTCTCCAAAATGTGGAATTTTTTTTTCTTTAACTGATGCACTAACCTTATCCAGTTAAGTATTTGGGCTTTTGGGTTTTTTTCTTTTCATAAGGCCTTTCTTCAGAGCACATATTATTTCCTGTAGTGGTATCTAATATTTGAATCTAAAGCAAGCAAAGTACCATGGCAATTCTTGCTGTACCTTGCTTATTTCCCTTAGTTTGTATAGTAGCCACACAGGCTTAAGGGAATATGTGTTTGAGTTCAGGAAGCATTAAAGAACTGAGAACATTATGACCCATGGCTGCTGCATCTCCACAATGCCTCAAGTTGTTTTCCTGCTGAAAACAACTTGAGCTATGGTGAAAGCCTGAAAAAGGCTTGGCTCCTTTAAAGAGTTGCCAGCAGGTACATTGAGTCTGCACCAGTTCCAAAGCACTATTGCCTACTTTAGATCCAAATTTATCTCTAGTTCCGTGCAAGTAGTATGCTTAGTATTTCCGAAAGCCCTGCATGCATCAATTGCTTTAACCTTGGGTCTAGCACATTCTTTATGAAGCTGGACTTTTAAGTTAGACTTAGAGCCAGTGTTTGTAGGTGTAACTTTATTCTTTAGGAATTTCTGGATGATATCAATAATTTGTTGTAATACATTTAGTGCTTCTCACTTGCCTTTTTGAATAAGACCAAGTAAAACCTGGAAACAGAAGTGCATATATAAGGTTGTTTCTTGAAGATGAGGCCAGTATCACAGACTGTCTTGTCAGCCACAGTCATATGTAGTAGCATTCAGGGTTCCTCGACCCTGGCAACTTTAAGATGCATAGACTTCAACTCCCAGAATTCCCCAGCCAGGGAATTCCAGGAATTGAAGTCCACGCACCTTAAAGTTGCCAAGGTTGAGGAACCCTGGTGGCATTAATATAAAGAAGGCGGGGGAGGTGGTCACCTTGGGACCTGTAGGCATAGGGAATATGAAAAATGGTAGATCTGGCCTTGGGAAGGGGAAGGAAACAACCAAAATGTTAAGGAAGGACAAATGGCAACTCACTCCTGAGAAAGTAGAAAGTAAAAGAAACTCAAAATAACCTTGTCTTGATTTTGTTTGGTATAAGATAGGGCAGAGAGAAACTTGGTCTGTTCATAAGTCCTTTATAGAACATTACTTTATCCTTGTTTCTCAATATCAGGGTCTTAACCCCAAATTAATTAATTCCAAAAGTTACAGGTAAACACAAAACTTTGGCTTTAGCCATTAATTCCTGTACTGAATACCTCTATGGATCTCAGCACTGAAGCTATTAGTGCTTCAGACAGATTTTGAAGTGCAATTGTGTACCAATGATGAACATGTAATTGCTAAAATGTATAAACTTTTGTTGAAATTTGAAATGGAACAAGAACAGGTTAAAGAATGTATGATAAAGTGGGCTAAGAATTTTGGTTATAATATAAAGATGGATCAATGGAAAAATATGTGTCAGCCTTCTCAGGTATACCAGACCGGAAACATGGCCAGATGAACTAATTCTACTTTGTTGTAAGGCTACATTAACAAAATCTTGCAAGTCTGAAAGTACAAATGTCCCACCATCTCCTTCACAGTCCAAAAAGCTAGGAAGGGTCCCTTCTGAGCCTCTTGCTCCAGCCATATTCCTGCCATGGGTTATGCCCTCTCTTATCTGACCATTCCCTAGCCAGCATCTCTTTGCCCCATTTCCCAAGGTCTTTCCCACATGACATTACAATATGTGGTCAAAAGGGTTGAAAGTGACATTATGATATGATCTTAAAGATAATTTTTATAAAATGATGTATCTTTGGTACATGATGCCAGAAAAATTATCTAGAATGTATAAAGGCATTCCAAATGCATGTTGGAAATGTGAACAATATGAAGGGACATTTTATCATGCTTGGTGGATGTGTAAAAAAGCTAGAAAATTTTGGATTCAATTATATACATTGATACAGAGGATTTTAAATATTTATATTCAATTGAAGCCAGAACTTTTCCTTTTAAAATTGATGGATATACAGTTAGAAAAGCATCATGGAAGATTATTTCAATATATGATTACTGTGGCAAGATTACTATATGCACAAAGATGGAAAGATTCAGTGTTACCCACCATGGAGGAATGGTTGGTGAAATTGACAGAACTTGCTGAGATAGGCAGACTGACTTATTTGATTAGAAAAAGGTCATTATCAACATTCATCAATGACTGGAAACCCGTTATGGACTTTTTGCGTAAAAAAGAAAATGATTTTGTGACTTACATTTTTGATAATTAGAAAGGTTATAGAAAGAAGGGATTTATGATGTAATCTTAGAGCAGGGTTTCTCAACCAGGGTTCTGTGGAACCCTAGGGTTCTATGAGAGGTCAATAAGGGTTCTCTGGGAGATCACAATTTCTTTAAAAAATTATTTCAAATTTGGGCAACTTCACATTAAAGAGTAAGTTTCATTCTTTATTTTTAGTTTAAGAACACTGTTAATGCATACAGTATATACAGGCCTACATATGAAACTAATATAATAATTTTGTAACTTCTGGCTTATATTTGAGCCTGAATGGGCGGGGGTTCCCCAAGACCTGAAAAATATTTCCTCCAGGGTCAAAAAGTTGAGAAAGGCTGTCTTAGAGAGAGGTTTGATTAGAATTATATGTGTAACTGCGGAGAGGAAGATCAGAAGCTACTCCTTTATATATATTTTTTCATGTTTTCTCTTCTCTTCTCTTCTTTTTCTTTTTTTCTATCTCCTATTTTCTGTGTCTCTTATTTTCCTGTCTTTTCCTTTTTGCTTTTTCACATTTACTATGTGACAATGGCCATCAACCTAAAGTAATGTAGTCTCGAAATCATTGACATAGATTTTAAATAGTGTAGGGGCCAGAATACAACCTTGTCTCACACCCTTATTCATTGTTATATTGCCTATAAGGAAACCTTATTTATTTATTTATTTATTAACTTTATGCCACCGACCTTCTCCCTCTGTTGTATCTAATTTGCATTATACTATATTGATATAGTGCCTGTATTAAATACGTGAGACGCCTATCAGGGACCAAATTCTCTAATTTAGCGCAGAATTTGGTTCTATTAACAGAATCAAAAGCAACCTTAAAATCTATAAAAGCAGAAAATAATTTGCCTTTCAGGAAAATAGAATATTTTCCTGCTAGGTAGGCTAATATAAAACACTGATGAATTGTTGATCTGCCTTTTCTAAAAGCAGACATTATTGCTGATGCATGCTGGATAATTGAGAAAGCCAAAGGATACCAGAAAGAAGTCAACTATGTGCCTCATTGATTATAGAAAGGCCTTTGATTGCGTCAACCACATCAAACTGTGGAATCTGCTCAGAAAAATGGGGATCCCAGAATATCTCATTGTCCTCATGAGAAACTTATACAGTATACAGGTCAGGAAGCCATGGTACAGGCAGAACATGGTGAAACACATTGGCTCCAGGTTGGCAAAGGAATGTGACAAGGCTGTATATTCTCCCCTTATTTATTCAACCTGTATGCTGAATATATATTAAGGGAAGCTGGACTGGAAGAACATGAGTGTGGTTTTAAAACTGGAGGAAGAAATATCAATAATCTGTTGTCAGGGCAGCCATGCTCAGAATAAGACTCAGACTCACTTAGAAGGTCTAAGGATTTCTGATTTTATTTGTTTCTTTGTCAGGGTTGTCAGCTGTCTGTAATGGAGGAGTATCATGTAAGAATGATCTGGTGAATGAAAATAGGTGTCTAAACACAGAATTACAGTACTGGAGGGTGGGTCTTGTTTCACCTCTGAGTATCTGGCAAAATGTAAAAGTAGGTGGTATCAATAAAGGACTGTGTCTTGCTGATGTGGCTAGTCCTGAGCTTTTATCTCATTTGGAGATGTAGTCAAGACTTAAATGGCAGACTAGAGATGAATAGCAGAAACAGTGGGGGTTGCAACATACTGGGAGGAAAACATATTCCTTTTGTCCTGATATGAATGATTTTCAGGATCCTAATTCTCAGGGCCATGTGAAACAAATTAGTCTTTTCAGAGTCCAGTCAGGTTGTTATGCATTAGGAAGGAATTTCCTTGGAATTAGAAGGGATGCAACAAAACTATGTGAGGTTTGTAGAGTAGAAGAAATAGTTGATCATGTCCTTTGAGAGTGTTTGCTAGAATATCAGTGGGTGGAGTAAGGGAGCAAATTACAAAAGCAGAGTTCTTCTGACATGCCACAAACCCTGCCCCTTTGGTATGTGTATTATGATAATGCATGCATGTGCAAGTAGAACGTGTATGTGTATGTGTAAGGTGACATTGCATGCATAAAACGGATGGAGCTTGCATTGTCATTTTGGTGAAAGCATTGGATTCTGCAGATAAACATACTGTTTATGTTATAATAATGACAGATGTCTACCATTGCAGAGACACTCTAACTTCAGAATTTAAGCTACAAGTAGTTCCCAGTTAATGACAGTAATTGGGAGTGGAATTTCCATTGCTAAACAATGCACTCATAAAGTGCAATGTCATGTGACTGCATCACTTAAGAACAGCAATTCCAGCAGTCCCATTGCTGTCGTTGAGCGAATCCTATCTGATTGTTAGGCAAGGACCCACCCTGATCCAAGCCATTCCCGGCTTGGCCCCTCCCAGCCCCGAGACTTGCTAAGGTAAGGGACTGCCTCCTCCCCAAGTCCTCTCACCCGCCTATCTCCTCCCATCTCTGCCCTTTTGGGCACCCTGCGCAGTGGAATTCCTTAGCAGTGCTGGTGCCAGTGGTGCTGGGGCTGAAGTACAGGCCCGGGGCCTTCAACAATCTTAGCCTACCGCCACCGTTTCCAGGCCTCTACTTTAGCGTCAGTGCTGCCAGCACTGCCATCATTCCTGAGGAATGCTACCTCAAGTCCCGCACTGTGGCCAGCTGCCCCAAGGCCATGGTGCAAAGCCCCAGCCAACCCAGCCCCAGACCTGTGGCATGAAGCTGCAGCCACCCCAGCCACCCTTTCCACCCTGCGCTCCTCTAGTCCTGGCACCCCCAGCTGACCTTTGCCATCTTCTTCCTCCTGCTGCTGCTGAGCCATACTTAGCCAGCTTCTTCCTGAGGCCATGTGTGCCCTTCTGAAGCCTCGTGAGAAGGCCATGAGCAAATCTGAGGAGGGTGTGCATGGCCAGCAGCTGCTTTGCAAAGGGCCAGGCCAGGCACACATTGTAAGCTGTGGGAGGATGAAGATGGTGGAGGTCAACTGGGGGTGGCAGGGGTGGTGGACTCTGCAGGGCAGCAGAGTGCAGAGTGAGGGGGGGTGGCAGGAGTGGCAGAGCACAGGACAGAGATGTGGGGAGAGGCAGGTGGGGAGAGTTGAAGCACCCATGTGGTTGTAAATGCGGGTGGGCTGTCAAGCACCCAAATTTTGATCACGTGACCCCAGGAGTGCTGCAATGGCCCTAAATTTGGGAACCAGGCATAAGTACCATTCCTTCTGTGCTGTCGTAACTTCTAATGGTTGCTGAACGAATGGTCATTAAGTGAGGACTACTTGTACGTCTTTTAGAGTGATTCTTAGTAACAGAGTGATTTGAAAAACTGCAGCTCCTGTGGATATTTTTCTGGATCTGAAAAGTTTTCAGCTAACAACCATTTGCTCAGGAACTGTTATTATATCTATATTCTTCCCTTGTCAAAACTAGAAATGAGAATAGGGCTCACACTATGAAAAAAATCATATACAGGTTTTATGTATGCCTGTATGCCACAGGCTCTTCTGTATGCCTGTGTATGGAGAGGGAAATTACATGGAAGCTAATAGTAAAAGAAAATCAGTGGTCCTAAGATTTCTGCAGATGTGTCTCTGTTTTCCATACCATTAAGTTTTTCCTAATGTTATGCATCCATTTATAGGATAACATCTGGCTCCATGACTGACAATTCCCAACATAGTTGAAACTGGTAACATGGTGCCTTCTAGTGGTCAAAGTAACTGAAAATACCACACAGGATACACACCATGTAAAAACAAAGAAATTTCCCCTCCTCCAAGAAGAGGGGTAGAAGTCATGTACAAGGTATGACATAATGTAACATTGCATAATGTAAGCTCTCTGAATGCTTAAGGGAAGGGGAACTGTGTATACCATTTTGCTAGCCTTTTTAGAAAGAACGATTTCCTAAATATTCTTTAATAGGCCTGTGCAGATTGCCAGGGAAATGCTTTAAGGGCATTGCTTCAATGACAGTGGCTTTTCCCCATTTGCTGAGCATGCACAGAAGCATCCTTTATACACCTGAAGTGATGCAGCCACTCTACAATTAGAAATTAGATACTGCTTCATTTTGTGATTTTGCTTGTGAGAGATGATTTGTTTGAATCTTCAACAAAATGAAGTACCCTTTCTGCACAGTCCTACTCTCAAACCAGTTCTGGGTTGAAGGTTTGTTTGGAGTCCTGCACTTAGTTAAAATCTCAAATCAGCAGCAAGCTACTAGCAGCATACTAATTAAATCTATACGTATGTAGCAATATCATGTTATACTTAAGAACTGAGCATAAAATCACGGCTACACAAAATCTGAATGGTTATGTGAAAAAGCAGACACAAAGGATGCATTCTGCAAATTCCTTTTGAACTTTGATGAATAATAATCAAAGCATGTTCTTTCTTTTATGCAGAATTACACATCAAATATTGATAAATCATTCCTCTAAGCAAATGCATCCAGTTGTACAGTAAACAGTTGAAGGTGATGCACTCAAATGATTACAGCATCATTTGGTGAAATCACTAGTCTGCATTTGATACACTTGAGTATTATATTAATTATGGAGTTATTCCATCACAATCAATAACAGTAGGGAGAAATGGGATTGATTTAAAGTTGGTTCTTAAAATTCAACAACCTTCTCAAGCCAAATCCTACAATCAAAGAAAAGGTGACAGCTTATAGACATCATACAAATCTTTGAGTGCTGTTGAATACAAATTTGAATACAAATATACAAATTTTCTTGAATATAAATATACAAATAAAAATACACATTTTTATTGTAAACCGCCCAGAGTCCCCCCTTTTGGGGAGAGATGGGCAGTAATAGAAATTTGAATAATAAATAAATAATACATAAATAGTATTCACTGAGTTTGGTGATTCTCTTGCAGATGTTTCATTATCAGGCATCAGTTCATGATCAGTTCGAGTATCAGCTTGGGAGAACTGTCTCCCTAGATTTTGGACCACAGTTGACAGTAGACAGATCCAAGCTCAAATTACCATCCTGGATATTATATGGGACCAAACTACAGGGCTTACAAATTATTGATCAGCTAAATAATTTGCAAAATAGAATATTGAATGTTATATTAGGTATTCATAAATGCATGCCATCTATTTATTGGGGGATGAAAACTGGGACTTGTCCATTGTTTATGACAGCATATCAACAAACGTTTGACTACTAACTAAAACTGATGCAGATGCTTGAAGATAGGCTACCTAAATTAAGCTTGTACAGGACAATTTATGTCAATTGAGGAAATAATTTTTGGTCGGCACAGTTATCAAGCGTACTTTGAAATTTGGTTTATCTCCCATAACCAACAAGTGTGGACAAAGATAGAATACAGACATAAAATCAGATTTGTCTTTACAGACTGATCTGTCCTCCTTTGACTGAGATAAAATATATTTAAAGCTAAGACTATCTTTATCAGGTAGCTGAGGCATAGTTAAATATATCTATGAAAAGTATATGCACTGGCTAAATTTCACTTGAAGCATATGCTATGTTATAGGGAGATACTCAAAAATTCCTTATCACTCATTTTTTGTTGTTGTAATACTAATTAGATTTTCAGCATTATCTGATCAAAAGATCAGAGATATATTTTCATGACAATCTGAAGCCTAGTATAAATTGGCTCCAGAAAGTTTGCTGGTTTTTAAGAATTAAGATCCTAGAATTATTAAGAGAGTGGTTCAAGGATGTTCCCAGAGTGGGGAGGCAAAAAAGTAAGGATGGCAGCCACAACCATGTATCACCAAAAAGTGTTCAATCACATGGTTGTGGCCACCATTTTGATTTTTTTTTTATCTGTTCCCTATGGACAAAAGTACCCTGAAGGGGGTACTTTTCTTTTTGTCTTCTCTCAGTTTTGTCCTAAGACTTAGTTTACTTTAATAAATATTTAATAAATGAATGAATAAATAAATGTTTTGTTTTATATATTATTGTATACTATTCATTGTCCTATATGTATAAAGATGAAAATATTCTGTTTTTGTAAAGGCTTATGGTTAAACAGATACATTTCTTTGCTTGCTTGCACATTAAAATGCACTTTTAAATTTATTTATTTATTTATTTATGTCAGTGGCCGTGGGAAAGCAACTTGTATATTGGAATTATTGATATGTGAATACCTGATGAAAAGAGACAGATTCCTCTGTGGAAAAACATTCTGTGTAATTACTTCTACAGTCCAAAGCAAAACTTTAAAAAACTGGCTGCTTCAGAGTATCTGTTAGAAAAAAGACTGTGTAAGAAAGAACAAAAGATTTAAGATTTAAAAAAAAAAATTGCAACAGTATGAAGTGGGAAATTCCATGAAAATGGCTTGCAAATAGAAATCTCACTGGGAAACATTTAGGACAGGTAGCTTCATTTCAGGACGGGTGCACATAATATCTAAGATATATACGAAAAGTACTTGTGCAATAACAAATGTAACTTCAGCTACACAAAAGTTGATCATGATCTGCCAAAATGAAAACAACACTGTGTTATACTGTAATAATGGAAAAAGTACGCAAAGTAAAATGGAGAACGATGGAATATTATTAGATGGGAAATAAATATATATTCTTCCATGACATATTTTAATTCTGGTGCAAAATCATGATCTAATAACCGTGTTCAGTGTTTCACAATATCAATGCTATGACATATAAGTTGTGTTTTACATTATCAGTGCTATAACATATAAGAAAATAAATTATTTTAATATTTTATAAATCATGCTGCTTACACAGTATTTTCTTTTCCTCTTATGTATATGAAAGGTTTTTTTCATTAGAAGGTTTAATGTTCTTGCTCAGAAGAAAATCCTTTTCTTATCTTTCAATCTGCCTATGTTTTAAATTTGGATTTTTTTTCATTTCCAGAACTACGTAAACCTTGTTAAATACTTGAGCAAACTTTCATTTTTCTATGCATCTAATATATTTTTACCACTAGAGCAGATATACTGTTAACATCACCTGCATTATTCAAAATAAGTTTAACTTGAGTGAAGTTCAAATATATTCTCAAAGAAACAGTGTATCATCACCGATCTAATTTTCAGATTTTGAAAATAGTATATTTAAAGAATGAATAAATTTTTCAATACAAGTAGTAGAATTCAAATTAATGAAAAAACTATAAAGAAATTACCCACAGCTTTTCAAAATGAGCAGTGCCAACTTTGTTCCTTGGATGTATTAAAATAAATAATCTTCCAAATTATGCCCAGAAAGAATTAGTGGGAAGGCACTGTCTATGTGCTTATTAGCATTAAATACATCGTCTTCGTGCTTATTAGCAACTTAGAGAACATTGCACATATACTTGGATCTATTTTAGGATTCAACATGGAATGTGAATAAAAATGCACTGGTTAAATTAGTTGGGAAAAATGTAGCATTTCTCAGGAATTCAGTCATAATTGGAACTGCTTGGCTAGAATTATGAATTAGTGTGGGCAGTTCCAAGGAACAGACTGCATGCAAATGCCCTAGCCTTATTTTCTTTCTGTATACTAGAAGATTAACAATGTTACTTGCTTAGTCTCTGAGAGAAAAAATAGATTGTTACCTTTTTGTAGGCTATCATGAGAGGTAGAATCCCAAAATGAAAGACCAAGGGGAGGAAGGAAGGGGCTTAATTTGGATTTCCTCTTGTCCTTTTTAATGGAGGTTTTGTGCTATCTACATATCTATATATCTATATGCAATATAAATAATCTGAGCACCAGTGGCTCAAGCTGACCTTGTCTTGAGTTGGCTTCTCTGTTCCAGGAACAAAAGGGACCATACCAATTGGAGGTATGTGTAAATCAGATAAGATCCAATTTGTATTGGTGATTCCATTTGAAACACAAATTTGATTCAATTAGAATTTTCTATTCAATGTGAAAAGTCAGTTCAATTCAATTTAAATGGTTTCATTTACTTGAAATTTTGATTCACAAATGCACTTGTGCAAAAGTTTATTGAATCAAAGTGATTTTCAGGGACTTGAGTTTGTGATCTGATTTAAAGAAGAGGTTCAATCAAAGTACTTTTAGATAGAATGTATTTCCCCACTAGCAACTTACACCACCTTCTAGAGAGATACAACCATTGCTGTGACAAAATAATAGTAATGGGAACAAGCTTTCTATCAGTTCAGTAATGGTTGGGTGGTGCTCTGGGTCAATAGTGGAAAAATAGCTAGCTTCAAATGGAAACTTCACACAGTCCAGATAGATAGACAGATTTATTAGTAACATTTATGAGGCTGCCCAATTTATGATTAAGGGTAGCATATCCTTTTGTAAAAAACAAAAATAATTCCATTTGAACTAAAATACCTAGTTAGAACAAGGTGATATGAATTGTTTCTGCTGTGGGAAATTGTGGTGGTGTTTTTGCTTGTGAAATGTGGAATTAAGTCATTCACCTGTTCAACACTGAAATTTGTTTTGTTTCTTTTCTGACATAGTTTGAAGGGAGAAAATAGTGCCCCCTGTAGTATCTGCAGCCCAGGGCAAAAACCTGTTTCATTTTATATCTAATATTTTGCTGAAGGCATCTGCATAATCAACGTCAATAACGTAAGGAACAAACCTACATTATAACAAGCATCCAAGCATTCAACTTCATAACCATAAGGGTTACGGTTCACTCAGCATGCTAAGCCATGGTTTATTCAACCATGGATTGTTGAATAAGCTCTGGTGGCTGAGTCCACAAATCATATGCCCAGCTACCATATTTGCAAACTGCGTTCATAGGTATTCTAAAATGAATCCAATCAAACATTATGGGTTACTGCATTGTGTAAACTCAGTCAGTGTGGGGTTAGGATAGACCAGTAGAGAAGACGCTCTTTCTATGAGCTGCTTGAATTTACGACTGTGCAACCACTAATGGGAACTGAAATCCAGTGCATCAGGGGACGGAACTAGATTCTAGAAGTAGTATTGTCTCTGAGTACAATTCAGGTACGTACAATATCTCTGTGAGAAAAGGAAACCAATCTCAGCGGCAGCACATATTTGAGGAAACTTGATGCAAGGTTATGTGAATACTGTTTAGGAATAAGAACATATCATTTATATGTAAGAAATATCAATGATGTTTTGATTACATGTACAGTAGCTGCTGCAAAATCAGCATTTGATTTCTTACCCTTTTAATGAAAGTATTGTTGGTATTTTCATTTTTTAGCTACAGAACAGATGCTCAATGATACTGACATCATGAATGGTTCTGTTGCTCCTTTAATGATGAGGTTCTGAAGATGAATACTTTCATTTTAAAATCTTCTGAAAATTCTGCTCTTTAATTACTGAGTGCAGCTGATATGTCTGAAAACATTTTTTTCCTGGATGGTTTTTATAACATTGAACAGAATTAATTTTACAATAGGTGGCTTATATGGATGTGTTGACAAGATTTTGCTTGTCTTTTCATAACCATGCAATAAAACAAAACAAAACAAAACAAACAAAAGACTCTGCCTTCTTTGGCATTCATAAATTAGTTTTTGTTGTTGGCTGTAGATTTACTCTGGATATGCAAACCATCACATAGTTTATTTAAATTACTTTCAGTTCTAAATTCTAAGCCAATCTCTTAGTTGTTCCAAATATCAGTAGGAGAAGTTGATGACAGACGATTAGCAAATTTGTACAAAATATCCTTTATATTACTTTCTTTCTGATATCAGTATTTTCATCATCATGAGATTTATGTAACACATGTTTTATACTACATTCTGTAAATGCACATTTACCTTTTTTTCTTAGGCCTGCTGCTACATAGAGAAAAGTCAGGTAGGCACACAATGCAAATAGCACGCAGCAATGTTACAAAAAAACCTGCAGGCAGTTATTGAAGAAATATTCTAATAATTACCATATATATAAGTGAATTAAACTGTGAACTCTTAAGAGGAACGTTGGTAATTTATCAGCTTGGACTGATTATAGTAGCCCATTTCTGAAGCTTTCTCTACATTCACTCTGATGCTGATCTCCTTCTAGGCTTCTGCCCAGCCATCGGATTCAAAGGGATTATTTTGCCTTCAGTCTTTCAAAGTTACAGCTTTCTTTTACAGTGTCACCTCTATTTGGAATTTCTGAGAACTGTATAAAATTTACAATCAATCCACTTTTTTTTTTAGTCAAAATTAATCTTTCACTAAGCTGCCTTCTCTTTGGCATATCTTTGCTTAATTTAGCTTTGTATTTTCCTGTTTCCCATTCCACGCTTTTAATGTCACTGCATCTGGCATTATGTTGTGATTCTCTTCATGGCGCAAAGTCCTTTATCTTGATGTTATGCTTCTGTACGTGGCTATTCACTGTCATCACTTTGGAAAGTAGCAAATGCTTTGTGATCTTTCTTTTGTATTGTTTAAACTATCTGTGGAGCTGTAAAAGTAGAACTGATCACTGTAAATAGTTTTTTTTTTTGCTCTGGAGAAGTTTACACAATTATGCTGGTTCGATGGACATAAATACTTTATATCACCACAAGAAGCTTTGCTCAGAACATGACCCTCAAGAGACTCATTACCAAATGTAGTGGTGCTCACACTAAATACTCTTCTTCCTTCTAAGAATGTTTGTTGCTGTTGTCTATTGCTTTGTTCCATAAACTGTCCTTTTCTGTTTTCCTCCATGGCTCAGACAGAGCTTTAGCTACTAAATTGCTACTGTAATAAGATATTCAAGCCTGTGTCATACTGAGCAGCAAGTATCTAGAGATTAAACTGTGAAAGATGCAAAATGAAACAAACACTGGACTGAGCCGGAAAGGGAGCGCTAAGCAACAGTAGATGGGATCATCTGAAGAACATACAAAGAACAAAAACTCCACAAAATGCTGGATGCTTGTGTAAACCCAAGGAAGTAGATCCCCTGTGAATATGGTTGGAATGGGTTCCTGCAAGAGAAAAAAGAGATATTTCCCACCTATTTATACATATTGAAGGGCCAAGAGATACATGCAACTTTGTGTGACAAAGCCCTATTTAAAATAGAAATAAAATACAACAATAATGTTGGGAACATTTAATACAATTTTTATATTAAACAAAATTCAGAGTCATATTTCAGAAAGTGGCCAAATAAATGGTACTGAGAGACTGAAGCTCATCAGTAAATAAGAAGAATAAATGTTAGAAGCTGCCTTATTCTGCCTGGGTCCACACACATGCTGAGCAATAGTCTGTTGATTAAGCCTCAAAGGTTGTATTTGTACACAATACTAAACAAGTGAACAAACAAATTAGTGGGGGCCAATGTCAAAACATACATTCATCATACATCATGAATCATACAACATAAATCCCATAATTCAGGAAAAGCTGTGGTTTGGGTTGTGACTCATGCTTGGTCATTTTTTTGGTCATTGTGGTTTTTTCTAGATGCCTGTGAAATAAACCACAAAAATCAGTACAAAATCTGAACTCAAGAACAGTTAAATCATTGTCCATCTAACATATTTATCTGGGATTTCAGGCAGGGACTTTGGCTTTTTGGACCAGAATCTACTTTTAGTTCCACTCAGTTATCGGATCCATTTTTTCCCTTCAGCCTTTCTGCTTCTCCTTCCCTTCCTTCTACCTTTTCTTTTTCTCCATTCCATGTTCTCCATATTTTGCTTTTTTAAAATGGTCTCTGCTTTCCTTATTTTTTTTAAATAAAGCAATACCAAAATGCTATTTAAGAAATAAAAAGAGCAGTCTGTTAAAGAATCTCATTTAGAATATTCTGTGTATCTAATGTTATGTGATAAGGGATACAGTATTTTTAAATCAGATTTCTTAAGGTCAGTAAAATGTCACCGTTTTGACAATCAACACTGATCACATAAACCTCTTGTGTCCAGATGGCTGGCTGTTTACTGGCAAGGCAGTGCTGATAAATTCTCCAATTAGATAGACATTAATATTACATTGCTTGAGAATCCAAACACAGTCTGACCTCATGGAGTGAGTGAAATCTTGCTTCATCTCCTGCGTTTGTTCACCAAATATTACCATGCTTCTATAGTAGAATCATCCTTTTAGTGTGATAAGCATAACTAATTACAGTAATATTGAGGGACAAAATAAGAATAATAAGATAACCCTTCTCAAGAGATTCTACTACATTGTTGAAAGCTTATCATTCTCCAGATTCCATGCGGAATGTGTGATTTCCTCTAAAGCTGAGTAGGCACCCTCTTTTTCCTTCAGGACTTCATTTCCTTGGAGATAATCCAACTGAAGACCACATGTGAGCCAGAAATTAGCCAAAAGAGGTTATTAGTTGTATCTCTTTGGGGCATTCTTCCCCCTCCCCTTTGTGTCATTTCGTTTTATATTACCCTGTTCCTCCCCCCCCACAACCCAGTCTCCATACTGAAGGCTGCAAGAAAGGGACAGATCACTTCTGCTGTGGTGTGAATGTGTTGCTTGCAGACAGCTGCATGACACTCTACCAAGACAGTGGGTTAGCCAAGGACTGCAGCTGACCTATTATTACAAAAAACTCTATTGCAGTCAACAGGTTCAGTCCCAAAATATGTATTGCATCATTAAGCTACCAAATTCTATCAAGTGTGTTAAAACATTTGCCTATAATTTAAAGCATTCAAAAAAGGGGAAAATGGTTCAGAACAAATTGTGATAATTTGTATTTTAATGTTTCAGCTAGATGATACCAATTTTATTACATAATCTGTCTACTCCTTAGAAATAATGTTGTTTGCAAATGTCATTATCTCCAATTTGAAGTTTCCTTTGAAAATGCAGACATTAGCCTAGCCAACTACATACAGCATAAGGTGTTTGAAATGCTATAACAAAATAGTTTACAAAGAAATCAGGCCCAGATACACTATAGCTTCAAGCTTAATAAATTAACACTAATCTTAATTATGTATTTTATAGTTGCACTTAAGGTCCATTGAAATCTATAGGCCCCCCCTTTTCAAACTGATTTCAAGAGGATTTCAATATGGCTATAACTAAGTCTGGGTCCCACCGTTGTTCAGTCCTCTCTAACTGTAACAGCTATTTTTTAAAGGTGAAAGGAAATATTAGGGTTTAGATAGAAACACTATTTATTTCCTTTCTTTTTACAATTAAAGGTATTCTGAAAATGTTAGCACATTAGAACGTTGCCTTTAATGAAGACAAAGCAATTTAATAAACCTAGCTTGATACCTAAAGAGTAATACTGTAAAATTGTATACATAGCAAGTTACAGCACAATTTTAAAAATGTAAATTCAATACAAAACCTACTGAGTTCAGTGGAACCTGCTTCGAGACTGATGTATACAGAATTATTTAGGAGCAAATCCTTTTGAGTTTAATGATACTTTCTCCCAGAGATGTGTGTGTACCTTCACAGCAATCATAAATATTTTGAGGTTAGTTGTGTTTTATTTTTCCCTTCCAGTAATTTTGAGAAGTGAATGGAGGAAATACAACAGAAAAGAGAGGGGTTTTAGATCCAACAAATCTCAAATTCTGCTCCAATCCCAGATTGTTGTTTTGTAGCCTACTGCTGCCCAGAACTTCACCAAGAGTAGAAGGCTTCTATCCCCTCTTAACCCACTGAAGCTCTTATACATATACACAACTTAAGACACATACCCCTGCAAACAAAACACATGAGTTTTCCAAGTTGTTAGGTAGCTTATTTTGTCCCTTCTTAGGTAATTTTTTTGGCAGCCCATTTATTTTGACTCCAGGGCTGCAGTGGATAGGGCCATGATACAAGTTAAATCATGATGAGGGATCAGGGCCCTTAACAGATCTTTTGGAGTATTATGATTTTGAAAAACTGTTTAAGCCCATACAAAAGCATATACTTTTCTTCTTTAGTGCATTTTGGTAGTTCATAGAAAATATTGACATGATATCTAGACACTCATGGACAAAGTGCTTACCATCAGATAGACGTAGTTATATTGCTAAATTCTAAGCAAACCTGTCAGTTGTGTTTTCCAATTGATTATTTGATGTAGATGATGTAAATAGGAGGATATTTGAATTGTACAGTGAAAAACATGTTTCCAAGAATGTCTTCTCCAGATGTAATTTTGTCAAAAAGAGAGGACATGAAAATAGCATTACCATCACTATCATAGTAACAGAGACCTTCCCTTCCCAGGAATACAATTTCTGTTATTTTTAGTTTGAGGTATAGTCCAATTATACTTTTACTTGACATATCCTATCACTTATCTAAGATTCAGAAGACTAATTGCTAAAACTTGTTATGTAAAGATCTCAGCACTTAGTGAGTAACTGCTGATCAAGTCAATATATCCCAGGACTGGGACAGCTCAGTGAATTCTTATAATGTATACCTAAACAGAAAACTGGAATATGACTATAATTAGTCTTACACAGGAAAAAATATGACTTTGAGGAAGACATGTGGTTAACCATTTGTAAGGTTTTGAAGGAAATCATGGCTTCTTTTTTTAAAAAAAAATCTGTATTGTGTGGGTTTAATAGCTTATTGGCAAGATTTCCATGTTTTCCTGCTGTTTAATAGATAGATTGTAAACCATTCAATTATTCAGAGACAAAAGAATCACAGAGTTGGCAACCCCAAAGAAACAGGTGCTAATTGACTGCCTTGTGATAGCTATTCTTTTTTTTTTGATAATTCAAATTTCAAAAGGTTAATGTATCTATATCAGATTCTAGTATTGCTATAAAATGTTACAGGATTGAGTAATATTGCCAGTTTCTACAAATGATAACTGTTGCAGATGCATGTCAAGGCATCTGAAAAAGAAAGAAAGAAAGGATTTTCCAGGCATATAACTATCCAAATAAAATGGTTGTTAAATGGTGATGTTATTTAATTTAATCATTCCCTCCAGCAAGTTTGGAAAATATGACTTAAATTTAGTTGTAAGGCAAATGAAAACACCAAAATATTATAAAATGGAAAATAATTTCTGATAGAGAATTCAGGTAGAATTCATGCTTATGCTCTGAAAGAATAATAAGGCAACCCAATTATGCAGTAATGGTTTTTCTATTCTCAAGGACACAAAATGCATGTGTTTTAAAAATAAAGCAATTACTCTCTCAAATCTTATATAATAGGAATATGTTAGCTTACAGCAGTGTTTCTTAACCTTGGCAACTTTAAGACAGGTTTCTATCTATAGATTTTATAAACTGCCTTTCACTTTATGTTTCCAAACAGCAGGGATTGGAAGGCTCTGCCTATCTGTCAACCTCTGTAACATTCTTTTGTTAATGTGTGAGAAGGAAGGAAGAGGAGAAGGTAATATCTGTGCCAAAATAACCATACAGATTCTCACTTATCTGGCACATTTTTTTAAGCCTGGTTTGAGAGGAATACACTCTGATCCCTTTGAGAATAGCAGTCCATTTCAATTCATATTAGCAAGACGTTTCACTTCTGATTCCAGTTAAATTGAAAGCATAGCAAAAGATATATTTTGTGATATAGTCTTTTCAGATTTGGTATCTACACATAGCACCATAAAAAAGCCACTTTTTGCTTACTGATAATAAATAAGTAGCCAATAATATTCTCTATCAACTTCATGATGGGAAAGCAGTTTCCTCTAGTCAAATTCAAGAGATGCCATATATCTTTTATAACTATTTCACACTTTGCTAGTCTTCTTAAAAAAACAACTACTTTCATAGGGAATAAATCTAGATTTTGCCATGGTGTAGTAAATATGTAACAGAAACAATTGTACTTTTGAGTTTGTTGGAATGTAATCACTTTAAAGAATTCAACTTCTTCCCTGAAATATTGCTACTATCATAATTTAAACTTGATAGTAAGTAAAAGGCCTTGTCTTTTATCATACAGCATGAGTAGAACATCCATGTTTTTCTCATATTTTAATAGATATTTGCTTTTTTTAATCCCAAATACTTGTGGTTAGGACTTAGGAACATGTGTGGGACTGAACAAAAACAATACAAAGAGTTATACTGTATATCATGGGAAACAATTAGACTAAAAAAATGAAGGAAGGAAGGAAGGAAGGAAGGAAGGAAGGAAGGAAGGAAGGAAGGAAGGAAGGAAGGAAGGAAGGAATTTGGTTGGTTGGTTCATACAGAAAGTAAACAAGTTCATTGAATTATGGGATTATCTCTGTAATGCAATTCCATATGAACATACTGAAGTCCAGCCATTAGTGTATATCTGGTAAGATTCAAGAGCTAGGAATTAAGTAAATAATGATAATAAAAAACAATCCAAACAAAAGCACACAAAAGAATTTTTAACTGTATATGCCTATTATATGCCTATTATATGCTTCACAATATAGCACAGTGTACACTAGTAAAAACTGTTAGGTAACCAGCTGTTGCTTAGAAGAGCATGGCTACTTTTTCCTTCTTAGTTTTGTGTGCTCCAAATAAATAGCTTGAAGAGCTAGTTATGATAGACCTACTCCATCTAATTTCTACCACAGCTATTTCTTCAGCCAGGGGTTATCTGAGTTGCTTAACAGAAAATACAGAATAGGCAGATGAAACAATGTTGGCTGAGGGTTAGAATACTGTTTCACTTTCCTATCTGTTTTGGAAGCAGCATGTCCAACAAGAGAATAGCTTGAAGGAATGGCCTTCTTAATATTGCCTGGTAAATGAAATGCAATTCCTGGAATTACTGAAGCAATAGCAGTCATTTCCTAAAGTTGTGCTGGAGAAGCTTTCCAATAGTTATGAGCAGCTTCATTAAAGGAAGAATACCAAGTGGCATGGCCCTTGAATTATACTTTCAGCTATTTGGAAGACCTCTGAAGTATCTGAGAGCCATCAGTATAGGACCTATCCTGTGAGATTCCATGCTTTGACTATAGAAAAAGGAGCTGTCATGAGTCCAGAAGGGAAGGAAAGGAGAGAAGGCAGACAGACAGCTGGCTGATAATAGATTGCTGTGACAATAGCAACTGCAAGGAAGCCAGGAACATGGCTATTTATCTTGCTGTCACTCTCTATGAGCTTTCTGAATGTGAGGGATTGTAGAGTGACCCAAACACTGAGAAGACATCCACAAAAAGTCTTGATTATCTGCAAGCACTGAGCCCAACCACCAAGGCTTCTATCTGTGTGTGGTTTGTTTAGGGGTCACCCATGGGGGTGTCTGATCAGGGAAGACCAAGAGCTGACCTTTGAATAGACCTTTGAACTGCTTTTTTTTTAGCAAAATGAAATGGGGAAGAAAACAGCAAGCTGAGATGTGCCTTTCCTTCTCTGTGTTCTAAAAAATGACTGAATATAACTCTTACCTTCCAATAGAAGAGAATATACTGTATGTAGCTCAGGGTTGGACTGTGGAATCCTTGGTGCTCTCTAAGCTGGGTTGTTTGCTTGCAGATGTTTCATTACCCGACTAGGTAACATCATCAGTGCTAGCATGTGTGGGTACTTATACTCACTAGCACTGATGATGTTACCTGGTTGGGTAATGAAATGTCTTTAAGCAACAACCCAGCTTAGAGAGCACCAAGGACTCCATAACTCTTGCCTTGTACCTTTGTCCATAACGGTCTGCCATTGATATAAGTGATGATAGGACTAGCATATAGAACCATACTCACAATAGATGTGCTAAATGTAATGGTAATTTTACATGAAATTTCTTTTCTAGCATCAGCGACTTGCTTTCTTATCACGTAGTCTTAGATTTAAATATGCAGTTCATATAATTACCATATGTAATACCCTGAAAGAGTATTCATAGCAAAAGCCAGAATTCAAGGCAATCAAATGACTACAGTCATGCTCATCAGAAAGTGAATCATAAATGAAACCCTTATTATTAGAGATTTCTAATACATTCATGGTGGGGGGGGGAGTGGAAGAAAGAAAAATGAAGTGCCTGGGAGTTACACTCAAAGCAAAATTTTCATATTTTATCAGTCTGAATTTTGCCAGTATAATGGTTTCTTCAGCTTCCAAGCAGAATAGCAGATTTGGGGATATCAGTGAAGTCACCTGACTTTCTACCAACAAATGCTGTCAAAAAGACCAATAGTGCTAATAATTTTCTAGCACATTTCAGAGTTTAATTACTACCTAATTATCACCAATCCAAATTTTAATTTCATCATTGGAAGGTGTTTGACTTGCGCTAACACAAATGGCCTGTGGTAGATGTAAAGACACTGAAAATACCACAGAGATGTCCAAAAAAGGGGAGAAGGAGAGATAGATAAGTCAATCACAGCATGAGCTAATGTCAGCCAAATGTTGCAGGGTGGTTGATAATATATTCTGAGTGGTCCTGGGGATAACCTTGATCAAGAGTTCACTGAGTCTATGATATATTTATAACAACAGCATTTTCTCATTATGATTTTGCCTCCTGTTACTTTTGGAATTATTTATGACAGTGAACGATGTACTCAGTTGCTGAGTCATGGAAGAAAATCAATAGACATGTGTACAAGATTCAGGCAACAATCAATTTGTTGGTGACAAGGAATGTGCATAAAATCTGAACAGAAGTACAGAAGTACTAGAAGTACAAAATAACATTGTGATAATAAATGTAGCAAGGAGTCTGCTCATGTTAAAACTGATTTAATTATATTTCTGAATTGACATAAGTTTTACGTAACATTCAGGAATGAATTTCTCATACATGATGTAATGGATCAAAGTCATATTCACGGTGCTTTTAAATTGATATACAGTATGTATACGAAAGGAGCCTTATGTGGTGCAGAGTGGTAGGCGGCAGTATTGCAACCAAAATTCTCCCCACGACCTGAGTTCGATCCCAGTGGAAGCTGGATTCTCGGGTAGCTGGCTCAGGTCGACTCAGCCTTCCATCCTTCCGAGGTCAGTAAAATGAGTACCCAGCTTGCTGGGGAAGGTGACGAGTGGGGAAGGCAATGGCAAACCACTCTGCTGTATAGTCTGCCAAGAAAACATGGTGAAAGCGGCGTCCCCCCCAAAGGGTCAGACATGACTCAGTGCTTGCACAGGGGACATTTCACTTTTTTTCACTTGGTTTATTTGAGTCTACAGCAACATAGATGCTGGTGGTTTGCTATTACTGGTGACATTACATTATCTCTCCATAAATAAATTAGCATATGATAATGCAATAAAGTTTCCTACCTTGAATTTACAAGTAGAGTTCTTCATTAAATGTAATGTAATTACAAATAAAGCCTTGTGTGGTGCAGAGTGGTAGGCAGCAATATTGCAACTGAAAACTCTCCCCGCGACCAGAGTTCGATCCCAGCAGAAGCTGGATTCTTGGGTAGCCGGCTCAGTTCAACTCAGCCTTCCATCCTTCCGAGGTCGGTAAAATGAGTACCCAACTTGCTGGGGAAGTTGACAACTGGGGAAGGCAATGGCAAACTGCCCCGCTATAGTCTGCCAAGAAAACATCACGAAAGCAGCATCCCCCAAAGGGTCAGACATGACTCAGTGCTTGCACAGGGGACCTTTCAACTTTCACCATGCATATGAAAAGAGCTTACTCATTGGAAAGGAATGTATTTAGCACATGCTGAAAGGGGATAGTTAGTCCTTTTTTTCTATAACACAGTATATGTTGATAAGACAGCTTGACCTTGCTACTGTCTGGCCCCTGACATGGTACACCTCTCAATGGGTACATCTCCATTCACATTTTTTTTTTAGTATCTAGACCTTCATGCAGGCATTAGCAATTTCATGAATAATTTCACATACTAGGCTTGACTGGAATATCTATGAGGTAAATAGTGCCTTTCCTGTTTAGATATCTATGTGCCATGCTTGCATTTAAGGATTTTGGTAGTAGCACAGCTCTGCTGCTCTTCTGTGTTTGAATGATACATATATGGAGCTTTTGCCACATATATTTAAAAGCTTCAGTCTAATATTGGTGCAAATGGATACTGGGGACAAACCCTGGGTTCACAAGCGGCATCAATAGTGGAGAGGTGTCATGTTCATCGTTTTGATGTGTCTGTACATCGTAATGGTTCGCATGCCAGAGCGCTGACATGCGTTCCTAGCTGGGAGGAGCTGCTGATAAACCTTGCACCGAGTGCTATATCTCTTTGCGCTAAGCAGGAATGTGTTTGGGTTATCTTTTTGTGTCAAGGTCTTTTTGCCCGTTGATCAGCAGAACTCGTTAGGAGCACCTGGGAATGTGAATTTGAGACGATTGAAGGAAGGGTGGGACTCTGTTTGTAACGGGGCTATTTAGTTTGATTTTAGGCGCGCTTTTCTCATTCTCAGTTTTCTTTGTGTTTGCACTCTATTCTTAATAAAATCAGAACTTAAACTTTGTTTTTGAGTCTGAGCAATTTATTGGGAAAGGCATTCATTACAAGAAGGAAATCAAATGCTCAATCCAGTTCTCAGATTATGGGAGGAACAAAATCACACTGTTTCTGTATCTCTTGGGTGAGAACTTCCTTTCTCCTTTGCTTCTGGAGGAAGAAATGGCAGACTGAAATGGCTCCAAAAAGCAGAGCCAATGACTGCAGCAGAATGAAGAGCCAGTGAGTAGACTGGCTCTTTGATAATTCCTCTCCAGACAAGGAGAGGATTTGAGATCACTCAGCTGCTCCTCGCAAGGAGACTGCAAGATAGAAATCTCTGGCAGGTTTAGAGCTCTGCAAGAGGAGGGAATTGCCAACTTGCTCAAGGTCAGCACCTTTGAAAGGACACTATATTTGCATAATTCCTTTTTCTAATCACTTTCCTTTTCTAATCACTTTAATGCTTTTCAACTATTAGGAATCTTTGGATTGACAAATTTGTCAGCATTGGATGAGTTTCCTTCAATCCTTAGTGAAAGGAAGTTTTAACTACAAGTTTAAGAACTTAAAAAAAAATGGAAATAAACAGCAAAAGGGTGATTAAAACTTTGATTTTAGAAAATTACAAATGGACTATGGGTCCAGATGAATTTGAAATAAGATTTTGGAATTAATTATAAAGAACCCTTCCTGTGGGAAAATGCTTTTGTTTGGATTTTTTAAAAAAAAACTTAATTAGATAAGATTTTAAAAATTGGACACTAGAGAGACTTAGAGGGAACTAAAGATTGCAATTAAAGGAGCAGATTGCAATTAAAGGAGAAGAATACATAAACTCAACTTACAATTACAGAATGAAGCAAAATATTCTAACAGTGGACATATTGAAGGAAATTTTTAAACAATGGAGCCTAATTTATCCCCTGGACATTATTGCCTCTCTTCCTTTATGTTTACATTTTGGCAAAATCAGATTTAAATATAGCCCTCCTTCTGCAAATTCACAACTGGCCATTCAGAGTAATTGCAAATTTTATCAAGAGCAAATACTCTTGATAAAATATATTTTGTAGTATATAGCAGAGTTGCTATATACATCTTTATTTCAAGGGATTTTAAAGACCTTTCACACTGAGGGTTGCGGTTCAGTCTTAATTACCTTTCAAAGTAATGTAATATATAGCTGTGAGAAGGGGGTGGCAGAAGAAGAGGATTTTATCCCATCTTTCTACAACAAGTTGAGACATTATGTCTTGCACACAGCCTCCATAACTGCCATGCTGTCTATATGGACAATTGATCATCCTTAAAGTATTGATGTGACAGTGCTGTTAAGTACAATGAGAATTTTAACACCTAAAGAACAGTTGGTAATTATAACAAAAGGGTAGTTCTTTCACTTATCCTCGTATAATGGGCCCACTAAGATATTTCTCACAGAAAAACAGCATATCTGAATGTTTCTCAGTAGACTGTACTCAGGTCACATGTTACATCCTTGAATGCTATTCTGAGGATGTATTACCTGGTCAGTTTTAGCAATTATATTCCCTCTAGATGGCCTCTAGGAATCCATAGAATAATAGGAAATATGAGGCTGCTAACATTATTTTTTTTCTCTCCAAAGAAATGAGGACCACATTTTTAGAGCATACCATTTTGCCTTCTAAGTTTCAAACAGCATACAAATGAAATGGATATTCAAAGGTATTGGATAACAGCATTGTCTGATAATGTATGCACTGATCGACTTGCATATCCTTCTTTAGGTACCCCCACAGATAGGGCTACCATACGTAGTGACCAGGAATGGCAATGTTCCAATTGTGGAATGCTTTCCATTACTATTTAAGGATATATTGATACTTTAGGGAGATGGATAGCCAGAGATTGGAAACTGACAAATGATGACCCAGTACCCTAGTTGTATGTCTCTTCAGACATATAAGAGTCCAACTGCTTTTAAGATTCAATAGATGGTACAGCTACTAATTTCTTAAAACATTATAGACTAGATTAATCCCTGAGGCATGTTCCCAAAGCCAATTCAATTGACTTACATGGTTTAACTGGATATATCAGATACTCCTTGAATTTTTGAATGGGTATAAAGAAGGAGGTAATAAAGAATCTGGCATGCCATGCTACTTGCAGCTTTGCTTCCATCATTAGTATTTTCTCTAGCAATATCTTGTGCCTCATGGCTTTCTAAAATATTACAGTATTACATTTTCTGAGAAGACCCATTGCAACATTGAAAGTAGAGAAGCGAGAGGAAATTCTGATATAATGGGTGGTCAAAATCTTAACTAATGTCATTCATTAACTGATGTTTATTCATTGCTGCTGAGGAAGCAGAAAATTGCTACTATAGCTGAGATTAATACAGTAAAGCCTTGACCTGTGACTGAAAGTGGATATTACCCTTAACTTACCTTACCTTATGACATTTCTCCAACATATCTTACCACTAAAGCTTGCTGTGATGCAAGCAGATAAAATCTAATGTGTTTGTCTGGAATGTAAGAGCTAAACATTGAAGTGTTTTCTAATCTCCACCCACAGACTAGAACAACAGGGAACAGTGCAGTGATGGCAAAACGCAGGACAAGGGGATCTATCACTCTCTCCAACACTTATGCAGTATGAAGGAGAAACCAAACTCATTCAGAATATTACTAAGGGAAATCATAAGTACGCAGATGAGAAGCAGGGGACATTGATGACTGAGATGACATTGTGCTGCCACCTAACTGGGCTGTAGCCCTGTAAGGAAATGTTAGTCTTTGTTGTGCCTTAGCACAAATGATAAATACTCAGTTTCAAGGGAACCAACTTCACACCATTTTAAAGAAAGATTAGTAGCCATTAAAAAAAATAAACTGGAATGAGCAATTCTGGTCATTCAATGTAGGCACTATTGGATTACTGTATATAGCAAAGCTGATAACTGTCCTTAGTGAGGCGTGAACATCCTGCTGTGACTTTGCAAGAAGCTAAGTCTCTGCAAGTGTTCAGACTGAATGCTTGAACTTTTTGCTAGTGAATGCTCCTAAAGAGTTGGAAGCCCTTGGAAAGGGTCCTCAGTTGCTGTTTTTCTTCAGCCCAGTAAGACAGGCTGTGACAGATATTGAGCAAACCCTGAAGAATAGTTTCTCCCAGTGGAAATTACATACAAGGGTTTTTTTGTCAGCAACCTTTTAGGAACAATACTCTTTCTGGTGGGAGATACTACTTTGTGGCTGGGGGAGCACCCACTACTGGCCATTTATAGTTTTATGCTCCAAGATAAATTAATAGGCCTTAGTAAGGAAAGAGGAGCTGGTAAGTCTATGCAACAGGAACAAGACAAGTATGGGTCTTCCCAACAAGGCCCTGCTTGCCTTGATTCTGCTACCGGGCATCCAAACGGGAGTTTATGCTCTGCTACCTATTGAAGTATTTGCAATGTCCTGCATTTTTATTACTGTCAATGGTACTACATGATAATTCAAAAAAACAACAGGAAAATCTTCTTTTTGAATGCAAAATCTTCAAGGACATGTTGTTGCTGACATGCCAGATATTGCTAATCCTAGGAATAATCTGCACTAGGATTCTAGCCATGAAAATAGTATTTTAAATCCAGCTATGATTACACTGGTTAGAGATTCCTGGTTAGAGATCTAGTTTGGTCTAGTGGTTAAGGCAACAGGCTAGAAACTGGGAGACCATGAGTTCTACCTTAGGCATGAAACCCAGCTGGGTGACCTTGGGCCAGTCATTCCCTCTCAGCCCTAGGAAGAAGGCAATGGCAAGCCACTTCTGAAAATCTTGGCAAGAAAACTGCAGGAACTAGTCCAGGCAGTCACTAGTCAGTGAGGATTGGACACGATTGAACAGAAAAAAAAACCCCAAACGATTACACTAGTAATCTTTGCTTACTTGTCAAAATGTGCCTTTATTTTGAATTTTACCACAATTTTTATGGGAAATAATTCAGATTTAGAAATTAAAGGTTCATTCTGATGGCACATGAAACTTTTATACATAAAATAGAAAAGCATTGGTTCTTCAGATGTTGCTAAATTGCAGTAATGACCAGCCCCACAAAGCCATAGTTAAAGGATGCTGGGCTTGTAGTTTAGCAATGAGTAGGTTCCCCACTCTCATTTTAAGGAGGAAGAAATCTTCAATTTATTTTTATGAGAGAAGTATGTGATCTCCAGCAGTAGCTGTGTTGCTGCAGGTGAGTTTGTTGGGTGCTATATTTAAGAGGATCATATGGATGACTACAGGTCTTACTCTGCACAATCCCTGGAATTAGGATTCTAGCAGTGAAACATGTATGTACAAGGTATGGATATGACAGAGACAAAAACCTTTATGACTTGCAATTAGATGAGCCATAAATGATAATGAGAAAGGCTTACAATCAGCCTCTAGATCATAATTTATTTGCACAACATTACACAAGAAATTGATTCCAAAAAGTTAAAATGAATTGAAACATAACCAAAGCAGCCACACTGACATTTTTTCTCACAATTTAAATATCACGTGCTACCCATGCTATTTTTTACTTATCAAGGAAATACAGAAAAAGATTCCAGTAGGACTTGTAAATTAATGTACATACCATTTTACTTAAAATAATTTGTTATCTTATTTAGCTTTATTTATGCACATGGCAAGTTTATAAAAAGAAACAAAGGCAAGAAGACAGGATGTGTCAGTGAGACATGTGGCTTCCTTATGCACGTCATGTGGTAATGACATTATGTTTACTCTCTTTTTAGAGTATATGTTCAAGTGTTCATGTGGCCATTACATGAATGCTATTATATTAGGTATGGTACCTAAAGAGTTAATTTAATCTCTTTTATAATGGAAAGTATATTTCAAATTGTGGATAGGGACTTCCACTGAATTCATTCCCAGTTAAAGTAAAATTCCTGCACACAAAACATTGGAAATTTAGGAGAGGAAAGAATAATCTTTCTCCTATATGTTTAATTGTAATGTTGCATTGCAGCTTATGATTGTATAATGTTGGGAAACTATAGAGCAGCTACACAGAGAATGTACCAGCTCAGGGCATCAACACTGTTTTGCCAT
The DNA here is from genome assembly GCF_035149785.1 of Candoia aspera. Taxonomy (NCBI): domain Eukaryota; kingdom Metazoa; phylum Chordata; class Lepidosauria; order Squamata; family Candoiidae; genus Candoia; species Candoia aspera. The sequence goes on from NC_086155.1 coordinate 160,228,358, forward strand.
GAAGCTGAACAACATACAGTTATCAGTAGGTGAAGATATTATGCAAGTGAGTTTGTTTGGGGACAGGGAGGTATATCTAGGGTCAGATAAGTCAGTATCCTCTTCAGCATTCAACCAATATAACACCATATGCTTTATACTATATACCAAACCCCAAACTGAAAACAAAAAAATAGAACTTAATTTTGTAACAGACCTTGGGAGATGAAATCCATAGTTTATAAAGGAAAATGAAATGGGATTTAAAATAAATAATTAAATAATTCTTCTACCTGGAAAAGTCTCATGCTTTGGGCTTTAAGTGAAAAGAATGTCCCCAGTTTTATTTTCATGATTGCACTGAATTAATTATTAAATAAAACAGTGAAATAAAATGTTACATTCATGAAATAGAAATATAAAATATTTTACATTTGTAAACTACACTAGCCACTCTAGTGTTATGTTTCAAGTCTTGGACTAGAAGTAGAGAACACCCCAATTTAGGTCCCAACTTATCGTGATACTCACTGGGTGACTTCGGACCAGTAATAATCTCTCAGCCCCATTGGCTTCCCAGAATTGCTTGTGAGGAAAAAACAAGAGAAGACCCCCATCCTTATTCTCACCCCCACTCCATCCCCATCTGTGCTGCTTTGATTAGATAGACTTGTTATAATAACAGATTTAAACATTCATCTTGAAGCACTGAAAATATTAGCTGCTTGAGCCTTAGCATATTAGTCCCATTGATTTTAACTTGGGGACACAACAGATAACTAAAACAATGACTGATGCAGAGATTCAGCCTGTGACCTTCTGTGAGGATGGGTAAAACACTGATGGATTATTCAGTTACCAGTGATGGATCACATCACTTACCAGTCTTTTGAGAAGTCCAGAAACAAAATAGCACATCAGCATGTTAAAAGATTGATTAATTAATTAATTAATCATGAATGCATTTCTTGGGGTACATCAGCAGTTCTCTACAATTATGCTGGAAACCTACATGGGAGATGAAAGACCACCTGTAGAACACTTGTGCCTGTTCAAAACATTACAAATAGCCATAGTGTGATTCCAGGCACAAACATTATCGAAGCCTAAACTCTACGTTGTAACTGACGATGCATGGGAGAATATATTTTGGCTTTCCACGCTGTACACATCCTCTTGCCCTGTAAGCACAGCTTGTGATCTTTATTAAATATCAAATTGGAAATGTATCTAACGGGCTTCCTGTGGGGAATGGCAGACTGAACGGTACTGTTTTTTAAGCAGCGCCAACAGCGCAGCATTTCTGGGCACGGGCTGGGTCCCGGCAGCCTGAAGAATTCTCCGGGTAAGGACAATCCAGGAAATCATCCCTTTTGTTCTCCGGACAGCATTTTCTTGCGTGTGTGTGTTTGTGTGTGTCACAGAATGGAGTCCCTGCGATCAATCTGTGATTGAGAATGCTGGGACGCACAGCTATCATCAAGTTCAGGGCTGCACTGAAGCTGTAAAATGGACACTAAATCTTGCCACCCCATTTCTAAAACACCAAGGGTTTTTTTTTGTGTATTTGTTGCAAAAAGAGAGGCCTTTTGCAACAAAGAAATGCAAAGCTCTTGGTGATTTTCATTATTTTTGGAATTTACTAATTTGGAAAGTTGGCCAAATATTAAAAATTCTAATATTGGGATTTAAAGATTTTTGCTGTTCTGTTGCCATTTTCTTAATGTTTTGAGGATTATAAAAGATTTATCTACTTCGCTGAATCTGCAGAGTTGAATTCTGAGCTATCTGTCTCTGCTTTCCTGTGGGAACGGCTCTTGTTTACATCTTTTGTCTCCAGATAACACACTGTGGAGAGACATGGAAGAAATGAAAGTGATCTTTAAAGAACTCTATCTTGATGTTACCCAAGCCCTGGATCATCTCCTAGAACTTGTGAAGTCTAAAGCCTACCAACAACTTGAAAAAGACGACGAGTGAAAACTACTCTGAGCATAGTGCTCCTTCCTTAAAGAAGAAAATGAGGATTAACGTTTCTAAGTCAAAAAGTGAAGGGAGAAAAATTGGACTGTGGAGAGTTAACTTTGATTCTGAAGAAAGAAGAGTTTTGGGCGCAAAGGGAGAGATACAATTGGCTGAGTTGCTGGAAAACCGAGACCAAGGATCAAGGCTGGCTGCTGAATTTGAGACTTGTAAGGGGAAAGCTCTGTGTGTAATACTGAGATATGTAAATGCCTTAATCTATTTTGAAGTTGGATAATTGTTTAACTGTGTTTATCAGGATGGTCTCTTAAAGGTTTAGACTGATGTTTTTGTTTTGGTGATAATGATTTTACCTTGGGTAAAAAGACATTAACCAAATGTAGATAATTTTTTTTGTTGTTATTTTAGTAGGCAGAGAGGAGTAAAATTTTAGTGAAGTAGGATAATATTTGCTTATTTGCTTATTAGGTGAATAATTATGTTAGAAAAGGTTTTTAATTTTTTTATGACAGAAAGATAGTTTGTTTTAGAGGAGAATTTCATATAGAGATGGAAATGCTTTATAGAAATAATGTTTATCTTAGTTTAAATTAGAGTATAAGATTGATAATGAGTTATATATATCTTTGTTGTAGAAAGTCGGAAGCCACCATGTAATAGTATTTTCCGTCTTTTCACACTTTTTTAGCTTTCTTCTTCTTGTAGTATTCTTTATTTCATTCTTTTTAGTTTGTATATATTTTATGTATATGTTGAAAAAATTAATAAAGCTTTATAAAAAAAGGAAATGTATCTGACAATAGCACTACATGTTGTATTATTACAAGTATGCATGGATGTTTTTCTGCAAACAAAGGTATATCAAATGAAAGAAAAATAACCTCGCTTAATTTATATTCCACAGACCAAGAATAACGGATCTCAGCTCATATTCATTCTCCTCAGACCAAGAATAACGGATCTCAGCCCATATTCATTCTCCTGTTCTTGCCATGAGAGGTGGCTCTGAATCTGTTCCTAGTGCTGTTTATTGTTACGAACTCAAACACTTTAAAAGCAAATAATCTTTTAAAATGAGCATAGGAGAACATTTGTACTAGGAATTGTTTGCTTACTGTTACTAGACATTGTGTAAAATATCAGCCAGCATGAAGCGGTGCAGAAAAGAGGCTGTCATTTTATCTGCAAACAGCAATTAAAATAATTCAGACTGATAACTACAACTGGTGGATTTACTTCAGTAAATAAAGTAAAAACCATACTTCACTAGGAAGATGACAATCTGCTGGAAGAAAGACCCACTTTGCATTTACTTCCCAATGTTTTATCCAAACTCTTGAGCAGAAGGAGTCACCAAAGCTTTCAAGTGAATTTTAAAATACGGCTGCCATGATATCCATCTGCATAACCTTTTCACTTTGAGATCACATCCATTTCCATCTTCCATCCTTTTGCTGCTCTAAATTAAGACTGGGCATTTTGATCATCTTGTTAGCTGGGTAACGTTAGCTGGGTAATGTAGTTATCTTATTTATTTCCTTACTTGCTTAAGCTTTTATGCTGCTCCAGTGAAAAATGATTCTGAGCAGCTGACAATTCCAGATACAGTAAAAAGTTTAAAAATAAAAATACAACAAAATAGTATGTAAGAAAATATGACTGCCACACAATTAGCAGCAAGCAATACACAACCTCCTCTTGAACTGAACAAAGACTTAACTTATTTCCCAAAGGCCTGTTGGAAGAGCAACATCTTAATGGCCTTCCAAAAATATAGGAGGATTTGGACCATTCTTAAACCAGAGATTATGCTATTCCAGAGAGGTTGTGAAAATGTTAAGTATAATGTCTGCACCAGGAGTTGGGGAGGATAACATAAAATTTCCAATCTACTATCAATATCAGGGTGGATTTTTACTTAAGCAAATAGAGTTGGAAAACAGAAATGTGACAGATTGTTAGGTGGCAGCGAAGCTACATAGAAGTTTTTTTTTTTTTTTTAAAGACCAGCACCTGATGCTCAGTATTTTTCCAACAGCAGGACTAACATTAGCATGTGGTTACCTCTGCTGGCATTGTGATCTGTCCCTCTTAATTTTATATCATGCTTCCAACTGAGGGCTGTGGAGTGCTGAAAATTAAAAGAGGCATCACTGATGTTTAGAAAGTTAGCACTGTAGCCAGAGCTCAAAAACTGACACACAAGATCCCTTTTAATACGTGGATCTAGCCCTCCATTGGTACAAGAAGGAAGAAGGGAAGCAAGGTAGAAGCCATGTGTAAAGTAGGATGACCATAGGAAGTTGATAGTTATAGTAAATGAAGTCCTGGGGGTAAGTGAGATTTAATTTCACCTTATTCTTTGTCCCGCTTGCCAGTTTTGTGCAAGGTATTTATTTTGTTGCAGTATTCTAAAACACTAAAATGAATGTTCATTATGTTGGCTAAGCTGCACTAAGTCTTTCGCTGCACCGAAAAACTCACACCACACAGCATATTATTCCTACATCAGATATGATGTTAGGTTTTAAAGAGCTGTTTGTGCTGAATTTCTTTGTTAATTCTTTTGCTTCCTGTTGTTTTATTTCCTTTAACCCCCACAAAAAAATACTGTTTTTTTAATTATTTGCATTTAAGTTGTTCATATTTGGCTAGAGAATATTTCTCCACCTTAAGAGGAATGCCTCCAAATTAAACCTGAAGCCATTTGTGACCAAATAAAAGCCCACCTTCTTTTCAAATACAGGATTTGCCCAGAGAACATTTGCCATTTAGATTTTATAGGCAAGCTGCAACATATGTGCTATTAATTGGCAGCTTTTTGCAAAGCGAAGAATACTTAATTATAAAGGTAAAAGGCTTTTGTTCTCTTTAGGGAACAAGTGCTGAATCTACCCACTCCATTACTGTCATACATCAGCAAATGATGTGACCTTCCTTCTTATCAAAGAAGTAATTAATATTGCTTTGAGAGTAACGCTATTCACAAGTATAACACAATAGAGTTTATATACCTACAGAATCTCCATTACACATCAAGGCTCTCTGCATCTGCTTTCATTCCAACTGCAAGGACTCATCTGTAGCTTTTCTGAACAGAGCAGCAGCCTACAAACTCTGCTTGAAGTTTTGTGCTTCCTCTAGTGCAGAATCTCACAACCTGTGGTCAACATGAAACCCAGCCAGCACATCATTTGCAGCTCCCAAAGCACCCTGAGATCACTTTTCTCTGCCATTTTGCTTAGAGTCAATTCTTTTACAGATGTAGCTGGCATACATACATCTTTCTTTCCCTTTCTCTTAGGTTACTGAAGATCACAGTCTACAGCAATGTCATGAAATCTAACAACAGTTTTTTTTGTTTTTTTTTACAGAATAAAGGTCTACATGCTAAGGAGAGGTGAAAAATCATTTCAGTATTTCCAAGCCAAATCTACAATGTCTTGGGTAAAATAGCCACACTATCAGGTTATGATACCAAAAGCCAAGTTTATTTGAAGTTAAGCCTACAGGAAGATCAATTATTAGTACAATGGACAATAATTGTAGTGCTTTGGTTAATATCACCTAAAGAATATTGTTTTCATTTTAGAGAACTGCTGTTGAAGAAGAATATAGACAAATCAAAAAGCAAAGATGATAAGAATGTAAAAAAAAACCCTTTGGCTGTATTCATTAAGAAAGAATAGGGCTATGCTTAATGGTTTCAAATATTTAAAAAGATTGACTATATTTATATTCCATCTTTATTTTGTGCAACTCAAGGTGGCATAAATATCATTTCAAAGTCCCAGGAGGAAGTATGTGATCAGTTATATCTTTGCTTGTGACTCACCAGATATACATAGCTACAGATCTTTCTACGGGGTTCAAACACTCTACTGAAATTGATTTCAGAAAGAGAAACATGCTCAGCTTCGTATTCATTCTATTGATGAGAAAGGATGAAGATTTGAAACAATTACTATATTAATTTCATTTGTTTCCCGTTCCAGTACCCATATTTTTCTAAAAGCAGATTTGAGTAGGAAGTGATGGCAGTTAATCTTTGAATCTTATACCTGACTAATTAGAGAGATGTCTTATAAAATGTATTATGCCCATTACAGCTTATGCAGTCGTACCCATATCAAAACTTTATTTTGTAATGCAGATCACCAGTTTGTGCTAGTCATTGTTATTATACTTATTTTTATTTGATTTTCCTAAGATCCAATTTTTTAACTTCAAAGAAATAAACTTCTCTTTAGTAAGTAAGTGAAACATTAAGAAACATCAAGATTAGCTACAGTATAAATAATATTTTTAACCAAATTCACTATCAGTAATTAATATAAGCTTCTAGCAGAGTTAGTATTTCATTGTGGTATGTGATGTAATTAAAGTTTTCTCAGTCTGGCTCTTGATGAAAAATAAATACAATAAATTTGAGTGTTGTTTATCCCAAGGCAATCTGTCATTATCACATGCTTTCCATTTCTGCCAGGATGTCAAAGTAAACCTTACAGCTGTTTATTGTTTTGTTGAAAAACTGAATAAAGATTTGTACAGGTAGAGCCATTTCTTCCATCCTGTTTTCATTAATTTTAAGTAAAGATCAATATTTTTCTTTGCTATAACAGAGATCTGTGCTTCACAGACTTCTGAAATTAAACTGCTGAAACTAGTTTTCTAAACCACCAATCAAAACAGAAAAGAAAAATGAAACTTTATCCAAAATATAGTCAAATTTTAGCGGACATAATCACTATTAATCATATGCTAATAGGTTGATCAATGCATCAAGAAAAAAAATTCCAAGCCTTAAACTTTCCCAGTATGGTTCTGGGAAAAATACAGGTATCTTCTAAGAAAAAATTCTTCCAAGAATTTTGCATTCTTAGTATTTTTACCAATCTTTGAGGATGTAAACATTATGAAATATTTGTTGTTAATTTAGCATAAACTTAAAAAAAATACCACTGGGTTTCTGTCTAATCATTCAAGCTCCTTGGCTACCGAAAGTCCCAAAATTTCCTGAGGGAGACACTTTCTGATTCAGCATCCCTCACCATCACCCATGTTGGTTAGGTATGCTGGGGAGATATACTACATGTCAGCAACTTTTAGTGATCTATATATGTTCCCCCTTTTCTGCTCATATAACCTTTAATGAACCTAGGTACAGTTCAAATATACTATGGTATGCTATTATTTTGCAGTTCTTATGGAGATAAGATCTACTAGGCCAAAAGCCTTAAAGTTTACTCCAAGTCACAACTGTGCACAAGCAAATAACTGTACACAAGCAAAAGAAATAAAAGGGATACACTTAGGTATTTTCATACATACAGTATCCCTGCTAGCATCTGCAGGGACCTCCAGATCTAGGAATCAGTCACTAGAGGTTTACTGTCTTTTCAGTGGTTGACAACAGCGGCAGAATGGCTGTAATGGACAGGTCAGATTTTTTCATGCATCCCTGATTTTGTATCTTAGGTCCATTCCTGATGGTAACTCTTATTCCTGGGCAAGGCTCCAGTCTCAAAAGCTAGGAAATAAGAGCTCATTAACTTCTATCTAACCTTTTCAGAGGAAAAAAAAAAAAACTTAAAGCAAACATTACTAATGTGAAATTAACTTGTTCATGGAAAATACTATTAGTTGTTACAAGGTTATAAATCAAAATAAACTCAGTCTTCATTAGTTTATTAAATCTAATAAACAGAACCCTGGTTTCAACTAACTTTTAAACAATCCCCACCCCAACCCCTTGAAATTTACACTAACACTGCTGGCTAACATCCTGTCTAGCAAGCCTCTTCCCATATAACTTTTTTTTTCTTTCCTCCAAATAATTGTCAAGTAGGAAAGGCCTATGTTGCTGACTCTGATACAGATTTAGGCTGTCATTGTTTAACATTTGTCTGCCCTGGAACTAAAAAGAATTTATGAATCTGTCTCATAAACTATAAACATAAACATAAATATGGATGATGAAAATTTTATATTCTCTTAAATTACATTGAACTTTTGAAGTTCGTACGGGTCCAAAATGCAGTGAATCTCCACTCTATTTTTAGTGAGAAGTACATCAGTTCCATCACCTATCTGCAATATCTAAGGAGAAATAGTAACTCAGTCTGTGCACATAGTACGCTTGTGCTATTTATGCAAGATATGACAGCATGGAGACTTGATGACATTTTCATCGAATGGAACTTCTAGGCCCCTATATTATTCAATAAGAGAGTCTGTGACACTGATCTAGTACTGCCCTTACCCAAACTGTATTTAAACATTCTCTGAAATCTGCTGCTTGACTTTCTCTCACAATCTATTAATATCAGAGATAATGAGCACACTGAATTTATGATTTTAAAATATTAAGGAAGCAGAAAAGAAAGTAGGGTTGTAATAGCCATCAAGAACAGCTTCAGATTTATGAATGCTCTGGGCAACAGTGCCTTCTGATCGGTCTTTTCCTACCAAACAGGGTTCAGAGTGATCTTGTTGAGTTTTCTGGTTGGAGGATAGGAAGCAGAAGTGGGATCTTCTGAGAACTTGCAGCAGCCACTGATATGTGCTAGAATGTCCTGAAGCTCATCTGGCACAATAGTTCATCTGGCACAATTCACATAATATGGAAAGATGGTGACTGGGATCCCACAACACACTGAATCACAAACTATCTGACCCAATGTTAGCGTTTTGTGCAAATGCACAAAAAGCTAACATTGGGTCAGATAGTTTGTGATTCAGTGTGTTGTGGGATCCCAGTCACCATCCTTCCATATTATGTGAATCTTAATATGGTTATTTCTTTGGGCATAGCAAGAACACAGTAATTGTACTTTGTCAATTCAGGTTTAGGAATTGGGAATGTAAATGATATTCTCCTAACACTAGAAAAAGAGGTCCCAGAACAAACATTTGTAAGTCCTATTGGGACAGATGGCTTGGGATGTTGTATACTGATGCCAGGCCTATTTGTATGTGTTTTTAACATATACAAGGTACACAACAGGATGTAACATATCACAAAACAATAGGCACGTTTTACCATTGTAAGCCACCTTGATTTAAAAAAAACAACAACAGAAAGGTGGAGTGGAAATCTAATAAATAAGAAATAAATATTGCAGGTCTTCATGTTAGAGAGGCAGTATTGGAAATATTGCTTGGAATCAAAAAGACCAAGTCCTCTTCTTCCCTCATTTCTTCTTCCTCCCCCTCCTCCTTCTACCATTTCTCTTCTAAGAAAACAGAAAGCAAGATTAAAATATTCCTTTCTTGAATGGTTTGACTTTTCCATTTTCAGAGCAATACATTTTCAATGTTTTAATCAACATTGGCTGTCTTCAATACATCCCCAACTATTATTTTCAGCTGATCTCTTGTAATCAGCAAGAAAAATCTAAACACTACAATATATTTAATTAGTAATTAGAAAATAATGTATATAATAAATATTATGTCAACACATACAATATAGCAGCAAATGTACATATTGCAGCAAACTTATCAGGAGCCATAACAAATGACAATTCAGTATTGTTTAAAATATTGAATTATTGAAAGAGGAACTGATACAATGGAAGTATTATTCAGAGTAGGCATTAATAGAAAAGATATTATCCAGTGCAGACAATTACTCAGTAAAAATGTTACTGAAAATGGGTAAATATTCAATCAAATATTTGACAGAGACAGCAATTATTCAATAAACATTCATAATTGTACCCAGTGGAGCACACTTTGTCATAAACAGTGCAAATAATTAGCAGATTCAAAGGAAGTTGCAATGACCATCCAAATTTTAAACAATTTATACAGCAGATGAATGTCAAAGATCATTGCAAAGCTATTGTTTGAGATTCTTTAAAAAAATCTCTTTAAAATAAAACCAATCTTTAACGACTTTACATACAGTAAGTATAAAGCACAACTTATAAATGAGTGAAAATAAAACAAGTTCTCATACCTTCGTACATGCATACTTTTTGGGTCTCCAAGTGAGAAAATGTTCTACTGAAATAGAACAGAGAGGTATTTTGACAAAACATTGAATGTCTGAAGCAGAATTAATTGATTACATCACTTGGCGAGAATGTACTTCCTTAGCTTTTCTGGATCTGTCTGGATATTTCAAATGTATAGAATGAACTTTCTATGGATAGTGACAAAGCTCTGCTATAACCAAAGCAGTTGCTACAGGTAGTTCTCACTTAACAACCATTCATTCAGCTACCTTTCAAAGTTACAGCAATGCTGAACAAATGGTAGTTACTTCTGGTCCCCAAAGTTATGGCTGTTGCAGCACCCCCAAGGTCATGTGATCAAAATTCAGGAGCTTGGCAGCCTGCCCGCACTTAAGACTTCAGGGACGCTTCATGTCCCCCCACTCACCTATCTCCCCCCCATCTCTGTCCTTTTAGCCACCCCCTGCACTCTGCCGCCTCTGCTCACCCTGCCTCCCTAGGCTCCGCTAACCCAGCCACCCTGGGCTCTGCTGGTGTCATGGAGGAAAAGCAAATATAACTCCCAAAGCTCAATGATACTGTCAAACTCTGGGACAACCTTTACAGACTGAGCATTTGTCTAATGAACAGGGGCATGCATGAAGGGTGGTTAAAAAAAACTCAAGATAGGGCTATTATGACCACATGATTGAGGCCCTGCCTTTTTAATGCATACACTCTAAGTAAAGAGGGGTGGGCCTTTGATTACATGGTCACAGTTCCACCTTGTCTGCTTTGATCCCCCCTCTACTGACATTTACTGATGTCCTTGCCAATGAAGCTCTAGGAAATTTCAGCCAAGTATGGAGGAGGAAGGATTTGGAGCATCTTCCCAAAGTGATTATAGACTGGACCATTAAACTTTTTTCTTAAAGAGCCATGATTGTTTTTGGTGAACAATATTCCTTTAGATGTCTCAAATGTTCACTGCAGAGTTATTAATTTTCACTGATACTCCAAAGCATCTGAGGAAAGGTCTAGAGAGCCTCTGAAGAAATGAAAAAAAATTCCCTCCAAGGTCCCCCAGTAGTTTGAAGTAATTCATAACAACCTAAATGGCCAAGAAAAGACAGGGCTGGGAGGCAGTGGGGACTACTATGGCAGAATATTAGGAGTTAAGTACAATGAGAACATCAGTAATGTAAACATTCTTGTACATGGGACAGATTTTAGAGATTTTTTTAAAGGATGGTCATACGTATTCATGAATGATAATCACAGATGTGTTTGTTTGGTAATCACAGAAAATTTGTATTGCCAACAATTCAGTTGAACATACATGTCACTGGGACTAATGGAATCACTTACCACAAGAATGGTTGAATACAATTAATGATATCTCACCAGAAATTTATCCTCCTGTGCCTAAAGCATTTCCTAGTAGGACAAGCCAATGAAAATTAATTGTAATATAGAGAGGTCTTTGTAAGCAAAGCTATCTTTCCACTATATTCTGTGTAATAAGAGCATAAGTCTAGCTTGTTTTGCTGCTTGACAAACACCATTAGAAACAAAATTCAGAAGTTGGCTGCTGGCAGTCTAAAGGTACTCAGAAGAATAAAGGACAGGAAGTGCTTCATTAGTAGGGAAATGTAACTGGTAGCTACTTAAAATTTTAAACTGATATGCTGTATGAGGGTAACAAACCGCAGAAAATAAATTCCAGCTGTTACCAGATATTAAGGGGACAGCCAATCTAAGTTAACAGAATGGCACCTTCATTTCTAGCAGCTGCTTTGGGGACCAAGATACCATCCTCCATATCACTGTTGATATTTATTTATTTATTAAACAGATTTATAATTCTGGGACATGAATACTAAATCATTCAAACTTAGCTTTATTGATGATCATTTATAGTGTGTGGCTAGGGAGACTTCCCAAATGTTGAGGCCTTTGCAAGGAAATTGTTGGGCTGCTTTTATAGTTTGACCTGCTGAATCTAAATCTGCCTGTTTTTAAATTATACAACTTATGGAAGCAAAGTATGCATGAGGAAGAGTAGGCTGCTTAGCAAAATTGCAGGCACCTGTGCTGCCTTCTTCCCCACCCATCTGAGCCTTTCCCCAGCGTCAGCACGGCAGAGTTGCCCATAAAGCTGCAACCTTGTCACAGGTGTGGGAGGAGAATGGAGAAGAGAGGTGTCTTTTGGAGCTCTGTAGTCAGCAGCAAACAGTAAAGCAGCTGAATAAAAGAAGGTGTTTTTTCCTTCAAAGGGAGTGAATGGTCCAGAGGAAAAAGAAGAGGCATAGCAAAGCACAAAGTGGGAAGGTGCAAGAATTCTACATGCTGGCCATTAATGGAGAAGAAAAACATAGAAGAAATTCCAGAGAGAGGAATTAGAGACAGAACAGAGTCTGTAAGAGGAAAACATTTCTCTATAATAGTAATAGTATAGAAGCAATAGTAGTAGAATATATTATAAAGAAAATTGTTAATGTCATAGTAATTGTATAGTAGTAATAGAAATAGAGTATAGGATACGATAGAGGCAGTAGAAGTACTCATATATGTTTGTAAATTTCACTGTTATATCTTGTTTTTGTAAAAATAAAACATCCCTATAGGGAGATATGAAAAAAACAACCTTTTCAGGGTCCAGTGATTTTGTGGCTCTTTTGAGTCTGGGTCAATCTGAGTACAGTTTGAAAAAGAACCTGTAACAAGCTGACATCAACTACTTCATAGCATAAATTTGGAGTAATACTCTTTATTTTGATTACTAGGTCTAATATTTATTTCCTGCCTTATTTCCCTACATTTCAGAATTTTAAAAATTACAAATGGTGTTCAACTAAAGTATATTTTGGGCAATAATATACATTATGTAAATTTACATTGTGGATAAAATTAATGAATTTAATTTTAAACTTTCTTAGAAACTTTTTCTTTTAATGGAAAATAGTAATGGAGAAAAGTTTAATATGCATCCTAAAGTTTGTTAATGTAAATGCAAGAATCTTCAGATCTTGATATGTAAAACTTTTCTTGGATTCTAATTTCCCTTCCATGAACAAAAATCTGATCATGGAGTGGTACTTTTCTTCTTCCTTCTATCTCCATTATATTGTCTTCTGGATAGTGTGGAATATGGCATAGCAGCAGCAGATCTACAGATTGTGGAATGATTCTGTGGGAATTATAATCTTTCCCAATCATTAAGGGAAGAGTAGTTTAGGATTTTCCCCACTGCTTATGGGAAGTACAGATCATTACCTTACACCTATTCCATTTAAGTTTTTGTTCTTTATTTTTACTGATCTTTGCTAAACTTGGAAAGGAAACTGAAAAGTGATTTTTTTAGTTTAGTTTTGAATAGATAAAGCTTTCAGTTTTATTTCAGGTTTAAGCCTTTAAGTCGTTTCATCATTTTTGTCAAAACAATGTAGGATATATTTGAAATCTTTCCAAGGTTTCTATCACAGAGACATTGAAAAAGAACAAGATCTTTTTTCCTGTTGTTGCTCTTTTTCAGTGTCTCTTTATGCACCTTTACTCAGTATAGATTTTTTTTATCTATCTGGATAAACTAACAATTTCCTGAATCCCTGTAAATCCTTGTAAATTCAAACATGCTATTTAACTTTTGCACAGATCTGAATGACAGACACGATTTCTTTAAAGATCTATAATAAAAAGAGAAATTAAACATTCCCATATCATAGTCATTGGTAAAAGTGGGACAGAAGGATATTGCATTAATATTTTGTACAATCAGATTTTCAAAGAAAGATTTTGCTACAAAAGAACTGAAAGACATAATTCGAAAATTTTGGCAACTACAGGTTATGCATTAAATAAATTTAATCAATGTTATTGATCACTGGTTAATGTCTTTGTGAAATGCTAATGGAATTATCTCAGTATTTCAAAGGATTTCAATTAATAGGCCTGTGCAATTGCTTGACATTTGATTGGGATTACGGTGAATTCAAAATTCAACAGACTGCAGAAGTTCAAGAGGAACCATCCTCATTTTTTTTAAATGAAGTTCAGTGAAACAATTTCATGAATTTATTCACAGTGTCCTTTTCCCCATTCTTCATGGTTACATCTTATTAAGATAAGAAAAGCCACATAGGATAAAACCACAGTCCTACCTGAGCCTTAATATTACCTCCCTAGCGGCCCTTGAAGTGAAACTTCTACAATGCCCACAAGTAGAACATAACAGCTTCCTATTATTTCTGTTCTCCAGCAAGGAAGATAGGGAGCAATATTATCCGCAGTTTGGCTCTTATTAATTTTGATATTTCTAGTTTGTACTGTTTTTACACCTGTGGAAGAGTATTGAACTCTGAAGGCCTGCTTAAAACATTTTAAATAAGGATCCTCAAAAACAGTGTTGGATTTTATTTATGAATGGGGTTCATAATTTGGTACAGTGTAATTAATTTGCAAGAAATTATTTTTGCACCTCAGTTGTGACTGGCAAGGTAATTTGTGTTGGACAAAATAGGTCCAACAGTTAATATAAGCTCTGTTTATTTGTCACCTTTATACCCTGCTTTTCATATAGGAGCTAAGGAGGCATATGCATATGCCTCCTTAGCTCCTATATGAAAAGCAGGGTATAAAGGTCACACACACACACACACACACACACATATATACACACACACACACACACACACACACACACACACACATACATACATACATACATACACATTTCCCCATAACAAGAACCCTGTGATAGAGGTTGGGCAGAGAAATTGGGACTAGTCCAAACTCACAAGGAGACTATTTCTGACTTACCTTTTCATAGCCTGATTCAGGAGACAGGATTATATATTTGGAAGTTACCAACCACAGTTACAAACGATCAAACACTGGGAATAAAACTTTATGCTAACATGATGCTGGTCAGTTGACTGACAAAGCTTCATCTGTATGTACCTCTGTTAGCTCCCTTGAAAATTTTTCTGCAGTAAATTTAATTCATCTCTGAGACTGGAAAGTTTTATAAGATCAGCCCTAGATTTATACCATATTATAAGGACCCAAGCTAATAAGTGAATATTTTTAAAAGGAAGAAAAGTCTACTTAGATTACAACATTAATTAAGCTCTAACTCTATTGAACTGAAAGGTCAGTTATGTTGTCAGCCTAATGAAAACCTGTGTGGTTATAAATATAGCTTATATAAGAACTGTCATGCTGGTAGCAACCCAGTGTCATCTGCAATTTACTTTGAAAACATACCCACATGGGACTTTTAGAGAGGAGGGGATGTGTTTAATCAGCACATCAAAACTCTGCAAGTCATACATTTCTTTGGCCAAGTTCTTTTCTTTTGACTTGTGGGACCGATCTGATATCTTATTCTGATGGAGTAAAAGCTTCTGAAATCCATCATTGTTCTACCTGAATAATCTCTGAAGCAAGGTAATGAGAAAGTAGCTTGAAAATACATATACAATAACAAGGTTTGTGCTTCATTACCAGTTTACAGTATGAGCTGGTGATTATATTAAAGCTTTTAACCGTGTTCCACGTCAGCTGATATGGTACGCACTACGTGACCATGGTATGCCCAAACTGCTCATAAAATGGGTCCAGATGCTTTATGTTAATACCAGCAGCTGAATATTATGTGCCACTGGCCTTTCTAACAGCTTTCCTGTGAAAATTGGTGTGCACCAAGGCTTGGCATTACTGCCACTTCTGTTCATTCTCATCATGGTTACCATCACATGAGATCTGCATCACAGTGCCCCCTGGACCTTGCTCTATGCTGATGATGTCCTGCTCATAGCTACCACCAGGGAAGAACTGTAGTGCTGTGTCCAGACATGGAACGACCATCTTCGCCAATTCAGTTTGCGCCTCAATATCAGAAGACCGAGTATCTACAGATTAGCCTGAATACCTCCACCATCAAGGTCAGTGGTGAAGATCCAGTAACAGCAAGCTCCTTCTGTTACTTAGGATCCCATCTGCAAAGTGACAGTGGCATTAATGAGGTAGTGTGAATGCAACATGGCTGTGGTGGAAGGAGATGACTGGTGTGCTCTGTGATAGGTGTATGTAGCCCTAGGCTTTCCAGGTGACTTCCTTCCACATACTGACAACGGTCAACCTTGCTTAACATATGAGATCAGCCAAGGTCAGCCAGATGCTGTGATTTATCTGGACTGATATGGGACTACTGCAGCAGAACCAACGGGATAGTATTAATCCATTTAGCCTGAGAATAAAAGGGCTCTTTGCAATCTACTATTGTGTTTGGTATAGTTTTTGTCAGGTTTCTCTAGAGAAGCCCAAGCATATTGAGGCTGATTTTTACTTTTTAAGATTTGAAGAACAGTGAGGTTTGCCTTCATATGAGAAACCATAATAAATTCATTCCTCCACAAGATGGTAGAAGTGAGCAATTAATTATTACATGCTGGGTACATGGTTACATTTTTATTGGGCTTTAACACCAACATTGTTTCTTAGCTAAGTTCTGGAATATTAAAAAAAAATAACCATACTTTATATTAAATTCAAGTTCTAAGAATAATGGAGTTTCTGTTTATTCAGAGTGAGAAGCAATCTAAAAAAAATCTTTTCAAAATACTTTCTCTCCTACCCATCCACCTTTCAGTGTCATGATTATAAAAAAATAACTTGCAATTGATATTTTTAGAAATGTTTTGGCAAAGATCAGAAACTCCTATAAAAAGACTTCCCCAAATATCTTGTTTGAAAACACTCTGTATTTCATTAGCTGTATCTTCATGTTTTTTTAATGGTGGCCTTTGCCCGGCATCACCATTTGCAACCCCTTTGCATTGATATACTGAGAACTATGTTGGTGCTCTCATTAAGATGCTGCCATTTGGTTGAGCAAATTAAAATATTCTCTCTCTCTTGCACATTTTTAGTAGAGGAAATACTGAATAGGAAAGCCTTGAGAAGTCAATGGGAACAAAAACTTTCAATAAGTACGACTTATTGCTCTATGCATAAGCATTGCCCATAATGTTATGAAGTCAGAGTAAATAGTCTTTGCTGCTTTCTTATTACTGCTTGGACATTTAATGCTCTTTGGATGTAACTATCCTTTGGAAGAAAAAGTTGATATACTTCTTACTTTTTATGTATGTATGTATGTATTTGTTTATTTTATTTATCACATTTCTCCACCGCCCATCTCAACAATGACTCTGGGAGGCTTAAAAGTGAATTTAAAACAGTAAAAAATTAAATATCAATTAAAATATACATATACAAATATACTAAAAACTCTAAAATGTAAAATATAAAAAACTTTTGTATTTAAGTGTCTTCAAAATTATTTCCATCTGTAATTTACCATATGTAGCTCTATGTTTGCTTATGCTAAGCTGTATTCCCTTCCTGGCATTCATAAATGAAGATGTGATCAAGCATAATGATGATGAAAATTACTGGTGCCAAAATCTGGACTTAAAAAGAGCCCACACTTCTCACTGGGTAATCAAACCACATCTAAACTTCACCGCAGAATGAAAATTTAAGTGGAGTGTATTAAATATGAAACATTAAATACAAAATATAAAAGCTTGCTGGTTCTTACATCAGCTAATAGTCTCAATTATGAATAGTATGAGTTTACAAGTAAAAACTTTGCATTGAAATAGTATTATCTATTTAGTTACAGTATAGTAAGAACTTTACATTTGGAAGGTTAGTAAATCTAGACACATGCAATTGATGCTGGTATTACAAACTAGGAAAGAGTAAATAGCTGGCTAGAGCACTAGCTCAGTAAGTAAGGTCATCCTACTACAGCATCATAAAATTCAGAGTTCTGAAATATTGAAAATAATGAAATCTTATCATTACTTGGCTCAGTGAAAAATGGTCCGTCCTTTAATTTCAAGCAGTTCTGTGGCTCCTGTTTTAGCTTGTCCAGAGACTGGATTCTGCAGATTCCTGGTCTTTCTTGGCATAGTTAGTGGCCCCAAACCTTTACCAGCCTCTGGCACTGGAACCCTGATGTTAGTGACAAAGGCCTGCAAAATTTTATGGAGGCTGTATGTAGAGAGTAAGGAGGATGACTTTGACAGAGATATGCAAGCTCCGTTGCCAAGGCAACAAGGGGTAAAACATATTTTAAGTCCAGAATATCCAGATAACACTTGGAAGTGACTCAATCAGACACCTCTTTAATTCCATGAACTGTAAGTAATAGTAGGAGAAACAACATAAACAGACTTGAAAAATCTGATGTTATTGCCAATCTCAATAAAAAGTGTTTCAGCCTTCCTGTGGAGTTGATTTTTTGATCTGTTCTGCCTAGTGGGAATGACACTGCAGGAACTAAATAGTGCACTGAAACTTAGATCTTAAACTTTAAACCTAAACCTCAATTTAAAAGTGCTAAAAGGAATAATAAGAACCAGGTATGTAATTCCAGAATTAGAAATACTCTGACATCCTAAACAGTTAAAGCATACCAAACCTAAGTTTCAGGGGAGATCATAGATTCCAAGATACATATTTTTAATAGAAAGTTGAAGAAGCAGAAGTGAAGAAGCAAAAGCTAAGCCCAGTTAAAGATGAATGCTAAATGGTAGAGTCCGAGTCTGCAAAGGAGTCCTTCCCAGTCAGAGAAGGACTACTGTTTGTTGTTTGTTTATGTACCCTCAGGTCAGTATTGACTCTTAGTAACTGCACTGATAGACATTCTGCAGGATGCTATGTCCCCAACCTGGCCCTTCAGCTCTTCCAACTGTATACCCATCACCACTGTAATTGAGTCCACATTGCTGCCAGACACTCAATTCTTCTCTTTCTTTCCACCTTTCCCAGCATTATAGACTTCTCAGGAGAGCTAGATCTTTGCATAATGTGTCCAAACTTATGTTTTTAATTGGGATTTCCTGTGTCCCCCCCCCCCCGGTTTTTTCAAATCAAGATATCTATGTCTAAAGTGCACAGAATAGTTTTAACCTCAGTGATCAATGGTAAAAGAAATATATGAGAAATCTAATTAAAGTTGCCACTTATTTGAACAACAACAACAACAAACCCTGTTCTGTCATTCTGTTGTCTAATAACTACTTGTGAGACAGTTTTCTAGCAATAATAATAACAGAATAGGCTGGGGTTCAACAAAATGAGTGTTTGATAGAGAAGACCCCCCACCCCCCATTATCCTTTCTTTGCAAGATTTCAATGAGGCTGCCCTAATGGCCCTAATACCTCAGCTTCTTTCAACAACATATGTACCAGATCTCTTGCTGAAAATGGGTGTCTCACCCAATTTTTTTCAGTAAAAGATACTTAAGTGGATTTGACACAGAATATAACTGAGATGCTTATTGGATACAACTAGTGCTCCTGCATGGAAATGAATGAGTGTTAGCAATATTTTCTAGGATCTATTTAATTTCACATTCCAGAATATCTGGTTCTAGTTCAATTTTGAGATTTTGGAATATTTTTGGACAGTTTTATGTATTTGTGCCATCATTTTTAATATCTTTTTTCTCCTTTTTATGCAAATTTTCTTGCATCAACATTGCTTGATTTTTTAAATATTCTTAAATAAATCTCTTGTCCTAACCATTTGACTGTTATCCTTTCTTTATACTGTTTACATAGAACTCCTTGTCTCTTTTTTGCTCTTCTCTGGAAATTAACTGGGCAACTTTGTTCTGTCTGTGTTGCCTTTTGCATTCTGCCTTTCTTCAGCAATTTTCAAAGTAGGTGCAGACAACCATTTTGCCTTACTTGTTTTTTACATTTCTTATTTGCTTTCTCCTTTGTTTCAAGATACAACAAATTTCATTCTAGAGTTTTTCAGGCACTGGTTTATCAAGTCTAATCCAATATATATGCACCTTCACTGCATAATCATATGGAATATAGAATATTGCAGAAGATGTACCTTGTTGGTCTGATGATTTTGCTTTTTTTAAGTTTAAGTTACCATTTTGCAAGATGGAATTTGTGACCTGAGGTGCAGCTCCTGTTTTTGCTTAAAGGGTATTTAATTTCAGTTTTTTCACCTGATGGTGTTCATGTTCAGTTACCTTTTAGATTGTTGGAAGAAGATGTTCACTATGAACACTGAGTTTTCTTGGCAGAATTCTATTAATCTCTCTTGCATTGTTTTGTACACCATGGCCAAATTTCTCCATTATTCCAGATGCTATTTTACTTCTAATTTAGCATTCCAGTCTCCTATAATTAGGGGTTAACACCAGACAAACAAACAAGCAGAAAATGATACCCTAATCAGGAACTACTAAAAATATAAAAAATCAAGCAGACAAACAATCAAGCATAAAGCAATATCCTAAACAAGGAAGTACCAAGGAGAAAACCACACCCCCACCAGCACTGGCAGGGCAAGCTACTGCATATAAACAGGGAGCAAACCCCACACTCACTTGCACTGATGATGTTACCTTATCAGGTAATGAAACAGCTGCAAGGAAACAACCAAGCACATAGAGCACCAAGGACTCCACAGTATTCTTCTATGTACTACTAAATACCTTCAGCAAAGGATCATTACCTTGTCGTGGTGCTGGAACTTGAGCACCTCAATGATGCCATGAGCTAAACCGTGAAGGGCCACCCAAGACGGGAAGGTCATGACAGAGAGGTCAGACTAAATGCGATCCCTGGGGAAGGTAATGGCAACCCACCCCAGTATTCTTGCCGGGAAGACTCAATGGATCAGTACAACCAGAGATATGTCGGTATACCATCGGAAGATGAGACCCCCAGGTCGGAAGATGGTCAAAATGCTACTGGGGAGGAACAGAGGATGAGCTCAACTAGCCCCAGATGTGATGACGCAGCTAGCTCAAAGCCAAAAGGACGGCTAGTGGCCAACGGTGCTGGTGGTGAACGGCGAATCCGATGTTCTAAGGATCAACACACCATTGGAATGGAATGTAAGATCTATGAGCCAGGGCAAATTGGATGTGGTTATTGGTGAGATGTCAAGATTAAAGATAGACATTCTGGGTGTCAGTGAACTGAAATGGACTGGAATGGGCCACTTCACATCAAATGACCACTAGATCTACTACTGTGGACAAGAGGACCACAGAAGAAATGGAGTAGCCTTCATAATTCATAGTAAAGTGGCTAAAGCAGTGCTTGGATACAATCCAAAAAATGATAGAATGATCTTGATTCGAATTCAGGGCAAGCCATCTAACATCACAGTGATCCAAATATACGCCCCAACCACAGATGCTGAAGAAGCTGAAGTAGAGCAGTTCTATGAGGATCTGCAGCACCTACTGGATGACGTGTCTAAAAGAGATGTTATTTTCATCACAGGAGACTGGAATGCTAAGGTGGGCAGTCAAATGAAACCTGGAATTACAGGTAAGTATGGCCTGGGAGAACAAAATGAAGCAGGACATAGGCTGATAGAATTTTGCCAAGACAACTCACTCTGCATAACAAACACTCTCTTCCAACAACCTAAGAGACGGCTATATACATGGACTTCACCAGATGGACAACACCGAAATCAGATTGACTACATCCTTTGCAGACAAAGGTGGTGGACATCTATACAGTCGGTAAAAACAAGACCTGGAGCTGACTGTAGTTCCAATCACGAACTTCTTACTGCACAATTTAGGATCAGACTCAAGAGATTAGGGAAGACCCACAGATCAGCTAGATATGAGCTCACTAATATTCCTAAGGAATATGCAGTGGAGGTGAAGAATCGATTTAAGGGACTGCACTTAGTAGATAGGGTCCCGGAAGAACTATGGACAGAAGTTTGAGACATTGTTCAGGAGGCGGCAATAAAATACATCCCAAAGAAAGAGAAAACCAAGAAGGCAAAATGGCTGTCTGCTGAGACACTAGAAGTAGCCCAAGAAAGAAGGAAAGCAAAAGGCAACAGTGATAGGGGGAGATATGTCCAATTAAATGCAAAATTCCAGAGGTTAGCCAGAAGAGATAAGGAATTATTTTTAAACAAGCAATGTGTGGAAGTGGAAGAAGACAATAGAATCGGAAGGACAAGAGACCTCTTCCAGAAAATTAGAAACATTGGAGGTAAATTCCAGGCCAAAATGGGTATGATCAAAAACAAAGATGGCAAGGACCTAACAGAAGAAGAAGAGATCAAGAAAAGGTGGCAAGAATATACAGAAAACCTGTATAGGAAGGATAACAATATTGGGGATAGCTTTGAAGGTGTGGTCAGCAAGCTAGAGCCAGACATCCTGAAGAGTGAGGTTGAATGGGCCTTAAGAAGCATTGCTAATAACAAGGCAGCAGGAGACGACGGCATCCCAGCTGAACTGTTCAAAATCTTGCAAGATGATGCTGTCAAGGTAATGCATGCTATATGCCAGCAAATTTGGAAAACACAAGAATGGCCATCAGACTGGAAAAAATCAACTTATATCCCCATACCAAAAAAGGGAAACACTAAAGAATGTTCAAACTATCGAACAGTGGCACTCATTTCACATGCCAGTAAGGTAATGCTCAAGATCCTGCAAGGTAGACTTCAGCAATTCATGGAGCGAGAATTGCCAGATGTACAAGCTGGGTTTAGAAAAGGCAGAGGAACTAGGGACCAAATTGCCAATATCCAATGGATAATGGAATAAGCTAGGGAGTTTCAGAAAAACATCTATTTCTGTTTTATTGACTATTCCAAAGCCTTTGACTGTGTGGACCATAACAAATTGTGGCAAGTTCTTAGTGGTATGGGGATACCAAGTCATCTTGTCTGCCTCCTGAAGAATCTGTCTAACGACCAAGTAGCTACAGCAAGAACAGACCATGGAACAACGGACTGGTTTAAGATTGGGAAAGGAGTACAGCAGGGCTGTATACTCTCACCCTACCTATTCAACTTGTATGCAGAACACATCATGCGGCATGCTGGGCTTGAGGAATACAAGGCTGGAGTTAAAATTGCTGGAAGAAAGATTTACAATCTCAGATATGCAGATGATACCACTTTGATGGCTGAAAGTGAAGAGGAATTGAGGAGCCTTATGATGAAAGTGAAAGAAGAAAGTGCAAAAGCTGGCTTGCAGCTAAACCTCAAAAAAACCAAGATTATGGCAACCAGCTTGATTGATAACTGGCAAATAGAGGGAGAAAATGTAGAAGCAGTGAAAGACTTTGTATTTCTAGGTGCGAAGATTACTGCAGATGCTGACTGCAGTCAGGAAATCAGAAGACGCTTAATTCCTGGGAGGAGTGCAATGACAAATCTTGATAAAATAGTTAAGAGCAGAGACATCACACTGACAACAAAGGCCCGCATAGTTAAAGCAATGGTGTTTCCTGTAGTAACGTATGGCTGCGAGAGCTGGACCATAAGGAAGGCTGAGAGAAGGAAGATCGATGCTTTGGAACTGTGGTGTTGGAGGAAAATTCTGAGAGTGCCTTGGACTGCAAGAAGATCAAACCAGTCCATCCTCCAGGAAATAAAGCTAGACTGCTCACTTGAGGAAATGATATTAAAGGCAAAACTGAAATATTTTGGCCACATAATGAGAAAACAGGACACCCTGGAGAAGATGCTGATGCTAGGAAGAGTGGAGGGCAAAAGGAAGAGGGGCCGACCAAGGGCAAGGTGGATGGATGATATTCTAGAGGTGACGGACTCATCCCTGGGGGAGCTGGGGGTGTTGACGACCGACAGGAAGCTCTGGCGTGGGCTGGTCCATGAAGTCACGAAGAGTTGGAAGCGACTAAATGAATAAACAACAAACTACTAAATACACAAAGAAGTAGCCCACAAAAGGAGCAAGCTATTAACAGGTTAACATGAACTTGCCATTCAGAAACTCAGAAAGATTTCCTTTTATTATTAAGGAAGATATGGGATCTTGAGAAATCCAAAGAATCACACTTGCACTCTTTTTGCTTCAGTTAAAGATTGCATTATTCCATTAATAAAAGAAGCTAGCAGCAGGATAATTAACAGCTCTTGCTGCAGCTTTGTTCTTTATGTAGGTTTTTGAAACTCACAAAAAAGATGTAAATAGGAAATAATACTGTGTGAAGAGATATAGCACTATGAGATCCATTGAGGATCACTACTATGCTTTAACAATGTAAAGCTCAAATAATTTCTAATAACCGTTACAGCCATGAGATATTCCTTTGGCCTTGACAAAACAAAAACAAAATAATTGAACCTTTCCCACAGCTGGATGAAATGCTGGTGCAGAGAGACTCTTAAGTTATATTCTCTTTCTCAGAGAAACATCCTCCAAAGTACAATATACTAGACTTTGAAATACAGGCTGCAATAAGTAATCAAAATCTATGTTATTTATCTTAGATAAAGGATTATACTGTTAGTTCAAAGATCTTATCATGCTACCTCTTCCACCTGCTAGAGATAGAGACAGAGATGGAGATAGAGATGATAGATATCTTTGTCTGTACATGTACTTCCTGGGAGACAGCATGGCAGACTGCCAGAAGAAATTCTCTGCCCAGAATCCAGGATCCTTCCATAAATAAAAGGTCATAATGTCTTAAAATTGGAAGTATATTATTCATCCATAGGTAGGCATAGCAAGCATCTCTGAGCTGCCCAGAGTCATTGTGTACGAGATGGGTGGCAGAGAAATTTGATAAATAAATAAATTCAAAACATATCCCTTGCTTGTTGAGAAGTTCAAGACACTTTTGATAACAAGGAAGGCAACTAATTTCTAATAAACATAGAATGTAAGTGTTGGAAGGGTTTTTGAGATTCTATAGCCTAAACCCCTGCCCAATACAGGAATCCATTTTACAGCATCCTGGACAGATGGCCATGCAGCCTCTGATTAATACTTTCAGAGGAGGAGAATCCATCATCTCCATTTTCTGTTGCTGAACAGCTTTATCATAAAGACATTCTTCCTAAAGTTCCTCTGACTATTCCTGTGATATCTTTCCTTCTGGCCTCTTATTCTTGACTGTTGTCTTCAGGACATGCTCTACTACATTAATATGATTCTTAAAATGTGGTGCCTGGAACTGAATGCAATATTCTAGGCATGGCCTGATTAAGGCCCAATGGACAAGGATGAGTAATACTTGTGCAGAGATTTTTTCCTGTATAGTATAGTCAACATTTTGATGTACCTGAGTAAAACTGCAAAAGTTTCACAATAAATTCTGAATTAAAACAATTATATGAAAACCAAGGCTGGGGGTGGGGGCAGGGGCTACCAGTATCTATCTGATTGGCCAGAACTTGTCCTTGAGTGAATATATCATCTATCTTTGCAATAAATGGAAAACCCATAGCCCTTAAGATGTAGATTAAGGCCAGTGATTACAGATGCTGGGACCACCACCAACTCCAAGAGAGCCATAGGTTTCCCACTATGCACTGCAATGTTCGTTAGTTACCATTCTGCTTCAGGTACTGAACAGCTCTCAGACCCATCTGACCATCTGACACTGACTCAGAATGTATTGGATGCAGGGTTGAAAACCTGTGATAGTTACACAGTTATACTCTGGAAGGAAGAATGCTGGAGCTAAATTACTGGATATGGTTCACTGTCGAATGACTCAGCTACAGCAAGTGCTGCAGTTAGCTCACTTATTCTTGAATGGAAGAAAGTTTTATTTTTTCTTTCACTTGTCCAGTGAATAAGATGCTGCTGTGATGACTCATACATCAGACTTTGCGGTGGTAGTGATGAATGGGACTGCTGCTGCTCATTATGCCTAAAAGGCTATACCTGGAAAAAAAATGCTATTCAGAACCTGGTTCCTGTTTGCTCTTGATGGCCTTTTTCAACAATTTCCTGTTGAGGTTTTTAAGTGCTTTAAAGTCCATGTATGTGTTTAATTCATTAGTTTAAATAACCCTTTAGAGAGATGGCTCTATATCTGTGAATTGCAGCCATCAGTATTTATTTTTATTTAACATTTACATTATACCATAATAGTGCATCCTTCTATGTACCATATAAACACACTACACTGCTTGGGAATGTATAATGTCTCTTGTTACTTCAACGGTTTAGGATGCAAATGTTTGGCCTCCTGGTCTCAAAACTTCCCTATTGTACCATACTTGTGTAGCAAATAACTTCCAGCCAAATAACTTTTTAAAAAATTCAGAGACATTAGAGTAGGCTGAATTTAAACACAATTCATTTTGTTTTTACACCACAAGCTCTGAAAAAGTATGACATTGATCTGAATATGCGTTGTCCATATAGTATAGATTTATACCATGTTTATTTAAGAGTGATATACTGAAAGCATGAACTTCTAAAGTTACCTCTCTCATCATTGACCATTTCAGCCAGAATAATATTTTATTATTAATTCTCTTTCCAAATTCACAGAAGGTATCCAAGTTATTGATTATAGGAAAGCAATGGGGTCACCTTTTATGGCCAACAACATGACTTCATTTGGGGAGGGGGCAGATGATGGTGGTAAGAGCCACAATCTTCTCCTCTCCTTCCTGTCACAATAATGGCTGGTATCACAGTTGCAGAAAAGTTTTTGGTCTTACAGCTGGGAGGATGGTACCAAGTTATGCTCTAATGTGGGCTGCTGAGCTTGCCGATCGGAAGCTCAGCGGTTTGAATCCTCGTGACGGGGTGAGCTCCCCTTGCTAGTCCCAGCTCCTGCCAACCTAGCAGTTCGAAAACATGCAAATGTGAGTAGATGAATAGGTACCGCTTCGGCAGGCAGGTAACGGCATTCTGTTTAGCCGGCCACACGACCATGGAAGTGTCTACGGACAAATGCCGGCTCTTCGGCTTTGAAACGGAGATGAGCACCGCCCCCTAGAGTTGGACACGACTGGACTTAATGTCAAGGGAAACTTTTACCTTTACCTATAGAAGAATTTAGGAAGTAATAGTTATTAGGGCTGGGCGCTTTCTGAAGGAAGTACTTCGGCCCTCATGCAAGTACGAGTGCAGCCATCTGTGTCTGTGGCAGCCCCACTAGGTAGACCTGACCAGGAAATCAATTCCATGGGATATCTCAGGATAGGATATACAGGTAGTCCTCACTTAATGTCCACAGTTGGGACTGGCAACTCCATCACATGGCTGTGATGGACTTACAATCTCACTTCCCCCACAGTTGTTAAGCGAATCACTCACAGCCGTTAAGCAAGACATGTGACTGTGACTTGCAATTTCACTGCCAGCTTCTCCACTGACTCTGCTTGTTGCAAGCCAGCTCTGGAAGCACACAAATGGTGATCACATGACTGTGGGATGCTACAACAGTCATAAACGCCTGCTGGATGCAAAGTGCCCAAATTTTGATTATGTGACCGCGGGAACATTGAGACAGTCATAAGTGTGAGGACTGCTTGTAAGCACTTTTTCAGTGTTGTCGTAACTTGGAATGGTCACTAAATAGGGCAGTCATTAAGTGAGGACTACCTGTATACTGAGACAGGCTATAATAACAGAATCTTACAAGCCTGATTGTGTTTTACACAATCTTACAAGCCTGATTGTGTTCTTTGTATACCCCAGTAAATCAGAGAGGTGTTTGCCTGATCTGCTTCCAAATATTATCTTGCTTCAAGGACTTAAAGAATGTTTCAGTCCTCTTTGCCTACATAATGGTTCTTGCATATTTCTATCAAGGTAATCTCCCTTACTCTCTACAATTCACAGGAAATGGTAATGATGCCAAAACAATGATATATATGTGGTAACATCATCCCGTAAATGCCACAATTATGTGCTTGGGTCCTGATGTCTGATGCATATATTGCAACATTTGTGTGATGATGTCATTACAAGCATTTCATCATTTGTCCTCCTTTACATCTCTGCACATGGCCAGATCTTTTGCTGTTCGCTAAAGCAGCCCAACTCTTTCCAAACTTCTCTATAAGCCTGAAAAAAATGGCTTCTTGATTTAAGAGATGTATTAGTTTTAATTATGATACCTTAAAACAGAGGCATATTTTTTCTTCCAGCACAGAGATAAATAGTAGTGAGTATTAAGTTTGTGCAAGGTCTAAAACACTTCTTCAGAATAATTTCTGAAGTATGTAGAGGCCTAATATTTATCACTTTGTATTTTAAATAAGCATTGAGAGCTACAAATGATCCACTTATAAGCCAAGATATTTTTTAAGTCTGGCAACATGTATAATCTTAACTAAGGGCTGTGGCATTCTTCACTCATTACAACACATTTTCTGTAGTGTATATGAATATGAATTTGTGTCCATCTAGAGTTTATATCAATAAATAAATCAAATCTTGTTGAAGGCCTCTATAAAGAATGCCAATAAACATTGTCTCTTGTGTAGACAGTGGACTATTCAATATTTCATCAGCTATCATTTAAAAATTGTATGGCTGCCTACAGAAACTGGAGGATTATAATTTTGGATAATAATTGCTATGGTTATTCTAGCTAGATTATATTAAGTAAATTTGCTCTGGGAAAGCTATCTCATTCTTTTAAAAAACAAGAAGTCAAATTAATTAAATATGACAATTCCAACAGATGTTGCTTTCCCTTCATTTTGTTTGCAAAGAAAGAATCAGGAAAAAAAAGAAAACAACCCAGGATATGGCAAAGCAACATCTGAATCCTTGTGGGATCCAAGAAACCCCTACAGATATATGCCATGTTAAAAATGTTTACAGCTGAGTTCTCATTTTGCAACATTTGCATGTCCTGCCAATTTTTCAGGATTAAAACCTGCTTCTCCATTTGGTCACTTAAGACAAAACAAAAAACATTTTCCCTTTTTACGAAATTGCCTTACATGAATCCCCTGTGAAGTGCTGAGCACAGGCTACATTTGCTTACAGACAAGGGATCCCGTGGCATTGACAACAACACCTGTTGTGCCATGTGCCAAGGAATGCATTGAAGTCAAGTATATTATGAGAATGGTGATTCCAGAACAAGGGCTCATGCACTACGGTATCAGTAATGAGACCACCTTTGCCTATCGTTTAAGAGCAATTCAGGCCCTTACTTGATGTTCTGATAATTTTTGGAAGAGTGTCGGAACTTTGAATAAATGTTTCCCATGCTACAATGTGGAAGTTAGGATTTGATTGCTAGGCCTTAAAAAAACTCAACTAATTTAAGCTATGTGCATGAAATGTAATTTTTCTATGTCATAGGTCTAAAAATCCTCCTTGTCTATCTCTGCAGCCTTCCATCGTCTTTCTGTCCTATTTAGTATAAATCATATATCTGTGTATCAAATGCTGAAAAGTAGCATGTGTTAAAATAGAAGGAAAGAAGAATCCACTGAAGCATTCTTTTAAAACTTTAACTATTGAGTTTTAGAAAATGGGAAAGCTAATGGTCTCCAGATGGATGGCACTTCTGATTGAGGAATACAGTATTCTTATAGCATTAAATTAGATTTATTGTGAAATGACATCTTGCCAAAGGAAAGAAAGTTGATTAACTATGACAATTCTGAGATTATAGAGCCAATGGTTTCTTCATGTGTCAAAAGAAAACAGAACAGAACAGAAAAAGTAAGATACAGGGCATCTTTGGGAGGCAAAGTAAAAAAACAAGTAAAGATGTTGCTTGTGAGCAGACAATTGAAGCCCTGCCACATTTTCATGTACATTGTGTGTGCAATGCATGCAAAAACAGGAGGGGCTTCAATTGTGTGGTTGTGGCCAGTATATTAACTTTTTTACTATCCTTGAAGATTTCCCTGGAAAAATGGCTATATTTTCTTTTGATTCAGAAGAATTTAAGTATTTAGTATTTGTATCTATGAAATGTTTTTTAATTTGCTGTTGCTGTTGCTAAATCCTGAAAATCCCCCATTCTAAAAGTTAACATGAAATAGTATTAAAGGCTACTAACAGAAGATGTGTTAACATGGCTGTCTAGGAAGCCTGTTAGACTAGTAGGTTTTTCCTAGGGGAGGGAGAAGAGAAATCGTTATAGATCAAGAGTTAGGAAGAGGAAATGACTTCTTTAAAAGCTTGGAATTCTTTTCTAACCCATGGAAACTTGCAAAAGCTTGAAATCACTTTTATTGAAATTTGATAAACTCTATGTGGAGTTTCAACAGTAGCCTGGGATAGGAAGAAAACAACCACCCATTTTTTAAAAATATCATTGTAGAGCTCTTCATTTCACAAACTTAGCCATAGCCTTCCTATAATAAGTTTCCACCAAAACCACAGCTTCTAATAGACAGGGACATTCTAGCCAGTGGAATTGCCTACATTTGGTTTCTTTTGGGAATAAAATACACAGAAGTATTCATTGTATGCACGGATGGACTCCTTCTCTTTATTGATGCAGACTGAAGTGCACATTGAACTCCAGATTGGGACAAGCATATCATGGTAAAAATCCTTTGTTGTCCTAAACTCTTCTATAGGCAGTTTCCAGCAGTTAAAAAGATCCTAGAAACTGAAGGGAAGGGGAGTATATGTTAAAAGAAAAAAATGGCTTTTTCAATTTATTCTGCTTAAAATATTATCTGTCTTGCTGATCTTTCCACTATCAATCCTTTGGACTCTGAACAAGATAACGTCATGAAAAGTGACATCTTAATGAACCAAAGGTTTGCTGTGCAATTTTGTCATATAGGATGTAAGCTCAACAGCTAATTAGAAACTACTCAACTCTAAATTGACTTGGGAATAACTACAGTGATGGAAATGATCAGTGACTGACAGAAGATGACCTGCTAGTATTACAGACACCAGTTCATTAGTTCTTTGTAATGGTGCTGGTATATTCTGATAATTTATTATACAGCTGCTAGCTGAATAACTTGAATCTTGTAAGGTCAGTATGACATGTATTTGTCAACAGATTTACATCTGACAACTCTCATTAATTATCATTTGAGCTGTGTGGATGAAATACCGTACCCGTCACATACTAAAATAAGAGATTTTCAGGCAACAAGACCCATAGTTTATGATTTTCTGCACAGTCTAAATGTTTTGCACTGTCATGTCACCTTTTTATTAGCTGCTATCATGACAAAGCAATGGAGCTTTCGGTGCTAATATTTCTACTTAATGTATTGAACAGGTAGCTCTGAAAATGAGTATCTTTCACAGATTCTCTCAAGAGGTCAAACATAAATCTGAAGTAAACAAACCCATAAATGTGTCTCCTGTTGGATATTTCTCATGAAAGACAAGAAAAGGTTTGTGTTCCTCTGTGGAGAAATTGTTGGTGAACAAAATTTATTCTTTAGAAGACAACATTGCCAGCCATGTTCTTAGTCACAGATAAATAAAATAAAACCATTTCAAAATTGGAAAGCATAGGTTTTAGACTAAAAGCCCTATGCAAAATTTACTGGAAACAAGAACTTTACACTCAGTGGTTTTACTCTGAATAGACATGCATAGGGTTATGCAGCAAGCTTCAAGGCACACATAATCTTTTAAATGTGGATGTGAGGATATGTTTGCTTTGCAGCAGGTTATATTATGTTTTCTCCTATGGCAGCATTGTTTAATACTCTGGCTAATGGATAATCCTTTTCTGAGTGTGAATCCCTAAAATCAACTACCCAGAAAGCAGGTATTGGCAGCCTTGGGGGAAGCCCAAGATTCTTAGAAAATCTGTACAAGAAAATCTGGAGGAAAAATATTGAGAGAGAGAGAGAGAAATCCAAAAGCTCAATGCAGATTGAGCATCTTTTGACTATTTGCTGATTAACTCTTGGGAGAATTAATACATAATAACAAGAGTAAAAGAAAAAGGCCATGCAATATAGCATCCTGAAACATGGCATGTCAGGCTGGCTGGAATTGGGAATAGGTGCAGCCTTTTGTTGACAGTCGTGCTGCTTCATTGTTGTAACGTTTCACTATGCTAAAACAGCTTTCTGGCTAAGGTGCCTCACCTACACTGAAAATCTACTTAAAGATATTATGAGCACCTGCATGGCAGTTCTGTTCCTTTGATTTTATCTGATTTTTTTTTTTTTAGGTAATATTGCTATTGACCAGCAGAAAACTGGAATGTTTTTTTAAAAAGGGTAAGTTCAACTATTGTATTAATATACTTCTGCTTTGTAGTCTAAAAATTAAAAGAACAACTTATGGAAAATACCCCTTTATTGGTGGAGGCACTCTAGGGCAGTGTTTCTCAATCTTGGCAACTTTAAAATGTGTGGACTTGAACTCCGTTCCCCAGCTAGCAGGGTAATACAACAGCCCTACTTAGGCCATTGGATAGATGTACATTTAGAGTTCTCTACAAATATGAAATCCCCATTCTCCTTTTTAGCTCACTATTATTCTATTGGCGAGGCCTATTTTCCCCAGCTTGGCATTGATTTGGTTTACAACTCCCATCATTCTTATCTAGGCTTTTTGGGAACAGTGAAAGCTAAAGCCATCATATTCACTGTGACAACTACCATTTGGGAAAAGCTATGGATAGCACTTATCCTCTAGGATAAGTGAGTGTAGAAAAAATCATCCCCAGCTGGAAAAGTGTTTCCACTTCAGAGAATTGAACCCTAAGCACCTCTTTGTTTTGAAATTAAACATGGCTGCTGCTGAAATAAGTCCTACCAGAGCATGACAGAAGATCACCTTCTCTGGGCCTGATTTGTCCTAATGAAACATCCTGATCAATACTTACACTTGGGTGGCTAGTGAAAGAGGATACTGGAAAAGGGAAAGATCCCTACGAAGGACTTCCCTCTTCATTCTGGCCTGAATTCTGTACAAGATGTCTAAAGAACATCACAAATAATGTTTTGTAAAAGATTCCATGGGATCTAAAGCTGAGCAAGTAGTTTCAACTAACCATTAAAAAAAACCCCTTGAAATTGGCAGATTTTATATGATATTCTGCATTTTGTCTAAGAAGGGAATCCCATTGTGATTCTTCAGTTATTCCTTCATAGATGAATATATTAATCTAATCTTTTAAAAAATTCCATGCTTGTCCTCCTTGTTGGGATGCATAATAGAGATGAGCCTTAGAATAAATTAATCATGAATATAATTTCTGAGTGGTTGAATATATTTTGCAGTCTTACCACAGAATAGCACACAGTCTGTTTGCATACTGCTTAGGCATTCAAATGCGTCATTTTTTAAAATGATATAATGAAGCCTAAAATAAAGCAATAAAATGCCTTTATAAAATCAGCTTACAGTTTGTTTTGCCTGACTATTTTGATATCTTACTTGAATATAGACAACCCTGCTTTTCATCACATTATCAACCATTTTTAAGCCTAGTATGACAGGGATTTAAAATGAAGCAATAAAATCATGAAGGGCTGAGGGTTTTTTCCCCCCTCTAACTTGACAGAGAAGCTTCACAGTTGGAAAACTCTTTCATTGACATCTCTACTTATTGTAAAAGAAACTAAGGAAAGCACACATACACACAGTGACAACTTCTAGCAGAAAGTATTCTTTGAAGATTGTCATAGGGGATCCAAGGGTGGGTCAAAAAAGTCAAGAGTTGGCCACAACTATGTTCAAAGCCCCACTCTTTTTTACATGTGGTTGTTGTTTATTCGTTCAGTCGCTTCCGACTCTTCGTGACTTCATGGACCAGCCCATGCCAGAGCTTCCTGTCGGTCGTCAACACCCCCAGCTCCCTCAGGGACGAGTCCGTCACCTCTAGAATATCATCCATCCATCTTGCCCTTGGTCGGCCCCTCTTCCTTTTGCCTTCCACTTTCCCTAGCATCAGCATCTTCTCCAGGGTGTCCTGTCTTCTCATTATGTGGCCAAAGTATTTCAGTTTTGCCTTGAATATCATTCCCTCAAGTGAGCAGTCTGGCTTTACTTCCTGGAGGATGGACTGGTTTGATCTTCTTGCAGTCCAAGGCACTCTCAGAATTTTCCTCCAACACCACAGTTCCAAAGCATCTATCTTCCTTCGCTCACCCTTCCTTATGGTCCAGCTCTCGCAACCATATGTTACTACGAGGAACACCATTGCTTTAACTATGCGGCCTTTGTTACATGTGGTATGTATGCACAATACATACAAAAAGGGGTGGGACTTCAATTGCATGGTATTGACTGCCATCTTTTTTTACCTCCACCCCCACCACCTATGGATACTCCTGGGCATGTTTGGGGAAGGGCTTAACAGTTTAGTATCTGAAAACAGCTACTTGTCACCTACGTTGACTTGTTGTTGGAAAGGCCAATGTTGCCTTCAGGCAATTATAATGTCAGGATGATTCTCCCTCTTAACTGTTAAAAATCTAAAATCCTTTTATTGTTTTACTGCAGAATCCATAAAATTTGAAAGATATGCCAACTGGAAAAATCTGGACAACTCCAGACCTTTTGTCAGTTTCAATCCAGTGGAAATAAATTCTATACTCCAAGATATTCAACCAACCGCTGAGGACAGTGTTTCAGAAAAAGAAAGAAAAGCAGATTCTTTATATACAGTGTTTTGAATGGATAGCAAGAACAAATGGTCAAAACTGTATTTAATTAATTAGCCCATTAAACATTTAGTGCACCATGACAATGAACACTGTAACAGCATAAACATGAGGTAGTAAGATACATTTTAAAAAAAACCATTAGAATTATAGAGAGCTCAACTTTTGATGGAGGTTGGAGCAGTTTTAAGAAATGCTACACTGAAATCTGTCCTCCACAGTAAACTTTTATTTTTCCACCTCATTTTCAGGAAACTTCAGAATTAACTTTGGTTGACATTTTAAAGCTCTTTTTTTATTACTAAGGGATGATAAAGATACAGCTGATTTTTTTTTTAACACAGCTCAATCAAACATAGCTTTCCATGCTGTCCCTACTTTCTGATCTGAAAAAGCCTGTGGGAGGAATTCTCTTGAAATTTAATTGTTGTGTGGGAAATATCTATTTCAGGATGATAGGAGTGCCTCGGAACAGTGGCTGCAAGCCAGAATCACCTATCTCTTGTCTTTACCAAGAGACACATATTGCTTCAAGTGGTTGAATAGCCTTGAAGCAATTAAATAGCCTTGGCCCCTGGTTGACTTTCTTGTTTGGAAAGGAGAAAGGGAAGAAAATTTCTTAAAAGATCAGCTTCCTGGTGAGCTGGTTTTGCCCCTGCCTCTTTCCAGTTAAGAAAGCTGAAGGACAGGCAGGCTTTGTGAAAAGGGGGGATGTGATAATGTTACAAAGTGTAGAGATCCCGCAATCTGGTCTTCAGGTACCTCCAAGCAGTATCTCACAGGTTGTCAGGGCAGCCACGCTCAGAATAAGACTCAGACTCACTTAGAAGGTCTAAGGATTTCTGGTTTTATTTGAACGGTGTGCGTGCAAAGAGAAAGACGGGAATCCTTATGTGGTGACAGGGTGCCCTGTTTATACTTTGCTGGCGGACGTTGTGCTTCTCTACCCTCGGGCCAGGACCGGATGGGTGCTTGAGACCTCGATGCGTCAGCTGATGGGCGATCCCGGCGATCTCCTTTGTCTCCCTGTCTTCGTCTGGACCGGGTGCGTCCCCTGAAGGTGTTTCCCCGATCTTCTGATAGGCGTTAACTACTGCCTGATGGGTGCTCCCATTATGTTGGGCATTACTCTGTGGACATGTGTGCATGAGGGCGGTGTGAATGCATCCCCGGGGGGAAATGGGAAGGCGTTCCCCTTGCCTCTTGATGGGTGCTAAGTTTGGTCTGAAGGGCTTATCTATTGTGTTGGGGGTTCCCTTCTGGATATGGGTGCTTGAGTGATTTAGGGATTATGCTTATCCCTTCCTCTTACCTAATGTGCATGTTCCCCGTTGTGATGCACATATGCCTTGCAACGGGGAACATGACACAGGTGGTTGCCTGTCCTTCTTTTTAGTCAGGAAAGGGTTTGTTTGCTTGTTTGCTTGTTTGCTTTGACTTCCAGTTAGCTTTACTCCTGGCAACTGCCTGGACATGTCCCTGCAGTTTTACTGGCAACCTTTTTGGAAGTAGTGTGCATTGGCAAGGCAGGCTTCTTCTGGAGAAAGACTATTAACACCTCTTTCCAAGCAGACAGTGTTACGTACTCTCCAAGAGAAGCACAGATATCTCCGGCACTCATACCCCACCTAGCTGTCTGAAATGGCCAGGCAGGGTATGGATCATTCATGCTATGCACATTTTTTATCTATCTCTGTCTCTCTGATTTATCTTTATCTATTACCTCCCCCTCATCCTTTATCATGCTAAACTAAAGAACTCCAATTGCTCCAATCCCTTGTAAGGGAGCTGCTAAACAGCGGCCACCCTTTTTTTTTGTACCTTTTCTAGTAATACAATACCCTTCTGAAGGGACGGTGTTCAGAACTGTAATACTTCAAATGTGTACAGGGTATTTGTATACAGGCATTTTTATACTGGCAAGATTTTGCCTTTTTTACAGCATTTTCATTGAGCTGTCTACATGAGCTGTCTAAGATCCTGGTCAGTCACTATTAATTCAAATCCC
Source organism: Candoia aspera (assembly GCF_035149785.1). Taxonomy (NCBI): domain Eukaryota; kingdom Metazoa; phylum Chordata; class Lepidosauria; order Squamata; family Candoiidae; genus Candoia; species Candoia aspera. Next base: position 160,264,656 of record NC_086155.1, read on the forward strand.
ATTAATGTTTGGGTCAAGTTTGGATTCTTTGTGCCCACATACATTACTCTATATTGAGCTGCATTTGCCATTTTAATACCCATTCACCCAATTTGGAGAGAAGCATTTGGAGTTCTTCACAGTTCTTTTTTATTTGACTACCATGAATACTATGAGCAGCAAGTGTGGCTATTTCACTATGGGGTCTCACTCCAGATCATTTATATATAAGTTAACAAATAGCAGTCTCTGAGGGACCCTTCAATACACATCTTGCCCTTGTAAGGATTGTCCATTTATTTCTACTGTGTGGATTTTTAAATCAACTGCTAATCCATCAAACTACCAATCTGCATAACCCACAGCAGCTAAGTTGCTTAGGAGCCTTTAGTAAGGGACTTTGCAAAAGCTTTCTGAGATTCCAAGTATGCAGTATCTTCTGACTCACCCTCGTCCTCATGTATGTTGACACATAGCCTAAAAAAATATAAAAGTTTAGCAAGGAACTTTGACATGTGCAGAAGCCATGATGGTTTCTTTCCAGCAAGACTCTTTATGAGTCTGTTTATTTTCTCTTTAATAATTCTTTCAGTAATATTCTATAATGAACAGGTAAAATTATTTCTAGCCTGTTTAGCATAAATTTCCTGGAGAATTATTTTGGGAGTGAAGCTGAAGATAGGTCTCCATAGAAAGTACTTGAGTGATGCTGTAACAAATGTGAACCACTCATTGTGTAAATTATTTTAATTACATACTTCACTCAGGCTTTAATTATTCTAGGCAGGATAAGTTATCATCTTGCCCTCCCCAAACTTCTTGTCATGAAAATCAGCAATTTCTAAAACCGATACAAAGTCCAGTAGTAATATCATGCTATTTCTACTGTGAACCGCAAAGCAATTTTAATTTAAAAGATTGATCGCTCATCTCTATGCAGTATCAAGGTATAAATCAAGATACAAATCACAATTACAGTGAAAATAATTAATGAAGTTTTAGTATAGACATTTACATTCTTGAGGAGTCATAAACATTTTTAAATCAGTCACATAAATCATGTTCATGAGATTTTGCCTGTGAAAATCAAATGAGAGGTTCATTTGTATGTATATTCATTAATTCTACAGAAAAAAAAATCTTTGGAACTATATTGTTTTACTTGATTTTGCTTGGATTTTAATATATTGATGTTATTTGATTTGGAGCATATTGGGAATTGATGGCTCTATTAGAGTGGGAGTAGTTTGTTTTAAATATAAATCTGATTTTTACTGAGACATCTTAATTTTTATATTCTTACGTATGATGTTTTATTATTTTAAACTGCTAGGAGTCCATGGTTGATTTGGCAGGTTATAACTGTGATTAATAGGTAAAAATAAAATATATATCTATAAAATAATATATATCATGGATTAGAATTCCTCAGCAATATTGTAGATATGTCATAGATATACTACCCTACAGTGACAATGTGAAAATACTGGAACTGTCATTATTGGACATAAAATTAAAGTTGTGTTTGTGTGTGGATGTGTTCAATCTGTCACAATTTTGCTTGCTTTACAGTAAAAGAAAAAGTATGGGGTGTACTTGGCAGATTCAGAGTAGTTGAAAACCAATTCAATTATACAAAATTGAATTACTTAAAGTAGTTTAATAGACCTCTGAAAATGTTTATTAGAGTAGGGATTGGCAGAATTTGTGCATTTTAGGTTAATCTATATCATGAATATCCTTATCAAAGAAAACTCTGCTCAGATTATAGGTAACTAAGACCCAGTTACCTATAAAATCTTCAGTTTTAAAAAATGTACAGTTTAATTAGCATGACAATTCAAATTAATTCTGCAGTACATTTAGCAGGTTGGAGAGTGGTGTTACAGGACTAAAGTTCAGCCCTTTAAATCAGTAATATAATTATACCAATCAAAGTGAATATTTGTAGCTCAGGGTTGAACTGTGGAATCCTTGGTGCTCTCTGAGCCTTGTTTTCTTGCAGACATTTCATTGCCACACTAGGTAACATCTTCAGTGTGAAGAAGGAGTGGGCCTTGCTCTCGGTTTATATACTGTGGCTTGCCCTGCTTGTGTTGGTGGGGGTGTTGTTCTCTCCTTGGGAGTTCTTTGATTGGGCTGTTGTTTACTGCTTGGTTGATTGACTTTAGTTAATCTATAGAATTCCTGGAAGTTTGGCACTCAGACAAAGCAGCCATCAACAGACACATAAACAACATTTACATACCATTCAAAAGAGACAACAGAAAAGCGAAAAGACCAGAACACTTCCTTGCCAGCAATCAACACCCAGATATACAAAGATCAACACCAGGATTAACACCAGAGGAACAGTCAAACACACAATATACCCTAATCAAGGAACTATTAACTCAGTCAATCTACCAAGCAGCAAACAACAGCCAAATCAAGGAAATCCTAAGGAGAGAAGTCCCATCCCTTTTCACATTGAAGATGTTTCCTAGTCTGGTAATGAAACTTCTGCAAGAAAACAACAAGGCTCAGAGAGCACCAAGGACTCCACAATTTAATTATAATTTTAAATCTTTTTAAGTTGCCCTTTAGTTAAAATACTATCTGCAAAGGGTAGACTTAAGAAAAATCACAAGAAAAGTAAAAATACAATAGAGGTTCAGCTTGGGAAAATAAGAAAGCACCTTAATGATGGACAATAATACAGATGCAGTATGAACCTCCTGGGGGAGGCAGTTCTACCAGAAGGCCTTCACAAGCTGGAGTGCCTAGTTTTAGCCCCCCCTCCCCCCATGTGCACTGCTAGGCTGCATTACTACCAATGGTACTGCTCCTTATGGCCAAACATCTTTTTTCTTGGAAGGCCAGTGTAAACACCTTGCCCCGCCCCCAACTACAATTCCATCTGATTGGCACTTTAGGCTAAACTAGGTGGCTCTTTGTCTTAGCTGCTCTCAGTGTTTCCTTTGATCACTGTAACATCCAACAGGCATGCAATTTATATATCTACATATACTCAAATACTTTTCTTGCAAATATCTGAATGGCAACAATGCAGCTATGCTGAAAAAGTCCTCTTCATCCTTATCTTTAAGAAATCAAAACTTTGTGCTGAAAGGGTAAATAAAATGAGAACCGGACACTTTCTCCATGCCCAGCGTTCCCACTATGAATTTTAAGTGGCCAGGTTTGTAATAAACCATTGAGGCAACAGCTTAATCAGCTATATTTAACCATACAGTATAAATAACTGTGAACTTGATTCATAGCTTTTTGGGGGAAGTTTTACATTTAGAAATGCAAAGAGAATGAGGAAAACAACATACTACTATTGTTTTTCAGCTAATGCTGTAGATCTGAAAGCTGTGCTATAACAGAGAAGACTGAAAGGAAATAACACAGAAGGGTGGTATTTAGTAATTTACAGATGATCTTACTCTAGTTGTCTGAAACCATGGTGACTAAGTAATGGGAGTGAAATTCCAAATGCTTGAAGCCATCCCAGATGGTCCTGTAAACACTCCAGAGAATACAATTTAATAATCATGATACAGCATGTGTGACACTTTTGAAATTTGTCATTCAGCACCAGCCCTGAACACCATTCCCCTGTGTGTAATTTAAGGACATATACTGTATCAGAGCTCAGAACAGAAAGAGATTATAATTGGATTCTCAACACATCAAGTATAAAGGGTGGAAAGTTAATCAATTTAAAAAGATAATTTTAGCAGATTCGGATCCTCTAACAACACCCTGATTAGTAGGAGGCCGTAATTTGGGACACGTGGTAGAGCTGCTAATTATTATGAAGGAAAATAAATCTTTCTTCTTGGTGAAGATTAGTTTTAAAATACAGTTTTCCAATGATGTGTATTTAGAGTAATTCCTAATTTTAAAATCTGCAATTTAATAAAAATATTGTGCCCAATGGTGATAGCAGAAAAGTACTAGTCAAACAGGATTCTGTTTCCTCCCTGTAATCCTGCCATGAGACTGTCAGTCTGCTACAGAAAATTTGAGGAATCTTTCAAAGCAGATTTATGGGAATGCAGAGGATGCAAGAGGGAGAGGAGGAATAGAAAGCCCCATTGGGCAACATATACCATTCTTGTTCTACTGACCATGAAACAAAGGCTAAATATTATTTCTGACTCTTGCTATCTTAGTAACTTACCCAATTCCTTATTGTTTAATATTTTGAATACCAATTGCCTAGCAAACTTCTGCCTTTTAAACTTTTAATAATATTCCCATTATTACAGGAAATCTATCATTCTTCATACTAAATTTTTGTATGGTTACTCCTTAAAATACTGATATCACTGCTTTCTCAGTTAATTTGCCACTCAGATTAGTGGAAGAAAATGCAAATATGTATTTAAGACCACACTTTTCTTATGTGGACCATTGGAATGATTGGATGCAACACTGGCCATTTCCTCCCAGGTTATCTCCCAGCAGGAGGAAGGAACACGGGAGAGAGTTTTGGGTGGTGCAGGTGGATGGGCAGGCCTGATGCGGGCTCAGTCCAAACCTGCACATACCCCTCCTTCGTAGAGACAAGGTTAGGAATATTTTTGAGTGCCATGATGGGCCAGCATGGATGTGATATAGGTATAATATGAACAGGATTAAATTCCATTTTTAAATATTTTTGAAAAGTTTATTTGTTCCTTAGTTTCCGTGTACACCAAAATTCTGTGTTATCCTGTACCATCTACCCCAGTTACCCCACCTTAGAGATTTAAAGAATTTCTAAGTTAGAAAAGCAGAACAAATGTAATAGAGTTTCATGACAAGAAGAACATACAGCAGCAAGATGGGCTTGCTATTAACACAGAAAATACTGTCTTCCGCTTGGTGGGAATGAACTCTCTTTTCCTTTAGGCCAGTGCAGTTTCTCTTTGTTGTTATGCAGACAATGGACAACACTAGGTGAATTAAGCTATTAACTTTGATTTACTGAAAGCATTTTAATTCTGGTTTGTTTCAATATGCTATAGTTAACACTAGCTTCACTTTTTGGTTTGCATGTAATAAGACATTTTCTGCAAAGGATAGCATTACTTCAGCCATAGCAAAACAAGAGTGGAAAAAAGAATAGAAAAAAGCTTTCCTTACTTACATAAACCATAAGGGTAGGATAATCATAGAATCATAGGATTGGAAGGTAGAGGTCTTCCAGTCCAACCCCATATCCAGGGCAGGAATCCTCAATCCATCTCAGGCAAATTAACAAAGAAACAAAAACAGCTGCCCAACCTTTGTTTGAAAACCTCCAGTGATGGAGCACCTATGATTCTAGGAGGCAGGCTTTTCCATTGCCAAGTAGCTTTCAAGGTTAGGAACCTTCCCCTTATTTCACGTTTGGATCTCTGTGAACCTTCCACATAAATAAAACCTCAGCTTCTTCCCCTATGACAGCCCTCAAGCATTGGAAGACTGCTATCATGTTTCCACTCAGCCTTCTCTTCTTTAGGCTAAACATACCTCATTATTTTAACCAGTTCTCATAGGATTTAGCCTCCAAGCCCCTCACTATCTTTGCTGCTTTGTTTGGAGAACAAGTATTGGGTTTCACTCAGGGTTGTACTCAGACTAGACTGTCCATGGTGTTCTGAACATCACTGGTTTCCATTCATGACTATTTAGGAATGGAAGTTCCTTCAAGCAGAACTTGACTCCTGGTTACATGAACATGTAGCAATAATATAGACATGGTCTCCCAATGCCACCTTCTGGAACTTTTTTCTTCCACCCCATGTAGCCTACATCCTTGATATTCCCTCATACTGTTAACACCATGGCTTTTAAGGTTGCTCAGCTATATTTATCTTTATATTTAATTTTTGTTATTGTTGTTATTGTTTTATATTATGACTGTTTTTATTGTTGTTAGTCACTAGTTTGAGATGGGCGGCAATATAAATTGAATAAATAAATAAATAATTTTCCATCCAAGTCCTAACAAGTTCAACCTACTTAGCTTGTGAGCCCAGATAAGGTAAGTCAAGAGCTGCCATCTACTGAGGCATGGATGGACATATCCTTGATATCACTCTTTGCTTTATGTGGGTGTATCTCATTATCACTACAGTAATCGCTTATTCTAAGCAGTTGCGTAATTGCCTTTCCTGAGAGGCACTAGTTAGGGGACATGGCTTGGCGACTTACTGCACTTATTTTATGGAAAAGACTAACAAGTTAATCCCTTATTTTTCTGCTTCAGATCCCTAAAATTATATCCTTGGCATTCAGGAAGAGGCACCATCATTCATTCCTTTACTTTGTATGAATCTCCTTACCATATTTGTCTGAAATTTAGTAAATTTGAATTTCTCCTTACCATACCTGTCCCCACAAAATAAGCTATTATTGCTACAAATTAAATAAATTATTACTGTAAAATAACAAAGTTAAGGAAAGATTTTAAGGAATAGATTAAAACCTCTTACATATGTCTATATGACATTTTGGCATACTTCATTCCCATATAAGCCTTCTGCATACTTTGTAAGTTGATCAAATCAGGAATGTTAAAGCCATTTGTGTTTCCCTATTTTAAGCTATGGAGGAAAGGAGCATCTCTGTTACAAACCTCATTTCCACATCTACATTCTGTCAGATTTGCTTACCTCTAGGGTAACCTCTAAGGGACGCGGTGGCGCTGCGGGTTAAACCGCTGAGCTGTCGATCGGAAGGTCGGCGGTTCGAAACCGCGCGGTGGGGTGAGTTCCCGTTGTTAATCCCAGCTCCTGCTCACCTAGCAGTTCGAAAACATGCAAATGTGAGTAGATCAATAGGTACCGCTTCGGCGGGAAGGTAACGGCATTCCGAGTCGTCATGCTGGCCACATGACCCGGAAGTGTCTATGACAATGCCGGCTCCAAGGCTTAGAAACGGAGATGAGCACCGCCCCCTAGAGTCGGATTCGACTGGACTTTACGTCAAGGGAAACCTTTACCTTTACCTAGGGTAACCTCTAGTGCAGGCTTCCCAACCGTGGCAATTTCTAGGTGTGTGGACTTTCAAATTCCAGAATTCCACAGCCAGAATGCCCATTGAGGAGAATTCTGGTAGTTGAAGTCCACATGTCTAGAAATTGCCAAGTTTGGGAAATATTGCTCTAGTGGCTTAGATAATTTATGATGGTCCAGATTGGGGCCTCAAGGTGGATTGAGTGATTTTTGCATGTTCCTAGTTATAATCATATCACTTATTCAATTTCCTACTCACAGTTTATACAATATTAGGTACTGCAGCAATTGCTGAGATGGGTCAATAGAGAGAGGGTAAAGCAGGCAAGCAAGCATTGGTTGGCTGTAGTATTTTATTTTTTAACCCAAATTATAGTATTCCTTACATGTACTAGTTAACTGATTAACTAGTTAACTGGAAAGATACTTGAGACATTTAAATATTACCCAGTTGTGCCTGAGCTTGCTGTGGAAAAGTGGTTAAGTATCTGAAGTTTTACTGTATATCACATACATCTATGCACGCCTGCTCAGAAATGGTCCTGCTGAAGTCAGTGGCACTTACTGCCAAGTAATGTTTTATAAGCTGGAGTGTTTCATTCTTAAATCCTAGTCAATTAACTATTTAAATTAAACTGGCTCATATGGATTCTTTCATCTCTGTAATATTGCATTTTGAACTACAGTTCTTCTTTCCTCTCACTTCTAAAATATGGTTTGTTTCTCCACTTTGGGAATGGAACTGTGTTTTTTCTAATCAATACCACTATCAATGATTCTCCATAGCTACTTTCTCTTCTGGGTGTCCTAATAACTTCCCTAATAAAAAATAAAATACTACATCAGGCTTAGTTGCCTGATCTATCTTCTTTCTATTGCTCCATCTCAATAACTCTGCAGAGGACACATATTAACTCTAATAATATTGTGCAATACTAACAGCGAAAGTGCCAAAATCTACAACAGTGCCATAATATGTTGCGAGAGGCACTGCATTATTATATATATTGTACACTAATTGCTCTTGAGTAAATTAGTGTACAGTTGAGGCGTATTGTTATCAGGTTTAACTGCAGAGAAGGGAGGCTTCAGAGTCAAGAGCTTTACTTTATTATTGTTACAATCAGCGATCCAGATTATTTTTTTAAAAAAGTATCATAAAACCATATAAAAACATAATAATCGAGACGAAGTGTTTGTCGGCACATTTAGCCCCAGCAGCATAGAACTTGGCCACAGTGCTAATGCTAGTGTTAAAATCAGAAAATAGCAGCTTCATATAACAAAGGTCTGTTGATCCTGGATACTGTCATATAAGAGGTGAAATGAGAATTCTTTACATCCCTAGAGAAACTGCAATACTGTTTCTCCAGGGATGCACATGGACAAGGTTTCAATCTTTTTGTAACCACAACAGAAAACTCATTTGAATAAAAAGATTCTGGAGTATCTTCCAAGTAGGAGTATTAATAGTAATACATTATGCCATGCCCAAATACATCGTTCATCAAACTGGGGAAGATGAGAGATGTTAAATATTTGGCCAGCGCCCAAGCTCCCCTTAAAATCCAGATGAAGCTGTTATGCGGCATCCTATTGGCACCCATCTGGTACTCCCTATGATCTATTTTTTGAGTACATGTCTAGCCTCTTCATAATCCAGGGTAAGAAGGAACCCAGCTGAAAGTACCTAAGATGCTAATTTGGACTCTATAGCACCCCTCCAGCTTGGAGAATGATCCTGTGCCGGTACAAGGGGTAAAGAACTTGCTCTTTAACAAATCACTGATCATCAAACTCCAGGCGATAACTTCTATTTTAGGCACTGCCACCTCAAGTTTGAGAGTGGTGTTGGCCATACTTCTTGGGGCAGCAAGAATAGCTCTCAAATATTTTGTTTGCATTATTTCCAAAGTATTCATCATGGCACAGATTCCCACCTTTTAGATTTGCATCTAGAATTTGTCACTGTATGATATTCTCTACAAACAAAAGCATATAAAAATCACCAGAGTTTTTTTAGTTATATAGTGTAGAATACTACTTATATAAATGTGGAAGGCCTGATAAGCTTCAGTTAAAATTGTCTTCATCATGTTATCAAGTTTAATGGAATTAATTTGCATGTATAAAATATTCTCTTTACAGAAGTACTGTGCGGATTTCATTCAATCATTCCTTAGGTTTGTTCCATGAAAAATTGATAGTTCCAGCCTAAATTATATATAACATAGTTTGCTGCTATTAATAATATCACAAATCAAGGAACATTTATTGCTTGATTTTAACATATTCATCCCATATACACTGCCTGTTATATTTGTTCTTCACAAGAGACATTGATCAAGCATATAGGCAATAGAGAACAAGGGAGAGCAGAGTTCACATTCTTAGAAGATTGATTATTTATTTATTTATTTATTTATTTATTTATCATATTTATATAACCACCCATCTCACACAAAGTGACTCTGGGCTGCATACAACAATGAGATAAAATAGCAAATAGGTAAAAAACAATCATTATAAAATATAAAAAGTAATTATTAAAAATATTATCGAAATGTTTAAAATATACAAACCCCATAGAAAGAGCAAGAATATCAATCACAGTGGAGCCATCTATGTATATCTCTGGTTCTCAAAGACCCCAGGCCTGCTGCCATCTCATGGTATCTTGAATTTCTTACTAGAATTCTATGTTTCATCAATTGGACCAAGATGGACATATTCTTAGTAATAGGATAATCTTTGAACAGATTCTCACACCACAAATTCCTAAGAGTCTACGCAGCAATTAATATTTGTGTTTCCAGTAAATGTGTAGTTCTAAATATATGCATTTTGTTTCTTCTATAAATCTTGTTTCAACTTTCATTATTAGTTAATCTTAACATAGTTTGTTATGACCAGTGGTCAAAACAATACATTGATTGAATTGAATTGAATCTTAACATATGTAATTATCTGTATAAATATTTATTTATTTAGCAATTCATTAATAAGCAAAATTATCTCCCATTGGGGAGATGGGCGGTAATAAAAATTTAATAAATAAATAAATAAAATTTAAGCATAATAGCGTAAGATAATAAACAATTGACCTTGAATGCTTTATCAACTCTTTGCCTTTTTTCTGCTGAACCTTTTTTTAAATAAGGAATATTAATGTAATATAAGAAACTATCCAGGAAGCATTTTGAAGTATATTGTGCCTTCTGCAATACAGTAAAGGCTACAGTTTGCTCTTTTAAAATAAGTCACAGTGGCTCTGTTTTCACAGCACATTAAGGACAATGGAAGTTATTGTGTTGTAGTGGGAATAACAAAAAAGGATCAGTTGATCACATTTAACCTCAGAGAGACCAAGTCATATACAAGTTAATTTCTCTCCACTGAGTGAATCCTGTCTTGACCCATTTTGCAAGGAAACAAGCTGGAGAGAGAGGCTCAAAAGAATAGCGCCACAGATCTGGGCTGAAAAAATCCAGATTTTCACTAGATGGCAGCAGAGCATTAGAGTCTTCTATATCTTTTTGGTGCCATCTTGTGGCTTTCCAGAATTTTATAGCTGAAGAAAAACCAAGCTTTTCTTTAGTGAAGACATTGCCAAGGTCTAGCAACACAGAACATATTTCCCAAAGATCATTTGACTCCAGTGACCAAGCTAGGCTCATTTTATGCCTCATCAGCAGAAAAGAAGTTAGTGAAATAATTAATTTTGCCGATAATTTCCAGGTGCTCATGGGAAACTAGCAGAGGCACCTGCTGAATCCAATGATTTCATCAAAATGACACAGCAAGCAGCATGATGCAAGCTTTGTCCCTCTTGTACATGTGTGCGATATCACAAGGCATATACAAAAGGGGCTTAGCTTCTGTCAAAACGATAGAATGCTCATTCCTCATTTGCCCCCACCTCACCCCACCCTCCCTAGACAGCTCTGTATCATACTAGAGTCATTCTTCAAGAACGTGGGCAGGGATTGCTTATTCCCCAAATTGTGGTCTTCCACACAGTTAGAAGACCACAGTTAGTGTGACTGGGTTGTGGCAAACTGGGTTTATCAGGTTAGGGGAAATTGGTCATTCTCTTTCATGCACAGAGACAGGTTGTTGTTGTTGTTGTTTATTCATTTAGTCACTTCCAACTCTTCGTGACTTCATGGACCAGCCCACGCCAGAGCTTCCTGTCAGTCGTCAACACCCCCAGCTAGCCCAGGGACGGGTCCGTCACCTCTAGAATATCATCCATCCATCTTGCCCTTGGTCGGCCCCTCTTCCTTTTGCCTTCCACTCTCCCTAGCATCAGCATCTTCTCCAGGGTGTCCTGTCTTCTCATTATGTGGCCAAAGTATTTCAGTTTTGCCTTTAATATCATTCCCTCAAGTGAGCAGTCTGGCTTTATTTCCTGGAGGATGGACTGGTTTGATCTCCTTGCAGTCCAAGGCACTCTCAGAATTTTCCTCCAACACCACAGTTCCAAAGCATCGATCTTCCTTCTCTCAGCCTTCCTTATGGTCCAGCTCTCGCAGCCATATGTTACTACAGGGAACACCATTGCTTTAACTATGCGGGCCTTTGTTGTCACTGTGATGTCTCTGCTCTTAACTATTTTATCAAGATTTGTCATTGCTCTTCTCCCAAGGATTAAGCGTCTTCTGATTTCCTGACTGCAGTCAGCATCTGCAGTAATCTTTGCACCTAGGAATACAAAGTCTTTCACTGCTTCTACATTTTCTCCCTCTATTTGCCAGTTATCAATCAAGCTGGTTGCCATAATCTTGGTTTTTTTGAGGTTTAGCTGCAAACCAGCTTTTGCACTTTCTTCTTTCACCTTCATCATAAGGCTCCTCAGTTCCTCTTCACTTTCAGCCATCAAAGTGGTATCATCTGCATATCTGAGATTGTTAATGTTTCTTCCAGAGATTTTAACTCCAGCCTTGGATTCCTCAAGCCCAGCTTGTCGCATGATGTGTTCTGCATACAAGTTGAATAGGTAGGGTGAGAGTATACAGCCCTGCCGTACTCCTTTCCCAATCTTAAACCAGTCCGTTGTTCCATGGTCTGTTCTTACTGTTGCTACTTGGTCGTTATACAGATTCTTCAGGAGGCATACAAGATGACTTGGTATCCCCATACCGCTAAGAACTTGCCACAATTTGTTATGGTCCACACAGTCAAAGGCTTCAGAATAGTCAATAAACAGAAATAGATGTTTTTCTGAAACTCCCTGGCTTTTTCCATTATCCAGCGGATATTGGCAATTTGGTCTCTAGTTCCTCTGCCTTTTCTAAAGCCAGCTTGTACATCTGGCAATTCTCGCTCCATGAACTGCTGAAGTCTACCTTGCAGGATCTTGAGCATTACCTTACTGGCATGTGAAATGAGTGCCACTGTTCGATAGTTTGAACATTCTTTAGTGTTTCCCTTTTTTGGTATGGGGATATAAGTTGATTTTTTCCAATCTGATGGCCATTCTTGTGTTTTCCAAATTTGCTGGCATATAGCATGCATTACCTTGACAGCATCATCTTGCAAGATTTTGAACAGTTCAGCTGGGATGCCATCGTCTCCTGCTGCCTTGTTATTAGCAATGCTTCTTAAGGCCCATTCAATCTCACTCTTCAGGATGTCTGGCTCTAGCTCACTGACCATACCGTCAAAGCTATCCCCGATATTGTTATCCTTCCTATACAGGTCTTCTGTATATTCTTGCCACCTTTTCTTGATCTCTTCTTCTTCTGTTAGGTCCTTGCCATCTTTGTTTTTTATCATACCCATTTTGGCCTGAAATTTACCTCCGATGTTTCTAATTTTCTGGAAGAGGTCTCTTGTCCTTCCTATTCTATTGTCTTCTTCCACTTCCACACATTGCTTGTTTAAAAATAATTCCTTATCTCTTCTGGCTAACCTCTGGAATTTTGCATTTAATTGGGCATATCTCCCCCTATCACTGTTGCCTTTTGCTTTCCTTCTTTCTTGGGCTACTTCTAGTGTCTCAGCAGACAGCCATTTTGCCTTCTTGGTTTTCTCTTTCTTTGGGATGTATTTTGTTGCCGCCTCCTGAACAATGCTGCCAACTTCTGTCCAGAGTTCTTCCGGGACCCTATCTACTAAGTCCAGTCCCTTAAATCTGTTCTTCACCTCCACTGCATATTCCTTAGGAATATTAGTGAGCTCATATCTAGCTGATCTGTGGGTCTTCCCTAATCTCTTTAGTCTGATCCTAAATTGTGCAAGAAGAAGTTCGTGATCTGAACTACAGTCAGCTCCAGGTCTTGTTTTTACTGACTGTACAGATGTCCACCACCTTTGGCTGCAAAGGATGTAATCAATCTGATTTCGGTGTTGTCCATCTGGTGAAGTCCATGTATAAAGCCGTCTCTTAGGTTGTTGGAAGAGAGTGTTTGTTATGCAGAGTGAGTTGTCTTGGCAAAATTCTATCAGCCTATGTCCTGCTTCATTTTGTTCTCCCAGGCCATACTTACCTGTAATTCCAGGTGTCATTTGACTGCCCACCTTAGCATTCCAGTCTCCTGTGATGAAAATAACATCTCTTTTAGGTGTGTTGTCCAGTAGGTGCTGCAGATCCTCATAGAACTGCTCTACTTCACCTTCTTCAGCATCTGTGGTTGGGGCGTATATTTGGATCACTGTGATGTTAGATGGCTTGCCCTGAATTCAAATTGAGATTATTCTGCCGTTTTTTGGGTTATATCCAAGCACTGCTTTAGCCACTTTACTATTAATTATGAAGGCTACTCCATTTCCTCTGTGGTCCTCTTGTCCACAGTAGTAGATCTGGTGGTCATTTGATGTGAAGTGGCCCATTCCAGTCCATTTCAGTTCACTGACGCCCAGAATGTCTATCTTTAATCTTGACATCTCACCAATAACCACATCCAATTTGCCCTGGCTCATAGATCTTACATTCCAGGTTCCAATGGTGTGTTGATCCTTAGAACATCGGATTCGCCGTTCACCACCAGCACCGTCGGCCGCTAGCCGTCCTTTCGGCTTTGAGCTAGCTGCGTCATCACGTCTGGGGCTAGTTGAGCTCATCCTCTGTTCCTCCCCAGTAGCATTTTGACCATATTCCGACCTGGGGGTCTCATCTTCCGATGGTATACCGACATATCTCTGGTTGTACTGATCCATTGAGTTTTCCCGGCAAGAATACTGGGGTGGGTTGCCATTACCTTCCCCAGGGATCGCATTTAGTCTGACCTCTCTGTCATGACTTTCCCGTCTTGGGTGGCCCTTCACAGCTTAGCTCATGGCATCATTGAGGTGCTCAAGCTCCAGCACCACGACAAGGTAACGATCCTTTGCTGAAGAGAGACAGGTTAGCAATCGCTTATTCTTCCCCTCTGTATCAGTGGCCTGGATTGGCTACTCCAATCCAGTATCAAGTGCCTGGAATAGCCAGTCATATCCATATTGATATCCTTTCAGTATCAACTAACCATTTACATTATTTCAAACTTGCTATTCCTGAACATGCTTCTGGGGTAGTTTAATTCTGTTAGGTTTGGGTGCTGGAATTAGACAAGTAAAAGAAGATATTTTACTAAATAGGACATATACATGTTTTATAGTAGTCTAGGTATATCTGTTACATGTAGTTCTCACTGTAAGAGAACTATGTTTTTTCTGTGCCTCAGTGTTATCTTAGGAGAACCGATCAAATATTTCAAGCATACCTGTGAGCGGATGAGGGAGAAGTCACATAAAACATAAAAATCTGGAGAAGCTTTAAGCCACCTAATGCCTGAGTAAATTATAATTTATTTATATCATGGATAAACCATTCTTAACATGATTTTAAAAATAATTTTTAGGAACTCACCATTTGTGAAAATTATGTCTATCCTAATTTGATTCACTTATAGGTGAATATATTCATTTTCAATGACTGGAGAATAAGTAAATCTGATTCTTTTGACTGGTCAGCCAAACTTTTCCTATGGGAACAGATTTTGAACTAAATCTATCAGAAAGCCAGACACCTTAGCTGCAGATGCCCAGCCATTAAAAGTAGTAATTTGGCATTACAATTTATAAGGACTGTTGTAATAAATCTTGTCCAATTTCTTTGGAAGAGTGCTCACCAAAACAGAGTTGCAGATGTCTCCAGTCCATGTGAGCATTAACAAGAACTTTTCATCTAAGTGTTAACTCAGGACCTGAAAACTTCCTCATTTCTAAGCTAACTTTAATATCTGTGTGAACTTGTAGCTTTACACCAGCTTTAGAACTTTTATGTATGACTTTTACATATACTAATTTGTGTGCTGATACATCCAACAGAAGTCAGAGGGTGCCTAATATTATAAATCCAAATATATATGACAAGTTATTTTTAAAAATAAATTGCTATTAGGAATAACTGAGAAGCTATATAACTGACATAAATGATTATTAGAGGCACCAGACACACATTCTTCCTATACAAAGAAGGAGGTTTTTTTTTCTGCACTGGAAAAAAATGAACTATAACGCTATTTTCCTTATGTAAAACAGCAGGTAAGAATTGCTAGTCTAGTTTGGTTTTTTAAATTAAACTTTATTAAAAGTTTAAGGCAAAAAGATAAAAGCTAAGAAGAAATGAGAAAAAGTAAACTAAGAAAGCAAAATAGAAAAAAGAACAAAGTCAAAAGTGCAGAAAGAGAAAGAACAAAAATCCAGAAGAAGAATGACTTCCAACTATCTTTGCTACAGATATAAGTATACGTTTATATTAAACTCTTGCTCTAAGCTTACAACATAGTTTTCATTAATTTTATTGTCCATTATTATTTCTAATGATCAAATCCAGATATCACAATTTCATTTTTTCTGTTTCACTCAAAAAGTCCAAAAGGGGTGTCCCTTGACATTAAAATTAGTCTATGTCTTTTCTCTAATCAAAGCTGTCAATATCACCATCTCAGCCAACTCCATCAACTTCACCATCCATTCTTCCTTTGTAGATAATATTTAATATTTCTACCTTTGAGCATATAAAAGCCTCACTGCTGTTACCATATACAAAAACAAAGTTCCATGAATTCTTTCCAACTGTTTTTCCATCAGTCCCAAAAGAAAAGTCTCTGGTTTTGATTGTATATTAATCTTTAAGATCTTCTGAATTGAAATATGTATTTAATCCCAAAATTTCTTAGCTTTTTTGCATGCCCACCATTTTATCATGCAATCTTTAACTTGTTCATCTTCTGTTTCTAATTTCAATAAAAGTTGTACAACTTAGAATAATATGTTCATCATTTGTTCAGAGTTCAACTTCAAATTGGGCTTTATCATATTAAAAAAAAAAATTCTTTTATCTGTTTTAAATCTTTCTAGTAACTGAACATATGACAACTACTGACATGTATCAGCTATCAAATCCTCTCTTGCTTTTAACTTTAACTGTAGTGCTTTAAATGTATTCCTCACCATTGCTGCTATCTGACAACCCACAGACAATGACATATGGGGGGGGGGGGCTCTTAAGTCCAAATCTTCCAGAACAGGTTGAATCCGAATTATGGAGTAAGATGCACACTATCTGAATCTTATCTGTATATAACATCCATTCATTCATTTTCATCCAGCCTATTACCAAATTTAAGTAAAGTTCAAGGCATTGACTGCTTCTCTGGCAGTTATTAGTCATTTTGGCTGCCATTATCTGTAATGTTTCATTCAACCTACATGTCTAACAGGTTTACCCTGTAAGATAATCATCACTATGATTAGTATTTGGGCCAATTACTTGAAGACTTCTAAAGAATTGTTGCATTGACTCAGCTACTGTCTGATTTCAACATTTAAACCATTTCAGAATCATTATGCCAAATACAGTTTCTCACAGTCTCTGTCTCTCTCTGTCTACCCTCAGTACAGTTATAAGTTACTTACAAAAATTTTATCTCATTTTAAATAATGTCAGATATAGGTAATATAGATTTCTTTTTTACTTTTGCACATGCATCACTGTGTCTTCTTTAGCAGTTCAATATTTGGATTCAATGTTTGCCTTTTTTCAGCTTAGTCAGCATACACATTTCACATTATATTACCATATGTTTACTTTCTACAAGTATGTAGATGATCTCTTTCTGGAAACCAGAAAGCAATTATGATAAATTATTCATTCTTTTATAGCTACCTCTTAAACGTATCTCATGCTTTTTGATTATTTGATGAAGCAATTAGGTTATATAAAATGCATGCAAAATAGACAAGTGTAGATATTCTACCTTTTGGCTACCTACCATTCGGATATCTATTAACATATTTTATATACACTGTATTCTCCATGCTGCTAGCTATGTTCACGTATATCACTATTCAACAGATGTCAACCATGATAAGCTAGCCCAAAGCAGACTTAGCTTTCTTTTTATCCTCTTACGTGGGGTCAGTAGATGTCTGGTTCTAATGAAAGTATTGATTTACTTGCTCTGTCTTTTGTGCTGCTTGGGATCAACATAGCAATTAAGGCAGCAATCCTATGCACACTTATCTGGGATGCCTGAGGACTCCATTTATGAGACAACTGACTGGGCATACATTTCATGAGCTAAGAATAGATCAGAACAATTCTTTGCCCTGTTCCTCATTTCCCAAAAATGCACCTTTTGATTTGAACACACGTAAAGATAAATCATTTAGGATAAGTTGTAGTCAAATTTAAGCTAACCTATAAACAAAAATATGTATGTTTCAAAATAGATATGACTGAAAACTAGCCACTCTGGAATAAGAAGAAAAATAAGCCTTGTGAATGAATGAATCCAATTAAAGATTTCTGTTAACCAGTTGTGGTACAGAAGAATGATGTCAGCATTACATGGAATTTTGATCAGAACCATACACTTTGTTCTATTAAAGCCTAGAGCAGTGTTTCTCAACCTCAGCAACTTTAAGATGTGTGGATTTCAACTCCCAGAATTCCCCCAGCCAGCATGTCCACACATCTTAAAGCTGCTGTGGTTGAGAAGCACTGGTCTAGGGGATGACTACCTAGCAGCCACGTCACATAGATAGGTCAGCCCTGGATTAATCCTTAAGCAAAATAAGCAACTCCTTAGGGCACCAAGGGAAGGGGGGCACCACAGAATGTTTTCTCCTAGCCATCAGGCCCTTAACTCTTTCACTGCTACCCTTGACTTTAGTCAATTTTTTGGTAATTGTCCTTACCTGCCATGTTTGACTTTAATCTGCATTGTTTAATATGCATGATGAGTGACTAAAGTTTAAAAGTTTGGTTTGAAGGCATCATGAAATATCACTTGTGTTTCCATCTCATGGCATGAGAATTCTACCTTCGTCATGAGGCACCATTCTTGGGCTGTGCTTAGGGCATCAGTTGGCCTTAATCTGGCCCTGAAAAAGGGAGCTATAGCTATAAAAACACACACATACTCCCAGATAATGATAAGCACACTGTATAAAATACCATAGCATAGACATGTATAGGACTGCATTCTTAACCTTGTAAGGTTTTATTGTCTTGTCTGCCAGCTAAGCACTCTGTGGGCTTTAATATAACAACTATGAATCAGGAAAAAAATACATCTAATGCCAGCATCCTTCCTCCCATTGCATCACAGATGCTGGCAGAACCATTCAAGAAACCTAATCTCTCCCTCTCCCCCCCCCCTTTTTTTTTTGCTCTGCAGCAGCTGGTACATTGTTTTATTTTCCCTTTTCTTTATTAGCATAAGTATATAATATATTTTGGCCAAGAAAATAATTCTTTCTGTATTTGGTGAAGTAGCTCCACTAAAGCTACAATTAAACCTACACAGACTTGTGTCATGAATGACTGTTGGTTTTGCAGTGAGCTGTTTTGTGCTTTGTTGTTACAGCAGGTTAATGTGGCTACCCCTCTAGGAATAGGGAGCTAATCTAGGTTTTAACAGCTGTGTGATAAATAGATATTCAACCAGCTCTCAACTATCTGACATATAAGCTGACAACATTTGGGCTTGAGGAAGAAAGTATTTGAAACAGGTAGTTTCCCGTTTGCATTCTAAGATCTTATTGACTTATGAGTGACCTATGTCTGAATCACTTCTTAGTAAAGGAGGCATCCTGAACTGAACAAACATTTCTTCTATCCTTTAGCTGACAAATTCTGTTCCATATTGTCATATGGAGGCTTCAGCTTCTCCACCCACCCACATTTACCCTCAAGAGGTTGTGAAAACACAATCACTTCCCAGCAAGTGAAAGCCTAATCAACAATATGTTTGGCTCAGTTCAGGAACCTTGTTTATCAAACTATTTTGCTGCTGTTGATTCTCAGATTGTTGTCCAAAACCACCAGACCTGAGGACCTTGTTGTGAAGAACAATTAAAGGCTAGTGTGTGAATTATTGTCATCATTATGCACCTTGGCCCTAAATAATTAGCAAAAATGTAGAGGTCGAGCTTATTCTTAGTCCATCAATTTAAAAAAGGTATAGTTCTTTCACCTCTTCCCCTACAAGGTTGAAGAAATTAATTTATTAACAGTTGATCAAATCCTGGTGAGGGACTAAGGAATTCTAAAGAAGATCTGCTATGTTGGTGGAACATCAAATAAATGGCACCTCTGTCAGCTTCACAGCTTGACAATGCAATGGTAAAAAATCAGATGGTGGCTTTCATTCCATATGAACAGTGAGTACCTTTATAGTTTAAAACTGGGAATAAAATAAAGTATATTGCTTTATTTTTTTTAAAAAATGTTTAAAATATTGTGATGAAATATCTGTGAACAATATCCGACCTTCTATTCTACTAAGCATGATATACAAAAGCATTGGTCTTGGCACCAAAGGTAATGATGGCCTGTAACCTCAATTAAATTTGCATTTCAATTACCTGTGTATATACTAAAGACCAACTTCTTACAAACTATAGGTAAGGGCTTCACCTTTTCCCCCTATTACACCACTGCTGTGCAAGCTGCACTGGCTTCCAGTTCCTTTCTGGGTGCCATTCAAGGTGTTCATTATCATCTTTAAAGGAAGTCATATGCAGAACTGCCTCTCTCTGAGGTTATCTATCCATCCTACTGGGTTAGATAAGGTGGGAGCTTTCCAGGTCCCTTCCCTTAAATGTTGCCATCTGGTGGGCCCCAGAAATGCACCTTTTCTGTGGCGGCCTCAGCTGTTTGGAACAGCTTCCCCCTGAGATTTGGAGGGTCTCCACCCTATTAGTCTTCCAGAGGCTGTGAAGATCTGACTCTTCATCCAGGCATTTGGCTAGGATAGAAGTGAGCCTAGCAAATGCAAAATGTAGAGTTAGTGGGAAGTTGTGGTGCTGTGGTTGAGATATAAACTCGATTTTTGGGAGTCTACTTAGTGATTGGCAATTAGTGACTTATCCATACCTAGGCTGAACAGTTGCTGGACAAGAATTATCCAGTAAATGTGTATGCATCTTCAAATTTCATTTCTTATCACTTCATGAAAAAATGTTCAGTGGAAAAATACAGTGATTTATTCCATGTTTGTTTCGTATGCTATTTTAGCTATTTATTATGTTACTCTAAGTTTATCTGCTGTTGACAGAACCTGTTGGCGAGCCCTGTGCTATGAAGCCTCTACCAGCTTTGAAGACAGGCCAAAAACTGATGGAAAATTGTAAGTGGTATCACAGTATAACAGCCCCAGTTATTGTAACAATGGACATCCAGTGCCCATATTGTGCTAGACTCTGTGCTTCCAGACTGGGACTGCAGAGCCACCTCCGTGTTCACAGATGAACTGCCCAACCGCATGTCTTCTTCGAACCTGAAGGACTACCTGTTATATGTTATTCTAGTTTTATACCAAAACTAAGATTCTAATCTTTGCAAAGAGACCTAAACCGTATGCCTGGAGGATGAATGGCCAAACTATTGAACAAGTGAAATCCTTTAAATATCTGGGTATGGTTTCCCACAATTCCACCAAATGCAGTGCACACCAAAATCATGTTATGAAAATGCTCAAAAACGTGGCTGCAATTCAATCCTTTCATTTCACCAGAGGAGCACAGTATATCGCAGCATATTCAGCCATATTCAGCTAAGGCTCACAAGCAACTACTGTTCAATGCCCAGCTAGGACCTTATGCCTCCTTTACTCTTCTTGAAAGGGTCCAATCAAAATTCTTAAAGGCTATATTCCAGCTAACCCCTTGCGTTCCAAAAATAGTATTAAGGAGGGAGACAGGGCTGACTAAAGTTGAAATGGGTGCATGGACCTGTATCATAGCATAATGGCTGAAGTTACTGTTATTTTCCCCACAGGTTTGAGTACTTTCCTTATTGAGGACAATTACAAATCAGTATGGACTAGGATAATTTCACAAAAACTGCAACATCTTGGCTTTTCCAGGGAGCGGTTCTTAATGATGCGCTATGAGCATGCACTCAATGCATTCAAACAATGTATCAAAGACCTGGAAGCCCAACAGGACCAGTCTGCTATACCCAAGTAGGTCTTTCTGAGCAGTCAAGCCCCAGTTTACAAACCAGCAAGATGCTTACATCATATAACCATCACCAGATTCTGAAGAGCACTAACTTCAGCAGGCTTCAAGACTCTCCTCACAGCACTTTTGGAGGGCCAATACAAAAAAGTTCCCCATGAGCTAAGACTGCTCCTGTGGACAAGGGACTATTGAAACTACAGCTCATGTCCTGTTATATTGTACCCTCTATGAAGACCCACCTTCTAATTCCTTACCGGTAAAACACCCAGGAACTTCTGATCTTTCTTATATATAGTTGTTATTATTCAGTCTCCTTGAACATAGCCAAATTTTGCTTGTAAAATTAGACAGACTTTGATTGCCCATCACTGAACCCACCACCAATTGTAATATTTTTATCCTGTTTTGTTTTTACTTTATTTTTTAATGTGCTTCTATCTATAACTCTGGTCTGTGACTGTCCTCCTCCTCCTCTTCCTCCTCTTATCTTAGTTAAATCTTGCTATCTGTTGCCAACTTTCCTACACAAATTAAACCTAGGTGAAAATGAAAATGTCAAAATGTTGATATAATCATTTTTGCTCAGAGCCCAAAATATGTAAATTATAATGGCTGGTGGCAGATTGAGATTTAGCCCACACATTCAACATTTTGGCATGGGAAAGTAATGGTCATTACCCTTCATCTAGAGCCTCGTTAGGCCAATATTATACAGCCTGGAAGCTCTTCCTTTTTATAAATTAGAAACTGTTCCTAACTGTCAGGAACTAGGCCAAGAACCACACTGAGCCGATACCTCCAGCTCTAGTTCTTTATTGTTCTCACCATATAGACAGAATCTTGCCAGACTAAAACTACTCAACTAACCTAAGGGGAAATAACCTAGAAGGGCTCTAGGGCAGAGCTATCCTGAACCTTCCCAGCAACAGTGTCTGGGCTGCAAAGCCTCTTAACTGTCTGGAATGCATTCTCTCCCTGGGAACCAATAGCAGCGCCAGAATCCATCACATCACCCCCTCCTCAGGAACACATTCCATCACACTAACTGAATCATGGGAGGGTGATTCTGAAACACTGTCTAATGTGATTCAGACTGAGTCATTTAGAAGTACCTTTTGACATACTCACCTGATTTAGACTCAGAATTCTGAGATAGTTGTGGCATTAATATTTTAGGTTTACTGTCCATCATGAATATATGAAAGAGATGTTATGCCAAAGGGATAAGCCGAATCAGTGTGGGAAATGCTAATTTAGTTGACTGGAGAGAAATAATGCATATTTGCATGACTTAAACATTTGCTTTTTAGCCTTTATCTTTATCCCACAAACTTTTAATCCATAGGAGTGGATATGAAAAAAATAAAATGGCATTGCAATGTAACCTTCAGTGTTATTGATAATGTTGCAAACATGCAATACTTGTTGCCATAGGATACAGATACTCTACTGACCAAAGATAGAAAGGTGATCTGAAGACATGTTTTACATGCTCTTCAGTTTTCAAGATGATTTAATGTATTTGCTTTCCACAATTGTTTAAAAGAGGATTGCTATAAGAATACCAATTCAGATGGGAACTGGGAATACAGGATCAAGGCTGAAGATCTTCAGTCCACCAAGTGATACATCCAACTGCCTTCAACACTCTGTCACTGTCAGCCCATGGATCTTGCCAAGCATACTCAAGTCCATGTCTAGCCCCAGGGAGAGAAGCAACTCACAGCAAGTTAAGCAGATCTATAACCCTAAATAACAAATGATGACAGTATTCTTATCTGCTCAGAATATTATAGTTCTCTAGATTTTACATCTTAATTAGACTGAGCAAAGTTGGGAGGTGAGCTTTCTAGGAGGATGTATAGTACATGCACATGGACAGTTATAGCTATATGAACCCTGCCAGGAGGTTTAGCCTTGAGGCAGCTGCTGCCTACCTTCTCCACCGACTGAGACCAGACTTTGTTGATTGCCCTGTGGCAGTTGATGTTCACTTATCAAACTAGATTTGTGGGAATGACAGCACTTGTATTGCCCTACCTTCCCACTGTAATTTAGTAGGGAGGGGATTCAGAAAAAGCCATTACTTCATTTTTGTGTCTTTCCATGAGTGGTTTTAGGGTTAGCATATAAACGATATTCTGGTAAATTCTTCAAGGGCTTAAAAATATTATAAATTATAGTGAGATTAACAAACAAAAAAATAAATATGCAATAACACACAATAATACAATAAAAATAATAATGGTGATTAAAATAAAGTAACACTTTAAAGAAGAAATAAAAAGAGCCATAATGTATTGATACAGTGTTAATATACAACTAGCTCTGCCTTGTAACATATTAAATCTAGACCATATTGAAATACAGTCCTCTATCTTTTCATTTTTATAATATAAAGACATATAAAAAATCAACAGAGAACACATCTTTGAATCCACTTTTTTCCTTCTAGTGCCAACATGAGATATTACTAGCCCAGCATAGGATGAACTAGCCAAACTCGCGATTGTATTGTACTGTATTATTTTTAAGAGTCCAAAGCTGTGGATAGAGTTTTCCTGAGCTCTGCCCTATGTTTATTCCACTGACACATGAATCCTAAGCAGCACATCCTCACTTGTTCAGAAATTGAGGATGAAAAGGGGTAGTTATTCAGGTGTACGTATGTATGTATTATGTGAGGGAGAATCTCCTTGGAAACACAGTGTTCAGATTTGTGTGTTGTATCACCAAGCACTAAGATCCTCAATGAATCTGACAGCTCTTGCAAGAACCCAACACATCTTTTAGCAGGCAGAATTCTATTACCGTATGCTTCAGACAAGGAGATGAAAAGACCAGCATGAAGGGAGCAGAGAATTATTTCAGAAGGACAGAAAGTAAATGCATATCAGGTTCCTTTGCAGTGAGTAGGACTTCCTAGATTAATAACATGGTTAATCTATGCCATGAAAAAGTACAGTAGAGTCATTAGTTATTTGTGACGAATAGTAAACAGAGTAATTTTCTATTTGCACATCTTGGGCAAGGTTTGCAAATGAGCTCTTTAATAGTGAATCAGGATTTAGTGACTAAAAGAGATTTATCAAGTGAGCTGAGGAAAGAAGAATGTGGTAGGTTTCCTATGCAGCTCATAAATCATCAGGCTTATTTGGCAGTGGTGTTCTCTGAGTTTTTGTATTTTCTCAAGCCATTTGATTCATCTCAATACCCCCACAGCTATTTTTTCAGACAAAAGTTGAACTTGAAGGGGTTATATTTTTCTTTGTATCATCTGTGTATAAGAGACAGTAAAACACATACACCAGTTTTAAAAGATTGAGTGTTTACCACATTTCAAAGAAGATGGCTAGATTCTTATACAACTACCGTAAAATGTGGACCTATGGTATTAAACAGGGAATTAATAATACATCTCTAGGGCCTATTCTAATGACTATTTCAGGCCACAGCAGAAATTCCATCCTTCCCTCCCTCCCTCCCTCTCTTCTACAATTTATATCCAATTTTATCTGGATCACATTCTAAGTTTCAAATGTAAGATGGCCCTCTGCCACTACCAAATCATTCCACCCAATCATCTTAGTTTTCATGTATTTTTTATGCATCAAATCAATTTTGATTGCATTTATGCTGCCATTTTGGTGTGTTTTTCACTAAAATATGGCACTGTACATACAGAAGTCTCTCTGTGAACTGATGCAACATGGCTGTGTGATTTGAAATGATGGGTTTTAAAGGTCAAAACCAGCATTTTGAGATGCACTCAGAAACAAATAGAAAAACCATGCAAGGGTCTGGAGTACAGGTGTTACATGCTCAGGCCACTATATACTACCTAAAAACCAGGCTACTGCACTCTGGACTAACTGAAACTTCCAGGTGGTTTTCAAAGGTAGCCTCAGGTGCAGCACGTTGCTGCAGCCCAGAGAAGTGGGGATTAGAGCATGTGTCATTGCTGTGAGATTCATATTCTAGGTAAGGTTGCAAATGATACATCAACAAAAGCTGGGCAAATGGTGCCTTGGCCAGAGCTTTTATCTGTCTATCTAGCAGTAACCATGAGTCCAGGAGAACCACCAGGTTGTGAAACTCTTCTTTCAGTGCCACTCCAACAAAAGATAACACTGGAGACTATTGAAAATGGTGACAGGCAAACAGCAACTTCATTTTGCTTCAGCTTCTTTTGTCGCATCCAGACCCATGCAGGATCCAGACACTGGGTCAAGGTTCTGAAAGTAACTCTTGCACAGCCTGGAATAGTGATGTAAAATTGAGTGTCATCAGCATATTAATAGTACCATACCCCAAACTGATGGATTACCTCTCCTAGTGGGAAAATATTAAAAAATAGGGGAGAGAGGGCTAAGCTCTGAGGCACCCCACAAAGAAGAGTCTGAACTGTCCTTCCCCTTTATCACCAACTTGAACCACCTACTGAGAAAGGAGGAGGGCCACTATAATCCAATCTACAACACCTGCAGACCAGGTCAAAAGCATTTCCTTTTCTGTTCTTCCTCATTTGCTATGAAAGAGATTAACTGTCTTGGAAATTCTAAAACTGCTGATTGCTGCCGATGAAGACTAACTTCTGCATGGTTAGGGATTCATGGCCATGATTTTGCTTGTTAGATATTGTTGGATACATCATCTCCGCCTACCCAATTGTTTCTTTAATGGTGCAGAATAGAGGAGGAATCACCTGCTATCCTATTTTCCACCTCTATTCTACTACTGTTATGTACATAAAAGAATTAATTCTGAGATACTAATTACTCACAGTATGTTTTCCAGACTTTGTATTCCTAGGTGCAAAGATTACTGCAGATGCTGACTGGAGTCAGGAAATCAGAAGATGCTTAATCCTTGGCAGAAGAGCAATGACAAATCTCGATCAAATAGTTAAGAGCAGAGACATCACACTGACAACAAAGGCCCGCATAGTTAAAGCAATGGTGTTCCCTGTAGTAACATATGGCTGCGAGAGCTGGACCATAAGGAAGGCTGAGAGAAGGAAGATAGATGCTTTGGAACTGTGGTGTTGGAGGAAAATTCTGAGAGTGCCTTGGACTGCAAGAAGATCCAACCAGTCCATCCTCCAGGAAATAAAGCCAGACTGCTCACTTGAGGGAATGATATTAAAGGCAAAACTGAAATACTTTGACCACATAATGAGAAGACAGGACACCCTGGAGAAGATGCTGATGCTAGGGAGAGTGGAAGGCAAAAGGAAGAGGGGCCGACCAAGGGCAAGATGGATGGATGATATTCTAGAGGTGACGGACTCGTCCCTGGGGGAGCTGGGGGTGTTGACGACCGACAGGAAGCTCTGGCGTGGGCTGGTCCATGAAGTCACGAAGAGTCGGAAGCAACTAAACGAATAAACAACAACAACAAAATGTTTTCCAGTGGCTCTGGAAAAATCTGTGCCTTTTGAAAGGCTAGATTTCAAAATAGATATAGAAAATATAGATTGTTGATATTGTTGTTAGGAGTGTTGTCCTTTTATCTCTTTCCTGTTCATATCTCACCCTGTTTTTGCCTGCCTTTTTTCCCATTTTCCCAGTTAATTGGTTTTGATGTTTGCTGATGTTTAATAAATAAAAATCAAGCTATATTTTTGCTAGCTGAATTGAATTCTGATCTGGATATAGGGATTGATTTGGAGTGTGCTGCATGCAAACTAAACTGGAAATTACCCATAATAATTTTCCAAGAGATGCCACTCACTTTATGCAAATAGCCCTATCAACCTTTCTCAGGTGCATCAAACAGCTGATTCTCTAATATTTCAGATTGACTTTTAAAAAAATCTGCATAAAATATGTTTCCTAGAAGGGTAATTGTTATCATATTTATCAAATGTTAAATGTGCTTAAATCTTTGCAAATAATAGTTTATACCTGGGAACATTCCACAAGTGACATTACGTTCAGTTCTTTAACTTGTTGAAATTTCTGTTATTTTTAAAAGAAAAATACCCCATCTTTGTCAAATTGTTGATTAATTACTAATTCTTGGAGCCATTTGTTGTGGGCAAGACAGTTATAGAAGATCATTTAGAGAATGATCAACTGTAAGCTGAAATGTCAGAATATAAAATGGAACTAATTAAGTCTGGGATACATTTCCTGCTTTTTTCATCAATAACTTGAACAAAGGCCCACTTGCTATTACAATTAAGTCTTAACATGGCGGTTTGTGTGTTTGTGTGTGTGTGTGTGTGCTTTACTTTCAAAACTTGTCCTTACAGTGCCTTATTTCATTAATTGAGTGCAATGTTGAGCAATGATATGAAAATTTCCTTTCCTAAATACTTCTACAAGATCACCTCATACAGCTTTATAATTAAAACTAATAAGCAGTGGAGTAAAGAGCTCTGACTTTGAAGTAATGAAATGAGAAAATAAAAATGCTTACAAAAAGAAACAGGGCACTATGTCACATTAAAGAAAGAGAAATCCAGCACACATACATTTTACTAACAAAATAAACAAAATATAGGTATTAATTTTTTGTATTATGAAATAGTTTTCATACTGTTGGATTACATGCTGCATGGGAAAGCTATATATATGTTCATAATACACAAAGCTCTTATGCTCTAAAAGAGATAGCAGTTTCATCTGGTTTCCAAAATCATCCATTTTACAGTCAGCTGTATATCCAATCCTTTCTTCCTGCCTTATTATGCACAGTAACTGCCAACCCCTTCTTTCTTTCTTTTTCTTTTTAAATGTTCTCTTAGTGTGCTTCCCTGGAAGCTCTGACAAGCCAACTGCTTATCAATAGAAAAGATATATTAGTACTATCCCAAGTAGGGCTCTGTTGAATATTTATTCTGAAGTCTTGTGTTGTTTTTTAACCATATTCTTTCAATGTAATGGGGGAAAATGCTTTAAATCTCCTTCAAATGAGTGACTTTGATATAGGTGGGGTGGGGGTGGGGTTTCTTCTCTGAGTTCAAGTATGACTGTTGTGACTTTCACTGTATAGTCATTTCTCCAGCAACTGCACTCTTTTTGGTTTCCCAAACATCAGTATAAGGGGTGATGAGCAATGGACCTCCCTCAACCACCACCAGCACTTCCCAAATTCTTGCAGCCATGAAGTATGCCCAGAAGACTACCAAAAGAAATTCTAAAGCAACTTCAAAGCAGATTGTGACTGAGGAGTAAAAGTGGCAGCCCTTGTTACAGGAGAAGACAATATCTGGAAAGTTCAATGATAGATTTCAGCACAGTATGCCTGCGAACGCCTCATTGTGTCTGGCTTAAATGTTGCATTGCAGAGTTTTCTTGAAGAAATGGAATGTCCCAGTTATGATTTATACCTTCTACATAGCAGGGGCGTCCGCAGGGTGTGGTAAAAAAAGTCAAAATGGTAGCCACAATGGTGCCATTTAGATTGGGTCCCAACCCTAACAAAAGCCCTGTTAACGAGACCCTGAATTTGTAAGATTTGTCACATTAGCAAGAGGTGACTGATGCAAGATATGAGTTGCTGCTGGGTGAAATATGGTCTCTTTCCATTTCTTTTAATAATGGATACCTTCAATTCAGTATTGTTCAAAATATTTTAATATGTATTTGCAGAACTGTGATTAATATTGATGCTGTGCTTTAAAATTCTTAAGAGTATTAAAAGCATTTTTATCTCAGAAAAAATAAGAATAATTAAGAGACCTGAAATTAATTGATATGACAACTCTCATTGATTAATAGGGTAATTCTATGCTTGTTTATTTGAGAGTCCTGTAAACCTCTGAGTGGTCAGGTGTCTTATTCCTATGTATATTTTTTACTTTAACTTTACTAACTAACTAATCATTTGTTAAATAGACATTTAATATCATTCAATGATTTTTTTATATGTTCTAGCATTTTTCATGATATACACAGTTATCTATCTGTATGTTGAAATATGCAACATTTTATTATGCTAATTTTATTTTATTTTATTTTTATTATGCTAATACCGTAGAATTAGATTGTGGGGGAATCCCAAAGCCATTATTTTTTTTTAAAGATATGCAGACTGTGTTGATCTTTATTATTGTTAACAATAAATAATTACCTACCAACAGATTGCTCTATTGTTGTTTCCTAGGATTTTTTCCCTCTCCAATAAAGTTAGATAATTTTTCACTCTGTTGTTTATCATGGTTATAAGTACACCTGGGTTAAGGCAATTACATGAATATTTCCAGGTTTGCTGGGATCTGAGTTTGGAGCAAGTTAATTAAAGTCAATCATGAGTGAGAAAGCACTTAGCACTGCAGCTTTCTACATTTGTTAGACATGTGAATGTGGGAAAGGTTAATTAGAATCAACCCAGAGCATAGTAAATATTAAAAGTATGTTCTAGGGTTCATTAAACTGACTAAATCCAAATATGCAAAATCAACTTCACAATGATGATCTGATCTACATATTCAGGTTTACATCCTGATTCTTTCTTTCTGTTTTCTTAACTAATTATATACAGGAAGTCCTGTTGATAATTTTTTAAGGTCCAGCGAATAGGGGCAAAGCTCAATCTAGGTTTTTCTCTGCTTTTATTTTGGTTTTATGATATAGATTGTTTTGAATTCTGAAGGTGACTTCATTTTGAGCTGTCTACTACTCTTCAGGCAAGGTTTTGTTGTTGTTTATTCGTTTAGTCGCTTCCGACTCTTCGTGACTTCATGGACCAGCCCACGCCAGAGCTTCCTGTCGGTCGTCAACATCCCCAGCTCCCCCAGGGACGAGTCCGTCACCTCTAGAATATCATCCATCCATCTTGCCCTTGGTCGGCCCCTCTTCCTTTTGCCTTCCACTCTCCCTAGCATCAGCATCTTCTCCAGGGTGTCCTGTCTTCTCATTATGTGGCCAAAGTATTTCAGTTTTGCCTTTAATATCATTCCCTCAAGTGAGCAGTCTGGCTTTATTTCCTGGAGGATGGACTGGTTTGATCTTCTTGCAGTCCAAGGCACTCTCAGAATTTTCCTCCAACACCACAGTTCAAAAGCATCGATCTTCCTTCGCTCAGCCTTCCTTATGGTCCAGCTCTCGCAGCCATATGTTACTACAGGGAACACCATTGCTTTAACTATGCGGGCCTTTGTTGTCAGTGTGATGTCTCTGCTCTTAACTATTTTATCGAGATTTGTCATTGCTCTTCTCCCAAGGATTAAGCGTCTTCTGATTTCCTGACTGCAGTCAGCATCTGCAGTAATCTTTGCACCTAGGAATACAAAGTCTTTCACTGCTTCTACATTTTCTCCCTCTATTTGCCAGTTATCAATCAAGCTGGTTGCCATAATCTTGGTTTTTTTGAGGTTTAGCTGCAAGCCAGCTTTTGCACTTTCTTCTTTCACCTTCATCATAAGGCTCCTCAGTTCCTCTTCACTTTCAGCCATCAAAGTGGTATCATCTGCATATCTGAGATTGTTAATGTTTCTTCCAGAGATTTTAACTCCAGCCTTGGATTCCTCAAGACCAGCTTGTCGCATGATGTGTTCTGCATACAAGTTGAATAGGTAGGGTGAGAGTATACAGCCCTGCCGTACTCCTTTCCCAATCTTAAACCAGTCCGTTGTTCCGTGGTCTGTTCTTACTGTTGCTACTTGGTCGTTATACAGATTCTTCAGGAGGCATACAAGATGACTTGGTATCCCCATACCACTAAGAACTTGCCACAATTTGTTATGGTCCACACAGTCAAAGGCTTTAGAATAGTCAATAAAACAGAAATAGATGTTTTTCTGAAACTCCCTGGCTTTTTCCATTATCCAGCGGATATTGGCAATTTGGTCTCTAGTTCCTCTGCCTTTTCTAAACCCAGCCTGTACATCTGGCAATTCTCGCTCCATGAACTGCTGAAGTCTACCTTGCAGGATCTTGAGCATTACCTTACTGGCATGTGAAATGAGTGCCACTGTTCGATAGTTTGAACATTCTTTAGTGTTTCCCTTTTTTGGTATGGGGATATAAGTTGATTTTTTCCAATCTGATGGCCATTCTTGTGTTTTCCAAATTTGCTGGCATATAGCATGCATTACCTTGACAGCATCATCTTGCAAGATTTTGAACAGTTCAGCTGGGATGCCGTCTTCTCCTGCTGCCTTGTTATTAGCAATGCTTCTTAAGGCCCACTCAACCTCACTCTTCAGGATGTCTGGCTCTAGCTCACTGACCACACCGTCAAAGCTATCCCCGATATTGTTATCCTTCCTATACAGGTCTTCTGTATATTCTTGCCACCTTTTCTTGATCTCTTCTTCTTCTGTTAGGTCCTTGCCATCTTTGTTTTTGATCATACCCATTTTGGCCTGGAATTTACCTCCAATGTTTCTAATTTTCTGGAAGAGGTCTCTTGTCCTTCCTATTCTATTGTCTTCTTCCACTTCCGCGCATTGCTTGTTTAAAAATAATTCCTTATCTCTTCTGGCTAACCTCTGGAATTTTGCATTTAATTGGGCATATCTCCCCCTATCGCTGTTGCCTTTTGCTTTCCTTCTTTCTTGGGCTACTTCTAGTGTCTCAGCAGACAGCCATTTTGCCTTCTTGGTTTTCTCTTTCTTTGGGATGTATTTTGTTGCCGCCTCCTGAACAATGCTGCCAACTTCTGTCCAGAGTTCTTCCGGGACCCTATCTACTAAGTCCAGTCCCTTAAATCTATTCTTCACCTCCACTGCATATTCCTGAGGAATATTCGTGAGCTCATATCTAGCTGATCTGTGGGTCTTCCCTAATCTCTTTAGTCTGATCCTAAATTGTGCAAGAAGTAGTTCATGGTCTGAACTAGAGTCAGCTCCAGGCCTAGTTTTTACCGACTGTACAGATGTCCGCCACCTTTGGCTGCAAAGGATGTAATCAATCTGATTTCGGTGTTGTCCATCTGGTGAAGTCCATGTGTAAAGCCGTCTCTTAGGTTGTTGGAAGAGAGTGTTTGTTATGCAGAGTGAATTGTCTTGGCAAAATTCTATCAGCCTATGTCCTGCTTCGTTTTGTTCTCCCAGGCCATACTTACCTGTAATTCGAGGTGTCATTTGACTGCCCACCTTAGCATTCCAGTCTCCTGTGATGAAAATAACATCTCTTTTAGGCGTGTTGTCCAGTAGGTGCTGCAGATCCTCATAGAACTGCTCTACTTCAGCTTCTTCAGCATTTGTGGTTGGGGCGTATATTTGGATCACTGTGATGTTAGATGGCTTGCCCTGAATTCGAATTGAGATCATTCTGTCGTTTTTTGGGTTGTATCCAAGCACTGCTTTAGCCACTTTACTATTAATTATGAAGGCTACTCCATTTCTTCTGTGGTCCTCTTGTCCACAGTAGTAGATCTGGTGGTCATTTGATGTGAAGTGGCCCATTCCAGTCCATTTCAGTTCACTGACGCCCAAAATGTCTATCTTTAATCTTGACATCTCACCAATAACTACATCCAATTTGCCCTGGCTCATAGATCTTACATTCCAGGTTCCAATGGTGCGTTGATCCTTAGAACATCGGATTCACCGTTCACCACCAGCACCGTCGGCCGCTAACTGTCCTTTCGGCTTTGAGCTAGCTGCGTCATCACGACTGGGGCTAGTTGAGCTCATCCTCTGTTCCTCCCCAGTAGCATTTTGACCATCTTCCGACCTGGGGGTCTCATCTTCCGATGGTATACCGACATATCTCTGGTTGTACTGATCCATTTAGTTTTCACGGCAAGAATACTGGGGTGGGTTGCCATTACCTTCCCCAGGGATCGCATTTAGTCTGACCTCTCTGTCATGACCTTCCCGTCTTGGGTGGCCCTTCACGGTTTAGCTCATGGCATCATTGAGGTGCTCAAGCTCCAGCACCACGACAAGGTAACGATCCTTTGCGGAGTCAGGCAAGGTATCAATACTTAAAATCTAAAAAAAAGAAAAGAACAATCTTATAAACAAACTATATTTCCAATCTAATAAGCCTTTGGATCCTTTTTTAAGTCAAAGATATGTTGCTTGGATGATGGAAATCTCACCGTGGAACAAAATATAACGTTAAAAAATATAAATGAATCTAATTTTGGTTTGTACAAGATAATTTTACAGTGGCTGTTGTGCGTGTTTGAAAAAAAGACTTTGGCTGTAAATTTGCTGATTGATATCCCTGGAAAAACTCTTCAGTAAATTGCATTTGAAATCTGAATCATAAATCCGGAAGATACTCAAGAACCTAGAATCTAGGTAAATATTTAGTGAAACTGTTAAGACTGCAATCCAATGCAAATATTTTGAATTAAGTTCAGTAGGACTTAAATCTCAGATAACTGTTTATAAGATTGTAACCTTAGTTAGATAACTGTTGCCTTTACTTAATAATGTGCCTGCCAACTGGATTAGGCCCACACAATTAGACGATAAAGAGAATCACATTTTTTAATACATAAGAATATATCTGGCAATATGTTTAAATGACATTCAGCTTGAAGATAAAACTGTTTAAGAATTATGACAAGATGCCTACAAATTACAGAAAAATGAGTAAGAAATTGGTCTCTTTTCCTTTATAGTGGATATGTCCAGAAGCAAAATAACTGTAACAGAAAAAAATAATAATGATGATTCATAGAATTACTGCTTGCAAGTGCAACTAAGTTTTGATCCCTTATTTCTGTCAGTGTATTAAAACAAAATATTTCTAACAGTAACTTACATGGCAATATATATTACAGTATGCAGAGATGGTTAAGCTATTTGCAAATAAAAGAAGGGGACATGATATTTGCTATTTTTTTGTTTTCTTTATTATTACATCAGTTGTAGGTCTGAAGCTATATCACATATTCATGCTGTATTATGATATAATTATTTCTAAACATATTTATAATTGGTTTATACAGTGTTTGATATAGGAATACCTAGATTTACATCCTACCTTTTCTCCAGAAACTCAAGATGGCACATATAGTGCTCCCTCCTCCAATTTTTCTCCATACCTAGGACCTGTGATGAAGGTTGTCCTTTGAAAGAGACTGGCCTAAAGTAAACCCAGTGAGCTTCTGTGACTGAGGATAGGCTAAAATTTAGGACTCCTCAGCCATTGTTGAACATCATAAACACTATACCACACCGCCTTTACTTAAAACACTTTAATTTTTAAAAATCCACACTTTTTCAAAATATTTGCAAGCAATCTGGAATACATATTAATTTCTTTAAAAAAAAGTTAGAGAAAAGATAACAAGCATCCTGCTATTCAGAATGAGGCACCATCTAGTCTAGCATGTTGTTATCACAGTGATGAGCATCAACCAATGGGCATATTCCCTATCAGAGTCCTGTTCCAGAGTCTTTGAGAACATCTTTGAGAATAACTGGTAATATTTTCAAGGGCAAGAAGAAGACACTATATTGGTTGAGTTGGGCAACCATTCAAATATTTTAAATAAATAAATACATGAATGAATAACTATGAAAAAGACTTATTTCAAACTTTCCAGCAAAACAAGATATAAAAAAAATAATCATATCTAAAAGAGGGAAAATGGTAATTAGTTCATTGTTTGGCATTGTTTTGTCAACTTAGAAAAAAGGGAGAATAAAGGGATTTTGGCAGTCTGTAATGAAGTACAAATATTTTGTTGCCAAACTAAAGTCAAATATTTAAAAGTTCATTTTAGGAAATGTATATATTCCTACATTTATTTTAAAATTGTGCTCTGCCCAGAGTCATTTATGTGAGATAGGATGGCCATATAAATCAATTAAATAAATAAATAAATTTTATTAATTTTATGATATGTAATGCAGGTATATTCTTAACATACATCTCACTTGAAATGAAGTACAAAACAAAATTCTGATTTTTTTAAAATAGTTTTGTCTGTTCCATATCAAAACAGAAGAGCTGGAACAAGTGATGGAAAGAGGAAGCAAAATGATGTAGGATTTTGTTGTACCTTCCCTACAAGGAAAAGTGAAAGCATTTCAGATGGCTTAATTTAGAACATGATAACAGAAATACAAAATATCTCAATAATGAGCTCACCAGTTTGAAGAATCCTCTTAAATAAATCCAAACTCAAGCTCATCTTCTTCCCTTCTTTTTAGAATAGTTTTTTTGTTTTTTTTTGTAATTAACTCTTACAAGGCTCTGCCTGACTAAAAACCAAAATCCCTTATTGCCAGATGGGAGGAATTGTGAGAAGTCCTATTGCAACAGCCCCAGTACAATACAGGCTAATGATGGTCTCCATCCTTCAAGCTGGTAATAGAGAAAACAGTAGGAGCAACTAGGAATACTAATCAAATCCCAGTTGGTAATATCAGTTAAATCCTTTGCAGCTACATTGTAACTTGATTAAGCTTTTCTGCTCAGTTGGACCAAGGATGAAAGGATATCCTTTCATTTTCTCTGTTCTGAAAATCTTTTTGTCCTTGAGTTGAGGCAGTGTTTCTCGACCTTGGCCATTTTAAGCATGCTGGCTGGGGAATTCTGGGAGTTGAAGTCCACACATCTTAAAATGGCCAAGGTTGAGAAACATGGAGTTGAGGTCTCTGGAAGAATTGGCTTGGCCGGTGTTAGATACAGGATTCTAGACAAAATGGAGCCACAGTCTCCATCAATTATACATTCATGTTGACTCTGCATTTGATGTTGTCAATATCTCATAATGTTAAATTAATATTATGAATAAAATATGGAGAGAGATATATAAATATATACAGTATATATACAGTACACACATACTGTCAGATTCCTCCAATCAAAAGGTTCACCGAACCCCTTATCGGAGCATCTTCCATCACTTCCTTATCAATGGGGTAGACTCTCTGTCGCCGGATGGGAGGGGATGTTGAGTTGGAGTGTGAATTGCATTATTATGGCTACAGATTTATGATGGTTCACATCAACGCCAGTCAGTAGAGATACACCAGCAACACCACCTGGATGGGAAAGGGGGGTGACATACTTTTGTGGGAAAGGAAGGCAATCAAGGGAATGTAGTTTTAAATGTATGTTTTAGTGGGCATTCTCCATTCGCAGCTTTACCTCTGTCCTAGTCATTTCGCTTCATTAAACATTTAAAGGATCCTGGTCTCCTGACTGTCATTGTGTGAATGCTCGAATGGTCTAGTGCTGACACATAGACACACACTCACATACACACACATACACACATACAGTATATATACACACACAAAAACCCTGATAACATGCTTGCAGATAATTCTTTCATTCTTAAGCTGTGTGACAGCAATATGCAAAAAAATTCTATTAATGCATATGCTCAATAGCAGTTTGGCTGAAATTGCTGGAGAAGAATGTGAATCTGAAAAATGGAGAGGAAATTTAACTTGTGGGGTTTTGAGACAGCAGAATAAACAGCTCCTCTGTTTTTTAAATATCCCAGAGAGAAGACCTCTTAGACTGGAGATAGAAGAAAGAGAAGCATAACATCAATTCCTATAGTACTGCCTGAACCTCAAAGCCAAATTCATGGTCATAATCCAAGTTCTAGTTCTTC
Organism: Candoia aspera; assembly: GCF_035149785.1. Lineage (NCBI taxonomy): Eukaryota > Metazoa > Chordata > Lepidosauria > Squamata > Candoiidae > Candoia > Candoia aspera. The sequence goes on from NC_086155.1 coordinate 160,301,558, forward strand.
TAATCTTGGAAGGAACATGATTATCATTAGGAGAGGTATAGTTAATGATTGGAAAATGCATTTCTCCTGAAGTCCTTTTTAAAAAAAAGTATTCTCCCAAGCTGGCCTTATTTCTGTTTCTTTTGTTCAACAGTGAAAGCCATTTTGGCTGTTGCCACTATGTGCTTCCTCATTTCTGTTAAAACAAGGAGCTAAGTTGCTCTGCTTTGCAAAGTTAGTAAATAGCAGAAGAAGTTTACTCAGGAACAGCTGCCATTCTTGACCAAGCTGCCAGATCAATATATAGAAATGAACAAAATAGTTACCCAGCACATTGCAACTTTTGACGCTTTTTCACATCAAGTATTGAAGGTAAAAATCTGTTAGGATTGGCACTGTTCATTCTATAACAACTTCTTTTGTGATAGTTAAAGCAAAACTAGAGTGGATTATTTGCCTTCTTTTACATTTTTTTTTTGTAAGAGC